>NC_088683.1:189779748-190404748 GCF_028017835.1 Emys orbicularis
CTTTGCTAATTCAGATCCAGGTTTTGGAACACTTCCTCACACCAAGTTGTATCTTACTCTGTAAAGAGCCCATTGATTTCACTGGGGCTGATCTCGCGGGGGGGAGGAAGATACTACTCTGTGACCGGGCAGCAGAATCTAATCTTCAGAAATTAATCATCCCATGGGTATAGCGGAAGCCAAAGCACAAGAAGAATTTGTATTTTTTAATCAAACAATATTAACTTTTTCTAATGAGGGTTTATTATTAAACTCCTGCAAAACTTCACCTATGGCTAAAGAAATTGGTAAGACAAGCTTCAAAGACACAAACATTCTTGTTTGGTCTTGAAAAAGTGTAGCATTTTCTGAAGAGTGTTTTAATATCTCTGTTGCCGGACCCCTTTACAAGTAGAATATGTAGGCCCCTTACATGGCTTTTATCACTTTAATGAAAGAAAACATTTAGAAAGTGCACGCCACTGGTTTTAAAAAAAGCAAATACCAGAAGAAACTTCGGAAGGGGAGGGGAGAAGGGGAAGAAAGCCCCAGATTTTGGTTCTGCTATTGATCATTACTTACTATGGCTCAAATGGAAGAAAAGCACATCGAGAGTGAAGAAAAAATAATAGTTTGGAACTTTTGCATCCTTTAAGCACCAAAATTACTACTTAGAGAATAAGCAATTTCTAGATTTGCAAATGCTTTCATAAGAATACATAAACAAAGAAAAATACAAGCATAGGCGTCTATGGCCATTTTACACAATGTGGCCTTGTCTAGACTAGAAAATTTCTCATTTTTAGCAGTGGAGCAACACTGGAACTACAAGTGTAGACAAAGCTCAGTTGTTTTTACCACTATGTCATGAAAGCCTGCTATGGCTGCCAACTCTCCAGGATTGTCCTGGAGTCTCCAGGAATTTAAGATTAATCTTTAATTAAAGATTATGTCATGTGATGAAACCTCCAGGAATATGTTCTACCAAAATTGGCAACCCTAAAGCCTGCAAATAAACAAACAAAATTTCTTAGTGTAGATGAAGTCCATAAAATGAGAGATGACCCCAGGGGCTTGCTCCCCACCTTCCAAATCATACTGCATGATCAAATTTGATAAATGTTATGCTTAAACTAAAGTCTGTTAATTCAGAATGGATACAGCAGTCAACAACAATTTTAAATAAGGCAAACAATAACAGAATTAATTTCAGTGGGAGTTAGACACCTACATACTTTAAAAATCTGGCCCTAGGTTTCAAAATAGAGAATATTAGCAATACTTGTAATTTTCAGGGAGAATTACCCAGCATAATAGATGCAACAATTCCACCAAAGAGGTTTAGCAATAGTCTCAGTTCAATACATGGGGACATTAATTACACAACTGCCTCTAGCATTAATGTGAATTGAGCTGCTACAGACCCAATCACAAGATTATATTAATTGTTTGCACACATTTCTGTTTGCTTAGGAAAGTTATGCAACAGGTCAACTTCCTCTGTTCCTTATGCTGAAACATGGTAACAGAAGGGAAGGGGATGGGATGGAAATGGGGAACAGAACTTTCACAATCTTGACCTGGGCATGCATAACACCCGTTGGAAGATGCATGAACTGTAAACCTCTCCCTTCCATTTCCATTATTTAATACTGTCTTGACAGGCAACTGCATATTTTTAAAAGATACCTTTATGTATCTGAAGGGCAGGCTATACTAGATAGGTCCACACTGGACTGACTACTCTTGGCAAAGTCAGAAAGTTCAGCAATTTGATTTAAAAAACCCAAATGCATTACAGTCACAAAATCCATTTCAGGCCAAGTTTCCCCACCACATTGACAGCAAAAGGAAATAGTTTTCAAACATATTAACATATTATATCGTGCATCAAAAGTTTAATTATATAGATATAGTCCTACATTCCAATTAAAAAACAAATCCACACACCATCCTAAGCATACAGATTGTTCTGGATCCCATGACAGTTCATTAAAGTGATAAACACTAAGGAAGCTTTTGCCTTTAAAAAACAAAATAAAATAAATCTTCCTTCCTCTTGCACACAGACTACATACTATACCAAAAGTAGTGCTTATCCAAAAAGATATATATATCTTTTATATATATACATACATACATACATACACACACACACACACACACTCATTTTTGGAATAGTCACAAAAAATCTTTGCTGGTAGAGTGTTTTCAAGGTCTGACATGGTTTGAATCTGACATTTTCTTTTCCTCTAATCATTTATTTAAAGTCACAGGTTGAATTATTTATGAAGGAAAGTTATTTACATTGAAATACTGTATTATTGCCCTGTATTTGTCTAACAAATGTATCCCTCCAAACTCAAAGCAAAACAGCTTTTCAATAACTGGTTAAAAATTGCTAAGAGTCATTGCAGAATGGAATAAATTTTAAGTAAGAATTAACTAATTCTATGGTGTTGTAGTAATTAAATATTGATTTTAAAAGTCTTGTTAAATTTGGTCAGTTTCTTTTAACTTATGGTTTGAATGTAAAGAACCTGTGTAATTGTTTTTATTGTATTACGAAACATGTTTTTTATTGCTTTAAATTGACTACAAAAGGTGCTGGGAAAGAGAACATCCCATTCACAGAGTACTTTCCTTGCATAAATGAGTTTAGACTAAATAGTTTTAATTTCATTATATATTACTTAAATACAAACTAGCACATCACATTGCCCCCTAGGTGTATGCCTCTTGAAGAAATTTATAGTTTTCAAAGGGTCTATATGATAAATAACTTATATCCATAAGGCTACGTTCACACTCTTTGCAAGCTGTAAAATATAAGATCAAGAATACTCTTGTATAAACATACTGCAGATCTTAAATCTACAAGGCCCTATGATGAAAGTAACTATTTTAATGCATGTCTATACTTCACCATTTGACATCTTTTAGGTCCCTGGTTTCCTTAAAGCAGATTGTTTACTTGTCATCTACTGGAACAACGTGTAGAGGGATAGTTTTATAAGCCTCTCTCTGATAACTTGTATATAGTGATAACAAATCAGCAAAGAAAGATTTTCATTTCCCCATCAAGTTATTAGATTGGGTTTACATCAAGATTTAAATGTCCTAGACAAGTCTTCCACCTGTCCTAAACTTAATTGGTTGAGACTGTTTGCATTACAAGGGCAGAAATTCTTTAAATGTGGCCACAAGCAAACATAACTTCAGCAATGTTAAGAATGGAGCACTGAGTACAGCTCAATATGAAGCAGCCTGAATCTTATTAACAGATTGTTCTACACATCCCATCAAACATGTTCTACACATCCCATCAGTTAACTAGAACAACAAATCAACAGTCACAGGTAAGATTTCCCCCCATTCATCTGGATATTAAAAAACCTCAACCTAGAATTGCATCTGTGCAGGCATGTTGCAACCAGTGACACAAATCTGTGTCACTGAGCACTATATGTGGGTTTTTGTTATCAATCTGGTTATGTTACCAGTGAAGTATACAGCAAATTTGTCTTATTAGAATGGGCTTAGTTGATTGTAGTAAACAAAGCTGCAGACTCAATGCTCTCACAAACTTTCATTCATTCATTTCTTGTTCTTTACTTAAACTTACAGCATGTGCCAAAGAAAGAGCTGAATGTTAAATATTCCTGGAGTGTCACAACATGTAATACAATAAAACAGATTACAACCATACCTTTCTTTCACAGCAGCAGTGCCAAGCACAGGTACACTGTAGCAATCAATTTGTTCTGCAGACAGTAAGGCTTTCATAGAATGCTAATGTAAAATCTCTTTTCTTTCTCCTTCGACTTGACTCCCCAATGCCTGGGTCCCGACCAATACAAGGAGGAGGGCGGAATGTCTTCTGCTGAGATAACCACAACTACTAATCAAGTATACGTGTACAAGGGCACAGGATTAAACCTCCACCAGGCTTGACTCAGGCACTGAGAGAAGCTAAACACATGCACAGCAAGGTCAGAATTAAACACGCACACGGACGCGTCTACTTGAGTGAACTAATTCATCACACTTTACCACTGACGGCTTTTTACCTCAGGGGAGTAAAATTACATCCTGGTGAACTGATGAGATTTAGACATAGGAGCATCCAACAACAATTTTGTTTTCCTTGAAATGAGAACTAGTGAACCCTGCTCTCTGTAGTGAAAGGCTGACTGTTTCAGAAACAAAATGTATATGGGAAACTGTTCTGAAGAAGCTAAAATGGAATTACGCCATGAAGTTTAACACACATTTAACGTACTTTGGGGGAATTTTCTTTTTAAAGTATTTATCTTTAATTTTTAGCATAATCAATCTATGAAAGAATAAGCATTTCACTTTTGTCTAACATTGCAAAAGTCAAACAAGCTGTTCAGTTACCTTGAAGTTTATTAGCATAGCAAAGTAACATACAGAAGCTCTCAAATTTTGACAGCAGTACTCACAACATATATTTTCAAAATCATTTAATAGGTTTTTGTTGGCTGGCATAGTTGGATATTGCATTACTCCTTTAAAATGGGCATGGCATTACCTTAGTCAAATAGCCCTAAAGCTACTTTAAAAGTTTTCCTTTAAACATTCATTTATTTTACTTTCCTTCCTTTCATTTAAACTATTATAATATTTTACCACCACACGATATGAACACACATATATAAACAAATATTTTTATTATAAACGTGTGGGGGTACACATGCTCACATTGTAAATTATTGAATTATCACCATACAAAGACTGGGAAGAGAAATGTTAACATTTAACAGCAGTTTATTTCTCCTTTAATTTTGCCTAGCTGCATTTGCTTTTTGGTATTTCTTTAACAGTAAGTGAGACCGAGTATGTACGCACATTTATAAAATACATCAAGGCCACCGCTATAAATCATTATTGACAGGACTTAACTAATATTGCTTCTCCTGTGGGATCTGTATTTAGAAGAAATAAATGTAAAAATACTCAAACACAACCCTGATGTTACCATTTGGGTACTTTACCACCTTTAAATTAGCAAAATACTTTTGAAGCATCAGTGGCTTCAATGAGATATAAAAGAGAAGCATAATCAATACTGATGAGTTTGTCCTTGACATACTGACCGTGTCATCAGGCTATTGTCATGTGATATCATGTCATTTCCCCACCTGGCTCATGACCTTGTCCTTTAAATGACCCAAAGCTTCCCTCAAGTAGCAGGAGGCCCCTCCCCGCAGTCTCAGCAAGGTCGAATGGGTCAGCATGTCCTCATCTATAATCCACCACCATTTGTCAGCAGGGAGGCTGGAGGAGGCAGGCTTGCTACAAGGGGAGAATGCCCAATTAGGCAGCTGTCACACAAAGCATAGGCTGCAAAATTATCCCCTGTCAAAAGAAAGAGCAGCTGCGGGTGCCAATTACAGCAACCTTTCAACCCTTTAGGTACTGGAAACTACACAGAAGTAAATGAAGTACAATTAGTGATAACAAATCGATGAATTAGGACAGTAAATTAGAAGTTACTAGCAGGTGAGTTTAGGTCTCACATAATGTTAAGGGCATACTACACCCCAGGCAAGGGCAAGAATGTACAGATTTTACACAGCGTATCAGTTTTCTTCTATCCATTTTTCTTGCATGGAGTCCGTTTCCCTCCATCATTTTATTCTTACACGCCTGCTGCCAGAGAGCAAGTGCAGAATGCGGTGGGGGAGGGGAGGGAGCCCAAGAAGAAAAGAAGTTGCATTTCCTACTCTTGCCCTTTTATCCGGGCAAAGGCTCAGTTTCCTGTCTCAAAGGGAGGTCCCCACCAAGAGCAAGCACAATTTATCTATACTAAGATAGTTAATTTCAACCTGACATTTAATGTTCACAGCATCTGACATTCTACATTGAGGTGGTTTGTCCAGAAAGACCAGAATATCAATTCAAATTATAAATCCATCATCATGTGTGTTATTTCATTTACATTTGAAAGCCCTTAAATCTCTATCTGAAGTGTCAACAACTGTGTTACACTTCAGATTAAGGGGGAAATATTTCTCCTTATTTCAGTTCTCCTTGAGGCAGCAACTGTGTATAAGCACAAAGAATGCTATCAGTCACATTACTCCATGTTGGCAAAAATTTTCTTGCCTCATGAATAATAATTTTTTTAAAAAGCTGGTAAACAGCTTAACTAACTTAACTTTGCAGTTTAAGAGGACAGCAATTTGCAGCTGTGCATGAAAGCCAGGCTCTACAGGACATTAATACTCATCCTTTCCTTCTCCTCCTCTCTCAAATCTATCACAACAGCATTATAGTAAATTTTGGGCTATCTTTTGAGCTATTTCCTACCCTACGGTCAAGAGGGAAAAAAGTAGGGGGTTAAGAAAGGGAGGAAGAGAGGAAAAAAAAAAAAGGACAGAAAAAAGCACTGATGACCAATATAAAGCACCCCAGCACACTGTTAACAACCATATTGAATCAGTATTTTGCATACATATTTTGGACCAAACACAAAAGCCAAAAAAAAAAAAAAAAAAAAAAAAAAAATCCTTATTCCAAGACATCTTATGTTATGCACTGGGGGGGGGAAAAAAAAAAAAAAAAAAAAAAAAGTGTTTTAAGTTTAACTGCAGTTAGCCCTTTTTAATATTACAAATGAGCACTCTCTCCCTCCTCTCAAATACATCTTCCACAGGGCTTCTCCTTCATAATATTTTTCAGTGGTGTGGGAACTAGTCCAAATTTCTTACGGTAACAGTTTTGAACACAAAAATCAAACATTTTTATATATACAGTGAGAATCACTTAAAAGAATAGTACAGCAGCAGGAATGATTCACTGATCTTTCAGAAACAAAGTTTTATACTCTTGTTCTATAGCCACCGAGTAGCATTTCAGGGTAAAAAGAAAAAAAAAGTTCTCTCTGACTTTTATAGTTCAGAAACAGATCATCATTATATGCACATTATTGTCCTATTTTTAAATAGATGGAAAATGTTCATTTAATAGCAATTAGAATATTTCTCATGAAGTTTGACATTTCCTTTTGAGTAACATATGGAAATCGCAGCACAGTGAAAGAGTTAATGTCTTTAGAATTCAGTTTCCATCATACTTGGGTGACTATCTCTTTAAATAATTTAAATCCTCTCCATCAACTACAAAGCTGTTTTGAAGCCATTTAGCTTTGTTCTTTACATGTGTTCTAATTAAGAAATGACCTTGTCATCACACACACCAGAAATCCTGGATTATTTCCTACAGCAAAAATCCGCGGAGCCAAAAAAAAGAGAAAGAAACACTTCTTTCTTTAGTGAGGAACTGAGGAAGTTGTTGGTTGGTTGAATGCTGAAGCAGTTTCACCGCATAATTTTTTTTTGTTGTTGTTGAATGTCACAGGGCGGGTTAGTGTGACCTTGAGCTGCATCAGCAGCACAGCAAGGGTCGAGATGCCTGCAGGCGCCCTTGTACTGGATTTGCAAGACAAAACCTTCAAACTGGCTGAAGGACATCTTAAATCTCTTCAAAGGTTTTCCGTACTAATCTGGGCTGCTCTTAGCCGGATCTGTGCCAGTGTGAGAGGCAAAATTAAAAACAAGGTCTTTGACAGAATATTGTCTCCTCTTAACCCTTCTCATGCAGAAGGCAACATCGTGTAGGCATTCTGGAGACAGTTTAATAAGCAACCGAGATGCACACAGTTTAACCAGCTGCATTCCTTCAAAATTATGTAAGCAAGCATGCACGAAGGATAGTACTGTTATTAACAGTGAATATTCAGCAACCCCACTACACAGCATTCCCTTCCCCCCTCCTTAAACCTGAACTATTTTATTTTCCTGCTGCTCTTATATTACAGGACACTGCAGTAACAATCTTATTCTCTTTGCGCCCAATCCTGAGAATTCAATGGGAGCAGAGGGTGCTCAGCATCTCACAGAATCTGGCCCTTCATAACTATATAGGGTTGCCAGATTCTTATAGTGGGAAAAGGTGACACCTGCCACCAGGACGATGGAGATGGGTGGTAGGGAGGGTGAACTGCACGCAACAAAAATGTTTTTCTTCTCAGCCACCTTGTGGATTTGAGTACATACAGGGAAAGGCGGATTACGACTTAAGGACTTACAAGGTAGTAAGGAATCACTGAAAGAGGGGATGTCTACATGTGACAAGCCTGGTAGAGATGGGAAGTGTACTTGGAGTAGACAAGAACTCTGTCAGCCTGTTTCAGTTTCACCAGGCTATCTGGCTGATGGCTCCTTCAATTGGTTGACAAATAGGCGTTGTATTCACCAAGTGGACAAGGGGGATCCGGTGGACATAGTGTACTTAGATTTCCAGAAAGCCTTTGACAAGGTCCCTCACCAAAGGCTCTTACGTAAACTAAGTTGTCATGAGATAAGAGGGAAGATCCTTTCATGGATTGAGAACTGGTTAAAAGACAGGGAACAAAGGGTAGGAATAAATGGTAAATTTTCAGAATGGAGAGGGGTAACTAGTGGTGTTCCCCAAGGGTCAGTCCTAGGACCAATCCTATTCAGCTTATTCATAAATGATCTGGAGAAAGGGGTAAACAATGAGGTGGCAAAGTTTGCAGATGATACTAAACTGCTCAAGATAGTTAAGACCAAAGCAAACTGTGAAGAACTTCAAAAAGATCTCACAAAACTAAGTGATTGGGCAACAACATGGCAAATGAAATTTAATGTGTATAAATGTAAAGTAATGCACATTGGGAAAAATAACCCCAACTATACATACAATATGATGGGGGCTAATTTAGCTACAACTAATCAGGAAAAAGATCTTGGAGTCATCGTGGATAGTTCTCTGAAGACATCCACGCAGTGTGCAGCAGCAGTCAAAAAAGCAAATAGGATGTTAGGAATAATTAAAAAGGGGATAGAGAATAAGAAGGAGAATATCTTATTGCCCTTATATAAATCCATTATACGCCCACATCTTGAATACTACATATAGATGTGGTCTCCTCATCTCAAAAAAGATATACTGGCATTAGAAAAGGTTCATAGAAGGGCAACTAAAATAATTAGGGGTTTGGAACGGGTCCCATATGAGGGGAGAGTAAAGAGGCTAGAACTTTTCAGCTTGGAAAAGAGGAGACTAAGGGGGGATATGATAGAGGTATATAAAATCATGAGTGGTGTGGAGAAAGTGAATAAGGAAAAGTTATTTACTTATACCTATAATATAAGAACTAGGGGCCACCAAATGAAATTAATGGGCAGCAGGTTTAAAACAAATAAAAGGAAGTTCTTCACACAGCGCACAGTCAACTTGTGAAACTCCTTACCTGAGGAGGTTGTGAAGGCTAGGACTATAACAGGGTTTAAAAGAAAAACTGGATAAATTCATGGAGGTTAAGTCCATTAATGGCTATTAGCCAGGATGGGTAAGGAATAGTGTCCCTAGCCTCTGTTTGTCAGAGGGTGGTGATGGACGGCAGGAGAGAGATCACTTGATCATCACCTGTTAGGTTCACTCCCTCTGGGGCACCTGGCATTGGCCACTGTCAGTAGACAGGATACTGGGCTGGATGGACCTTTGCTCTGACCCAGTACGGCCATTCCTATGTTCTTATGTCAGTGTCATTTAAAAACCATCAACACTCTTACTAAAAAGAAGCATATTATTTATAGATGTGTTTCTACACAGAACCCTCTACTTCATTTATTTGAAGAAATAAAAATGTTCCAGGTATCAAAAAAAAAAAAAAAAAAAAAAAAAAGCAGCTTTCTGTATTAGTAGATAGAAAACTACCTGGGTTTTGGTGTATGTAAATGGGAAAAGATGGCTTAACCACATACCCTATCTCACATTACAATGGCTGATCTGGTCAACAGTAACAATAAAACTTATTAATTTCCTACAAGTAAAGCTGGGTTAAAAACAGACTCATCATAGTTGTGAGAAATCACCATGACACTTTAGAAATGCCTTTTAACATTTACAATGTATAAGCCAGACAAGTCCTTGGGGAAGGAGAACTGGAAAAGGAGCCCATTAATGCCAGCAGAGGGTGTTCCAATTCTTCTCTGGCTATGCACTTATAGTTAAATTTAATCTGCTATTGTACATTGACTTTTAAAGTACTTGGCTCTACTATAGACAAGAAAGGAAAATATTTAAGTTTACTGAAAGGATGATATTGCTTTGGCAATTATATCACAACTGTTACAGCACTTCTCATCTACCACTAAAATGGGCTCAATTGGTCACTTCTGTGAATGACAACTCTTCTCACAAAACATCCTACTTCAACCGTCTGTTTTCAGATAAATTAGTGACAGTTCCTTCATATTTATCACCACAGAGGGATGCTATAGTGCCACTATATTCATGGCTGTCAGAGGAGCCCCTTGGGATCACTGGCAGCTGGGCAAAAACATGAGCACTTCCAGGACGTGTGATACCGTCTGAACTGGACTGTGGCCAGATTGGGGAATAAATGTGGCATAAGATTGCCTTTGCAACCCTTCCTCATTTGGGGCCCTGCAGGAAGCACAGCTTGGCCAGAGCCAAGGATTAGGCCCATTGAATTTCTGCATTAATTAACTCTTTCTGAGTCCTTTGTGCATTAGAAGAACATACAGGCAGCAAATAGAGGTGAAAAAGAACTACTGGGTCATCAAGTCTATCTCACTGCCATTGCAGGATTGTTTTCTACAATACATTTTTTTAGTAATCTTTCTATTTTAACATTCATTAGGTTGGGACTAGGAGAGAAACCCTTAAGTCTATGTATTATATGTCCCTCTAGAAGAAAGTACTATGATGCCTTTTATACTATAAGTATGCAGTGAAATACGCTGCAGCATAAGCGGCCTCCCAAATTTTTCCTTCCTGTAACTGAACCACACAGTGGAGGCAGAAATGTCACTAGTTCCCTGAGTATCATCAAGTGTTGTGAAGCTCCTCAAAACAAAATAAAAATGTGTTGCAATGACCTGGCTGAACAGGGTGAGTTAAAGACGCAATTAAAGCTTTTAAGTCAGGCAATAGATGCTGCCAAGTTTGAGAGAGAGTGTAGTCATGCCAAAAGCAGGCGCCAGAAAACAAAACGCAAGTTAATAGCTTCATTCTGGAGTTGCAGTGCTCCAGTGAGAACTTCCCAAATCGGAATGTCTTTAGAACTGCAAACAAGAGGTGTGCCTGACACACAGCACCTACCAAGAGTGTGGCACTCTCTACACCCATATGCATGGAATTCAACCATCTATACATACATCACCAATGTACCAAGTCAGGCAATCTGTCACTGGGGCTAAAGTTTGTCATGCTTTGTCTCTGCAGAGGAACACCTTTAAAAAAAAAAAAAAAAAAAAAAATCTAATAAAGTGATGTCTGTAAACTTTTTTAAAATAAATATTGAAAAACATCTTTTAAAATTGTGTTTGCTCTGCTCTCCCCTGCAGCCCCTTGTATGAGGCCTTGCTCAGCAAGTCTCACAATACAAAATTTTGCAAGTCTCTCTGATAGATGTCTCTCCCCCACTCTTAATTCCCCCCCCCCCGTGGCTCCCCCACTCACATTCATACACACACACACACACACACACTCCCTGTAACAGAGAAAGATCTGGTTTTTGGAAAGAAAAACCCAACATCTGATTGTTAAATATTAACTATTAGAAATAGTTTTAGCAGTACCTGACTGCCCAAATTAATGTCAGAAACTCAAAGAAAAGTAATTTCTTAAATTGCATTACCTGAGGTTACATTTTAAAAAGACCAAAATAAATTGCTATCCTGAGGACACCTGACATGCTGTTATTACTCATATGCCCACCATACAGTGGGATACTAGTGTCACTATAATCACTATAAAGGGGAATCTATCAAATTTGAACATTAAATCCTGAACATTCACTATATCTTCTATGGTTGTCTTTACAATACTTTGCAATTGCCTTTGAAAGCCAAGTAACTTGATTTCTTTCTGTAATGTATTCCCCCTAGATATTCCCTGCGCAAAATACAGAGAAGCACAGTGAATACAGAATGGAGATAAAATTATTTAGTCATGAAATGCAAAGACTGGAAAGGTTTGGTGGGTGACCATTTTATGTATTTTTTTTAAATTTGGTATTCTATGTCCTTTAGGATAAGAATTAAGAGTCTTGAGAACTGGATAGGCATAGTAAATGAATAAATTATGAGTGCACAGCTCCAGCAATGATCAGCAGCAATACAGATGCCACAAGTCCAGCGTATGGTAAGCATGGGAGTAACAACAGAAGAGGTGCCAGGCAGCAACGGAAGAGTTTACTGTGATTCCTGGTGACAACATTCATTAGGGAATTCAGGTGTCATTTTCCCCTCAAATGCGTTTCAGTTCATCTTTAACAATTCCTATTCCTGTATTATTTAATAATTTAAGCCTGTAGTGCCAGTGCTCATCTCCAGACAGCGGATGGCTTTTACTCAACAAAATTCTGAACTTCTTTCTTGCAGAGGGTGCCAAAGTGCATCTAAAAGGCAAAAGGTCTTGCCGTTATTATTTTATTGATTTTGCACTTTGAACTGTTTGAAGCAAGTTTCATCCGTCATGCAACTTTGTCCTTAGTTCGCTCGATACTTAGTCAACAGATCTCACTCCCAAATTATTTAACTGCACATGCTAAGATTTAGTCACAGGTATTTTTAGTAAAAGTCACGGACAGGTCACAGGCAATAAACAAAAATTCACAGCCAGTGACCTGTCCATGACTTTTACTATATAAATACCCCCGAGAAGCCGCGGCCAGCACATCGCTCGCCCACACCGCTTCTCGCCGCCCCCATTGGCCCGGGACGGCGAACCGCGGCCAGTGGGGGCCGCGATCGGCCGAACCTGCCGCATCAGCAGGTAAATAAACTGGCCCGGCCCGCCAGGGTGCTTACCCTGGCGAGCCGCGTGCCAAACGTTGCCGACCCCTGCCCTACCATATCCAATCCAGTCGTCCTCCCATTCATATCATTGGGAATCTTAGTGGGAGCATGAGCTGGTAGTTAGGACTCAATCCAACTCTCAATGGAGTCAGTTGAAAGGCTACAACTGATTTCAACGGGAGAAGGGTCACGCCATTGATGATTAGCCCCACTCCAGACTTTCTTGCATCGTTGCTGTCCATCTCCTATTCAGTGACATATATTCCAGCCTACAATACACATTGGGCTACTCCAAGCATTTGTCTTATAAAGCTTTGTAGCAGCCCAAGCTATACACAAGTTACGGAACACAAAACTAAATGGGACATACTAGGTGCTGCCTACTACATCTGAGGTCTTCTCTACCAAGCTGGTACAGTTGCTCAAAGATGTTAAGGCATTGTTATAGTACAGGGGTGGGCAAACTTTTGGCCTGAGGGCCACATCTGGGTATAAAAATTGTATGGCAGGCCATGAATGCTCACGAAATTGGGGGTTGGGGTGCGGGAGTGGGTGAGAGCTCCGGCTGGGGGTGTGGGCTCTAGTGTGGGGCTGGGGATGAGGAGTTTGGGGTGCAGGAGGGTACTCTGGGCTGGGCCTGAGGGGTTCGGAGAACGGGAGGGGGGATCAGGGCTGGGGCGCAGGGGGCCTCATGGGTGCAGGCCGTCCGGGTGGCGCTTACCTCAAGCAGCTCCCAGAAGCAGCGTCATGTCGCTCCTATGTGGAGGCATGGCCGGGCGGCTCTGCACAATGCCCTGTCCACAGGTGCCACCCCTGCAGCTCCTAGAAGCAGTGGCATACCCCCCTACAGCTCCTAAACGGAGGCGCAGCGCCAGGTGCTGCCCCGGGGCCAGCCACCTGAGCAGTTGCTCCTCAGGGCTGTCCCCAGGATCGCTGCTCAGGTGCTCCCTGGGGCCACCCGCCCCAGGACTGCCTGAGCAGTGGCCAATGGGAGCTGCGGGGGCGGGAGCAGTGTGCAGAGAGCCCCCTGGCTACCCCTACATGTTGGAGCTGGAGGGGGGACATGCCGCTGCTTCCGGGAGACACTCAGCAAGCCCCTGACCCCACTCCCCAGCGAGAGCTTGAGGACCGTATTAAAAGGTCTGACGGGCTGGACGTGACCTGTAGTTTGCCCACCCCTGTTATAATAGGTCCTCAACCCCAAAATGAAAGGTTTATAAAGAATAATCTCAAAACAATAACTGTCTTAGATCATATTTCCTTTAACCTTTCATTAAAACTGTGTGTATGAATAAGTATTACTAGAAGGGTTGCACACTTGTGATTAACAAATTATTTTCTGGAACTGTTAGGATTACAAACAAACACACACTTCATGCATGCAGACATTATTCTGGACTAAACAACCCACTTCAAATAGCAATTGGCACCAATTCCTTAAAGCTCAGGACATTTTTTTCAAGTGCTGTAACTCAAATCTTCAAGAAACTTACACAATTTTGCATTCAGTAACAGACTACAGTGATAGGACAGACATCTAACATTCAAGGGATGGTCAGGGTCAGAGAGAAGATTCATGAAGTTGTGAAGAACTTCACTGCTCTATTGCTGATGAAGTTCAACAATGAGAAAAAAATTGTAAGATGGGTGAGCTGACCATCATATAAACTTTAATTTTACAGTAGATCAGCAAGCAGCAAATAACCCATGTAAGCAGTGAAGATGATGGTATTAGGTAGATATTTTTGCAAGGACTAACTGTTCTCATGTTCCTCCAATATGTCAGCCACAGCAAAAACATCCTCCAACATCAAACAAATCTTTTCCCTTTTCATTAGAACAAATATAAGGAAGAGTTCGCTCTTCATTGATGTTCCCGTACCCTTTGGATTGTTACAATCTTACAGTGGGTCTCGCAGCATGTCCTGAAGATCACCCAAGCATATATATTACAGAAGGAGAAAACCTATTAGGAGGTCATTAGTATTGCCAGCAAGATTAAATTTAGTATAGTTTTTCCTTCTTTGAGGATTGAAATGCCCAGATCTTCGAATGCACTACTGCTGTCTTGCATCACACTGAGTAGTAATAGAAGTGTATAGCCACCTACAGGAAAAACACTTTAGGGCTTGTCTACGTGGTGTGTTCTAGCACATCTGCACTACAACTCTTCCCAATGCAAGTTATGTCAGCATAACGTCTCCAGAGTTAGTATGTCACTTGTGTGCATGCATACTTGTTTCCTTCTATATCGTGGTGCACGTACTCACGAGGAGTGCTTGTTTAAATGTACAGTGTGGCGCACCATGAATAGGCATCCCAGTGTGCAACTCGCCACTGTCCAGTGCATTGTCTTTTGGGAAGTATTGGCAATGCATGGGGGGCGGAACTGCATTGTGCAGGGGTGACTGGGACTGCAATTTTCTTCATCACATAAAGCAATCTCTAGCACATAGTTTTTGCTCCAGTGAAAAACTCAACAAACCTGCATGGGACTTGTCACTGTCTACCATCTCTGACAGAAGCATGGAGCATGCACAGTTCTGCACTGTTGTCAGGAGTATTGCAAGCACAGAAGACAGGATTCTCCAGTATTTGCAGAGTCACTGAAAGAAACGTGGCGAATGTAACAATTTCCAAGAGGGCAGATTGCTGTGGAACATAGCAAGAACCAATTCAAAATTGATGGTGCTGCTCACTGAGGGGCTGCAGATGGTGGAAAGCCACTTCAGGGCCCAAGAAACAAGCATTGACTGGTGGTATTGCATCATAATGCAGGCCTGGGATGATGAGTAGTGACTGAAAAGCTTCAGATATGCAAGGCCATTCCTGGTTCTGTGTGCTGAGCTTGCCCCAATCCCCAGCACAGGGACACCAGAATGAGAGCTGCCCTGACACTGGAGAAGCAAGTGGAAATCACACTGTGGAAACTTGCTAGATTGCTACTGGTCAATGGGAAATCATTTTGCAGCTGGAAAATCCACTGTGGGGGCGAATGTCATGCAAGTGTGTAGGGCCATTAATTGTTTCCTGCTACAGAGGACTGCAATTCTCAGCAAAACGTAGGACATAATGGACGGATTTGCAGCAGTAGGGTTCCCAAAATGTGGTGGAACAATACATGGCACACACGTCCCTATCTTGGCACCAGACCACCTTGTCACATAGTGCAACAAAAGAAAGGACTGTTTTTCTATGGTTATGCAAGCGCTGGTGAACCACCAGGGACACTTCACTGACATCAATATTGGCTGGTCAGGGAAGGTGCATGATGTATGCATTTATAAGAATACAGGACTGTTCAGAAAGCTACAAGCAGGAACTCTCTTTCTTAACTGGCGGATTACCATTGGCAATGATGAAATGCCAATAATCACCCCCGGGAGGGCAGAGGGGGGCATAGCCTACCCCTTACTCTCCTGGCTCATGAAGCTATACACCAGCCACCTCCGCAGAACCAGGGAAAGATTCAACTACTGACTCAGCAGGTGAACAGCTGAATGTGCTTTTGGTACATACTGATTTAACAATATTTACAGGAGTTTGTCACTTTCAAATTACTTTCATTTATGGTTGACTAATATTAAATAATTAATGCAGGCATAAAAACTCTGTAAAGGAATAAGACGGCAGAAAAGCTGACTAAATTAAAGTCATGACAGATGCATACTTGGGGGGGGGGGGCGGCGGGGAAGGACTGATGTATTAAACCCATACTAATATTAATATATATATATATTATATATATATATATATATTTAATGTTTTGCATTAGATAATTAATAATGGAAGAAATGGTTTGTAGAACACTAGTCATGTCAAGAGAAGCGGTAAAATATCACTCTGTTGTTTCACTATCTTATTGCCCCTCTGAATTACTTTTGAGAAGTCATGTAGTAAAAGAGTAAATGTAGTATTACCTTCAAAAAGATATAGAAAATGGATCCGGGCAATTGCCATTCTGTAAATGTAACTTGTATTCCTCACAAAATAGTTGAACCAATGTTAAGCTTGACCCTGAAAGGCTTCAACTCTTGGTTAAATAATGGGCCTCTCAGGATCATGCCCATTAAAAGGGGAAGGGGGGGGGGAAGAAAGTCAGGAGGATAAAGGAATCATGCATAAAAGTCTAACAGATTTATAAAGAATTACTCATATTAGTAAACAAATCTGATCCCTTTATTGATGGAAAAGCAAAAGCACTAATTGATATTCCAAAACTAAAAACTTAACCAAAAAAAAAAAAAAAATCAGTTACAACTGCTTAGTGAAAACAAGACCATGTCCAACCTCCATTTTCAAAACTCAAGTCCTTAAAAGCAAGAAGAGCTTTGCCTTTTTTTTTTTTTTTTTTTGCTGTGCATCTGCAGAGATGATCCTGGCCATTGTGCATGGAATCCAGGGAACAAGTGACAGCCAAAGTCCATTGCCTGTTCTGACATATCCACCGGAGAACAACTGAACTACTTGGGAGAAATATACAAGAGAAGAAAATGTCCTCAGCCTTAAGTCCTTCCTTTGTGCTTTCCAACAGAAGGGCCATTTGGCTGAGAAAATTATGCTAAACACCAAAAAACCTTCCTGACAGCAAGATCCATTTGCCCATGAAACAGTGTTGGAGGGGGAAGGGAGTGGTGGGGTGGGAGGACAAAAAAAGCCCGATCACTCAGAGCATTTCAAACCTAGCATTTTCAAAGAAATACACTACAAAAAAAATGCTGTGGGGAATAATCCAGCATTGGCAGGAACAGTGACTAGATAAAAATCTAGCAGGTCTTTTCCATTCTTAATTTATATAATAAATCTATTGCAAAAATGTGGACCCTGTGCCTCAACATGACAAATATAAAATTCAAAATGTCCCTAACTTTGAGGAAGCAGTGTCCAGAAACTATTTCTACAAAAACTTCATATTGCAAGTTGGTATACTGAAGGCCTTAAATTCAAATTTTTATCCTTCAAATTAGGTACAGTTCACTGAAATAGTATGCACGCCAAGCTGACTGCGTAGAACTCAGCAGAAAGCTGAGAATGACTGCTAGCTGCCATTCCAGCTAGACGGAGGCATGCATACTAATGTCCTTGGATTGCTGCCAGATTATCCATGTATGTTTTATTATAGCTCATCTTAACACGTAAGACATTTACCTTTGATTCTTTCAAAATTAGAACCAAAAAAAAAAAAAAAAAAAAAAGGGCAGAAAGATTCGATACCCTAGGACTAGTAACAGTATAGTTCAGACAACTTAAAATGGGTCACCTTAGGCTCTTTTGGCAGATTTTATCTTTTTGATCAGACAAGTAATAATAAAAGGAGGAGTAAAATTATTTTTTTGTTTTTGCAGTAAACTCTTCACAAATGTAGTGGGCAGATTTTCTTAACAAATCTATGTAGTCACATTAATTCAATTGAGGTCAGGAAGTCTTCATGTTAATAAAATGATTGTCCCAAAGTCAGAATTCCTATCTTCTCTATATTTCCAAACATGCCTACCAATGATAAGCTAAAACCTAATCATTTCAATAAAAACTCCAAGCAATCATAATACAGAACAGGGATAGGGCTTGATCATGAACAACCCTACTCAAATCAATACCATTGGTTTCAATTTTACATGAGAAAAGGCTTACAGGATTGAGCCCCAAAACACTTAAAAGCAAATAACTACACTTAATGCCAACAATACTATTAAGCATATGAAATATTGGTATTTTCCCATTTCTTAAGTGGAGAACGTGAAGTCAAAGAATGCAAAGAAGAACATAAGAACAAGAACCATTTCAAAGAATAGGAAGGCTCTAATGGATAAGCAACTGGAGAGTGTGTTTTTTATTTTTTAAGAAATTGCAACATAAAGTAATGCTAGTCCAGGAGATTTCTTTGAAGATGAGCTACCAGATGTGCAATGAGAACTAAACTCATGCTAAAAACTGGAAGACTATGACAACATGGAACACTTACAAAATATGCTTATACCAACTTTGCAAAGTTGGCATAAAAGTTTACCACCCCAGATACAAATTGTGTTGACCAGGATTTTACTACAGCTACAAGCTACAATGAAAACACTTTTTTTACTTTCACATCAAAAAATTACTCAACCTAATTTTTCTAATCCTGCTGGTCTCTCTTCTATTACTAAATGTTTCTTGTTTTCTTAATACATAAAGCAATACATAACATCATGTTAGTGCATGTTAAAGGAATACTATCAGGCTATATTTACGTGTGTGTGTGTGTGTGTGTGTGTGTGTGTGTGTGTGTGTGTGTGTGTGTGTGTGTGTGTGTGTGTGTGTGTGTGTACGCACACACACACACACACGCATATATCTCATCACCTAGCCCCATGAGAAAAGCAACAGGTGTGGCTATATTGTCACGCACACCATCTCCTGACCAAGTTTCCTACTTTCAGTAGGTGGTTTGCTCCTTCTACCAAAGAAGCAGGGGGTTCAGCTCCCAAGCATCACAGGTCTCAGTGGTCCACTGGAGGCACATGACAACCCAGGCAATGCGTCTTCAGCCTGGCTTCAGGGCCTGCTGCGGTGTGGCTTTATTAGACTCATGCTAGGCTAGCCTGGTCTTTCCATTCTACGCTTGTCCATGAGACTCATGAAATAGGGGACAGTGGAGTTTTTAAGACGTGTATTAAACTTTCCTGCAGATTGCCTGTGGGGCTGGGAGCAATGTGTGTCCTCACTGATCCCATCTCACCATCTGTTACCCCCTACTCAGGCTTCAATCCCAGACCCCTCAGAGCACCCAGTGTAGTGTTTCAAGAAGAAAGATGTGTAGACAGCATGCCAGACGCACCCTTTGCAGCCTGTTTTGCTTTACCATTTGTTGACATAAAGGGTTGTTCATGGCTGCTCAGAACTTGCCTTCCCTCCTCTCCCCCCAAAAAATAAATGTTGAAAAACAAACACTATCTAGGACAAACTTGACCATTTACCTGCACTTCGCAAGACAGCGATAAGAAAAGTTACAGTTGGTCAAATCTGGGTCCTAGCAACCTTGATAGTATCCCCATAAACATTTTTTCCTCTTGAATAACATGTTATAAAGCAACATAATTCCTGTTTGCATATTTGGAGACAATTAGCCTTCTTATAAGAAAGTTCAGCAATTCCAAGGAGGATTGTGTTAATGTTGCAATTTACAAGACTCAATCAGCTGAAAAGTGATTGGTTTAAGGGGTATTTATCCTCCCACAGAGAGTTCAAGGGGAGTTCTATAGGGAGTTAGACTAGGAGCCTGATCCTGAACATATGTAAAAGTAAGCGTGAAAATACAAAGGACAATGGTTCTCAACCAGGGGTCCGGGGCGTAAGTAAGAGGCGTCTATATAAGACAAAGCCCCAAATATCAGGACTGTCCCTATAAAAAGTCGGGACATCTGGTCACCCTACAGGGGTCCACCAAGCAGGACCAGTGTTAGACTTGCTGGGGGCCCAGAGCAGAAAGCTGAAGTCCCACTGCATGGGGCTGAAGCGTGGGGCCCTGAGCCCCGTTACCTGGAGCTGAAGCAGAAGCCTGAGCAACTTAGCTTCACAAATGCTTCCTGTGGCATGGGGCCCTGGGCAATTGCCCTGCTTGCTCCCCCTTTAACACTGGCCCTGGCTTTAATATGCAGAAAACCAGTTATTGTGGCACAGGTGGGCCATGGAGTTTTTATAGCATGTTGGGGGCGGCCTCAAAGAAAAAGGTTGAGAACCCCTGACATAGAATGACACATAACCAAAACCGTAATTTAGCCAGTTCTGGTTTCACACTTTTATTTTATTTTATTGGGGGCGGGGGGAGAAAGAGAGAGAGAGACAGACACTGCAATTAAAAACTTTAGTAGAAAGCTGCAGTTGGGGGGTAAACCAACCAAAAGATGAATTCGGTTTAGTTTAATTCACTTATGTGAATGAACTGAAACATTATTAAGGCCACTTTAATTCTGAATGTGTGTCCCCACACAGGGGTTTAATGCAGTTCAATCTACTTTAAATTCACATCTTTAATTATTTTGGATTAAGTTTCCTACATGCCCCGGGGATAGACAAGCCCTTTGACATAGAACAAGGAAGATAACTGATCTCAGGAAAGTGTAATGGTGGGGGGAGGAGGGAGGGAGGAGGAGGAAAAATTGGGTTTTTCTCTCACCAGGAAAGAGAAGACTTTAAAGGTGATCTAGTAGCTTTTCAAAATTATACAAAGTGATGTCAAACTCCTCGTAAATACGTAAATTAGGCAAAACTCTTTCACACTAAGGGTAATAAACGTGGCATCAGCTACCATGGAAGGTGACTGAAACAGAGTTTACATGAGTTCAAGAGACATTTATATTACTTTTTGAGTTAACGATGGACCAGCAGCTTTAATAATTGCTTTGCTTTTTGTCAGCGCAAGTCAGATCTTTAATATGAACTGCAAAAGTTTTGGTGTTTTTCTTTTAATTGAGGGGAGCAGGTTATGCACACAGTGTATTATGCTACAATTGTTAAAAAGATTAATCTCACAAAAACACACATGGATCTGATTTTAATTCCCAAAAGCAAGGATATGCAGAAGCATGTCTGGCCTCTATCCTTACAGCAAATCCATCAGACAAGTGTATAGTTATCTCCAAACTGAATGATGTAAACCAAGGGTTCCTAAACTGGGGTCTTCTGCCCCAGTTCAATAGCTCCCTCTGTGCTTCTGAGCTGAGCTCAGTTCAATCCTCACCTCTGCCTGTTGCGTGCTGGGAGAAAGACGCAAGTTCCCCAGCTAGCTTCCTCCCCCTTGTCCTTGCAATGAGATGCATAAGGGAGCCAAGGCTAGGAGGCCATTCCATCTGTCTTTCTGACAACACACATCAAGCAGCCATGTTTATACACTCCATTTTTGTGCTAAGCTCAGACAGCCTCGGGAGGGTGGCCTGTGCTCTCAAAGGGTGCCATCAAATTCCCAGTAATTTCCAAGTGGGCTGGTCCTGAGTGGAGGCTGGATCTGAATGAGTTTTGCGGGAGATGCAGGGGAACAGAGGTATGATAGATTGATCAGAAAAGAGAAGTACTGGAAAGGTTGGAGAGACTGAGGATGGGGATTGTTGGGCAAGTTAACATAGCGCAGGAGGAGAAGGAAGGAAAAGACAAAGGAAATAGTGAGGGACTGAAATAACATGAGGGAAGATAGAACAAAGAGATTAAGTGAAAAACAAAGACAGAAAATAAATGAAGGAAGAAAGTGAAGTGCAGGGAGAGATAAGGTAAAAAGGCAGGAGCAATTAAGGGACAGTAAATTGAAATAGCGTTATATAATAGAGAATGCAGCCATGCTGTAACAGAATACACCTAGGATGCCATTCCCCACACTCACTCACTCACACTGAGGGCCAAGATCCGCAACCCTAGCTCCACCTGCTTTTGGTATGCCAGCTTCATTCCAGCTGCTCCACTCCCCATCAGGGAATGGAGCTTATCACATGAATGTCAGGGCAGGCCAGAGCACAGAGCACACAGCACTTCGCCTGATCATTGCTGGAGCAACCTAGTCACCTTTTCCCCTCAAGTCATCCACTCTCCTCAGTGGCACCAAGCGTAAACCCAGTGCTCAACATTTTGTAAGCTAGTCTAAATTTATTTGCCCCCGGTCACTTGGCACTTGCAACTCCAGCACTACAGCAGCCACAGCCCAAGTTCCCATTGCAACACCAGTAAGAAGCCGAGTAGAACAACATTTTTATTAAATACGGGTGAGTCCTGAATTTTGGCAAATAATTTGGTAAGGAGCTCCTTGCTTGAGAACTAAAGATTTAGTATACCACTGGGTCTTAAAATGCCAAAAGCAGAGTTGAGGTTAACTCTGAATTGTCTTGTTTTACCAGATAAAAATCCGGCTGCTAATGTTACTTGAACTTTGTTGTGGTTTAGTTTAATTATGAAAGGGTTTAATTATATACTTTCACTACCAATCCAACAGGTTCTATATAGCATTAAATGAGCACGTACAAAGGAAATGAGCAAAACGTAAAATAATTAAAAGAAAAAAATTGTTTATGTATGTTTTCATTAATGTTGAAGTTCCCAAAAGGACACAACAAACCATCAGTAGATAGTGTCAGCTATGACTCAAATGTAACATTTTTATGACTACTAACATTCCCCAGACTTTACTGATTTTTCTAAAGATGATCCAAGCTCCTGGGACTTAAACAAAGCAGCATTTTATTCTACTTTATTAATTTAATTTCTCTTCAGAATCATTCATTTTACCTGAATGCGACTCTAGAGAAATTTTCTATCAACCTAAATGTTTTGATGCCTGTCCGCTATACTGACCATCCAGATAGAGAATTTACATTATCTATCAGGCACTTAATATTCAAGCATTCCAGTTAAACAATGAAAACATACAAGGGTGGCAGGAGATGGGTTAATGAAATCTTCACGTAGAGCTGAAAAGATTTTTTGTTGTTGTTGTTGTTAAAGACATTGATTGTGGCTAGAGATTATTTTCTTTAAAAAAATAGACTTTTATTGATAAGATGAAACTGGCTATCAGATCTCATCTGAGCCCTCTTTTCAGTCCAAACAAAATAACTAAACTATTGACTAACCACTAACAGAACACATGGATTTTCATTCTTAAATCGGATATGAAATTCTAAGGGGGGGTGGGAAGAATCTTTGTAAGTACATTAGACTGGGTGACAATATGTGATGGGGATGGTAAAACACTCTAATCTGGGGCAGGGTAAACTTAAATAAATCATTTAGGCTCCATCAAAGATTTGTTGGATATGTTACAGGCAAAAAAAAAAAAAAAAAAGTGATGGACGACCATGCACTAAAACCTACATGTATAACAGTAGTGCCCAACACCCAGCCTACATTCTGATCTAGACCACTCAGGGTATTTATGTGCTCCCACTTCAGTTTCACAGAATGCAAGCTTTCAGTTTTAAAAAGCAAATGTGTCTATTCTCGTGTCTTACATAACACTGAATTCAGAAGAGGCCATATGTACACTATAGCGCCTATGTAAGTATAACTATGGCGGCATAGATCCCTGGTGGACACTGACTATATCAGCAGAAGAACTGTCAGCAGAGTACCACCACCTCCCCAAAAAACAGTAAGTAGGCCTGGTTGAGTCTGGGGGCTCTGCAGATATAGCTCTGTCACCTAGGGGTTGTGACTTTTCCATAGTCCTAGCTGACAGTTATGCTGGCACCAATTCATGTACTACTATAAAACACAAGCAGCTATTTTAATATTGTCAATAGCTTGCCTTTATTCCTTCACTATTTTTCATCAGATACGTTAAGATATGCTTACCCAGTGGATGATGACTCTTTATGTAAGAATTTAAAAAATGAAATTTAACAAAAATTACATCTTCCATTCATGGCTTCCAAAACTTCTTCCTGTTCTTCTGTATCTAGTCATCTTCGTATCTAGGTGCTATGTATACATATTTCTTTATCCTGCCCAATTGCTCTGATTTACTTTTGTTCCACATTTTCACTGTTATTTCTTGTTCTACTGGCATGATCCAAAGCCCCTAAAGTCAATGGGAATCTTTTCATTTACTTCATCGAGCTTTGGATCGGGCCCTGTGAGGATGTTAGTCTCTGTTCATTTTTCTTGTAGTGTACCCTTTTGTTTTTTCATAGATCACCAGTTCTTAATCTCAAGTCCTCTTTTTCCACCTTCCTTGTCTGTTTTCATTTCTCTGTTTCTGTTCTTTTACCAGGCACATGCCTGGTAAAAGAAGCACTGGACAATCCAGGTTCTGATCAGAGAAGTATTGCAGCAGAAAGTAGCCTCAAAGTGGTAAGACTACATGCTTCCAATGCTATCCAAAGCAGCAGTGTAAGTCTTTGTCAGCTTCTAGAACGTAGTCTCATGCTGCAGCGCTGCTCAGTCAGGGATGCAGCTTGTCTACTAGCATGTGGTCCTGATCCATTGATGTAATTCTCATTGACTTCACTCGGCCGTGGTCCTAAACTCCCAATTTCATCTTGATTGGCTGCTGGGCATTTACCAATAAGTGTTCCAATGCCTGGCTATAGCTGCTGGGCAGCAGAATGTTTCCACAGTAGTTCCCTGAGAATGTACCCTTTCAGTTCTCAAACACAGTTGAAATAAAACCAGTCCTTCTCAAAATTGTTTTTGCTCGAGTATTTTTCTTAACTGAGATGGATAATTGCATCAAACATGACACCACCAGGAAAAGGCAAGAACTTTCGGGGGAGGAGGGGCTTTGTCTACACTACAAGTGCTACAGCAAGCAGAGCTACACTGCCGCAGCTACACTCCTGCAGGGTAGACACTTGCTACAGCAACGAAAGGGGGTTTTCCGTCTCTGTAGTAAATCCCCACCTTGAAAGGTGATAGCTCTGGTTAATTCTTCCATCGATCCAGCAGAGTCTATACCAGGGTTTACAGTAGCTTAACTATGGGGGTGTTAATTTTTCACATCTCTTAGTGACATAGCTAGATTGATGTAAATTTTAGGTGCAGACCAGGCCTCAGTGCCAACTTAGGCCTATTAAGTTCTTTTCAGCCAAGAGTCGGGGGGAGGCTACTTAAATTTTCAGGAAGCTGGAGATATTTTAATGGTTTGAAATCCTCCTTTCCCAGCGAGAAGGTGTCTCTCTGGGACTCACATGCAACCTCAGTCTCTCTCACAATGCTGAAAAAGAAAATACTGTGGGGATGTAAATTTAAACTTATCATACCTTAAAATTGCTGTCTGGGAGGTAAGGCGATGGAGTGGAATTGTATATTAATGATGCGGTAGACTAAACAAATTAGAAGTGATGGAATGGATAACAGTCTGTTTGGGTCAAAATCACTTTGGGGAAGAAAGCTAATAGAAGTTCCCCAGGCTAGTGCTTGGGGTATGCTACAGACCCCCAGGATCTGATCTGGATATGGATAGCCACCTCTAACTTTTTAGTGAAATAACTACTACTGGGAATTGTGTGATTATGGGAAACTTTACTTTCCCAGATATAGATTAGAGGACAAGTGCTACTAATAATAGTAGGGCTCAGATTTTCCTGGATGTGATAGCTGACAGATTTCTTCACCAAACAAAACAGTCGCTGAACCAACAAGAGGTGATGGCATTTCAGATTTGGTATTGGTGAGTAGTGAGGACAACCTTGGCTCGAGTGATCATGAGCTAATTCAGTTCAAACTAAATGGAAGGATAAAGAAAAATATATCTACAACTAGGGTCCTTGATTTCAAAAGGGCTAACTTGAAAAAATTAAGGGAATTAGTTAGGGAAGTGGATTGGATTGAAGAACTCAAGGATCTGAATGAGGAGGCGGCTTGAAATTACTTTTTTGAAATTATTTGCCTGCATCCCAAGCAAGGGGGGGGGGGGGGGAAATGTGTAGGGAAGGGTTGCAGACCAACCTAGATGTGGAAACATCTCAAAAGAAAGCCTACAAGGAATGGAAGATGGGATGGATCAGAAAGGAAAGTTACTTCTTGGAAGTCAGACAGTGCAGGCCTAAAGTGAGAATTGCCAATGGCCAAGCAGAGTTGGACCCTGCAAAGGGAATTAAAACCAATAGTAAAAGTTTCTATAGCCATATAAATAAAAAGAAAGCTGTCCCTCTTCTTTCCTTGTTAAGCACTGAGGATGGGGTGGAGATTAAAGCTAATCTAGGCATAGCCCAACACCTAAACAAATACTTTAACTTTATTAAAAAAAATATGAGGCAATGAAGAGCTTAAAATTAGTGGCAGGGTGGCTAATGGGATATGGAGGTAGAAATTACCACACCCAAGGTGGAAGTCAAACTCAACCAGCTTAATGGGATTAAATTGGGGGGCTTGGATCATCTCCATTGAAGAATATTAAAGGAACTGGCACATGACGTTGCAGCCCAATAGCAATGATTTCTAATGAATCTGTAAACTCGGGTGTTATAAGAATTGCTAATATAGCTCCTATTATTTAAAAAAAAAAAAAAAAAAAAAAAAGGGGGAGGAGGTAAGTGACCCAGGAAGCTATAGGCCTGTTAGTTTGACCTGAATTGTATGCAAGGTCTTGGAACAAATTTTGAAAGAGTTAAGAACATAAAGGTGAATTGTAATTGGGATAAAATACAACATGATTTTACAAAAGGCAGATCATGTCAGACCAATCTGATCTCTTTCTTTGAGAAGAAAACTGATTTTTTAGACAAAGGAAATGCGGTAGATCTAATCTACCTGGATTTCAGTAAGGCATTTGATACAGTTCCATATGGGAAACAATTAATTGGAGAATATGGGTATTAACAGGAGAACTGAAAGGTGAATAAAGAACTGGTTAAAGGGGCAACTACAATGGGTCAAACTGAAAGGTGAACTGTCAGGCTGGAGAGCGGTTACTAGAGGAGTTCCTCAGGTATCAGTCTTGGGACCAATCTTATTTAACATTTTTATTACTGACTTTGGCACAAGAAGTAGAAGCATGCTAATAAAATTTTCAGATGACACAAAGTTGGGAGGTTTTGCCAAGATGGAGGAGAACCAGAATATCATACAAGATGATTTGGACAAACTTGTAAACTGGAGTAATAGAAATGGGATAAAATTTAATAGTGCAAAAAGTCATGCATTTAGAGACTAACAACAAGAATTTTTTTCTATAAACTGGGGACATATCCATTAGAAGTGACAGAGAAGGAGAAAGACTGTATGGATTGATCACAGGATGACCATGAGCCACTAATGTGATGAGGCAATGGAAAAGTTTAATGAAGTCCTAGGGGTGCATTGGGCAATGTATTTCCGGTAGAGGCAGGGAAGTGTTAGTACCATTATACAAGGCACGGTGAGACCTCATCTGGAATACTGTGTGCAATTCTGCTCTCCCATGTTTAAGAAAGATTAATTCAAACTGGAACGGTGCAGAGATGGGCTATGAGGATGATCAGAGGAATGGAGAACCTACCTTATGAGAGGAGACAAACAGCTTGGCTTGTTTAGCCTAACCTAAAGAAGGCTGAGGGGAGATATGTTTGCTCTCCATAAATACATCAGAGGGATAAATGCCAGGAAAGGAAAGAAGTTATATAAGCTACATGCCAATGTGGACATAAGAACAAATGGATATAAACTGGCCATCAACAAGTTTAGGCTTGAAATTAGATGAAGGTTTCTAACCATCAGAGGAGTCAAGTTCTGGAACCGCTTTCCAAGGGGAGCAGTGGAGGCCAAAAAAACTGACTGGCTTCAGGACTGAGAGGATGGTCAGGGGGGGACTGAAGCCTGAGCCCGGGCCAAAGCCAACACCTGATGTCAACTCCCTGGGCGGGGGGCTCAAAGCTGAAGCCCAAGGGCTTCAACCCAAGACGGGGGCCTATTACCTCGGGCTTTGGCCCCAGACCTCAGCAAGTCTAAGCCAGCCCTGGAGACTCCATTAAAACAGGGTCGCAACCCACAGTTTGAGAACTGCTGGTGTAATGAAAGTGCCTACAATGGCATGTAGCCAATCTGTAACTGCCAGCAGCAAATGTCTCCAAGAGCCAGAGATGGAACACTAGATGAGGTGGGAGAATTCTTTTCCCAGTGTCTGGCTGGTGGGTCTTGCCCATATGCTCAGGGTCTAACTGATCGCCATATTTGAGGTCGGGAAGGAATTTTCCCTGGGTCAGACTGACAGAAACCCTGGGGGGGGGGGGGGTTGCCTTCCTCTGCAGCACAGGTCACTTGCAGGTTTAAAGTAGGGTAAACGGTGGATTTTCTGTAACATGATTTGAGGACTTCAGTAACTCAGCCAGAAGGTAAGGGGTCACGACAGGAGTGGGTGGGTGAGGTTCTGTGGCCTGCAATGTGCAGGAGGTCAGACTAGAGGATCATGATGGTCCCTTCTGACCTTGAACTCTCTGAGTCCAATACATATAGTAATATAATTCACCCCTCTATCCAAAGAAAAGTTGCTTTCGTTTTAACAACAAATGTGGTATTTGTCTTTAGTGTACAATCACGTGTTGTCCCAAACGCTCAGGTACAAAACCCATGCAAACCTGCCTCTTTGCAGAGGCAAAAAGTGCAAACAAACAAGCCCTAGAACAATTCCTCATCTCTATAGGCAAAGAAATGAGATGGGACTGGCATTGCACCCTGTCAGCAAACTGACTCTGGCAGGCCAAGTTGTGGAGCTCTTTCCAGATTCAAAAGTCCTTCTGAGAACTTCCTGCCGAAGGCTACTTGACATTAAATTCTAGAGCAATTCAGGTTGAACATCCCAATTGACATTAATTTTCATGTTGGATCAAAAAGGCAGACCAGTCTTTCAGCTGGAGTCAAAGCCATGTAGGGCTGCGGTGACCAAGGCCAATAGCGCCCACAACCAGACAGGAAGCCAGTGCAGCAGCTGAAGAACTGCAGTCGTATGTTTACATCACACAACTCCACTTAAGAGGCAGGCAGCTCCATTCTTCATGAACCCTGATCTATGCTACAAACTTATGTCGGCATAACTATGTCACTCCCAGGTGTGGAAAATCCATACCCTGAGACAAGTTATACCGATCTAACCCCCTGTGTAGACAGTGCAACATCAACAGAAGGGCTTCTCCTGTCAACGTACCTACACTGATGGGAGAAGCTCTCCAATTGGCATAGGTAGCATCTTCACTAAGCACTGCAGCATGTGTAAGCTTAGACAAGCCCTTAGTCAAACTTCTTGAGGCTAAGCTTGAAGACTTCTCAGAATACCACATTTCTGTAGTCCAATGGGGAAGTCCCAAAGGCACAAAAAAGGCTGTAGTAAAGTCTGGATCCTAATGAAAATGGAATGAGGCATTCTTAGACATGGACGCTCCTGGAATTACAGAAGCAGAAAGGTGTCCAAGAGAAACCCCAGAGTGCAGAAGTCTTTAGGCAAAAGGGTGAAATTAAACATCCTCAGTTACAGGTGCAGAAACCACCCTACTATACTCCAAACAGCCTTTCCTCCAACCTCCTAGTATTACCTGCATCTTCAGTTTCACCAGTTTGCTCTCACCCACAAACCAATTTTGTCTACACAGTGCATGGACTCACCCTTCCTAGTATCTGGCTCTGAAGCGAATGAGACCTAGAGCTGCAGATCACCTTCATATTGACAGAAGAACAAGCCAAATTGCCTCAATCTTCCACCAGAGAGATCACTAAAAGAGTGTTTCAGAATCCCACTCAAGGGCGCTCCATCTGACAGAGAAGGAATTGCTCCAAACCATTCTCTTCGGAGAAGAATGAGATCATTTGAAACCCTGAGAGGCTCTAAGTTAATTTCATTTTTCAATCAATAAAATTGTTGCAAGGCTGGTTTGTTAGTGTCACCGCACCAAAAAGTCCTGCAAGAGGATCTGAGAGGAGAAGGAAGTAGCTTGATGGATTATTTCAGAGAATGGCAGCACACAAGGAAGTGCAAAGATCTTGAGGGAGAAACCAACAAATGGGTATTTCAAGGCTGTTGTCATTGTTGGAGCAAATACCAGCATGAAAGGGATTGAAGGAAACCCAAAATATCCAGATGATACCAGAGATGCCTCAGAACAACTTTATCAATCTTGTGCAGAAAGGAAAGAGTAGATAAAAAAATAATTTGAAAATAGGTTATGGAAGACAAACAATACTGTGTGTTCTTCTAATGCAAAAAATGAAAGAGAATTCAAGTTAATGAACCCCATTCCTAGACTTGGGCTGATGAGTGACAGAGGGCCAGATTTTGATACCACTGTTTGTACTGGATTATTCTGCCAGGATTCCCAGTGATTCCAAAAGGGGTCACTCACAGAATCTGGCTCAAATTAAGGACAGAGAATTGTAAAAAAGAGCCTCAAAACTCACTCTCAAGAGAGCCCCTTGAAAAATCCTGAGAGCTAGTTTATTCAGTTTATTTAAACAATCACATTTTCCCCTGCAACACCTGCCAATAGTCACAGCATAATGGCAAGGCACAGAATATGTTCTTGTGAAGAAAATACAGCCAGAATTCCAAGAATACTTGCTTATCAATCAATTACCCAATGCTATCGGAAAAAATATTGGGAAGCTTCAAACTCTTGAGACTACGCAGCATGAAAGAACATTTTAAATGAGAGAGAGAGAGAGAGAGAGAGAGAGATTGGATTAATAATTAAAGAGTAAAAGATTACTCAATAACAAAAGGCAGGTTTCCAAAACCTAATCAATATTTTCCTTACATTTAAGTATTGTTGCAGCCTAATGCTTTTTCCATGTCCAAATGCCAGAAAATCAGTTTCAATATTACATATTACTATATTATGGTGTAAATGTAATTTCAGAAATTCCTTGCAACACCACTATTGTTGAGGGTCCATTTGTATTACAATAAAACAGTTTTTTCTTGAAGTGGTTCTATATATTAGCCTGAGCAACTGACACTGAACTAATATTTAGTACACAAATGGATTGCTATACTTGTCTCAAAAAACATTATTGAAAATCAGTTAATATATTAATGTTTAACATAACCATTTTAAAACCAACTTATAATCATGAAATGGACAATATTTTATTATATTTCAATAAAAGTATCTTTGTAAACATCATGTTTAAATTGGAAAAACTAAGCAGCAACAATATTCAGTGAAAAGTGATTGTATTTAAGAGCAGTAATTCAACAGATACGAAGGCGCCTGTTGATGATGTCCATTTTGGTCATCTGTGAAACCAGCAGCACTATACAAATGTTCATTCCAAAGACATCTGTCATGTTTTAATATTTGTTTATGCAGGACAGAGATCCTTCTGTCTAGCATCTGATATAAATAATAAAAAAAAGCTGAGCTATTAAAAATAGGAGAGAGACTAATTTACAATCTGACACTTAATCCAAACCTGCAAGTGTCAAATGTTGCTTTCTTAATAAGCTAACAGCTACCAGAAGGCAGTTAAAACATCAGTTTCCATTTAAAAATATATATATATATATATATCCTACTGTCATTTAGACATCCAAGTAATACTTTATCTTGCATTTAAACAGAAATAGTACGTCGCCCACAATTGGTCACAAAAATACTATTCCTGCAATACACTCCATCATATTCCTCAATTTAAACAACACGCACACTTTCACTCATATGCTCTCAGGATATTATGGTAAGTAAGGAGGTGAGTGTCTTTCTCAAGAAAGCTGTGTAAACTATAGCACAACCTCACTAATCCCGTTTCTAATTAGCATAAAAAAACCCTGGTGGCTTTTTTCCACCTGTGCTAGGCTGATGTCCTAATATGAGCCCTTGTGGCCAGATATGGCATTGGGGCAGCTGTGTCTCAGTTCCCCACCACCGTCCTCTGGCCTACTCCAACCATAGGTGGCATCCTGGCCCTCCAGCCAGACAACTTCACAGAGTGCTCCCCTTCCAGGGCCAGTCTTTTATCAAAGTCCAACAGAAATACACAAAAACCAAACCTTTAGTCCAGCTGGCAGCAACCTCGTTAAAGCAGCAGGGGCACACCTTCAGACTGTCCCAGGCCTCAATCCACCCCACAATGCAGGGGCTAGCCCATTCCTCCCCCACTGAGGGGTTCAGGCAGTTTCCTGGTAGGTCTCACCCCTGCAGAAGCCTGTCCCGTATTTGCCCCTTTCTCCTCCTCAACTTTCCTTTAGGCTGCTTTTCACAGAGCAGGAACTCCCAACTTCCCCTCCTCAGGTTTTCCACCCCACAACAAGGCTCACCCCACTCTTTATGGAAACAAACCCTGTTCTCCTCCAGCTGGGCTTTAATTATTCTTGGCCCACACTTCAGGTGCAAGGTGGCAAGCTAATTGGCCCTTCAAGCCCATATTAAATCTTTTCACAGCTAGTGTGGGGGTGAATACCACCTCTGAGCAGTTTCAATAGCAGATGCTATAATGGATCCTCTTAACTATAATTTCCCTTTTTTAAAAAATAAAATTTACTTTACAATTTACTATAAAGTTTTTAGTTAAAACTATCTGCAAAATAAATTTTACGATATACATTCTGTGGTCCTTTTTTTTTTTTTTTTTTTGGGTGTGTGTATTTGTTCATATACTTACACAATTCAGTAACCTGCAATGAACCTCGGTCTTTAGTGCAAGGTTCTGATGCATCATACACTGGGCTGAAACACTATAAAGTTCTCAGTGCAGAGGGCTTTAAACCACGGCGCATGGGGGAAGAAGAGTGCTGAGGAGGGGCTATGTCCAAAAGTGACAATGCATCCAGAAGCACAGACTTGAATGGCCTTTGTTATACCCATTTACATGTTGCAGAGTGTGCTGCCCCTTGCCGGCCAGGTTTCAACAGTTCATATGGAAGAATAGGGTCCTATCTTCCTTACCGTTGCACAGCCTAGCACTGCTATGTCTGCTAGAATCACCTGGTCCCCAAGCAAATGGACCAGGATTGTGCCTGACTCTCTTACAAGAGGCAAAGTGGGAGAAGTGACATGGCTACTTGAACCCTAAACTCCATCCCACCCCTTGTACCTTCATGCATGTTTTCTAGCTCATATCTTTTTGTCTATGTGCACATACAATGGTCAAACTTCCTAAATTATAAGACCTTTGAGTAGTAATGGCCAGTCCCATTGTTTAGCACCGGTTTGTGTGTCAGGGTATTCTTGTACCACGAAAGGAAGGGAGGGGGGGGGGGGGGCGGGAAATAGCGTTTCTTATGTTGTACTGTTGTAAGAGGAATAAGGATTTTTGTTCTGATTCACTGAGTATTGCTGCAACAATTTACAAAGTGGCATTTCAGCAGAAAATATGAAAGTATTTCCAGTACTTATAGTGCAGTTAGACAATCTTTCAAACCACTCAAAGAGCTTGAAGTTGGTATTTCAAGGCAAATTAAACAATATTGACTAAAGAATTTTAAGTTATGCCCAGAGCATTTTAATATATTACTCAAAAAACAAAAACAAAACAGCAGACAAGCTTGCTTTTGCCAAGGCTTGTTTATAAAACAATTTAATATACTAGAAAGAAATACTAACAAGGAGAGCTTTAAAAAAAGAAGGAAAAAAAAAGTCTTGCAGTCTAACATGGGGGAAGGTTATGAAATGGCTGTGATAGTAACTTTTCTAAAATAGCAATTAATCAGCTATTAATTTCAGAGCATTTTTCCAGTGTTTTGGAACTTAGTATATTACTGTATAGGTCATTTTTAAAAAGAATTTATGTTTAAATCAAAATAATCCTTTGTTAAATGCTATAACACATTTTAGATTTCCATTTTAATACAACAGTAATAAAAATAAAAGTTAGGTCTAGGTGTTAACTGTAGTGACTACTTCTATACAGACTTAATTTCTAGAAATAAAATGTTCTCTTGCTTTCCAAGTCCTACATGCCTGGCTCCTGAACTGAACTTCCAATAAGAACAACCATAGGCTAGATTAGGGTTTTTACAAGAGCCCGAACCGCAAATATTCTCTGGGTGGCTCTGGTCCCATTTCACCTAAATTCTTGAGGATTTCCCCTCTCTTCCCCCCCTTGGAATGGATTAGTCCCCTGCAAGCAGCTGAAATAAAACCCAGCAGCAAGAGAGGGACAAGGGAAAGAAAAACAGATGTTTAGAACACTGAGGCAGCCAGCTCTCTTGTAAGAAAACAGTACTCTTTCCTTTAGAAGAGTCAGGTAACATTTATAAGAACCTGCCTTTTCTTCATCCTTCTCCTCCTCCTGCTCTGGGTGATCTGGTCTGCAGTCTCACCCTTCAAGGGCCAAAAAAAAGAGGCCAGCTGATTATAGCCAAGGATTCACTCCTACCATGCGTACTGTTCTTGTGGTCAAGATACTTGACTGGGACTCTGGAGATCTGGGTTCAATTCACAGTGCTGCCACTGACTTCCTGTATGACCATGGGCAAATCACTTAATAGCTCTCTGTGCCTCAGTTCCACATCTGTATAATAGGAATACTGCTACTACACGCCCCCTCCTCTTTTGCCTTTCTTGTTTGTTTGGACTGTACGCTCTTTAGAGCAGGGACTCTTTTGTACTATGAGTTTGTACAGCACATAACACACTAGAGTCCTAATCTCAGCAGGAACCTCTAGACACTACTCAGAACCGCCATCAGGGTGGGGCAAAGGGGGAAAACTGCCCAGGGACCCGGGTGATTTAAAAGGGCCCAGGGGCCCCTGGCCACCACGGTGGCGACCAGGAGCCCCGGGCCCTTTTAAACCGCCCAGGTGGGCTGCAGGGCTCCTAGACACATGCGGGGTAGTGACTGCTCAGGGCCCCGCGGGCTGGCGTGATTGACCAGTGCGGTCGGTCCCAGAAGTGACGGATGTGTCACTTCCGCCCCGAGCCCCACTAGGGACGGCGGGCCTGAAACTACTATAATACAAAATAATAAATTTAAATTATGAAGTGCATTGTTACATTTAAAGTATAAAAAGAGTGCTCCATTTTCCTCAGATATATAAATTTGTGTATCCCTCATTACTACAGTGTGTCCCCCGCCCTCACTTATTCAATATTGCATCCCAAATTGAGAGGGATACCTGCCTTTTTGTTTCAGAGATCAAAATGAAATGAGTCTTTGCAGGGTTCTTTCCCCCTCCCCCTCCCCACACACACACGTGCTCCAATATGTTCTGAAGTCTCGCCCTTAGATTGTCTTCTAGAACTAGCTCCAAGAACCCTTTCTCTCTGCAATCCCATGCTGCAGATTTCCTTGTTGTGTCTGTTGGCACCATTCATGAAAGTAGGGAAGAAATGGAGTCAGTCAGTCTCAAATTTTTCAAAGTGTTCATATCCAACTATTTTACATTAAAATAGATGCCAAGTCAAGGAAGGAGTCAACCATGTACACAAGACCCAAACAGTACATGCTGGCTGAGACCCCTAACTTCCTACCATATACATGCCACTACACAGGATTCCTATCACAGAAGGCACCATTATATATAGCTACCTTGTCCAAAAAAGGTATTGTTAAAGCAAATTTTAAAAACAGGAGAAATTGTGAACATGCCTTAGACCTACTAGCTTATGGGTATAGGCAGGTTAGGTTAACCAGCCTTGACAATAGCCTTGCAACAGAACAAACATACCGTAGGCTTTAGGATATTAAGGACCTAAAGTTGGTGCCAATTTTCTCCCTAGTGAATATACTTCAACCTATGATGCTTTGAACAGGGTTGAAGAACGTTTAAAATTGACTAGCTCAAAAAGGTGGCAGTTTTAAACATTAAAGCCTGTCTATATATAATCTTTAACTAAACACCTCAATTTATCACAAAAAGGTGCTGTACTTAAAAGCCTGCAGTGAGTACATATGAATCAGAAAAGAAATCGTTGCTGCATACATCCATTTTACACTGCATTTATAGAAGCAGATTTGTGTTAATATTGTACATCTTATTAAAACAGACTACTCAGTGATGGCACAAACAAGCTCCGTTTGATCCACTCCATAGTGACAGAGGCACACAACTAGCTAGAATGTTCAATTTTGCTAACGTGTCTTAAGAGGTATACAAAGGGATAGATTCAGACGCTCTTATTCACAGTGAATAATCTGTAAGTTGTCCCACTGAATTCAGTGGGACTACTTGCCTCGTAAGGTACTACTAAACCAGAACAACATATATACACACTTATCTATACCTTAAAAATCACAAAAAGTGGCAGAGGAGCAAGTTATGTCTCAGAGCCAGTGGCACACTGAGACTGGAATGTAGACTGGAGTATCTGCAGCATACAAGGAAGCATGATTGTCCCAATTCAACAAAGCGTGTAAGAACATGAGCAGGTCTAGTCCCTTTGACTTCAGGCCGAGATTCCCAGGCAACAGAAGATGCCAGCTTTTCACATCCTGGATGTGTAGTGTGCGTTCCAGTGCAGCAGCTCCGCTGGCACTCTCAGCACAGAAAGCAGCGTTATGATTCACTCCTGCTTGTGGGAAAGGGGACAGAAGGGACACAGTGAACCGCTCTCTATCTCCGAGTACACCCAACTTGAGAGAGCCATATTTTACCCCAAGGCATTACTTCTAACCTCATTACTCCACTACTAGGCAGGAACACCTGTCCAAGTTATTTATATTTTATAATACACTGAAACAGTTCACTGAAACAAATAATCTCTTGCCTTAATAAAACACTTGCTCTCACAGGAACATACTAAAACCAAAATACTACTTTTCTCCCACATCTACGCTCCTGTGACAGCAGTAATAAGTACGCTTCAGTAGACCAGTTGTTTATGTTATTCCTTTTTATAAGTCAGCACTACCAAGACCAATGTGTTTCAGTAAATTAAAAAATACCCAAAGAATACTTCAAATTAAATACAGGGGATAGATGCTCAGCTGGTGTAAATCATGCAGGTCCACTGACTTCAATGGTGTTATGCAGATTTACATCACTTGAAGATCCGGCTCTAGAAAATAGTGTAGTATACTGACTTATACTGAGGGAATGGCCCTCAAAGCTCACATGAATGATCAAAGTCCTTATTAGTCTAATACAGCAGTTCTCAAACTGTGGGTTGGGACCCCAAAGTAGGTCCCAACCCCATTTTAATGGGGTCACCAGGGCTGGCATTAGACTTGCTGCAGCCCGGGGCCACAGCCTGAGCCCCACCGCCCAGGGCCAAAATCCAAGACCGAGGGCTTCAGCCCTGGGTGGTGGGGCTCAGTTACAGGCTCCGCGCCTGGGGCAGAAGCCCTTGGGCTTCAGTTTTGGCCCCACCAGGCTTTGGAATCAGCCCCCCGCTGCCCGGGCGGCAGGGCTCGGGCAGGCTCAGGCTTCAGTCCTCCCTCCTGGGGTCATGTAGTAATTTTTGTTGTCAGAAGGGGGTCACAGTGCAATGAAGATTGAGAAACCCTGTTCTAATAGCATGAAAACATGTGCTGCCTTCTGGCATGCTGCCTGCTGGTTGCTATGCTAACACCACAAAGCCATTACACAACTGCATTTAAAATTGTTCTTGATTTTTCACTTAATTTCTAAAGAGAAAATGCTGATTGAGTCTTTTTCCCTCCACCCTTTCCTTAATGCACACCAAACACATGAGCAAATTCTGAAGAGTAAACAGCACATCTGGCAAATACAAGTGATTTTCAAAAACCTGTTGACATACATACACATACAAAAAAAAAAAACCAAAAAAAAAAAAAAAAACCACCTGAAAATGATAGACATGACAATACAATGTTCTTCCCCATTTAGGTGCCTCATTTGGAAATAAAAAAAGCTCCAGAATATGATGTAGGAATACTCTTGCATTAATAAGGGGATAGACAGTGACTTTATAGGTCAACTGAAGTCAATGAAGCTATGCTAATTTACACCCACCAAGAATCAGGCCCTTAGCTACATAAATTATAGTTTCATAGAAACTATATATTAGTAACTGACAAGATCTTTAGATAAAAAGGTGGGGAGGGAGGAACTAGCTTTACTTTAACTGATACACCAAGCTGTACATTCTGAAAAAATACTGTCCTGGAAAGTAAAGTATTTGTTTCTCAAGAATCTCTGAAGAATATTAAATTAACTTTATCTATCAAATCATGAAATGCCTTCAAACACAACCTCCTTCTTTTTGCAGAATTGTTTCAAAAGTGGCAAGCACTACATATTTGATCTATGCTAAATGACCTCTGTAACCCAGAACAGGTATATACTCTTGCTCGTTAGAAAGCTATATGAAAACCATAAAAATAATCATACCTTACACTCTATGAAGAACAATGACAAACATCATGTTAAGTTTTCCTGAAGTTTCCACAAAGTCAGCTTTACCATCTCTACTGTTTCAAATATGGGATGAGGTGGCAATATGCCCCAATTCTCCCTAATGAGCGTGCATGTGGTCATTTGATAGAGGTTTTAAATATAGAATCTAAATTAGGATTAGAGAAAAAAAATTGCCATGTGCTTGAATCTTCATCCCTGGTATATAGCATGATAGCTGTCCAAGAACTGAAAAATTAATCCTCATCCATTAAAGCTGAGGGAGGGGTAATCAGTGTATTTCAAGTTACCAGTCCCATCACCAGTAAAATATACTATCACATTCCTTTCTCTTAGCTTCTCCCCACTCTATAAATTCATACTGGAACATAGCAACTACCAGACAGTGGCACTTCTGCATTTTATGTTTCTTTTCTGAAACACTAACACAGACATCTCTTACTACAGTTCAACACAACTTAATAGAGTTCACTAACTCCTCCACAGCATGTATCATCTTTGAGAGGATGAAACAAGTCCAGCTCTGGTATCCTCAGATCAAGTACAAGTTAACTTTCAATATCAAGTCTAATTTGACATTCCACAAGAACTCTACATTTTAAAAATGTAGTTAATTCTTCATCTTCTTCCCCAATTATATAAACAAACAGTTGTACTAACTACAAAACTGATTGTCAGATTTTGACAAAAGTCTACCTCAAACTGTAATGCAAATCCCAGGGTTTTTTTGGTGGTGGTTGTTGATTTTTTTGAGGGAGTCCCTACATTCATTTATAAGGGAGTCGAGTTTTCAGAGGAAAGAACTTGTCTTCAGTGCTATTCTGCAGCAGTTTTTGCAGTGTCTAATTTTTTCAAGGTTTTTTTTTTGTCCTGTTCCTTTTTGCTCGCCTCTCCCTACCCCAGGGATCAGCAACCTTTGGCCCGCGGCTTGCCAGGGTAAGCCCCCTGGCGGGCCGGGCCAGTTTACCTGCCATGTCCGCAGGTTCGGCTGATTGCGGCTCCCACTGGCCGCGGTTCGCCGTCCCAGGCCAATGGGGGCTGTGGGAAGCGGCGCGGGCCAAGGCATCTGCTGCCGCCCTTCCTGCAGCCCGCACTGGCCTGGAGCAGCAAACCATGGCTAGTGGGAGCCGCGATCGGCCGAACCTGCGGACGTGGCATGTAAACAAACCGGCCCGGCCTGCTGGGGGGCTTACCCTAGCGGGCCGCGTGCCAAAGGTTGCCCATCCCTGCCCTACCCAAACACCACCCCTTCTTGCCTCGTTTCTTTAATAAAAAAAAAAAAAAAATTGGGGTGGGGGAAGGGAGGGGTGCTTTTTTCCCCCCTTCTTAGTTTCACCTCAGCCTCAAACTACTCACAGCAGGATGAGATCTCATGGCTGAATTCAGTTATGTAGGAGAAGCAGAGCTGGAGCTTGCAGCTCACATGTGCTAACTACTCTCACAACAGGTCACAGAAAGACCAAGGAAATGGACATTGATGGCTTTCAAGCATCTTTTTAAGCAGGACAAAGGTGAATCCAGGGTCACAGTTTTTTTCCCCCCACGTTCCTCTTCTCTATCCTGCAGATCCACCTCCTCCCCCATGTTTGGAAACATTGCTTTAATAGCAAAAGGCAAAGAAAGAAATGCTTCTATTTGCTTGATCGTTGATTTCTGCCAAAGTGTTTCACCTGTATCAACCTTAAGGCAGATTTCCTTAGTGGTAACTGTAATGATCAGAGAGTCCTGTTCTTCCTCCTCTAAAGGAAGCAGCACTGCTATTACGATGTTTTTCCACTTCCCAGGAAGCAAGAACAGTCTATGAGGAACTGAATTAGTAGGGTTACCATACGTCCGGATTTTCCCAGACATTTCCAGCTTTTTGGTCCTCAAATCCCCGTCCGAGGGAATTGCCAAAAAGCCGAACGTGTCCGGGAAAATACTAGTCCCCTGCTTACCTTAGAGCGGCTCCCGCAGGCTGCGAGCTGTAGGCGGGTTCCCCCGCGGCGGTGGCTGCTGCTGCTCCCCCCAGACACCTCAGCTTTGTGTAGCTGAAGAGCCGAGCTGCCCGAGCGCTACCGGCTTCACGGTTTGCCGGGCAGCCCCCAGACCCTGCGCCCCCGGCCGGGCACTTCCCCTCCCAAGCTCCGGCTGGGGAAGCGCTCGGCCGGGGGCGCAGGGTCTGGAGGCTGCCTGGCAAACCGTGAAGCCGGTAGCGCTTGGGCAGCTGTTTCGCGTGGCTGGGAGGGAGGAGGGGGAATGTGGGGTGCTCAGGGGAGGAGGCGGAGTTGGGGCGGGGACTTTGGGGAAGGGGTAGAGTTGGGCGGGGAAGGGGCGGAGTTGGGGCGGGGCCAGGGCCCCGTGGAGTGTCCTCTTTTTTTTAATTTTTAAATATGGTAACCCTAGAATTAGCCCCACCTACTTCCTTCTCATTCAGTACTGAAAGAAATTCAAGTTAACATTTGAAAAGAGGTTAACGTTTGGAGATACACAGGAGAACGGGGGTAGGAGGAAAATAGGACAAAACAACTACAGGTAAATCATATTTCCTTGCCATGTTCCCCTCCCCGCTTTTCTAGAAAGGAAGTTTCTTTTGAACTAGTGGCTGTGAGGAGCCCTTCTTTGAGGATATGATCTAGTGCCGACTAAAGTTAACTTAAGTTTCCCACAAACTTTGATAGGAATTGGATCAGGCCCTGTAACAGAAATGGGCTTACTTTCATGTAGTGTCTTGAAGCATTTTTTTGCCAAAAAACAAACACCTCAGACAACAGCAGGTCCAATTAGTATAAATTGATAAACTAACAAGGATTAGCTCAAATAGCAGCCCTACAAGTGTCAATAGCCTATTATGACTCAACTTCACCTTGCCAACAAATGACCTCTAAGAAGCAGGCAGGCAAAGGTGCTTGTATGCTAAATTCACACAATCCTTAATCCAACAAATAAGAGAGACTTAAGGATCTGAATCACTTTTTACAAGCACAGCAACAATTTCCTTTGACATCCAAAAGAGTCACGAAGCTGAAATGCAAAGAGTTTCAGTGCTCTTGGTATCTAATTGTGATGCGTGCATGCCGATTTTTCCAGAAAAGTTAAGCGCCAAAGCAACAGTTTTCCCAACAGCATGTAAATGGCAATTGAAGAAGCTTGGAATCACACAGCTATTTTAATGCTGAAGTTTGCTCCTATAAAGGCAAAACACTGTCAGCATTTACATAGTCAAGGCCCTGAATATGTTGGATGCAGTAGGACACTCTTCCCATGTGATGCTTCAGTCTGCTAACCCAAAACATTGTCTCAATTATAAATCCTAAACCTACCACAGGGAGCACGAAGAGGATTAGAAATTCTCTCTTTCGTACCACATTGAAAATATGGCCCTAAGCTCAGTCAGAAAATTGTCCACTATCTGAAACACCCACGTGCCTATTAAGAGTGACTCCATCTCACTAAGCAGTCCCTCATCACATGAAGATGATTCAATAGAGAAGGGTTGTGGTGAAAGATAGAGCCCTGAAGCTAGAGATTTGGGAAGACCCTGCAGATCTGAAAACGATCTGAGACGCTATCAGAATTGTGAATCATAGGTAAGGACATGATTCTGTCACAGATTCCGTGACTTTCTAGGATCTCCATGACTTATTCTGGGCCAGTCCCGAGGCTGCCAGAGCAGTGGCCAGCCTAGAGCAACGGACCGGCAGCCAGCCCTGTGGCTCACAGGAGCAGCAGCAGTCAGCCCCTGCCACAGGAGCAGCAGCAGCAAGCCCTGGTCGCACTTGGTTTGTCATCGTTTCCCTCCCACCACTCCCCAGGGTATTTTTAGTAGAGGTCAGGGACAGGTTGCAGACTCCTGTGAATTTTTGTTACCGCCCACGACCTAGAATCTTAACCTTAATCATAGGTATTGACCTTGCCCCAGGCATATGGGGAAAATACAGATAAGCACTTTGAAACTTACAAAGCATAAGCATAAATGCAATAGATAGGAGTCTAGCCTACTTTTAAGTTGTCCAATTGTTTTATGATTCAGAAGTCAGAATCAGTCAGACATGCCTGCTTTTTGGGCCAAGTATCAGAGTAAAACACCTAGTTCATCCCCCTATCATTATTATAGCCTGAGAATAAGCTTTTTGGGTCATCATATATGGTTAACTTGAGCCACAGAGCAGGAGCTTACTGCCAAAACAAACTAATCCATTGAAGTTTGAGGAAGCAAGAGTATGCCCCTCTATGAAATGGTTAAGCCACGTCCCACATTTAGAGGATGGAACAGAAGGAGATGCAAGGACAAAGCCGTCATAAGGTTGTTTTGAAGAAGAGGGAAATGGTCATATCACATCTCTTGGCACTAACTGTCCCTAGAAAGGTGGCAGGGAAACAGGGCTCTCTGAAATAAGCCTAACACCCTGTGAAATTACTTCATAGAAAGATTGTGAGCAAGAAAATAAGGGCGGCTGTGTTCAAGAGCTCCACCAAAAAGGTCATGTCAAGCTTTCATTTTTGATATTGCACTCCAAGGATAAGTTGAGTTCTAGAGACAACGGGCCTGATTTTCCAATGCCTTGTACCTTGCGTTATCATTTTAACCTGTGCCTACTGAGTGCAAAGGGACTGTAAAATGCTACCATCCTGATTTGGTAATGTTTTTGAACTCACTCTGTGTGGGTGTAAATGACTACATGGGGGGCAAGGCAGTGGAGAGTTAGGCCCAGAGTCCAGACTGAATGAAGGGCTAAGGGGGGAGCCAGCATCCCATTTCTGCAGTGGTTCCTGGAAAATAATCACAGTTTCCCCAGTGCCAAGAGGACTTCAAGCAGTCTCTACTCATCCTTAGGGCGGCACTGATGAGCAGTTTGGGTGAGGACACAACCCCTATTCCCTTGGTAGTATGTTAGTGGGAAAAGAAACGCTGGAGGTGGTGGGAGGACTTCTGCTACATTTCTCATGAATCAAATGTCTGAAACCGGACATTTTCCAGCCAGCTGTTCCTGAGGCATCCCTCTCCCATCATCTAGAAAGACCTTCCATTTAGACGAGAGATCTAGGATTTAGGAGACCTAGGGTGAAATCTTGGCTCCTTTGAAATCCATGAAGTCAAAAGGAGGTTTTGCTAGTTGGACAGGATTTCACTCCCAGATTTTGTTTTCTATTCTCTCTCTAAATCATTGTGGTCTCTCTTTGCACCTTAACTCCCCTATTCCTTCTAATAGAGATATCACTTATTCTTGGATGAAAGAAGCAACATAAAAATAGAAATCATCTGTGCTGAAGACAGAAAATTAACAAACAAGTCACACACCTGGGAAGATGGGACTAGAAAATAAACAGCTCGCCAATACTTTAGCTAAAGGACATTGCCCTAAGCTAGTAGCATTAGCATGCCCTGATCTTTGTGAGTCAGCCTCATGCACACACATAATAAACCCAGCAACATTCTGTAAGTAGAGAAGGGGTTCTTCCTACAGGAGACTGTGTGACCGATTACCCTATAGGAAAGGCAGATGCTCACTCTGCCATGTCAAAAAGGAATTGTGTTGTAGAGGTACTCGCTGAGAGGAGATAAAGCCAGTGTTCCACCACTGTTTGGATGACTCCACAAAAGAAATGTTCCAGGGAAATGATTATGAACGGTGGTTGGAAGTAAGGGCCCTACTCAAAATGGTTTGGTTTATGGACACTCCTCTTCTCCCAAAAATCCTGTAGTTAGCTGGTAGGTAACTGAAAGTCGCTGGATAAATGCTCTGCACTACAGATTCTGAAATGACTCGGAAGCAGACCAGCAGGAGTGGCATGCATGCTTGCCTACAGCAGAAAGGCAACCCACCAATTCCAAAAGACTAAGGCTAGGTCCACACTACCCGCCTGATTCGGCGGGTAGAGATCGATCTTCTGGGATCGATTTATCGCGTCTCATCTAGACGTGATAAATCGATCCCAGAAGCGCTCCCCCGTCGACTGCGGAACTCCTGCTCGCCGAGAGGAGGAAGCGCTGTCAACGGGGGAGCTTGCCTGCGCCGCATGGACCCGCAGTAAGTAAACTTAGTTCGATCTAGGAAACATCTACTTCAGCTACGCTATTCTCGTAGCTCAAGTTGCGTTTCCTAAATCGATCCCCCGCCCCAGTGTGTACCAAGCCTACGTGAAACAACTGAGTGTATTTAAACTGAACGGGATAGAAAAGAAAGGGACATAAGCCTAAGCAGCTGCCATTTTCCTTACTCTGACCAAGAAACAGAGGGTTGACTGAAAGAGAAAGAGGGAATTAATAGTCACTACATTATGTAACTTACTGTTTTTATATTTTTCTTTCTTGTCTTTTCTGCTTAGACAGAGGAAAAGACAAAAAAAAAAAAAAAAAAAAAAAAAAAAAAGGAAGAGGTTAGTTGATTACCAAAACCTGAATTCCAAGCACCAGGAGGAGAGAAAGAACGAAAGGAAGAGGAAGAGAGTGGGCTAACTAGACTATTTACACTAATTATGACTGGCCTTTTTTGTACTTCCTTCATTACTGATAGGCGGAGACATAAGACACTAGCTTTAATGGAGAGTTCTTTGGAGGATGGGAGATGAAGATGATATACCACAAACACTGTGGAATGGAAACAAATTTCTTCAATAAAGCAAGCTTCAGCAAACACCCTGAGGTCAAATAAAACTATTATTTGCTTTTTCAAACATTACGTTCTTTAGCAGCTAAATAAAAACATTACAAAACCATTTTATGCAAAAAAAAGGTTTAACTTTAGCTTGACCTTCCATTTTAAGTAAACAAACCTTTCTAGCCAATAAGCTTCCCTCTGAACTCTGCAAGATGATAAGCAATACCTTAATTACATTCATTTACATGACTTTGAAATTGTTCCAGACTGAAGTCAATGACTGCAAGGTCACAGAGTATGGAAAAAGTAAAATGAAGAGATACACACATGGGGCAGTTTACTCAAACAGGCTGTGGCAGTCTCTTCTCACCAATTATGAAGGGCCCATGATATCAACAAGTGCCTGCCTTTTCATCAATTACATGTAAGAAACAATGTTTGAAAAAGCTGAACTGTATAACAGCGCATTTTCCTTTTTGAAGCCGATCCAAAAATTGGAGACACTGGACAATTAAAATTGCTTTTAATGCTTAATGACCAATGCAAGCAAGATGAATATTTTATAATGTTCTAATTGAGAGCACACAGAATGTTAAGAGCAAGATGATGTTGGTTGCCAAATGTGCTATGATTGTTACCAACAACACATCGCTATTTTCATTTATGTGAAATGGGAATGTTTTGCACTGATTTATTTAGTAATGTAGGCAGTAGGAAAAGCCACTGTATTAACTTCATGCCATTGTAGCTCATGGATCATAAATGATGTTAGGTTTAGGAGTGAAATCCTATCAGAGGGAGTTTTACCATTGACCATTTCACTCCTGAGGTAGAAGGAGAGAAAATATCCAGCACAGCACATCTTTACTATTTTGCCTAATTCAATTTACTACAGTATTTGTGCTATACTTACTACAGGAAATACCAAAATTATGTTAATTACACACAAGCAGCATTGTAAAGATTATAACAGTGATCACTAAGTAGTATGAACATAGAGTATGTTATTCTGTGGACCAGCAGAAGACTGATACCAAGTCCATCCCGTTCCCAATCATATTTGCACTGAATAATGTGTTAGGTGTGATCAACAGCAATGAAATTATCTGAATTGTCTTTTATATAAGCATTTTAAATATTACAAATGTGAGAATATAAAAATCTCAAGTATTACATTTGAGAGTAAGCAACCGCACATCAATTCCCTGAAGCGGACAATGGTTTTTTAGTAGTAAATTAGATATCTCCATGCAGCCTTAGTTTACTAGCCAAGCACTTTTACACAACTCTCAAGCCAACCTTCTGCAATTTAAGAATGATTTAGTGCAAGTGAAGCAATGAGTATTATAAAATTTATGCTTGTTCACCTTCTCTCCCCACAGAGAAGGGCAAGATGCTTTTTCCATGTAAATATGTATTAGATACAAATAATTTCAATAAATATTCCATGGAGAACAAGATGCTGCATATATCCATTTCAGTTCCACGTTACTGAATTAACTGCAAGATAATGATGCTGTCTTACCCCTCCTAAAAAAAAAAAAAAAAAAAAAAAAAGACAGTGAAAATATCTCCATGTTTTTCAACCAAAAGTCAAAGAAAACAATCTTCTCTCTTAAATTTTTTTTGGGGGGGGGGGGGGAAGGGGGTAACCACAAATTCAGTTAAGATGAGGACACCTTGTATGTGATAAAGCAACACTCATTTTACACATCAGTTATAAATGCCCCAAAGATACTCTGAAAACAGTTCCACACGTATTCCTTTATTTTAAGCCAGGGTAGTCTTAATCAAACAGAGAAAGACATTTCATTGTATCATTTCCTTTTAAGAAATGATAAAAGCTACCAGCAAGTTACTGTGAAGCTCATTCATAGCCAATGATTTAATGTGGGGTGCTTATTTGTGTAAAGCTTGCTTTACATGGGTTTTGAAGCTACCTCATGTCACTTGGGCTGATGTCATATCTTACAGCATAACCTCATCTCTGCTTGACTTTAAAGAAGGATAACCACTTTTCACTATGTATGAACTCTGAACATCAAAAACATTTATTGCCTCAATAAATTTAATAGTGATGTTACTTTCCTGACTTCACAAAGTCATAAAGATGACAAGAAACACTCAGACTTACTGTACCACTCATTTGATTTTAGGCTCATAAGCAGACTTACCACTGCTTGGGAAAGCGATCCACAGGAGCAGGCAATGTGATAGCAAAAAAACCAAAAAAACAAAAAACAAAAACAAAAAAACCCCACACACATGCTATCGATCTATATTCCGGTCAAATAACAGAGTGGAGAGGATAAGGGGAGTATTTATGCAGTTAAGTCGAAGACACTTAAATGTAGAGAACCTCCTTACATCCAGCTTAATTTGTGTCTGAAGATTATTACTGAGACAATTAACCACTGGACAAATACATTTAAAAAAATTGACGGTTGTGAAGAAAAATCATGTATCACGTGTCAAAAAGTAACTTTCTCATAAAAGATATTTCCCTGCTGAGTAAAGCATTTACACAATGAACAAGAGTTACCGCTCAAGGTTTAAAATAAAACTTAAAAACAAATGTGCCCACACCCCAACCTGTTTCAATTCAAGACACCTGCTTCAGAATCTCTGCAGTGTTTTTCTTATTCTATAGTCAATGTTTATAACACTATAGCAGCAGTTATCCCTATTACAAAACAGTTTACAGTTAAAACAAAGAACCACAAAGAAAGTACAATATTCAGTAACTGACATTTACTGCACTGGCCTTGGACTTCTAATCTTTACCAGACAGGCACACAATTCAATCCATCAGCTCATAAAGGTGTGCTTTTTTAACCTCTAAAACAGATGGGATTGGCTAGAAATGTCTGGCATGTCAAACTGCTAATCACTGTTGCCCTTTGCACAAAATAACCCACTTAAATTGAGGCATGGTTGCACTGTAACCGACATTAGTCTGTGGGAAACCCATTTAACTGTCACATACTCCTGCCACTCCTGCTCTCCCTTAATTAAGCCTAATGCCTTATGCTTTGACCTTTTGTTCTAGCCTATTAACCCTATCTAGTACAAGTTCACATATGTTAAACTAAAAACTTTGCAGTAAAATATTAAATGCCAAGCTACTGAAAGCATACGGGTCATTTTTCTTAACCCAAAGGTTATAGACATCATATTATCAAATTCATTTGGCAGGCAAAATGACAGTGATGTAAGGGTTAAATCCTAGAAGGTACTGCATAACCACTAACTAAAAACACTAACCAGCAGTCACAGAAAAATACTGTTTCTGTCTCTTCTGCAATGAAGTACAGTATACTCCCTAGAACAAAAAAGTGTCACTGGATCACTATTTTTTTTTTTTTAAATATTGCAATATTTGCTCTCGCCCTCCAACCTTGCTCAAACTGCCCATTCTTAGCAAAAAAAATTTAAATACAATAATTTATCATCAGAGTGGATTATGCTATGGATGATCGCTGAGCAGTGAAGCCTGTAAAACAAATCACTATTTTATTTTTAAGATGTCAATTTCTCCTCACTGAGGGCAATGTTCTGTCCCTCCTTGTTCACATTGCGTAATATCATTGAGGCTATTGAAGGAGTAAGGTATCAGTTGGACCACTTGCAGAGTAAACTACTACTTACCCCAACTGGTAGATTCTAGCCTTAAAATGATTAACTTGCAATATCTTTAAGGTAGGGATTCTCAACTTTTTCCACGTTTTTCTCAACCCTCTTTCCCACAACAGACCATCCAGTGATGAGATGTATCTGGGGCTCACCCCTCTTTCAGCAATATGGGAATAGACTCCTTTCTCATTTAGTATCATGACTTATGGCCCACAGGCTGAGAGCTCTTGCTTTAAGGAATAAATCTGTTCTGGTATGCAGGATGATTGGTACTTCCCTACCACATGCAAATTACTTTTGCTTAAAAACTCAAAAGATCTGTTGGGAATTACCCTAATGATCTAGAACTCTGATATCCCAAAAAATAAATTCCAATGACAAGAACAAACGTCTGGTTCTAATGCAAGAGGCAGTGTAAGGATAGAATACAGCACAACAGTTTGTAACAACTTGTAATGCAAGCTTGTGTATTGAAATAGGCTGAATACAAAAACATCCATAACAAGACTGTTTGTACCAGCAATACAGAACGTGGTCACCCACTCAAAATTTGTATTGGTCCGGATGGGCAGAGAAAAAGCCATTTTAAATATATCAGGATATCTGCTGTGCATAAACAGGTAATAAATATCCCCTCAAGTTTATAGAATAGCTACTTTTTTTGTCAAATTGATATACTTAATGCACAACATTTATTTACAATTCAGACTGTTCGACACCATGAAGGAAATATAATTTTTTTGCTGCACAAACCACCACCTTCTTAAAAAAAAAAAAAAAAAAGTACAGATCTTTGAACAAAACCTTCAACCACTTGTAACTAATATTTATGATGTGATATATTCAAATACTCTTCCACAAAAGCCACTGTTCCATTAAGCACAATACAGCGTAAGGAACAGAACCGCCATCTGCTGCTGACCATGGTAATTTCATAAGTTTAAAGAGCCACTTAAACCATGGATTTTAACAGTAAATTTTATAACTTGGTGGTTTTGAGATCAGCAAAAGTCACATAACTAACTTTTCAACAACCTTGATTGCCAAGATTACTAAGAAATACTAGAGCAAGTCAAGAGATCAGCCTCTATGCTTTTCTGAGTGGTTAAATGTAACAAACTAAAGAATAATGGACTGAGACCAGGTCTACTCCAAAGAAGTCAGGTCAACCCAGCTATGTGTCTCAGAGGTGTGAAAAATCCACACTCCTGAGCGACAGTTAATCCAAACTAACCCCTGGTATAGACAGCGCTAGGTCTATGGATGAATTCTTGTCAACCAAGCTATCACCACTCAGGCAGGTGGATTAACTAGTGATGGAAGAACCCCTCCTGTTGCTGTAGTGAGTATCTACACTGAAGCGCTACAGCAGCAGTATTCTAAGCAAAGACATAACCTGACTGATAGCCATATTTTGATTTCTCTTGTGCTGGCTACTGCAAAATCAAAGATACTGGATGGATTCTGAAACTCAAGTATCTAAAGTTTACCAACAACATTCAGATTTTCTGGTGGTTATCCTTGAATATACTGTATTAGTTCAGATGTTCTCAAACTGTAGTACATCCACTACTGGTAATATGTGGGCTGAAGTCAGGTGGTACATGGACTGGTTTATCAGAATAAGAATCCATTATAACCACACTGATTACAATTATGAAGTTGATAAGCCAGGTACTTTTGAGTTTTCAGTGTGATATGCTTGGTCTTAAAATTTGACTACAGCTCTGTTACTGCTTGTTTTTTGTTTGTTCGTTTGACATTGCTATTGTCCTTTCCAAGTAAACCAGTCCTAAGAGTACTAAATATAAAACAGACTACCCTGCAACTACTCCCTACCCAATCATTTCATTTTTCTTCATGTTCTTTAATGGCCTTATTCTGCAAATACTCATGCAAATAGTGCTACTGAATTCAATACTCAAGTGGGTAAAGTTACTCACATGCTTAAGTGTTTGCAGCATTGGGCCATAAAGCAGGCAATCTTTGGACAAGACTAAAGGGATGATTCCATTATACCAAAGGGAAATAGGATTTTAGAAATGGGGACAAAGTTAGCATATATCAGCAAATTGATAGTGGTACTAAATGTCTGCAAACCATTTGTGATAAGTAGGATAATATGCATTAACCATTTAAAAATACCAGTCACTTCCCATATAAGCTCACCTGTCTCGTATTACATATATTATGGGTTGAGCTCATTTTATAGGAGGTTAAAAAATCATTTTTAAATTTGTATTTTATTTCCTCTCTCACGCTTATAATGTATCAAAACAGGATCCCTCCCTATCCAAGAATGACCTCCCTAACAAGTCTGGAAGATCTTAGGGCCCCACTAGCCGGTTCCACACCAAAAAAAAAAAAAAAAAAATGCAACACTATCCAAAGTTTATGATTTCTGCCTCTTGGGTGTACACTGTATAAAAAACTTCTCCATTTCTTGCTTTGGTAAGCTTTAACTTCAAAAATAGATAGAATTATACAGTACATTTTAAGGTTAAGATTAAAAGTATATGGTAGAAAGTCATTCGACACTTTTTTTTTTGTTAAACTAAATAATGGTTCTGTCAAGATAGTTAACCCAAAGAAGAGACTTGCCTTGAGAGTGGTCCAACCCGGAAAGCCTATCCTTCAGGAGCCCAAGGATACATTAGTTCTCCTGAACAATTTCATGCTTGATCGGGGGGGGGGGGGGGGGGGAGGGGGGTGTGTGAAATAATGAGTATCACAGCACCCAGATACTGGTTTACTGTTAGGGAAGTTACACTTCACTGAATGAGTGTGTTAAGATTTACAAGTAATCATAGAATATGAGGGTTGGTAGGGACCTCAAGAGGTCATCTAGTCCAACACCCTGCTCAAAGCAGGACCAATCCCCAGACACATTTTTGCCCCAGATCCCTAAATGGCCCCCTCAAGGATTGAACTCACAACCCTGGGTTTAGCAGGCCAATGCTCAAACCACTGAGCTATCCCTCCCCCACGGTTTATGTCAGCAAAATAAACATAACTTTGAACTCCAGAAAGTAAGACCTCCCAGACAGGACCATTGTTAAAATAAATACAGAAAAATCTATTACCCAACTACCCGGACAGCGTTTCTTCAAGATCAAAATTATAGTATCCATGTAAAACAGTGAACTTTGGATTGAAAGACAACAGCTCTTTGATTTTTTTTTTTTTTTTTAAACTTGGACTTGCTATACTATGATTATGACTTAACACTTATTTCACATCCACAAATACCCAGAGGTCATGTTTTCTAAAAGGGCCCTTATTGAAATGAATATGGCAACAAGGAAAATATCAGGCCATAGCAGAAACTTCTCTTTTATATACCGTATTATATGTCCAAAAAAATTCTAAAGATCAGGCAAAAAGATGAAAAACAAACACAAAAGACTTTTAGTGTGGAGCAATTTGTTGACTTAAAACAATCAATAGGCATGAAAAGTTGTTCATTGTGATATCACTATCCACCTCAAGCACTTTTGTAACTACTTCCCTCACTACCATTCCTTAAATGGACATGTGATAAAACCCTCAGGTTTAGAGGTGAACCAAACTAGCTGTTTATATAAAAACAGCTAGTTGTGTGTGTGTGTGTGTGTATAAATAAATAACTAACTAACTTCTATAGTGCTTGTCACTAGAGCAACTAAGTATTTTGATTAACAAGTGATACACATTATAGGTAATTTTAACTTGCTGCTCCCACAACTATCACTACCAACACACCTTAATAGACCAATAGGGGTGTGTGTGTGTGCGCGCACGCACGCGCGTGTGCATACACAGCAGTTCCTTCTATTGCAGTGACACCCAGCTGTAATGTCCACCAGCTGAAGCAAGCTTCCAGATGAACTTCCAAAGAATTCTAAAGATGGCTATAACAGTGCTATCTAGCCAGGAGCAATAAAGTCACAGATAGATGTCACAAGGGCATCGTCCAAGAGAGGAGCAATCAAAGCCTTCAGGCCAGCTACAGATAAACTGGATACCCTCTGGACTACTGCTGCCACCCAAGAATCCATAAGGAATGATGGATCCATTAGGACCACCATGCTGTAAATCTTTTTGGCAAAAGCAGGTGAACTACTCTCAAATAATACAATCTCTTATATGCTTCTCCAAATTAACAAAAAGTTATTTGGCCTCGCTAAACAGAAGCAAGTCTCCATTTTTTGTTTTAATTAGGAAGAGAGATTAAGCTATCATTGGAGTCACAATAAATCATGTAATAAGTAAATGGTGGGTTTACCCTGCACTGCCAAAAGGCAGTAAAAACAGGATCTGAGTCTTTTTCACTTAATTTTAACTTAAAAGTGCAAGTAGGACAGACAAGTGAGCATAAATTTGATCAAATAGTAAGTTTTATTAATGTAGTCACAGTATCATCATCCACCTTTCTCACAACAGACTGTTATGACTCACAAATTTAAGAAAGGGGGTAAGACAGGAGGGGGAAGCAATGCTTTTTTAGAGGATGTTCGTCTTTTGAGATCATCTTTGTGCTCAGCAAGGTGTTTTCTTGAATAGTTTTTTTTCTTTATTGTAAATCTGAGCAGTCTTCTTCTGTATTGCCATCACCACCACCACCACAAAAGTTTCTTGTATGCCAAAATAAAACAACTACATAGAAAGCTTAGCTTCTTTTGCTAACTACAAACAGTTTTGATGCCGTAACATAGCCACTGGCTTTTCTTGAAGCCAACAGTAAATGATTGCCCTGTATTTTTTTTCCAAGGACGTACAAGAGGCTTCAGGTTTACAAAAGTTTAGAGAAAAAGAGCACAAGCAATTCCACTTTGATATTTCTGGAAAGACAGAAGAAATTCCATCACTACCTAAAGTTTTTAAACAGAATTTGGCAAGAACAACTCCTTGCACTGGAAGATGGGTTGTGTATAGTTTCTGCAGGAATACTAAGTTTGACTGTTTTAAAATTACAGGTGGTTGGGGGGGAAAAAAAAAAAAAACCTAAAAATTAAAGATCTGAATATAGCAACTTGGGATAACACAGACAGAAATGCATTTCTATCTCTGTGAGAACCAGAGCCCACTTCATCCCTAAAAGAAGAAATTGGAATGAACTTCTTCAGCTCTGAAATTAAAAAGGGTAGTAGCCACAAACTTTAACATGGACACTGAAAAACGGACAACACAGAACATTAGTACCAATCAGTTGTCAAAGAAAACTGAAGTACTGTGTGCGTCTTCTGGGCAAGACACTTTTACACAGAAATCCAAGAAGATATTTTGTGGAACCTTCCAAATTTTCCCTTATTTGTTTCATGTCATCATTAAAGGGGGGGGGGGGGAAAACCACCCATACAAAGCAAAACACTTGCTTATAAAATGCATTTCTCTCACTTAATTTCACTCCTGCTCAAACTAGATATGTTTAAGGAAAACTAGACTACAGTACTTCACATAAGGAAAGATTGTGTGTGGTGTGTGTGTGTTCAGGAAGATCAACTTCAAAGAACTGATCTCACACAGAAGACAGGCATTCTTCCGGCTTTATTCTGATTATGTCTAGAACAAAAACTTTCCTTTTTCCTCTGTTGTAGACACAGACACATTTAGAAATAAAATATACATATAAAAATTGAGAACATGTCCTCTTTCTCAAAGTCACACTAATTAAATAACACCCTCCTTATAAAAGAAATAGGTCCCGACAACAATTTACATTCCAATCTAACAGAAGACAAGTTAGTTTCTTTGGCCAGAGGCAAGACAGGACCTCTTTCTCCTTCCTAGTTTGCCATGTTTACAAATTCTTAGCTTGCATCCTACTTCCTTAACCAGGAAGCCTAGATGTCTGGTACTCAAATGAGGGGCAACAAAACACCAAATAGTATCATTCTCTCAAATTTCATGTAATCCAAGTACCATAGTTCTGTCCACATTTCTGTGGGGCTTTCCATGAGCAAATACATATCCACCAACAGCATTCCTTTGAAATTTCAGTTGCTACATTCAGTTTCTTCTTGTGGTAAGGATCTTCCTACATATGAGAACACAAGGAAGGACTATTTCCTTCTCACACGTAACACAGACTCCGCATCTCAAGATGTTCTTCTCAAATTCAATATTTTCAAACAGAACTAACAAAATGTCCTTTAACAGAAACAAATCCTAAGGCAGTGGTTCTCAAACTGGGGCCGCCACTTGTGTAGGGAAAGCCCCTGGCGGGCCAGGCCGGTTTGTTTACCTGCCCCGTCCGCAGGTCCGGCCGATCGCGGCTCCCACTGGCCGCGCGGTTTGTCGCTGCAGGCCAATGGGAGCTGCTGGCAGCAGTGCAGGCCAAGGGACGTACTGGCCGCCACTTCCAGCAGCTCCCATTGGCCTGCAGCGGCGAACCGTGGCCAGTGGGAGCCGCGCTCGGCCGGACCTGCGGACGGGGCAGGTAAACAAACCGGCCCAGCCCGCCAGGGGCTTTTCCTACACAAGCGGCGGCCCCAGTTTTAAATATTTCATACACTGGCCTCAAACTTTGTTTGTTTTTTCCTTCTTGATTAAAGTCTCCCTATCTGTTTAATCATTCTGGCTGGTTTATATTCTATCCCTTTCTATTCCTCCTGTTTAAACTTCATACTATACCTGTTCCCTTAGAAACTGGTAGAGGTAATTTTTTCACTCATCTATCACTCCCTATTAAACCCACAGTCATTAGTGATAAATTAATTTATATTTAGACACTTGCTCTCAGTATTGTAAAATATTAGTGGTTGATAGGGTTACAACCTGGCTCAGTACTATCACCAGTCAGTCGCAAGTGGCTTCCCGCATGCTTCTAGGTCAACTGGAGCTGGCCAAAGTCTAATCAACATTCCTAGCTTTTGGTCTGTAAGGCACATCCCCAGGCTCACAGCTGGTCTGATGCCCTTCCTTGAAATAAGGAACTCCACAGTCCAGCCACCCTAGACTCCAAAACCAGTGTCTCACAGCTCCCAAGCCCCCCAGTTGCTTACACACACACTCCCCCAGAGCTCCACTCAGGCTGGGACTTTCCAGGGCTTCTACTCTAACCCATTTGGGAACAATGTGGGAGGAAAGCACGGAACACAGACTTAGCAAAAGGACTATCTTAACCACCATGACTTCACTGTTAAAGCACTTGAGATTTACAGATCTTTGAAAACAATCAAAGGTCCTGAGATGCACTTTCCCCATGTCTGGTCTCACCCCTTCTGTGAGGCAGAGGTTTCTCAGCATTTCAGCATCTCTCGCCCTCTATCTAACATGCCCTCATTACACATGGCAATGGTCAGCCCGCCTGGACAGAGCAGCACTTTGCTTTTAAGTCTCGTCTCCTTATGTGTGCAACTGGAATACTTCGGCCTCCCCAGCCAGCTGTAGAAAAATAACTGTTCCATGGGGGTAGGTCAGTAGTTCAAAGTCGATAGCCTCAGAGGGTAGTCCTGATGACTTCCTAGTGATAGTCCTTCAGTGTGTAGTCAAGCACCTACATAAGAACAGCCATACTGGGTCAGACCAGTGGTTCATCTAGCCCAGTATCCTGTCTTCTAATAGTAGCCAAAGCCAAGTGCTTCAGAGGGAATGAACAGAAAAGGCAACTATCAAATGGTCCCCTGTCATCCACTCCCAGCTTCTAGCAGTCAGAGGCTAGGGACACCCAGAGCATGGGGTTGCATCCCTGACCATCTTGGCAAATAGCCACTGGTGGACCTGTCCTCCATGAACTTATCTAATTCTTTTTTGAACCCAGTTATAATATTGGCCTTCACAACATCTCCAGGCAATGAGTTCCACAGGTTGACTGTATGTTGTATGACAAAGTACTTCCTTTTCTTTGTTTTAAGCCTGATGCCTATTAATTTCCTTGGGTGATCCAGGGTTCTTGTATTATGTGAAGAGGTAAAGAGCACCTCCTTATTTACTGTCTTCACACCAGTCATGATTTTATAGACCTTCATCATATCCCCCCCTAACCTGTCTCTTCTCCAAGCTGAAAAGCCCCAGTCTTTTTAATTTCTCCTCAAATGGAAGCAGTTCCATACCCCCTAATCATTTTTGTTGCCTTTCTCCGTACTTTTAATATATTTTATTTGAGATTGGAGTGACCACAACTATACCTTTCCTGGGCAGGGCTATTATGGGAAATGCAGTTCCATAGGCTTGCTTGAGGCAAATTTAGACATATGTTCCACACATAATACAAATGGAGCTCATAAACTATGAAGATTCCACAACCTCCCTACAAAATTTATTCCAGTGCTTAACCACCCTGACAGTTAGGAAGCTTTTTCTTATGTCCAACCTAAACCACCCTTGCTGCAATTGAAGACCATTGCTTCTTCTCCTACCCTCAGAGGTTAAGGAGAACAATTTTTCCTCCCTCCTCCTTGTAACAGTTTTCAAGTACATAAAAGATTGTTATGTCCCCTCTCGGTCTTCTCTTGTCCAGACTAAACAAACCCAATCTTCCCTCATAGGACATGTTTACTTGCTGCGTCCGCAGGTTCACCGCTCCAGGCCAATGGGGGCTGTGGGAAGCGGCGCAGGCCAAGGGATGTGCTGGCCGCCGCTTCCCGTAGCCCCCATTGGTCTGGAGCCGCGATTGGACGAACCTGCGGATGCGGCAGGTAAACAAACCAGCCCAGCCCGCCAGGGGGCTTATACTGGCGAGCCGCGTGCCAAAGGTTGCAGATCCCTGCTCTATGCCATTATCTAAATCATTGATGAAGGTATTAAACAGAACCAGACCCAGAACTGATCCCTGCGGGACCCCACTCAATATGCCCTTCCACCATGACTGTGAACCACTGATAACTACTCTCTGGGAATGGTTTTCCAACCAGTTATGCACCCACCTTATAGTTGCTCCATTTAGGTTGTTTTTGAGGAGGTCATGTAAGACAGTATCAACAGGGCCGTAGCAACAAAGAACGTGGCCCCCTCCGAATGGTGGCCCCCTCCGAACATATGTCCGGGCGGGGCCCCTTACAATGCAGAAACTGGAATGCGGTATTTATTTTGCCACTTTTAGGGGCCCCCTTCCTTGCGGGGCCCCCTCCGGTCGGAGGGTACGGAGGGCGCTCGCTACGCCTCTGAGTATCAATGTTGGCCTGGTATTAAGATTTCTAGAAACCTTCTTTTGTCAGACTACATTAGTTATGCAAAAAGAGAACAAATTTTCTCTGCAAATTTTCTTGCAAGCATGTGTATTCGTTTTAACAGATCCCATATTAAGCAAAAACTAAAGGGAAATAAGATCAGTATTTCAGTTCACCAAGGTTTGAACTCTGTGATGACCTTTAGTGAACCTCTGTTGTTGTTTTAAAATCAATTTTTTCCTTGGTGTCATTTACAGAATGATAGATACAACATAAAAGTCAACAAAGTCAACATTTAAATAAGCCATTCAAGCTTACTAAATGAAGACACTCATCACCTATACTTCTTTACCTAGTATGGTTTTTAGTACTATAATAACGATAAATCTATTTCTCTCCAAAAGTTTTGATTTTTTTTTTTAAGAACCTCCTTCAAGCACAAAAATTTCCCTCTGAAAATGTACGTTTCATAGTTACAAGTAACCCTTAAGACTACTAGAAAAGTAATTCACCTGGGTTTGCCAGTTTAATCATATTGTGTATTTGACTTCACATTGTATTTAGTGCATTCATGCTCTAAAAAGCATGTACCAGAGGATCTCACCATAGATGGCGATAATAAAGGATTGCAGGCCAGTCCAAGAGAAAGGCAGGAGTTCCCATTCACTACTGAATACCTGTTCACTATTTGTTGTTATCTCTTGCACAACCAAAACTTGCACATAAGTATGTGTACTGAACTTATAGTCAAGTGCTCCTGTCAGTTAAATGTCAATTTCAATTCTGTCTCTCAGGCTGTACAAGGAGGGAATGCTGAGACCTTAACAAGAAGTTTGAGAGCACAGCAATGGCCCAGGCAGTGAACTCTTTATTTGCTCTAAATTTAGGTGTCCTGCATGAGAGCTCACTGCATGAGATGTCAACTCTAGTTCTGGCAATTTTTCAGTTTTAATATGTTTGTAAAATTCACTTTACAGTAAGTTTCCCCTTGAATGCCATTAAATCAGATGATTAACCACAAAACATTGTCACCTCTGACAAGTTTTGTTTGTGAGATGGCTTACTGATGTGTCACATTCCAGTCTCTAGTCCAATAACCATTAAAGACAGCAATTGACTCTAGCACATTAAAAAAAAAAAAAAAAAAAAAGGAGCAGGCTTTGTATCATAAATTGAAGGACAGATCACCCCCTTTTCGGAAGTGACTTCATTTTCCTTACCAAGTTCCGTGTGTTGTATTACAATTCTTTGTAAACAAACTCCATAAATGTATATATCTGATCATTTATACTGCCATGACTCAGTTAAATTCCACCTGGCCTGTGTGCTATCAGCTGAATATAGCAACCAAATACCCACAAAATACTCCCAGAATCAAACAATTCAAATAGAACTTTCTTTTGAAAAAGGTATCTTGCCACAAGAAGAGTGAAAGGAGTAATAAGCAGAATGAGTCAACAGCATATCAGCCTCCCTAACGCTGAATCATTCCCAAAGTCAGAAACTCCATAGTTCTTAGAACATCATCTCCATGTTTCGAGGATTTCTAGTACCACCCTGGTGCTTTCAATTTAAAAAAAAAAAAAAAAATGCACACCACCACACTCAAGGGAGACAAAGAGTACCCCACACAGCCACACAACATAATACAGTGCACATCAGGAAGGTTTGATTGTGTAATCCTAATTTATTATCCTATGACCCAAAAGTACATTTCTGTACGTTTCAGTTTTGTTAGTAATTGAGAGAAGTAAGGAAAACCCTCAATCAATATAATTTTGTAGGGGACAAAAGGCAACCCTGAAGGGCTTTGGGGACACCAAATATGTGGCAAGTCCTGACATACAAACCTTCAGCTTATAAAGCAAAGAAGAGATGCCCCCAGGGGCTGCACGTTATGGAAGGTAAATGGTGAGAAAGCACCTTTTTGCGCGGAGAAGGTGGGGGGGTGGGAGAGAAGAGTTGTGTGTCATACACAGCAGATGGGGTCGGGCCGGGGAAGGGGCGGGGAGAGGAAATGAACAACAAGAGGGGCGAGCAGAGGGAAGCATGGCCTTGCCTGCTGCCGTGCAAGCAGCAAGAGGCGGCGGTGGATCCGGGGGGGGAGACAGCGGGGTTGGGGGGATCCTGGTTTAATGCTTCTGGACCCCACGGTTTGTTTCCCCGCCCCCCAGACACGCAGCCCTGGGGAGCTGCTGGACGTGCAGCGACCGTGCACAGACTTCGCGCTGCCTGAGCCCTGCACCCGGGCAGAGGCCGGAGGAAGGGGGGAGTCTCTCTGGAGCGGGGGTTGCAGGGAAAAGCGGGGCGGTAGCGGGGGACGCAAACTTTGCCACGCTCCCAGCTTCCCCCAAAGCCGCAATTTTGAGCCAAACTTTTCGCTTTCCTCGCCCGCCCGAGGCAGCTGGGGGGGGGGAGGTGGTCACCGGAAACAATCCCTCCCCGCCCAGCCAGCAGCAGCAGCGCCCGCTCCGCGGCCACCCCGGCATTGTTCCCAGCCGCCTCCCTCCCCGCTCGGCGGGGCCAGCCCCAGCCCCAGCCCCAGCCCCCTGCCCGCGGGCCGGCGCAGACACTCACCCCGCCGCCAGCCCGGCGCTCCTCCGGCCCGCAGGCGCCCTGCGTGTCCCTCTCACGCCCGCGGAGCCGAGTTCTCCAGGGCCGGGCTCCGGGGAGCGTTTCCAGGGCAGGGGGCTGCTGGGTGGGGGCCGGGGGAAGAGTCTCCTCCCTGGCTGCACGGCAAGCGGGACAGCCTCCCCTCTTCCAGGCAGCGCGCGTACACACACACACACAGCTCGCTGCCTGCCCTCCGCCCTGGCTCGCTCTGCTGCAATGGCTGGGAGGCTGACTTTCATCCTCCCCTCCCTCTCCACCCAGCTGAGCGCAGCCCAGTCCCTCCCCTCTCCATGCCGCTCAGCTCCTCTGCCAAGTTTCTGCTTAACCCTTTCCTGGCCCCTCCCGCCACAGCGAGGGAGGGGCAGAGCAAGAGAACTTCCCCTGCCTCCTGTTCAGCAGGGCTGCCTCTCAAGCCAAGCTGGCTCTGTTTGCATAAGGGAGATTTTAGGACAGGGTGGTAAATGGCTCCCAGGGAATAAATCTTGCTTGAAATCGAGCACCCGAAGAGAGAAAAGGCATCCTTGGGAGTGAGACTGGAAAGGGCCAGTACTGCCAACCCCCAGCACTCCAAAATCATGGCGCCAGGGCCCCCAAAACCCCTGAGATTGGTTAAAACAAATTAGTTTTTAGAAAATCATAAACTTGGGGTTCTTTCTCGTTGCCTTCTTGGTTTTGAGACTTTCGGGTTCCCCAATCACATGGCTCCAGAAGCTGGGATTTAAGGAAAGAAAACAGATATGGTGAGCTGCTCTATAAGTTCTCCAGAGTTGACAATGGTGATGAAGGGAGTGCAGGAGACAGAACTGCGTCCTTCCTTTCCCAAGTCCTGCCCACTGAACCAGCATTTTCACTGCTAGACGAAACTCTTGTTATTGGCCTTGAATCTTTGCCTTTAGTTCTAATATTTCAGTGAAGTGGTACTGTGGTAGTAATGCCCATAGCTAAGGTTGAGCAGAACTTTGTGTTTAACATATTCAGGGCTATCAAATATTTTGTGAGGTGCTGTCCAAACCTATGTGAAGAGAAGACTGCCCCTGCCCCCAAGGAATTACAATCTAATGTCTAATTTCTCTTGCTACAGGTATTCTAGTGCCATTCCATGGAAAAAGTTGAAGATAGATATGGGATATGCTGCTGCTTTATTTGTTTTATATATGCAAAACCACAAAATGTCTGACCTTGGTCACATCCTATCTATACAAACAGAGTGCTTGTGCTCAGAGTCTGCAAACATAACAAATGGGTTCATAAGTACTTTGCAGCACACTTTAAGATTTTTATGTACACAGCAAAAAACATGGTAATGCTTGCCTTTTCTAAAACAACACAGAATGTTTGCCTTTTTAAAAACAAAGTATTAAAGGAGGAAAGAAAACAATACATTCACAACTACATACAAGCAAATAACCATAAAAAACACAGGCAAACATTCTAGAGATAGAACAGACCCAAACATACACGTTTTTAAAAACCACAAAGAAACTAACAAATGAATATATTCAAACATCTTTTTTAAATAAATAGACATATCTAATAATATAACTACACAAATAGCATCTGGATTCCAGTTTCAAAAATAAAAGAGAGGTGCACATGGCTAAAGCCAAATATTTCAATCTACAGACTAATGAATGAAATAGGATGTTGAAATATTAAGCAAAATCTCTTGTACTTTGGAATGTAGGAATTGTGTACTAGCAGAACTAATAATGTATTACTTGACCTATTTTTTTAAGCCAATGAGAGATTTGGCGAACTTCATCATCTTGTGTTTTTAACCACATTTTTTAAGAAGCACCAGTATTTTCTAAAGCATCATTGTATTTGCACATCAGAATCCCTGTAAAATCAGTCTCTGTATTATGAAGCAAAAACTAATGTTATGGCTTGATCTTTTGCCACTAATTTCCATGGGAGCAGGCCATTTGTTTGTGATTTTAAAGAAATTCTCTTTAATTTTTTATTTCTTTAAAATTCTTTATCTGAAAAATGCTTCAGTGCTAAGCAGCTGGACTATCCAGGGGAAAGGGAATTTTCTCATTACTGCAGCAATTTACCAGCTATTTCAATCAAGTATGTCTGTAGTAGATGCCTTTTCATTCTTAACCTTAGGGAATGTCTTGCATTGAGAAGGAACCTACAAAATGAGGAATTGTGAACAAGCAATAGTAAGAATGCTTATCTGAAATATTCTGTAATAGGACTTTTAGCAAAATATAAAATGAACAGGGCTTGGAAAGCATCTTTTTATGTGGCACAATCAGCTGAGATTGTATTAAGCAGTGTTGTCATTTACAAACCAGTTTATTTTCAGTATTTTAAATCATATTTATACAGGGCTAGATTCTGACACCCTTACTCACACTGAGTTCTCATTGGGCAGTTCAAATGACACTGCCAAATAAGGTAATACTCCATATGCGTAAAGGTGGAAGAATCTAGCCCATAATGAAAAAATGAATCAGTCTGCCAGACTTTATCAAGCTATTCGTATATATTTATTGGTTCTTTGTGTTGCTAGTCTTTAACCAAAGCCAAATACATGCTCATTTCCCCAACATAGACTATGTACATATGTGCTTGTGCGATGTACACACACAGTAGATAATCTAAGTACATTTTTTCATTACAGACAATGTGAAGGATAGAGGGCTACTTTTTCAATTTTTGCTTTAGGGGGCTTCTTCATTGTCAAATCATCTACAAGTCCAAGACTTTTTGTGACAGCTAGAAAGCAGACTACTTTTGAATTGCTCTTGAAAGAAATATAAATTTACAGAAGTTACTGTTGAATTGCTTCCCAGAATTACAAGCACTTACTGGAAAGTTGTTGGTACTGTGCTTAACATTTGTGAAGTGTAAACTCATATTTGCCATAGCCAGTGAGCCATTTCTACTTACATATTACATTTCTCACCAGAAATTTCAAAATAGATCAAAAGCAAACATGCCTCTGAATTACTAACCCCTGCAAAATCAAAATGTAATTGCATTTTTTACATTCTTGAAGTACAAATTTGATCTTTCTATTTAGCTACGTGAAAACAGTTTAAAAATTGTTGACTTATACATAACTTTCTATTTGATCGCCTTTATGCTTAGGAAAATTATTTTCATAAATGGTTAACAAATCTACAATACAATTCCAGCTAGAAAAAGATTGTCTGTCTGATGTTGAAATAAAATACATAAATGGGTAACATCTTTTCCCACATGGACCATATATTTGTAAAAGCAATCTTACAAAACTTCCAAACTCCCACGAGCTTCAACTGGAGGAGGATTAGGCTAGCCTAGCTTTAAACCATGCTTGTGGCATGCTTGAGAAGTTAGATGGCTTCACAGAAATATATTTACACAAAAATTCTTATTCTAAAATAGTTGGTTAGGTTCGTGGACAAATGATTAAATTCCATCCTTGATTCAGCCCTATTCAATTCATATAATATGTCAGATTATCCACTTTTGGGAAGGTCCCTTCTTAGAAAATCAGATCACCCAATACTGCAGCCCATACACAGGTGAAAATCACATTGACACATCTTATTTATTGCATCACTGACTTAATGAGAGTTTTGCCTAAATAATAATACATAATAATAATAACACATGACTCTTATCTAGTGCTCTTCATCCATATATCTCAAATAAGGAGATCAGCATCTATCTTCTAATCAGTAGTAATATCTAGAATTAACTTAAATCTATGGGAGTTGTACTGGTGTAACTGGGGGCTGAATTTGGTTCAGAGTGATAATTTCTGTGTAGACATGCCATTGTTCATACACTGTCTTGGGCATGTGAGTAGTAAGTCTATAATCATTGTAAATGAAAAGTAATTGGATCTTTTTATAAGGGTGTTTGCAAAGGGGAGTCACCAAACCTGTATATAAATAAAAAATATCAAAAGTGTGTGCCATTATAGACCACTTGTCTCCGAAAAATGAACCGAGTTACATTTCCAAAATATAAAACTCTTTGTGTATTTACAGAGGTTCTGTGAATTCTTTTAGCATTCATATTGGCATTCCTTTTCAGACCAAATCCTTTTTACAAACATTATCAAGAAAAGTCATTCCATAAGAGGTACCCTCAAGTTCCTACCAATATTTACTCTCTTCTTCTTCTTCTGTCTTTTGTTTTCATATTCTTCCGTGTTTCTGGAATTTCTCTTTCAGCTGGATGGGATATTCTAAAAAAATATTTCTCCCTATTTCATTATCAGAAATCTCTGGATGATTAAAAAGTAGACTTCATATCATGACTCTTTGATCTAAGAGTAATAACCCAAGGACCAGATGTTATAGCCTTTTCAATTACAAAAACATGTCAAGCCAGCTGTACCCTATAAACTCTCATGGAGACATCATATGCTTGCAGTATGTGGTTGTTTTTTGTCCAGGCCTCCAGTGTACTGTATCTGTTTTTATACACACAGTAGGGCTTGTTCGTGTTTATTTGCATGTTTGTGTGTGTGTGTGTGCGTGAGCATGTGTGTGCTTGCCTACATCCTAAACAGGGGCAGCTCTATGTATTTTGCTGCCCCAAGAACGGCAGTCAGGGAGCCTTCGGCGGTATGCCTGCGGGAGGTCCGCCGGTCCCGCACCTTCGGTGTCCCCGCCGCCAAATTGCCGCCGAAGCCGCGGGACCGGCGGACCTCCTGCAGCCATGCCGCCGAAGGCTGCCTGACTGCCGCCCCCACAGTGACTGGCAGGCTGCCCCCCGCGGCTTGCCGCCCCAGGCACGTGCTTGGTGCGCTGGTGCCTGGAGCCGCCCCTGATCCTAAGTAGGAACTACCATTTTGTCCTTATATTTTTTGTCAGGAAATAATTAATAGGACTCCATGTTTGTCACGGAGGTCAAGGAAGTCATATAATCCATTACTTCCATGACCTCTATGTACTTCTGCGTGACTAAATCGTAGCCTTATTAATAAGTAATAACACTTTGTGCCCCTGTAACACCTTTCATGTAAGAATCACAAACAGCTGTACAAATATTACTTGATTAAGCTTAAATAATTATCATGTCAACATATCCGGGTAGTAAATACTTGCTTTCTGTCTTTACTCACGGGAATACATCCAGTACTTGTAAACTACTGCAGTTTGATGTCACTCTCTAAAAAATTCCTGAAAAATGTTGTATTTCCAAGAATGATGTTATAATACACTGACCTATCACCATTATCGATAGTGTGAAGTGATGCCCAGAAGCAAAATAGTCTGGAATTATTACTTCCAGGGATGACATCAGAGAGCACCAGTATAGCAGGTATAAAAGTCTGTGTGAAAAAAACCATGGTATCCATGGGTTAATGGTATTGCTACATATGGAGTCAAGTATCAGGGGGTAGCCATGTTAGTCATCAGGGATACTGTTCCTGACAGCTTGTAGTCCATCCTCATGTGGAATATTGGTGTAAAGTGCTTCTACATCCATGGTGGCCAGGATGGTGTTTTCAGGGTTAGGATTATCTGGCTATTTGGACTCTCTCCTCAGATCCTACGCTACCAGCACTCCCAGCTATCTTCGAGACACCACCGACTTCCTGAGGAAACTACAATGCATTGGTGTTCTTCCTGAAAACACCATCCTGGCCACCATGGATGTAGAAGCACTTTACACCAATATTCCACATGAGGATGGACTACAAGCTGTCAGGAACAGTATCCCTGATGAGGCCACAGCACGCCTGGTGGCTGAGCTTTGTGACTTTGTCCTCACCCACAACCACTTCAGATTTGGGGACAACTTATACCTTCAAGTCAGTGGCACTGCTATGGGTACCCACATGGCCCCACAGTATGCCAACATTTTTATGGCTGACTTAGAACAACGCTTCCTCAGCTCTCGTCCCCTAGTGCCCCTCCTCTACTTGGCTACATTGATGACATCTTCATCATATGGACCCACAGAAAGGAGGCCCTTGAAGAATTCCACCTGGACTTCAACAATTTCCACCCCACCATCAACCTCAGCCTGGACCAGTCCACACAAGAGATCCACTTCCTGGACACTACAGTGCAAATAAGTGATGGTCACATAAACACCACCCTATACCGGAAACCTACTGACTGCTATACGTACCTACATGCCTCCAGCTTCCATCCAAGACACATCACACGATCCATTGTCTACAGCCAAGCCCTAAGATACAACCGAATTTGCTCCAACCCCTCAGACAGAGACAAACACCTACAAGATCTTTATCAAGCATTCATAAAACTACAATACCCACCTGGGGAAGTGAGGAAACAGATTGACAGAGCAAGACGGGTACCCAGAAATCACCTACTACAGGACAGGCCCAACAAGGACAATAACAGAACACCCCTGGCCATCACATACAGCCCCCAGCTAAAACCTCTCTAGCGCATTATCCACGATCTACAACCTATCCTGGAAAATGATCCCTCACTCTCACAGACCTTGGGAGGCAGGCCAGTCCTTGCTTACAGACAACCCCCCAACCTGAAGCAAATACTCACCAGCAACTACACACCACACCACAGAAACACCAGCCCAGGAACCAATCCCTGTAGCAAACCTCGTTGCCTACTCTGTCCCCATATCTACTCTGGCGACACCATCAGAGGACCCAACCACATCAGCCACACCATCAAGGGCTCATTCACCTGCACATCCACTAATGTTATATATGCCATCATGTGCCAGCAATGCCCCTCTGCCATGTACATTGGCCAAACCGGACAGTCCCTCCGCAAAAGAATAAATGGACACAAATCGGACATCAGGAATGGTAAGATACATAAGCCAGTAAGTGAACACTTCAATCTCCCTGGTCATTCTATTACAGATTTAAAAGTCACTATCATTGAACAAAAAAACTTCAGAAACAGACTTCAAAGAGAAACAGCAGAACTAAAATTCATTTGCAAATTTAACACCATTAATCTGGGCTTGAATAGGGACTGGGAGTGGCTGGCTCATTACAGAAGCAGCTTTTCCTCTCCTGGAATTGACACCTCCTCATCTATTGTTGGGAGTGGACTACATCCACCCTGATTGAATTGGCCCTGTCAACACTGGTTCTCCACTTGTGAAGTAACTCCCTGCTCTCCATGTGTCAGTATATAATGCCTGTATCTGTAACTTTCACTCTATGCATCCGAAGAAGTGAGGTTTTTACCCACGAAAGCTTATGCCCAAATAAATCTGTTAGTCTTTAAGGTGCCACCAGACTCCTTGTTGTTTTTCTACATATGGAGATGTCCCAGTTTTTATGGCTGCATCTGCAACATCTTTAGTCTATGCATATTCTTTGTTGGACTTTGTCCTTACCCTGGTCTTCCTCAGTGTTTACTCAGGCAAAGATGTCACTCACATCAGTGAGAACAAACTGAGTAAATCTAAGGATTTGGCCCTCTGTCAGACTAAACAGCTAGTGGTTATCAGAGTACAACACCATTGTTTCACAGTATCAGGTTGCAGCCTGGCTATCATCTGATCTGGATAACCCTTTGTATTGGTTCTTAAGATGAGACAAACCATGTTGTTGAAACTGTATGTTCTAAAATAAAATGAACACTATGTACAAATTATACATACTGAAAGCTGGCAGCCCGTGCCCAACAATAAAAAGAATAAAGTTTGAGACATTAACATTAGGAAATAACTGAAAGGACAAACTAAGTTGTTCTCTATGTTCAACTTTCAAAATAAACTGTGCAGTAAGTAAATGTTTCATAACAGATATCTATGTTAATTACATATTAAAATCAAGAAAGTACATGAATATAAATGTTCCTAATTTAAGTGCTCTGACTCAGGAAATGAGAATGTTATGATACTGTTTACTCAGCTGTGCTGCATATCCTCTATATTTTATGTTATATCTTTAACTACACATATATTAGTATATGACGGTTCACCTTTAAAGGAATAACAGAAATAGAAAATATAACATATGTGCAATGCAGCCAAGTTATTACTATCGACAATCATTTTTCCTCTACTGACTTTTGAACACTTATATTCGTAAATTTAAAATTAAAATAACTAAAGTTTTGGTGTTTTAATATCCCAGTTTGAGAATTGAGAATTATTAAGTGTGAGGCTCCAAGAACACCTGAGAAAAAGTAACTAGGGCCTGTTCATGTGTGTGCAGAACACTCCCAGTTTCACTGAAGAACTGAGAATGAGGGCACCTAGCAATCTCAGAAGATTGGGCCATAATAATTAGTGGTAAAATATCTCTGTCTTTAGGACCAGGCCTTGTGACCTTAAGAAAAGAGCTAGTAAGTGGAAAAGTAAGAGATCTGTTCTTTCCCAAGGATTTTGTGGGAGTCAAAACCTCAGAGCCTGCTGAGTGCTGAGGCTAAGACCTGTAGGGTTTTCCTGTCCAATGCTGAATGGGGCTGAAGACAGATAATTTTGTTTTAAAAAGGCTACAATTAACAACTCTGACAAATGCAGGAAAACAGACTAGAAGTGAAGATAAGGTGCAGTATTATCTGAATATTGCTGACACCTCCCATAAAGCCTGCATGCACTGACTGCACAGCGCACTTTTGAAAATCTGGACACATCATTTGGGTACCTAAATGAGAGCTGAGCTCTTCTGAAATCTCGTCCCAATTGTGGGTGCGGAATACTTAAGAAAATCTGGCCCCACATACATAAAACTAGGGATTTTGTCTACCTTCAATTGTTGGGCACTCAACATTTTGAAAATCAGAAACACAGATCACTTTAAATTGCCATTTTAGGCACCCAAAAACGGAAGCACCCACTATTACCAGGCACTTCTGACAGCATAAGCCATATGTGGCTTTTTTGTTTGTGTGTTTGGTTTTTTTATTTATTTTATTTATTTATTTTATTATAATCACATTAATGGTATAGATAGCAGATCCAACTGAATACCCCTCAGTGGGTTTATTAACATGCAATATTCAAGTCATATTAGGAGAAGATGGCCTTAGAAAATGTTAGATACATGACAAATCAGACTTTAATGTTGTTGATCATAAGACTGCATGTCACATAAATCTGGCAGGACCAGGATAGTAATCTGACTCACCATACACCAGATGGCAACAGTTATGTTCATACAGGGTGTGTCCCTCTGCCAGGAGTGGGGAAATTTCTCTTGCTATTTTTTGTATTGTTTGTCTTATCAAAGAACTGCTTTCACAAGATTACTCTTGCTTTAAAAACTCTTTGGTAAGTGCATGACTTATTTCCAAATATAAACTTCAGCTGTTGCAGGCTGTGTCTAGAATTTCTAAATTTAATTTTGTAAAGATTGCAGCTTTTTTCTGTCTGATATATAATGAAATAAAACAAAACACACTTGAGAACATTTTCAGTAGCCAGTCAGTCAGGGTTTTGATTCACAGCACACAATCCTCCTGTCAATGTTCTTCAAACAACGTACTCCTAAATAAACACATTGCTGCCCAAATGGCATCCACTACACAGAAGCCTCAGTGGCAGGGTGAGTGTTGTTTAACTGTGGACTTGGGCAGAAAATGGTAATTCCATTTCACAGAGGATTTTGAGATTTCGAAATTTGGTTTTATTCCAGTATGGGCTACAGTTAACTTCCTTTGGTAGGACAGCAAGATTTGGATCATTCTCCCAAACCATGCCTCCCTACTTAAAAAGATATTGCATCTTAGAGCAGTAGTACCTTTCTTCTATTTCTTTGGCAGGTGGCTCCGTCTAGTTTCCAAAGAGATATAGAAGAGGTTAGAACTGAATGATATGTTTGCAACAAATAATTATTCATTTTTTATTTGTGATTTATCTATGAACAGACCAACTCTTATTAATATGTTCATTGTTCAAAATTATTTGACAAATGATTTGTGAGCTGATTGACTTCACCAGACTTTGTTTCAGTCCCTACCTGAACGTGTTTCAGCCCAGGGATGGCTCATGACCTATTCACCCAAACTATTTTTTCACTTATTTGCCATTGGTAATTAATTATTCATTCTGTTTGACTGATCGCTTAAATCACATGATATTATTTCTTCTCCCTGACTGGAAGATTTCCAGACCTGCAAAAAACTTCAAAATCACCAGTGAACACTTTTGGTGTAAAAAAATATTTGCAGGAGTATTCCCAACACTCTCTATTTCCACAAACAGAAAGTTGCTCATATGAATGTTTGAGGAAAGCTGGGAAAAGAGTCCATAAATACCACGGAAGCAAATTCACAGTTTTTATTGCAATAAATATTTATGGTTTTCTGAACTATCTCCCCAGTTGTTAGGAGGCTTCCTTCATTTCTTACAAGAAAGAGACAAGGTAAATATTAATTATAATTTCATGCAAATTGGTCTTCATTACACCGGACTGTACTCTTTTTCCAGAAGCAGAGGCTCTAGCATGAGTCAACGAGTGAATTGTTCTTACACTCACATGACTAAAAGACTGTACAAATTACTATCTGAAACATAAAGACTTCTATTATCTACAATTTACACTTTTTTGTTTCTATTCTCAGCTTCACTCTCACTGAAAATTCTCCTGTCTTCCCCAAGGGCCAGATTTTGCACCGCCCAGATGCAAGGAGGGGAAGAATTACGCATTGGATCATACAATAGAGTTCTTCCTAGATAGCAAATTCCCTTTCCTCTTTTTTCATTAACTGAAATATGAACAAAAAAATCATAAAAAACTTTTGAATTTCGACTAGATCCATTCCTGGTTGAAAAATGGGTGGGTGAAGGGGAAATTTTCATGAAAATATTTTGTGATTTTTTTTGTCAAAATTTTTATGAAAAATCTAATTGAAAAAAATTCAACCAATCTATGCCATTGATAGTGGTGGGCCTGGGAGATTTCTGTTAATGAATGTGATACTCTAAACACACCTGCTTTTGTTTTGTGGCAGAAACACCATCCTATAGCTTTACACTAGGTAGAAGAGAAGGATCCTGCCAAAGAGAGATGTTTTCAGTGATCAGAAAATAATCTTGTCCATGGATTCAATTACAATCTATTAGATCAAAAACTTGACACATTTCATTTGGGTTCAGACTCATTTTTCTCTTTACTTTCCTCCTCTGCCCTCACTACAATACACTTCAAATTTGCCCCATGATAAAGACCAGAATATCAGCGGGTAGAGGAGTAGTGGTAAATAGAAGTGTTATCTCTGAGCTGGCGCCATAATGAGTAAGAGATGAAACATGCACATACTTTTATTTATAATTATACTGGGAAAAAGAGATGTCCCTAAATGAACAATATTTTAGTCTGCATGGGCCTAATCTCATATCACAGTAGCCATTGATTTTAGTGGGCGCAGGATCAAATCCCATATGCTCTGTCTTTGTATGTTTAAAATTTGTAATAAAATATAAATGAAATAATCTATTCCTAAAGGCAGATTTTCATTCTCCATCCATTCTCATTTTGCTAGATCTAAATGTTCTTCTTGAATGCCTAAGGGACTTTCTGTTTGGCACAGTCCTAAATTGGCTTGAATCATATTTATCCAACAGTTACCTGCAGTATATTTCCAAAGGTAATTTGTGTCCTTTTGCTGGTGCACTTATTTCTTGTGCTCCACAGGGTTCCACTTTGGCCCTGCTCTTATTCAGCATTCGTAAACTGCCTTTATGCAGGATTATTCATTGGTATGATATTGGTTTTCATTTCTATGCCGACAAGGCACAGATCTATGTGTCAACTAAACCTGCAATTTCAAACTATGCTATTACCATATTGACAAGTTGGTGACTATAAAAGACTATATGAGCATCAATTTTCTTTAGTTAAAATCAAACAAAGCAGAGTTGTTTATGACTGGCACTTGAACTTTTAACCCATCTGTGAAATTCAACTTAGGTTCATCAGTTAAAAACCTTGTTTTGGTTTTTGATTGCAAGCTTTCCTTTTAGTGTTGCATTCAGAAGATTAAGGCCTCCTTTTAGTTGAAATAAATGTATATTGTATATTGCTCATTCACGCTTTTGTCTTCCCTAGACTAGATTACTGTAATGCCAGCCTGGCTGATCTGCCAATGAGACTGTTTATCATATTTCATCTTGTATACCCAATTCTGCTTCCAGGGCACTATATTGTGCAGAGAAACAAATACATTATACATCTTGGCATCGACACACTGGTTATCTGTTACCCATGGGATCTACGTTAGCTATAATTGCTGTTGACCTACAAAGTCTTTCATGAGCAGGGCGCCGAGTGTATCTTAGATTTTATATTAAGATGTACTCATTAAAAGCCAGATTCTGCCACAAGTGAAGTCAATGAGAACTTTGCCACTGACTTCAATGAAAACAGGCTAAGGCCCTATATGATCATTGTTCCAAGTTCTTAAAGCTATGATATGAACAGTGGGAGGCACCTTTCTGCCCTTATGCCCTATGACTGCAGAATAAGTTCTTGCTCTGTATTTGGTAAATTAGTTGTTTATTTTACACATTTTTTTCCTCAGCTGCAGTCTATATTTTGTGTACAATTTTCACACATTGACCTTAAGGATGCACTGCAAGATATATCTAATTTGTGCTAGCTGTTGAAGAAAGTGGGGTTAGATCTGGGTGTTTGCGTGGAGTTGTGTGTTTTGTCAGGGTTTGGCTGTCAAGGAGTAAGCTGCTGTTTAATTTTATTTTGATTCTTTTAATTTATGGCAGGGGCACCTAGAGCCTTGGGTAAACATGCCTTTCTATTATAAATCTAAATAAATAAATAAATAAATAGGAAGTTTCTCCAATACCCTAATTCCTCTTGCCTATCACCTTACCTTTTGGATAGTCCTACTCAAATCAGTGGGAAATCTTGCCAAGTAAGGTACTATTCAAGGTGAGAAAGGGTATCAGAATCTGGGCCAAAGTGATTTAACACCATGTGGAATGAAAGAAGCTACCATATGTGACAGAGTTGTCAGTCCACCTTGTTGTGTCTACCAGACAGGGCATGTGACTTGTTGATTGATTGATGAAGTTTGTAATACATAGGTACAAAAAGGTATGTTAAGTTACAGTGGCATGGAGCTGAGGAGTGTTCCAGCCTCAGCACTGACTTTCCTTGATTTTGTTGGTTTAAATCATATATTTAATATTGCTTTTCTATTAAAATAAAGGAGACCAAAATTTAAGTGCTTAAAGTTAGGCTCCCAAATTTGTATTCAAGTACCTAAATAAATGTGAAAAGAAACAGACGATAGCAACCTACCTGAGATCTTAGGAAACAGGAATGTTTGTTTGTTAGCTATTTTGGGGGAGACGGTGGGATTAGAGTGTCTCACTCCAATTCCTTTTGAATTTCCCATTTCCTTTGGACATCCAGGCAGTTGCCCAGGATTATACATACCAGAGGGCATCCAAAATCAGGAGTCTCTGGGGAAAATGGGAAAATTAACTGGTCTGTGTCAAAACCTCTGGAGAAAAGTACTCCACATAAATAAGAACATAACAGCGGCCATACTGGGTCAGACCAAAGGTCCATCTAGCCCAGTATCCTGTCTTCTGACAGTGGCCAATGCCGGGTGCCCCAGAGGGAATGAACAGATCATCAAGTAATCCATTTCCTGTCGCCCATTCCTAGCTTCTGGCAAACAGATGCTAGGTACACCACCCCTGCCCATCCTGGCAAATAGCCACTGGTGGACCTGTCCTCCATGAACTTATCTAGTTCTTTTTTTACCCTGTTATGGTCTTGGCCTTCACAACATCCCCTGGCAACGAGTTCCACAGACTGACTGTGCTTTGTGTGAAAAAATGCTTCCTTTTGTTTGTTTTAAACCTGCTGCCTATTGATTTCATTTGGTGACCCCTAGTTCTTGTGTTATGAGAATGAGTAAATAACACTTCCTTATTTACTTTCTCCACACCAGTCATGATTTTATAGACCTCAATCATATCCACCCCTTAGTGGTCTCTTTTCCAAGCTGGAAAGTCTCAGTCTTATTAAGATCTCCTCATACGGAAGCTGTTCCATACCCCTATTAATTTTTGTTGCCCTTTTCTGAAACTTTTCCAATTCCATCTGTGTAGGACCCAGGGATCTTGAAAGATGTGTAATAGGGGTGTTGATCACTGTAGCAGTGGAAATATGCCAGCAGGTTTTGCATCTGCTATTCTGGCAGGCAGGGCCGGCTCCAGCATTTCTGCCATCCCAAGCAAAAAAAAAAAAAAAAAGCCGCGATCGTGATCGGCGGCGGCAATTGGGGGGGGGGGGGAAGCCGCGATCACGATTGGCGGCGGCAATTGGGGGGGGGGGGAAAGCCGCGATCGGCAGCGGCAGTTCAGCTGCAGGTCCTTCGCTCCTAGAGGGAGAGAGGGACCTGCCGCCCCCGAATTGCCGCAGGTGCCGTCCCTCTCCCTTGGCCGCCCCAAGCACCTGCTGGCAGGGTGTGGTGCTGCTTTGAGTTGGTGTGTCCCATAGATGCAGACTCCGTGGGTGCTCCAGCCCTGTCAGGATGAGGAGGCTAATCCCCTGGGTGTGAAATAGGGCCTGTACTCTGTGTGTCTTGTCTGTGTGTAGGGAGACTGCTAGGCAGGAGGATCTGGTGACCCAGGGCCAATATAGTCTCTGGGCCACGAACACTTCTCCACAGCTTCCTGTCAGCGTAGCTCCTACTGAACCATATTACCAGCTCTTTCACTTCAGCCTGCTAAATAGGGTGTTCCCCACTACAGAAAAGTATTTGGGCCAGTGGTTCTATTCCCTTTTTTTCTCCCTTAGACAAACTACTAAGGACTGGTAGGAGGGATGGTGTGCATCTCCTTTCCTAAACCTGCCAGCACCTTTCCTGGCCTGCTCAATTCCTGTCCCGTCCACTCACCCCAAGGTGGGCCCCTCTGAGGGGTCTGGGTGGAAGAGATGATACCACTATGGTGTGATTAATTTCCATCACCTTCTTTCTTCCACTTGGGAGGTGGAGAATCACTTGTAGACCAGGGAGGCATGCTCATAACTCTACATCTTACCCCAGCCAGAAGTTTTACTATCCAAAAGATTAAACCCATGGATTTTATCCAGTTGCTTTTGGTCACAGTGTGTATATACAGTAAAATTAAAATACTCACATAATTCACTGGTTTGGTAAAAGGTAATCCCCTTTACTGTAAAACACAACCACTAAATGTTCTAATATAGCATATTTGTTATTTCACTGTGTATTTGTTTTAACTGAGGCTTACAACGCAGTTGAATTTTACAGTATGTGAAATTCAAAATCGGCCGCAGGTCCAAATTTATAAAATAACTTTTTACAGAATGTAGGCCTATTAATTTTACAGCCTAATTTCTGATTAGGTTTAACAGCACCTCAGACGAACTGCATATATTCTACTCATTAAAAATGATGACTATTCAATTTCATCATTTTAAGTGTAATTAAACGCAGTATTGCCAAGTATGATAATATCCTAGAAAAAAATTGAACCAACATTACAAAAACAACCCACTTTGGTACTGCTGTGTGGGAATATTGCACTTGCCATTTGTGGCGCTGATCACAATAATCTTCGTGCATTAAAGACTCTGTGGGCCTGATCCAAAGCAATTGAAGTAAGTGGGAAGATTCCCTTTGACTTTGGATCAGGCCGACACAGGGATAACAGTAATCAGTTTTATAGAACTGTATAAAATCAATATTTTCACTGGCAACTATTCAATTTATAGAACTGATTGGAAAAATTTTGACAGAACCATTTTCATTGGAAAATACAGCTCTGTTGAAAGAGAAATGCTTTGCGAAATTGTGTTGATTTTTGCCAAAATTTTATTTTGGAGAAAAACTGGGGGATTTTTTTTGACAGTCTCTAAACAGCCTGTTTTTATATTTTCAGAATAAAATGTTTTAATTTTTCATTTTGAAATTAGTTTTCATTTCATTGTTTTTCATTTTCTATTTTATATATTATAACATTTATGAAGTCATAACTGAAAAAATCATGTAGATCTGAAATGAAAATGTGTTCAGAATTTTCCATCCCAGAGATTTTTGAAATTTTCAAGTTTAATTCCAATTAGAGTGAGACACATTTTGAAATCTCAAAATCCTTCACATAAAATTACTGTCCTCCACACAGTTCTGTACATTTATGAGTGTACATATATATAGAAGACCTGATTATGAAGCCCTTGTTTGCCTGAATATTCCAGTCAATTTAACTTTAATAAGAATGACAGGATCACCACAGACATTAGAGACCGGATCAAACCCTTATGCAGTACCTTAGTTATTCTCGTGTCATGACAGCAGCAAAATTTGTTGCCAGTGGACTGTCTCAAGGGAGAAAATTGCCAGTAACTTCTCCCTGAGAATTAGTCTAAAAAATGCTTCTCTGGCTATCCAGCCATTGGGATAATAATATGGTATGTTTCTGAAGAAAGGGGTCTGACTGAACTGCATTGATGGCACCAGAAGTCCCTGATGCCTGGTTCACTAAACAGAACTGGCAACTGACTCTGAAGATAAAAGTTCTTGACGTCTTACCAAGCTGGAGGAATGGAACTGAATTCCACTTATAAAAATATAGGAGAGGGAATAGTGTGATCTTGAATGACAGAGAAGCTTCCATGAAAGGCTTGCATGGAAGACAGGTCAGATGTGATATACCAGGGCTGAGTCTGGGGAATTTGTTGCCACTAGATAACATGTAAATTTTCTACCACTAGGATGAAACAAAGTTTCTCTGAAACTCCAGAGAAAAAACATGTCATTCCCACTTAAGTGGTTAAAAACAAAGAATACGGATGTTTATTTTCACTCTTATAATTGATCTCCAAATAATGGCTACTGTAATTGATTTTCAAAGAGATTGGCACTCTGTCCTTTCTGGGGAAATGTATTTCATACAAGACATTTGTCATTTCTCTGTTATTTTAATTCACAATCTTATCCTTCATTCTTTTCCTTGTGGAAGCAAATAGTAACAGTACTTTTAACCTGAGACTTCAAAGGTAAAAATGTTGTAAAGGGGTCCACATTTCCTTCTGCTCTCAGATCTCAGCCAAAGTCTTTGATCACCAAAGATGCTCAAAGATTGGGGCAACCTCTTAAGAATTGGGTTACTACACAGAAATCTATTGAATATCCATGTTCATATTCAACATGGATCAGAATGAATCTTAACATTCATAAGTATTTTAATTTAATCACTTATAACAATTAAAGTGATAGTCATTGCTTAAACATTTTGCTTAGTACAATAAGACTCCTTCTCTCCCTTCATACTATAGTTAATATTGTGTCACTAAGAAAAATTCTAGATTTCAATGAGTTTGAACTTTGCTGTAAAAAGTTATTCTTTTCAATCCAGAAATTAAAAAACAACAAAAGAAATATACCATTTAAGTTACCGTGTCAAAATACAACAAAATAGTTTTATACTTCTAAAATGAATTTTGTGCATTCTTATTACTTAAAAGTAGCTTTCATTTTTTAAAGTGAAATTTTGTAGGGCACGATGTAAATTAGATACTTTTGGTCTCTATCAATCTCTCTATGTGTACTTATAGTATGGAAATCACTGGAATCAAAATGTGTTAATCTTCAGCATAACCCTGTCACGGGGTCCACAGACCACTAGGGGCACCTCCTCCTGGCTGCTCAGGGGATTAGCTCCACTCACATCCAATGCCCCTTTCTGTCATTCATTCACACAGCTTGGTGCCTCTCTGTCTCTGCAACTCCAGGTGCTCTGTCTTTGTGATTTGGCCCTCTGGCCAGGTCACTAAAGTCCTTTCCTTCTAGGGTAGGCAAGTCCTACTAGAATATCATCTTAGGCAGTCTGCTGCTCCACAGTCTGGTCTGTACAACTTCCCGAGTGGCTGGTAGGGGAACTCCAGGGCCACCCACTCTTCTGGGCTGAAGCCCACGGACCCTACAACCAGCAGCCAAGATCTAAACCTTGCTACTGTTTCCCTGGGCTGCTCCTACTTTGCCTCTATCAGGATCTTTCTCCACCCTCCTCTGGACACACCCTTCCCTCAGGGCCAGAACAACAGGGCTTCTAATCTCCCCTTAGTTTTTTCCTTTCCCATCTAAGGCTAGAAAGTGACTGCAGCCCCTTTCTGTTGCCAATTTTGATTTTATCATAGCCCTACCTGTTCCTTCTCAGCTGGGCTCTATTCCCAATCAGGAGTTGCTTGTCCAGTCTAATTTCTCTCTGATGTGGCCTATCAAGTTAATTGGCCCTCTTCTCAGCCTCATTAACCCTTTTGAGGCTGTTGTGGGGTAAACACCCTATCATAACCCCCTGTAGGACCATATTCTAAACTTCAACTCCAGTGGGTTGTCATTTCATAGTTTGTCTTTTTCTTCAGGTATTTAAAGGAGCAGGAGGATTTGCTACCCAGAGAAGTGCCATCTCTGAAAGAAAGGCCTACAGCAAACAGATTCTGAAAAGAGAGGAATCTTGCTGAGTGTTCTGAATGAGATGAGACAGGAATTCATCTTGATAACCTATTGCTAAGTGTTCCCCAGCAGGGTGCCTCTCCATCCTGTGTACAGTAAAAGTTGTATCATATCTGTTGATTGCAATACTGCTGGAGTTTTACAGAGAGAAAGATGGTCTTTTAGGTAGGTGGGGCCTATCCCATTAGAGCTTCTGAAGATGAAGACCAGGACCTTGAGCTGGACCATTACAAAATAGAGTCACAATTGTAAGCAGGGTACAGATGTGGTGTGTTCTCATCTACCTGTTCTGCTTAGGAGATGTGTGTAACTGTGTGGTAGACCATCTGGACCTTCTCTGTGGTTTCTTCCATCAGCCTCAGGGAGAGAGCATTGCAGTAGTCCACGCTTGAAGAGACAAAGACCTAGATCTCTCTGATCTGGTCTTGATGCATGAGAAACAGGTTTAGTCTTTTAACCAGCTGGAGATGGAACTGTTGTTTCTAGCCACTGCTATAACCTGAGCCGTGCATCTGAGAATCAAGCTGACTGCATAAGCCTGACTCGCCATGATGCTACTTTGTCATAAGACTGATGTAGCAAAATGGTTAACCAGGCCTAAGACTACGCACCTTCCAAGCTATCAGCTGCCTTGGATTCTAAAAGATATTAAAAATACTTCCCCCTACCCACCAGCATCGTGTCTATCTTACTAGGGCTAAGCTTGAGCCAGTGCTTATTTCTTTCAGAAATGGAGATAACTGGCTAATGTCATGATCTGCTTCAAATGAGAATTCTGTGTATGGATGTGTATAGCTGGTATCTGAGAAAATAAACACTAATTGAGTGAATGTTTGAAAATAGAGTCTTAGTGGTGTCTCCCAGGAGTCTGTACTGGGATCAGTCCTATTCAATATATTCATAAATGATCTGGAAAAAGTGGTAAACACTGAGGTGGCAAAATTTGCAGATGATACAAAACAACTCAAGACAGTTAAGTCGCAGGCAGACTGTGAAGAGCTACAAAAGGATCTCTCAACACTGGGTGACTGGGCAACAAAATGGCAGATGAAATTAAATGTTGATAAATGCAAAGTAATGTATATTGGAAAACATAATCCATATAAAATGATGGGGTCTAAATTAGCTGTTACCACTCAAGAAAGATCTTGGAGTCATTGTGGATAGTTCTCTAAAAACATCAATGTGCAGCGGCAGTCAAAAAAGCAAACAGAATGTTGGGAATCATTAAGAAAGGGATAGATAATAAGACAGAAAATATCATACTGCCTCTATATAAATCCATGGGCCCACATCTTGAATACTGCGTGCTCCAGCCCTGGAGCACCCATGGAAAAAAGAATGCTTAGCACCCACTGGCAGCCCCCCTATCAGTGCCTCCCCCCCCCCCGAGTACCTCCTGCCTGCTGTGGATCAGCTGTTCTGCGGCGTGCAGAAGACACTGGGGGAAAAGGGGGTGGAATGGGGTGGGAAGAGGCAGCAGTGGGGGCCTTGGGGAAGAGGTGCAGTGATAGCAGGGCCTGGGACAGAGTCAGGGGGAGCACCCCCAACACATTAGAAAGCCGGTGCCTATGGTGTGTCCTGGTCTGTGGGAAGCTTGCTTCTGATGATGAGCTTGGAGAGGTTGGGAGGGAGGGGTTGTTTGAAGGCCAGAAGAGGGGTTCAGGAAAGATTTTTTTCAGGTTGAGGTCCCCATCGAGTATAGGATTAGTTGTTTGATAATACCCCATATGCGTTTCAGTGTGTGATGGTAGGTGACAACTAGAGGTGTGCAGTCAGAGGAGGTTTTATTTCTGTATTGAAGCAGATTCTCTTAGGGTATTTAGGTGGCCTGTTCCATGATAGGATCAACTTCTCTGGTGGAGTGTCCTTCTTTGGCGAAGGTGGTTTCGAGTACATTAAGGTGTATAGCCGGAACTTTCTCCTATGAGTATATTCTGCAATATCTAAGTGTCAATGGACTATTTCTCCTTGAATAGTCCCTTGAAATATGTGTTAACTACTTATGCTAAACAATCTATTCCATCTTGACTCTTTCACCGACAGAAGTTGGTCCAGTAAAAGATATTACCTCACTCTAATATCCTGCGACCGACACAACTACAAACATCACTGTATAAAATGATAGTTGCATTCCTAATAGTAATTTTCACTATTTTAACTTTTAGTAAATGCCACTAAGTGACTTACGCATAGTGTTACTAGTAAAACCTAGGATATGTTTGCAATAGAAAATTTGCAATGCTGGATTTTCTCAAAAACAGATATGAGTGGATAGATTAAATGAGTAAGAGGATAAAAACAGATTAGGTAAAAAGTATTGTTTTGCAGGTAAGGCATTGGATGAGAACTCAGTAGAACTGGTTTATATTCCTGACTCTGCTACAGACTTCTTGTGTGACCTTGGACAAAATGCTTCATCTCTCTGTGCCTCAGTTTCCTATCTGTAAGATGGAAATAATACTCCTTTTTCCCACCCTTTTGTCTGTATGGTTCTGATGTGTGTTCCATTTTCTTCTAGGTTCTGCTACTAATTCCATCTCTGCACCAATCCCAGGAAGAAACGAAGGGTGTCTTGCCAACAGAAAAAGGGCTAAATCGGTAGAGACTAATTTTGAAACTTTCTAAAGATTATTACAAACAGTGAAAAACAAATTTTTAAAAAAAATTATTTTAAAAAAATGCTTCATGGTGTCCCTTTACATTAATTACTTTAATGAATGAATTTCGTTTGCTCTTTACCATTAAATGTACAGCAATGCAAAACAAAGTGAAAACTTTTGAAAAAATATTTGACAAAAGAATAAATCTGCTCAAGGAATACAGTTTCTTTCTATAATAATCGCACTTTTAAGAGGCCATTGCTTTACTGGTGGCAATTCAGAGTAACAGTGCTTTGCTTAATGCTGTCTATAAAAAAATCATAGTTGTACAATTTTCAAAGTGAAATTAATTATGTAACATTGTTTATACATTAAAACCACATAATTAATGCAGTCTTTATGTTGAATGATGCTTTAAGAAAAAAACTGATTTAGAACCAGTGATTGATTTACGAGGTAAAATTAAAACAACTAAATATGTATAGTTTGGCTGTGTACCAGCTAAGTATATGGAGGTGGCATGAGAATTGCCTTAAGGGTGTAAACAGCAAGGAATGAGAAGGATTACTTTACAGAATGGGAGAAGGTGATATACCTAGAAGTAAAGGAGAAGATTTAAGAGAGAGAAATATTGACTGAATATTAAGAGAAACTACCTCAAAGAGAGAGGGAGAGAACTATTAGTGTATAAAAAATAATCTCTGAAGGAAAGTAATAGAAGCTCCATTGCTTGAGAACTCTAAAATTAGAATGCATCGAACACTAGCAAATAAAGGGCTAGATTCTGATTCCTTTACTCTCACTAGAAGTACCTTACTCTGAATAGTCAGTAGGACTATTTGTTTAGTTATGTTTACTCATGTTAGGTGGTACCTATCAGAATTTGGCTTATAATGAAGGAAACAATCCTCTGGCAAGGGATTGATTTTCTGACTTGCATTTCCTCCTTCTTTAATTTCTAGGGACCAGATTCTGATACCCTTACTCTCCCTCACATGTGCATATGGCATCTGCAGAGCAACATTCTATAGATGTCGTGGTAGGTCCATAAGCTATTTCAAGGCCTCCTCTGTGCTATTGTGCTAATCCAATTCACCTTTGAATCCATATTTGGGGCACTGCATTATGATGTATTTGATGGTTTGAATGTTTTCATCATAGTTGCACGAAGGGGAGGCTTTGATTTTCCACTTCAGCAGCAAGTAGCTGCATCTTCCATGGTTTGTTTGGATGTGGTTCAATGTGGTCCAAAGTCTGCGTGGCAAGTTGAAACCAGGAGGGTGGCTTGTTGAGTCAGTAATAATGTTCGTGTTTGGAATGGTAGGTGAGGTACACTTTGCCATTCCCTGGCCAGATCCAGAGACATGAGGTGGTCATGTGCAGAGGTGGCGCTAGGGGGGAGCTTGTGGGGGCTATAACCACTCCAAAATTTGCCTTCGCACCCCCCCTGCCCCCCTGGAGCTGCCACTACTGCCCGGCTGCCCAGTTCTGAAGGCAGAGTGGAGAAAGCGGCGGCTGCTGGCCAGACACCCAGCTCTGAAGGTGGCAGCACTGCCACCAGCAGCAGTGCAGGAGTAAGCCCGGGCGAGGGGCCAGAGGGCCCGAGAGCAGCCCTTCTCCCATGTTCCTGCCTGCCGGGTTACACTGCTCAGGGCAGATGGAGAGTGCAGGGCTCCCCACTGACCTGTTCTGGCCTGGGCTTCTGGACCCTGCCCCGATGGTCACTGCTCCCCAAGGGCTCTGCTGGGCCCGGAGTCAGATCCCCCCACCTGGGTGTTACCATCTGCAAGCAGATGAAGGGCAGTGGAGAGCTGTGGAGCAGTCCCAGCCCCAGCCAGGGGGCAGGGCCTTGGGGGGGGGGAGGAGAAGGTGGGGCCAGAGCTTAGGAGGCGCAGGGGTGGGGACATGGAGAGGGGCAGCGCCTCCTGGGCGGGGAGGCACAGCCTCCCAATTTTCTGTCTAGGGCACCTCGCCCCCCCCCTCCCCCCCCAGGAAGAGGCTGGCACTGTCCCGGTAGAGGTGTTGATTTGCATGGTCTGATTCAGCTGTCTATCCACAGGTTGGGTACGGTAGCTTCTTGTCCACATTGGTACACAGTACTCTGCAACTGAGTACACCAGGACCAAGACCAATGGTAGTAGCACTGAGGCAGTTGATCCCCAGCCTGTTCCTGCTAACTTTTGAATAATGTTGATATGAGAGTTTGATTTAGAGGCTATTTTCTTGAGCTGATCATGAAAGGTCAGTGTGCAGTCAAGAATGACACCGAGATACGTTGGTTTGGGTCAGAATGCACAGTTTCACAACAAAACTCGATAGTGTTTTTGTGCAGTTCTGTTATCAAGAGACTATCAATATGCTTGGATTTGGTCTCAGCCACCACTTTTGGAAGTACTCCTCCATGATCTTAAGGTCAGATGTAAGGGTCACTTTAAGTTCTTTAAAGCTATGGGCCTGAATTGTGAGTGCCAAATAATCAGCATACCCTTACTCATACGGCGTGGCATTTTACTTCCCCAAAAGTTCCATTCACTTCAGTGAGGCTTTGGGTGCAGTTAGGTGATACTCAGCCTGAGTAATGGTGTCAGAATTTGGCTCTCCTCTTCTATGGAATCCTAGTTCTAAAACTGGAGCATTTTGATGAAATGCCAAATTATATGAGTCTCTTTTTTTTTTTTTTTTTAAGTATTTCAATATATCTTTCTCTTAAATGATGTCTGAGTTAACAGTGATGAAATTATATTGATATACATGACAGATCTGGGAGAAAAGTGCCCCAGCAATATACTTTACTTCCTTTTCCAATATCTGTATCAGTTGACATGTCTATATATATATATAGGGGATTTATGGCATTCCCCTCTTGTGTTATCTGGATCGGTGATCTGCTAGGCCTCTCCACTCTTTGACTCTGGGAGCCAGCCTTACCCTGCTCTGCTGTGAGAACCCCCACTCCTGGGCTGTTCACGCACAGCCTCTGGCATGTAAGCTGCTCCCAGCTACTTGCAAGCGAATGACACTAGCCCATATCTCTGGTCTCAGACACAACCCTAGGAACCTCTGTCTTGCAGTGTCCAGTTATGCCGGCTGGACACTGCAAGCTTATATAAGTTCATCAGTTTAACAAAGAAATTGATATGCACCAGGCTTGTTATCCCAAGGGGAGCCTCTGACACACTTCAAACCAAATGCACTGCTTCAGGTAGAATAAACAAACAGATTTATTAGCTATGAAGATAGATTTTAAGTGATTATAAGTCAAAGCATAACAAGTCAGAGTGGTTACCAAAATAAAATAAAATATAAGCATGCAGTCTAAACTCTCAACCCTATTAGACTGGGCAGCAACTAGATTAAGCAGTTTTTCTCACCCCACTGGATATTGCAGTCCTTAATGTACAGGTTTGTTCCTTAAACCTGGGCCAATCTCCTGTGTTGGAGTCTTGTCTTCTCCTCAGTGTCTTGGTTGCTTGCAGCATAGGTGGGGGCAAGAGAAGGGCCCCGTATGTGTCCACTCTGTTTGTTTTATACCCTCAGTCCATGTGCTTTTGGAGCACAAGTCCAGGCATGTCTGGGAGGCATTGCTGAGTCTCTCCAAGTAAGGTTGAGCAATTCCCCTGGTGAGGCCTCATGCAATTGAATTGTAGCTCCCTTGCTGGACAATGGCTGCTGATGGGCTGTTTGACACCCCGCCTGGTTACTTTCCTTGCTGTTGCCTCTGGGGAGCTAATATCTGGCTGATTCCCCAACTTACAGCATGCTTTAGTGACCACCATACAACACAATTCTCATAACTTCATTATGCATTAATGATACACATATATGGATAGAGAAATGACTTTCAGCAGATCATAACCTTCCCCAGATCATAACCTTCCCCCTGATACCTTACAAGGCATGCTTTATATGGGAGATCATGATTATATGAAAATGAAGAATATGGGGGTTATAATACGCTTCCCCAAGGTACAGAATGTTACAGGATTCACATCTGATCATTGTTAGATGAGTCCTAGAAACATCCCCATTCAAGGCTAGTCTCCTTCAAAGGATGGGAGAGTATCTTAAATGAGCCCACGAGAGTTCTCCAGTAAGAGACACTGCCAGTAAAAAGAGAGCCATATTTTGCAAGTATGTTTGCACAATTCTATAAAGGCAGGAGCTAAAGCCCTTTGACATCAATGGCTCTTGAATTGAGCCCTAAAATGGGAAGCTCCACATATCTAGTTCTCCAGAAGATGGTCATGTGAAGTGACATTGTAGTTCCCTTTCAGGCTATAACAAATGTACTGTACTCAAGTAGTTATCAATGGTTCACAAATAAGCTGGAAGGACATATCGAGTGTGGTCCCACAGGGATTTGTCCTGCATCTGGTTTTATTCAATAGCTTCATCAATGATTTGTATAAGGACATAGAGAGTACCCTTATAAAGTTTGTGGGTGATATCAAGCTGGGAGGGGTTTGGAGGACAGGATTAGAATTCAAAATGATCTTGAGAAACTGGAGAACTGGTCTGATATAAATAGGATGAAATTCAATAAGGACAAATGCAAAGTCCTTCACTTCGGAAGGAATAATCAATTACACACACACACAGACACACACACACAATGGAAATGACTGCCTAGGAAGGAGCACTGCAGAAAAGGATCTGGGGGTTATAGTGGATCACAAACTAAATATGAGTCAACAATGAAATAGTGTTGCAAAAAAAGTGAATATCACTCTGATGTATTAGCAGGAATATTGTAAGCAAGACAGGAGAAATAATTCTTCCACTCTACCAGGGCCGCCCAGAGGGGGGGCAAGTGGGGCAATTTGCTCCAGGCCCCGGGCCCCGCAGGGGCCCCCACGAGAATATAGTATTCTATAGTTTTGCAACTTTTTTTTAATGGAAGGGGCCCCCAAAATTGCTTTGCCCCAGGCCCCCTGAATCCTCTGGGCGGCCCTGCACTCTACTCACAATGATAAGGCCTCAGTTAGAGTACTGTATCTGGTTTTGGACACCACACTTTGGGAAAGCTGTGGACAAATTAGAGAAAGTCCAGAGGGGAGCAACAACAATGATTAAAGATCTAGAAAACATGACCTCCAAGGAAAGATTGAAAAAATTGGGTTTGTTTAGTCTGGAGAAGAGAAGCCTGAGAGGGGACATGATGACAGTTTTCAAGTACATAAAAGATCGTTATAAGGAGGAGGGTGATACATTGTTCTCCTTAACCACTGAGGACAGGACAAGAAGCAGTGGGCTTAAATTTCAACCAGGGAGATTTAGGTTAGACGTTAGGAAGAAAACTTCCTGTCAGGGACGTAAGCACTGGAACAAGTTACCTAGGGAGGTTGTGGAATTTCTGTCAGTAGAGATTTTTATAACAGTTTAGACAAGGAAGGCAGCAAGCCAGTCCCTGGTATCAAAAAGGTTAAGAAACACTGGTCTAGATAATACTTAGTCCTGCCTCTGTGCAGAGGACTGGACTAGATGAACTATCAAAGTCCCTTCCAGTCCTACGTTTCTCTGATTATATGAAACTTCTAATGCATGTTCAGGAATACTCTTCATTTTCTCCTGAATTGGCAGTCATCACTTACATGTTTTGAAACAGAAGTATGACAGACTGGGAAACTACCAATTGGGAAAAGTGATGTCTTGACACCTAAGATCTATCATGAGTGTACTCTGCACATTACTGTGTCTTTCAACAAATAACTCTGTGAATCTCCTTTAGTACTGACCTGAATTTCTTTATCATGAAATTCTTCATGATCAATAATTTAATAAGGACATTAAAGTAGAATAAGTAGATTCTGTTATTTTTCTATTTTCTTTTTCATTTTGTTTAACAATCTTATTTCTTCCCAAACCCATATTACTATCCGTTCTGTGTCATCCTCTAGCTGTTTGAATAATTATCAGCTGTTTATTTTAGAATGTGGCCTCACACCCTTTGGTCCATTAATTATCTTCTGCCCAGGCAATCTGACCCTTTCCCCCACCTAACCTCTCAAATACATTTCACACCTTAGTTCAGACTTTTTCTTTTTGCAATGACTTCCTTTATGCTCATATCGTCTAACTTTAAATCTTATTATTTTGTTTTAGTATGTTTCAGCCACAGGACAACTGACTTTATTTTCTCATAGACTCATAGACTTTAAGGTCAGAAGGGACCAATATGGTCATCTAGTCTGACCTCCCGCATGATGCAGGCCACAAAAGCTGACCCACCCACTTTCCCTTGAAGTCTTTAAATTAAGTCGCAGAGAATCCTCCAGCCTGCGACCCCTGCCCTATGCTGCGGAGGAAGGCGAAAAACCTCCAGGGCCTCTGCCAATCTACCCTGGAGGAAAATTCCTTCCCGACCCCAAATATGGCGATCAGTAGAACCCCGAGCATACAGGCAAGATTCTACAGCCGGACCCTTATTTTACCAGCGATGGCTCGTTAATGCCTAATTGACTAAAATCACGTTATCCCATCAAACCATTCCCTCCATAAACTTATCTAGCCTACTCTTGAAGCCAGAGAGGTCTTTCGCCCCCACCGTTTCCCTCGGAAGGCTGTTCCAAAATTTCACCCCTCTGACGATTAGAAACCTTCGTCTAATTTCAAGCCTAAACTTCCCCACGGCCAGTTTATATCCATTTGTTCTCGTGTCCACATTAGTACTGAGCTGAAATAATTCCTCTCCCTCCTTGGTATTTATCCCTTTGATATATTTAAAGAGAGCAATCATATCCCCCCTCAGCCTTCTTTTGGTTAGGCTAAACAAACCGAGCTCCTCAAGTCTCCTTTCATAGGAAAGGTTTTCCATTCCTCGGATCATCGTAGTGGCCCTTCTCTGTACCCGTTCCAGTTTGAGTTCGTCCTTTTTAAACATAGGAGACCAGAACTGCACACAGTACTCCAAATGAGGTCTCACCAGCGCCTTGTATAACGGAAGCAGCACCTCCTTGTCCCTACTAGAAATACCTCGCCTAACGCATCCCAAGATCGCATTAGCTTTTTTCACAGCCACGTCACATTGCCGACTCATAGTCATCCTGCGATCAACCAGGACTCCGAGGTCCTTCTCCTCCTCCGTCACTTCCAACCGATGCGTCCCCAGCTTATAACTAAAATTCTTGTTAGTCATCCCTAAATGCATCACCTTACACTTCTCACTATTAAATCTCATCCTATTATTATTACTCCAATTTACAAGGTCATCCAAGTCTCCCTGCAGAATATCCCGATCCTTCTCCGAATTGGCAATACCTCCCAACTTTGTGTCATCCGCAAACTTTATCAGCCCACTCCTACATTCGGTTCCGAGGTCAGTAATGAATAGATTAAATAAAATCGGACCCAAAACCGAACCTTGAGGAACCCCACTGGTGACCTCCTTCCAACCTGACAGTTCACCTTTCAGTACTACCCGCTGCAGTCTCCCCTTTAACCAGTTCTTTATCCACCTCTGGATTTTCATATCGATCCCCATCTTTTCTAATTTAACCAATAATTCCTCATGCGGCACAGTATCAAACGCTTTACTAAAATCGAGGTATATTAGATCCACCGCATTTCCTTTATCTAGAAGGTCTGTTACTTTCTCAAAGAAGGAGATCAGGTTGGTTTGGCACGATCTGCCTTTCGTAAACCCATGTTGTAATTTGTCCCAATTGCCATTCACCTCAAGGTCCTTAACTACTTTCTCCTTCAAAATTTTTTCCAAGACCTTGCATACTACAGAAGTTAAACTAACAGGCCTGTAGTTACCCAGGTCACTTTTTTCCCACTTCTTGAAAATAGGACCCACATTAGCTATTTTCCAGTCCAACGGTACCACCCCCGAGTTTACAGATTCATTAAAAATTATCGCTAAGGGGCTTGCAATTTCTCGCGCCAGTTCCTTCAATATTCTCGGATGAAGATCATCCGGTCCCCCCGATTTAGTCCCATTTAGCTGGTCAAGTTTGGCTTCCACCTCTGATACTGTAATGTCAATCGCCCCTCCTTTATTTTCTGATTGTTAGTGCATGTTTTATACTCTTTATTTCACATGTAGGGAAATACCATTATAAACCTAAAGAGGAAAAAAGAGACTAAGTGTACAGTACATCTGTAATGTTTATGGCTTACCCTCTGAAAAGGAAGTTCATAATCATCCAGTATTATCATATTTACCTGCACAGCATATTGGGTGAGTAGCCAGCACTTTTATATTTGTATACACACTGACAGATCTGTTCATCCAGGCTGAAATATGCCTATAATTATCCCAAAGGAAGACATGCCCTTACGCACAATGTAACTAATATAAAGGAGAAGTTATATGTAATGATCAAGCAACATGTTAATAAGTAATGAATAACAAAGAAATCTCTGACAATCATCACAAAAAGTATTGGCACTAAGAAATTAGCATTTGTATGCCAGATGGTGTATGCCTGTCTATACCTCATTTGTTATTTTATTATTGAACAAATGAAATAATAAGATATTAAAACTGACCTGATGGCCCTGTGGCTGGAATTTGCACTCCTACAGGAGAGAACTTGGTTGAGTTTTTCACTTCCCAGATTAGCTGAGATAGAGAATATTTTTGGAGGTCACACACTCAGTTTCTGGGTTAAAGGATTGTGTCACATTTCTGTATCAACCCCCATGGCCTGTCTTATAGCAGTATCGGCTAATTGGGTTTTGAAGGGAGCCCTATTCCATCGCTCTGTGAGACATATGGTTTTGAGGAGAATGTAAACTGACAGGAATACTCCACTGAGGACCTCAGACTGAGTGGGAAAGGCTGTACAAAGCTCCTGGGATAGGAAAGAGTTGCACATATGTAAAAGGATGTAATCAATCAGTGTAACAAATAACATACAAATACAAGATGCCAGACTTGCTCAAAATATTGGCAGTTGCAGTAGAGAGTTTTCCAGGATGGATATGGAAAATGAGCCATTTTCTCCATCCCTCACCACCAAGTTATATTGTAAGTATAAGGTTACATGTCTGTCTGTACTGTACCTGTCGTATGGCTAAATAGAAGGCTTCCATATCCTCTATTGCTGATCTGGCATCTTCAATGAGCACTACATTCACATACACCTTTTAAATAAAAATTGTTGGGTTACTAACTCACCTCTTCAAAATCCGTTAAAAGCAAGAATGAATTAAAACAAATCTATTTTCCACTCAGCTCAGACTTCTAGAGTTATGTCAAGTCACTGACCTTTGGATGACTGTTTCATGGTATCATTATGCACAGCAATGCCAAATTGTCAGTCTGGACTTTAACCCACAGCATTGGATGTACACAGCGGAAGAGGATGAAGGTTATTTGCAGTAGCTTCTGAGGCTGGAAACAAAAAATTAAAGGGTGAAATTCTGGCCCCATTGATGTCAATGGAAGTTTTGCCACTGAGGTCAATGGGGACAGGATTTCAACCAAAAGTGGGTGCAAAGGCCAGAGACTGCCTGGCCATTTTGTGGGTGTACAGTGAGCAGGAGAAGCGGTCTCCCTTCTTATGTGCCCTGTGCAAGGGCCAGACAGAATTCTAGTTCCTGCATGCTGGGAAGGACAGGGGCTGCCAGCTTCTCCAGAGATGCATGGGGGGAAGGGAGGAAGCATGGCCATGGCGCCATCCACCTTCACATTAGCCACCAAGACTGGCTGATCTTGTTAAGGCAATAGGGTATAGTAGTAGTGTATAGGGTGTAGTGCTCTAATAAGTACTGTGCCTCCCTGAGGCAGAGTGCCTCCTGATGCTCCCCATAGAACAGCGTGCCCCTGCACCTCCCCTTACCATGGGCAGTACTCTAAATGGCACAGGCTAGCTCAGATACCACAGTGATGGGTGCATTATAAAATTTAAATATACAGATATCTCTTCCCCACACCCTCCAAAAAAAAAAAAAAAACCCCACCCTGGTAAATCTTTAACAAGATTTTTGCTATGACTTCAGCCTATTTATATGTGAAAAGAAAATATTATCTGACTTCCTTCAGACTATATTCCACCTTCTTGTTGACAAATTACTTATGACACATTTATTAGCATAAAAATATTACTACCCTCACTACAGTCTGCTTCAATTTACTGCACAAGGGTTTTTCAGATGAGGGCTTTAAAAACCAAGGTCCTCTCTGCTCCGTCTGATCATTAACAATCCCATGGCACTTTTTGCAAGAAAAGAAGTTTGTCTCGGTTTATTTGGCTAAAGTTCCACCCCCCCCCACACACACACACACTGCTTTTCATTGTGCTGGGTGGTGCCAACTTTCCACTGCAGAAGTGGGTGCATTACACTGATGCTTTATAAATGTAGGATAGGATTTTCAGCAGCAGACACTGTTAATTTAACTTTGCTGCCATTAAAGTTGATGGTAAAAAAAAGGGGGAAAAGGGGGACACATGTGATGAGAGACGAGAGAATATAAATAGGGAGACACAGAGCTGTGAAGGGTCTTGAAGGTGAGGATAAGAAGTTTAAACTAGAACGCTATCTGTTGCCCTTTATGTGAAAGTTACCATTATTATTTAAAGAATGTGAATTTAGACACACATCACTTTCTTGTCTGGTTGATGCTGACTCAGTAGAATCTGCTAAACTTATGTGGGAAAATGTAATACTCAGTTTAAACACTGTGGGCCCAATCCTGTACTGTTTGCACATACAAAGAACTCCAAGTGAGTTCAGTGGGAGATGGAGATGTGCAAGGAATGCAAGGTCAGGCCCCTTTGTCAGCATCTTCCCTCTGCTACCAACACCACAACTAAAAAGTAGGTCTGAAAGGATGCACCAAGTTTTTGGGGTTATATCTCTGCCTATATTAGAACATTTTGATGGAAGTGAGCTGGTTGAATAATTTGGAAAATTGCTGTGTGTGCTTTTTTTCCCTTTCTTTCCTCTGTTGTTGGGTTTTTGCTCAGAGAAGAAAAAACAGGCAAGAGAGCAGAGTATATACTACATGCATCACAGAAACTTATTGCTTATCTTTATTGCATTTGAGTAAATGTCCTTTTTTTGCTGTTGCCAAGTCAGACATCATATTTTAGTTCTTCAATGTACCCCTCAGCAGGCCCAGAAATCCAAATAGATTCAGAGTGCAGAAAACAACAATAAAACTTAAAAACCAAACAAAAAATCAAAACACCCCATTGCTTTATTGAAAGGGGTAAACAAATAGTATCAGACAGATTCCTGCTATTTCTTGTAGAGCTTAGGTCTCAGGCCTGCGCGCGCACACACACACACACACACACACACGTGTGTACCTTTACTCACATGAGTTACCATTCAGTTCAATCAGATAAAACTCAGAGACAGAGTTACTTATGCTCATCAGTGTTTGGAGGATTAGGTCCATACGGAGTAATAAAATGAAAGCAAGTGTCTATCTAATCTTGGTCAGTACATTTTAAAATTTGTAGTTATCTGAATAAAGGATATTTCAAGTAAAAAAAGAAGAAACATTCTCTTCTATTCTAAATTCCATCTGTACTGTGGGCCAAACAGATATTTTTTAAAAGCATCCATACACAGGCTCTGTGCACTCTGCCAATTATTTAAAATTACAAAAATAAAATGCATTATAATCAGCTCATTCCTTATACCATCTCTATAAGACATCCCACTTTCCAAGGAGATAGCTGAAGTCTGTCCAGTTCCAGGTTCCAAAGTTTTAAGATGTAGCCCCATCTAGAACTCACGGCAATAGTCTCATCTTGAATTGACAAAGGCAATGATGATGGTAGCAAGATCTACAATGAAAACAAAATGCCATATCATCTGGCCAGGTGTAAATAGTAAAATACCTTTTTGATCACTGCCACTTGATCTTCGAAACATAGCAGTTGGCTACCTGTGATAAACTCAGGTTACCGATGGCAGGTGAACACCCTCAATCTTACAGATAGGAATAATCTTTGCTACCTCTTCTAGTTGTTTCTCCCAGCATCACATCTATCTTGTCCAGATTGAGCATCAACCAGCTCATATTCATCCATGCCCCAGTCCCCACCATTGATCTCAATGGGACTATTTGAGGTATAAGGTACTGTGAAGGTATAGCAGTCTGGCCTTGTATCAGTATAATATTCCAGATTACAGAAATCTACTCACATACAAAACACAGATTTTTAGGCCAAAATTCCAGGCCCACAGCACACACTTCAAATATTGTTTGAAAAACAAACCAAAACCTCATTGACCTAACACTTGGGTCTCAGATCAGTTCTGTTCAAATCAGCTTGGTTATACTTAAACCAAGTTGCTTTTTAAAATACTTTTTTATTGTTACTTACTTATGATAACAAAATGTTATATTGTGCCCCCACTCATTCAGCAAGGTGTACCTAATGCATGAAATAGCTTATCATCATTAACATTCCAACTTTATTTAACCTTATGTGCTATATGAGATTGACTTGAATAAAGTCATATTAAGTCCTTTTTAAATTCAAATTTATTCTTAAAAACTTTTATGTACAATACACACTCTACTCAAGCAAATGTAATTTTAGCCACAGTAATAGAGTTGAGTCCCTAAAGCTTCTCAACCTGACAAAAATCACAGTACACCTAATTTTTCCCTTTTTGTTCTCATTTTGTCCATAAAGGGAACTACTCATCTTTCATATAGATAAGGAAGAACTATGGTTCAATTTTTGCACAGAGAGTAAACATCTACAATGGAGAAATTAGGTGTACCAGGGTTTTTCTTACACTCAACATAAAAAATTACATATTAATAGGAATTTCAAACACACAAAAAAGTCTTACATTAAGATAGCATTAAGGGTCTAAACTCAATCCACATAAGCAAAGAAATATTAGCAAACAAGAACTACTTTTTAGAGTCTCTCTCACCAACAGAAGTCGGTCCAATAAAAGATATTACCTCACCCACCTTGTCTTTCTAATATCCTAGGACTGACACGGTTACAACAACAATGCAAGAACTATTTAGGGAAGTCTCTCTTTGTCTCTTTGATGGTATCTTCACTTCAGTAGATTAGTCATTTAATTCATCAGGGTGAGCTTGGCACATAAATATAAAGTTATGGCTAAATAGTATCAAATGCGCTGTTGATAAATACTACCTATTCGTAACTGATATGAATGCAATCAGCACATGAGAAACATCACTGTAGACAAAGGATGGATCCCAGAATATTAAAGGAAAGACACACAAAGATGATAACAAGCCTGTGAAAAATTGCCAAATGGGGTGATTTTAGAACTCTAATCATTCTCTCTGTATCAATTCAGTTTTTCATCAAACCACCATGAAATATTTAAATAGTGCTCAAGTTTTAGATTCTACATTTTGGTTTTTGCCATTACATTGAGGTTTTTAGAAACCATAGTTTTAAAGCTCTGAGAACACTGAAACCTGCTGACTCAACCTTAACTATGGTGCTGCAACCAGTGTCTCCATAATAAGATTATTATGGAAGCTACATCTTTAATACGAGGTGCTGCATCCAGAAGTATTGCAAACTAGGGCCCATCTCCTGCGTATGGATCAGCTGGTGCATAATCTTCATCTGCATGGAGTCTGGTTGTAGTCAAAAGATCATTGCATGAACAAAGGTTCCATGCTAGTGCATCTCTTTGCAGGATCAGGGCATTAGTCATAAAAATCTGCCATGACAAATTACACTGTAATACCTAGTGCAAAATGGGAAAACCTGACCGCTGATTATGTGGATTAAAAATCAGATATTCAGGTCACAATCCTGCTTGTGGATAGGCAGTTGCATCTTAATTTATTATCTTGGAAAAAGAGCTACCATCTTCCCTGTGAACTGACTAACTGTAGTGGAGACAATCTCTCTTCCATTAATTTGGGGAAAGCATTGAAATATGAATGTTCCTTTTAGATTAATTTCAGTATATGTTTTAAAAGTATGTAGGTGCATGGATGAAAGTGTTTGTGTGTAAATATCATTTTGTTTAAATTAACTTTTTCTCTTTACTGAAGGACAAGATGTTATCCACTATTGTAAGTAAATATAGATAATATGCCTCTTTTACTCCCATTTTATTACTCCCACTTTATCACACTAAGGCCTGGTCTACACTTAAAGTTTTATCAGTATAACTATTTTGGTTAGGAGGGTAATTTTTGCCAACATAGTTATATCAAGTAAAAGCCCTAGTGTATACACAACTATACTGATATAAAGGGGCCTTATACCAGGATAAGGTATTTAATTTCCCAACCTGTAATAAGCTATACCAGTGTAAGCACCTCTCTACCGATAAAACTACATTCATTCCAGAAGGGGAGAGGGGAACAGTGTTGCTTTAACTATACCAGCATAGTTAAAAAGGCAAAACAAGCCTCTGTAGACAAGCCCATACTCTCTGTCTATCTCTCCAATTCCAGTATGGGGTGTAGGTGAGGTTAAATTTGAAAATCTTACTGAAAACAACAAAGGAGATTTCTCAAGCAAAGAAGAGTAATAGAACAAGCTACTTCACTTCAGTGTGCCAGTCCTATTTTGTTGTAATCTTGTTTGTTAGTTTTCAGGACTCCTGCCAGAGGAACTTCCTTTGTTATTGTCAATGAGACATTTGTGTTAAACTATTGGGAAAGATGCTGGCTGGATGGGAAACTTCTCTCCTGGCCTTGCCCTTGAAGGGGTGTGAGAGAATCATAGAATATCAAGGTTAGAAGGGACCTCAGAAGGTCATCTAGTCCAACCTCCTGCTCAAAGCAGGACCAATCCCCAGACAGATTTTTGCCCCAGATCCCTAAATAGCCCCCTCAAGGATTGAGCTCACAACCCTGGGTTTAGCAAACCAATGCTCAAACCACTGAGCGATCCCTCCCCCCATAAGGAAGAGAGGAAGTGCAGATAAGGAAAATACTTCATAAGAACACAAGTCTTCAAGGAAAATTGTATCTTTCATGTACAGCTTTCTTAGATCTCTGTGTGCACACCCTGCACCCAAACTGCTCCCTAGAGAGGGGATTAGCCCCAGAGGAGAGCAGGGAGTAGTGCTGCTCCTGCCTTGTTTCAGGAGTTTTACCAGTGGAAGCATAGCTCTAAATTCTGACCAGGACTGCCACCTTGGCTGTCCTCACCCACATTTAAGATCTTTGCCTCCCACCTCTGGGTCCCTAGTAGGGGTGTTGGCAGTCTGTGCTCCTTACTCCTGGGGAACTCTGTTTTCTTGGGGGTCTGGTTGTGAGTTCTATCCGTGAACAGGGCAAACTGGTTCATAGATTCCACCTGCTTATGAAGAAAAAGAGAACAAGCTAGTTTTAAACAACAAAATCTACTTACACCCTCATGGAAGAATTAAACATAAGTTTAAATGTATTTTTTAAAATGGGTTCAAGTTGGAGCATTTTTCCAAATGAAATCAATGCGAGAGTCTCTCTATCTCAGTTCTTAACAGTATCTTGACATGAAAGATGGCAGCCGCCATGAAGGAAACTCTGAGCCAGCCACTGCCACGAAAACACTAAAAAAAATGTAACAAATACCTGTGAAGATTCAAAGTAAATATGAGCTATGCAGCCTTTGATAAACACTGGCATTTCCATTTAACAAGACTGCTTGCATTGAATACACACACACATACGATAACATTTTGCTAAATAACAGGTTTCAGAGTAGCAGCCGTGTTAGTCTGTATCCGCAAAAAGAACAGGAGTACTTGTGGCACCTTAGAGACTAACAAATTTATTAGAGCATAAGCTTTCGTGGGCTACAACCCACTTCTTCGGATGCATATAGAGTGAAACATATATTGAGGAGATATATATACACACATACAGAGAGCATGAACAGGTGGGAGTTGTCTTACCAACTCTGAGAGGCCAATTAAGTAAGAGAAAAAAAACTTTTGAAGTGATAATCAAGATAGCTCAGTACAGACAGTTTGATAAGAAGCAAGTGTGAAAATACTTACAAGGGGAGATAGATTCAATGTTTGTAATGGCTCAGCCATTCCCAGTCTTTATTTAATCCTGAGTTGATTGTGTCTAGTTTGCATATCAATTCCAGCTCAGCAGTCTCTCGTTGGAGTCTGTTTTTGAAGTTTTTCTGTTTTAAGATAGCCACCCGCAGGTCTGTCATAGAATGGCCAGACAGGTTAAAGTGTTCTCCCACTGGTTTTTGAGTATTATGATTCCTGATGTCAGATTTGTGTCCATTAATTCTTTTGCATAGAGACTGTCCGGTTTGGCCAATGTACATGGCAGAGGGGCATTGCTGGCACATGATGGCATATATCACATTGGTAGATGTGCAGGTGAACGAGCCCCTGATGGTATGGCTGATGTGATTAGGCCCTATGATGATGTCACTTGAATAGATATGTGGACAGAGTTGGCATCGGACTTGGTTACAAGGATAGGTTCCTGGGTCAGTGTTTTTGTTCAGTGATGTGTGGTTGCTGGTGAGTATTTGCTTTAGGTTGGGGGGTTGTCTGTAAGCGAGGACAGGTCTGTCTCCCAAGCTCTGTGAGAGTAAAGGATCATCTTTCAGGATAGGTTGTAGATCTCTGATGATGCGCTGGAGAGGTTTTAGTTGGGGGCTGAAGGTGACAGCTAGTGGTGTTCTGTTATTTTCTTTGTTGGCCCTGTCTTGTAGGAGGTGACTTCTGGGTACTCGTCTGGCTCTGTCAATCTGTTTTTTCACAATACCCACCTGCTGAAGTGAAAAAACAGATTGACAGAGCCAGACGAGTTATCTTGATTATCACTTCAAAAGTTGTTTTTCTCTTACTTAATTGGCCTCTCAGAGTTGGTAAGACAACTCCCACCTGTTCATGCTCTCTGTATGTGTGTATATATATCTCCTCAATATATGTTTCACTCTATATGCATCCGAAGAAGTTGGTTGTAGCCCACGAAAGCTTATGCTCTAATAAATTTGTTAGTCTCTAAGGTGCCACAAGTACTCCTGTTCATTTTGCTAAATAGATTTACTCAATATAATCATTTTGTTTACTAAAGTTTCATTTCCCAGGGCTTTATTGTTTTATGGCGTGCATTTTACTGGACCGCCCTGACAGTGGTAGTGACAAGGGACTGCCACACAAAAGATTTGGACTGAGGACCAATCTTTGTCCTCTCTCTGGGAAAGCAGCATGCTCAGAGCCAGTACCTGGTGGAATGGTCTTTGCTGTTGCCACAGATTCCCCACTGGCCAATTAAAGCAGCAGCACAGACAGACTTTGGAGGGAGTTATATTCAGCCCTTCTCAAGCAGACACACAGGGTCAGCTCCATTCAAAGCCTTGTAAGGGGAAAAGAAAGTAGGAAATTAGAGTATCTTGATGTACCCTCCCACCCACCTCTTGTCTAACAAATGAAAGCACATTTTATTATGGTACAAACAAAACATATAAATGATCATCTCTATTTTTCACAGTGCTAATCTACCTCTTTGCATACAGAGAATTAATTCTTTTAGCTCATTTTCCCTCTACTGAGATTTATTTAAAATGGGCTTTATTTCCCGCAGGTGTTATTTTACTGGTCTATTCCTTCAAAAGGCATTATTTAAAGTAGTCTCAATTATAATGTGCATATTTTTTGAAATTAGTAAGTGGCCCCATTTAAATTTAACTCCTGTAACCAAACCTTAAGTGTAAGAACCTAAGACAGGAGCTTTTCAGTTGTTTGTAGTAATAAACTTAAATAAGCAGCTCATGGCTTATCTAAAACTTGTCAGTTCTGTACAAAAGACACAATCAGCAAGCCTTCAGACACTGAACTTTGAACCTGGGCTGGACTTTGCCCTAGTCAGCTTGGTAACAGGAAAGCAGACAGACAGACTTTGAACCAGGGTTCTAAAGGTGCTATAGGGTTATGAGCAGAGTAACAGCTGCACTTTGCAACATGAACTTTGTACTTAGATGCAGGAGTATTTAATCTCTATAACAGAGCTCTTTGTTTGATTACTTATTAACATCTCCTCCTTGAGTAGAGTTCTCTGTTTATAAAGATTTAAAGCATGGTTTTTTACTTGATGAATAGATATTACTTATAAAAAAACCAACAACAAAATAACAAAACTGTGTTAATGTATATATATCTTCATGAGCATTGTGGATACTTGCTGTTTCAAATTTCTTGAAGAGTTCAGTTTTTGTAACCAGTACTAATGATAATAACTGTATTTTAATATAACACGTTTGGTCTTGAAAGAGTTTTGTAGACCATCTATACAGAAATCATGTCTGGATGGAACATAGTAGGCATTCTTGGCCTGCAACAATGGGGTTTGTTTGTCATATTTTTAGGAGGAAAAGTGAATCTATCTAATGGGCACTACAGGAGGCATTTAAGGCTGGCAGAATGTAATTACCCAGTTTAAATTATGCCTCAGGAAGAGTCACTTTTTCATTAGAGAAGGGACTTTAACTAGATGCACCACATAGATCATTCAGAGTCTGCTCATGCTTCTGAAAACATCTAGTTCACATGCTCAGAAGTTTGACACAGGTATTTGTATTCTCATGCTAATTTAATATCATCTTATAAGCATAGTCACTCCCTTACTAATAACAAAACTCCCATCACTATGGACAGGACATCATAATTACTTTACTAATGGTTAAGGGTAGTATGTGATCTTTAAGGACCTCAAGTTACAGCTCTTTGCTATTGCTACAAATGACAGAAGTGTCAGTGCTTGGTTCCATGCATTTAACAGTAATGCATTCTAACCTGGACAGCATAAAGTATACATTTATACTGTCACTATGGGTGGTCTTCATAAGAGGCCATATCCGGTAGCCCTTACTACAATGAGAGTTTGATCAAGTCTGTCCGATAAGAGCTGAGTAAAGAATTCAGGATTTGGCCCATATAAGATATTTGGGTTACTTGTACTGTGGTAGCCTGGTTAAAGCTGACCTGTGTATTTAGGTGTATATGTTACTTGGAACCCAAAACAGTTTCTAACACACCTTATGTGCATTCTAGATATTATCAATGAATGTTTGCATTGTGTGTATACATAGAGTAATAGAGTTAGAAAGAGGACTGGAGATTTGAGGGTGTCCAGGGAGGCCTTTTAAATATAGCTAGAGTAAAGTAAGCACCTGATCTGGGCTTTGGCTTCAGATATTACAAAGCTTATAGTGTCTTGGAAAGAAAAGTTCCATAAATTATTACCTCCTTTGTATATTCCCTCAGCACTGTCCCTTCACAATTGTTCCTCCACAGACACTAGTATGAATTTTTCACCTTTTTCTTTCCTGTCTGTTCCAAGGTGGCTGGCATCTTTTTCTGTTTTCTTTTCTTTCCCTATCATAGACCAAAATGATCCACAGAGGGAAGATGAAGGAAAGACCCAAAAGAAAGCAGCATAGTGCTACAGAAGGAGGATAGGAGAGAAACTATGAATAAAGAGAGAGATCCCACTGTCTGAAACTGGGCTGCAGGCTAGGACTGGGAAACAATTAATCAGATGAGGTGGGTCAGCTCGTTAGGTTCTCCGAGGAAAAGCCTGTGGCTCTTTTATTTGAATTGATTTGTTTGCTTGCTAGGCTTAAGTCATTGATTTATAATATGAAAGACTCATAATTCCTACCTAATTCTATAATTTGATTTATGTTCACTGTGGAGTTATTTGTATTCTGTTAATATGACTGTAGAGAACAGCAAAGCAGGCTGGGATACCTGCAAGAGTTTTATTTGTTGTTTTCTTTTGCTTGACTAGGAAACTGTGACTTTTCCTGTTCATAATGGCCCTTATTACATTTATCCAGGCCTTTGTCACACGAATGATTGCTTTCCCTTTATGTGGGGCCACCCTAAAGATCACTACAAGCTCAAGCTATTATTAATTCTTATTTCTAGTAACATCTACTGCATATTATACTCTTTCCAAACAGAACAGGCATAGATTTTCTGCTCCAAAAAGCTGACAGTCTTAAGACAGAAGGTACCAGCAAGAAATACACATCATGTAGAATTTAGCTGTCCCTGTACTTAATAGAGTGGATCATCTGAAACATATCACAGCAGTGATCCAGAGTCTGCACTGCTTTCAGTTCATTTCTGGGTTGAGTTCTTGGTTGGCTTTAACCAATAATACCTTTTATCATTTGGGTCCTGTACAACATATGAATGTTTGTTTGGTTACACCCAACTCACCAAGCAATCCAGATTGCTTTGTATGTGGACAGGTCAGTAATAGAGAGTGATCTGGAACCCTTGGTAAGCTGGGCGCAATCATGGATTTTAACAGAGCCAAATACAAGGTAATGCTTCTAGGATCAAAGCCCTAGATTGACAAAAGTACATAGATGCCTAAACCTCTGAGTTAGGTACCTAAATCCCAGTTTTAGGCTACACTGATATTCACAAAACTCCTGCTGAACTCTGTGATGCCTAAACTCACTCAGCACCTAAGTGGTGTCAGGAAAATTTCCCAAGTACCTCTGGGCATGTGTGCTGTTGCCCCACTCTAGGGGCGTGGATGCCTAAACCCCAGAACAATTCACAAATTGAGGAAGACAAGCATTCAGCCACCTAAGTCGCATGCAGGGCCCAATTCAGTAGGCAGCCTCTGAACAAGCCTACCAGATAAGGCCCATCAAGCACATTCACATAAAACAGCAGGAGGAGGAGGAGGAGGAGTCAGTGGCAGACCTCCCAGTGGGTTTGGGTGCTCACCTGGGATGTGGGAGACCCTCAGCTCAAGTTCCCCCTCCATCTGATGGGAAGAAGGAATTTGAATAAGGCTCCGCCACCTCTTAGGCGAGTACTCTAACCAGTTGGCTATGGGATATTCTGATGTGAGGCTCCCTCAGCCTTTCCTGTTGAAACTGTTCCATTGTAGCTAACAAGATAACAAGATCCAATGGCTAGACACTGAAGTTAGCAAAATTTAAACTGGAAAAACGATGCAAGTTTTAAGAGTAAAGGTAATGAGGCACTGGAACAGATTATCAAGGGATGCTGTAAATTTTCCAATACTTGGAGGTTTTAAAATCAAGAACTGAATTTCTTTCCAAAAAATATGCTGTGGTTCAACCAGACTGGGCGGGAATCACACAGTAAATTCTACAGCCTGTATTATTCAGGTGGTCAGACTAGATGATCATGATGATCCATTCCAACCCTAAAATCTATTAAATCTACATTAATATGTATGAAACTTGGAGAGTGTGGGCCTAATAACTAGTTTCATTTAACTCTATAAGTCAGCAGTAATTCCGCTGATTTTAGTGACACTGGTATAAAACTGGTGGGAGAAGGAACTTAGACACAGCCCCTCTCCTTGGGCTCTTACATCAATATAGGATGGATGTTATTGTTGGATATTTATATAACACTACTGCTCAAAGGTCCCAATCAGGATAGGAGCTGTACAAACACATACAAACAGTCTCGTCTCTGAAGAGCTTTTATGCTGCTAATTTAATAGGATGACTTTTCCAGGACAATTTTTGGTGCTAAAATTAATTTACCATTATGATAAATACCAGAAGCAAAAAGGATGTGCTATTCCTAATTGTACAGTTATATTTATTTAGTACAAGAATTCCTCAATACAATGGTTCTTTAAAAACAAACAAACAAAAAAAATCCTAACATTTCATTCAGTTTAAAGAAGAATGCTACTTTTTTTCTTTTCTTTTTTTTTTAAATAAAAACCTTAAGGAGGTTCTAAGGAATGTATTTATTATAATATTTCTGTATGTTGTTAGCAAACACAGACATGCAGCACCGATACAATGAGACTCTATTCCAGAACCACCAAGCACTCTGCCAAATAGCTTCCTAAACTCCCTCGGGTTCTTCTTGGGGTATGTCTACACTTTCAAGCTGAAGGTGTAATTCCCTGCTCGAGGAGACACTAGCTCTGATTGGGCTAGCATGCTAAAAATAGAGCCTAGACATGGTAGTGGGAAAGGCTAAATGCCTGAGTACATCTAGCTTCTCGGACAGGTACATACCTGGCGGCAAGTAGCCTCTCGTGCTGCTCATGCTGTGGTGGCTACATTCTATTTTTAAAGCGCTAGAGATAGCATAGATATGTCTCCTTGAGCTGGGAATTACATCCTCAGTTTGAAGTATAGACATACCCTTACTCTCTAATAGCCCAGTACATATTGTTTATATAAAAATACAGCTTAAGTAATTGCAGAGAACTCTGTTCTCTCACTGCTACACTAAGGATTTACATGCATAACTCCTGTTAACACTACTGAGAATTAGAAGCGGAAATCCCACATTCATAGAAACATTACTGGGGAAATGTCCATAATTAATATGTTCCAAGATCCTAATTTTCAAAAAAGAATGGGTTTAAGTTATCTTAAGACCAGTTATATTAATACCAGTAAATCTCTAACTGCATATTTGCCAGTGCACATACTGTATGCAATGTCAGACCAATTTACAGATTTCATGACCTTTTAGATAAAATATTGGTTAAAAACCCTTAAGCAGTTACATCTTAACTATATTTAGAAGCTTTAACTGTGAATGTGCAAAAATGAAAACCATGTTTGGGTGTTTTTAAAAAAAAACATTTCTTTGTAGTGCATGGTTGTTAGAAATGTTAATGTTTAAGCACCGCTCTTTTTCACATTATGCCCAGGCAAAGCTATCCCAATCTTAATACCTCTTATGTTACAAACAAAAATCACAACACAACACTAGGGGAATACGTGCAATATGAAAGATGTGGAATGGGGACTTTGTGACAAGTATGTGAAGGCAGAGCCGGCTCCAGGCACCAGCTTACCAAGCAGGTGCTTGAGGTGGCCACTTGGGAGAGGGGCGGCATGTCTAGCTGTTCAGCGGCAATTTGGCGAACGGTCCCTCACACCTGCTCGGAGCGAAGGACCTCCCGCTAAATTGCCGCCGCAGATCGCGATCGCGGCTTTTTTTTTTTTTTTGGCTGCTTGGGGCGGCCAAAACCCTGGAGCCGGCCCTGTGTGAAGGAGAGACATAAGAAAGCTGTATGGCTGAAACATGAATAGTTTCAGCAAATTAGAGATTCTGTAATAGGATGAAGAATGCAAAATTAAATACAGCCAACAGAATTTGGTTTCAATATTATTTAAGATTTGTGTCATGGGAAAAGACATTTTCAGGACAGTGGCTGATGAAACCACAGCACAACTGATAAATAGCACAAAAGTCATACATAATGTATTATACAACACAGTATATTAAGTCAGCTCCAGAGTGTTAATATGTCATGAAACTTAATTCAGATATCACGAGTTATGCAAAAGAGATAGAGATGTGAAAACACACTCCTGTTTTCAAAGGTGTCAGCCATTCTATGCAACCTTCTTTTCTTGTGGCCCAATCCAGCAGGAAACAGCAACAGCCCTCTCTGATGCCTCTGTAAGGGGACAATGTTGGGTGGCTATTTACATGGTCCCCTACCAAGGGAGGAAGTACAACATTCAGAAAGGGAGCAGACTCTTCTATGCAATAGGTCAGCATAGCATCTGCAGCCCCACAGCTGTGGATGTGCTTTCTGTTGCAAAAATACAATAGAATACAAACAGAAAGATTTTTAATTTTCTCTAGCCACATTAAGACCAAAAGCCTGGTCGTGGTGCTCTGGGGTGCTTGGTCCAGCTGTGCCCCTCTGGCCTCTGATGTCCCTGGGTACAGGCTGGAGTCTTCCCTTAGTTGATCAACAGATGGGGATAAATATAATGAGCCTTGTGGCCTTCTTACACACACAGTAGAAAGCTCCAATATGAAGCTGGCAGCCACAAATGGGGACTATGAGGGTGCACAACAGCCCTCAAAATGGTGAGAGGTTCCTCATCCCCTATCCCCACACAGGCTCTGCTTCTTTGAGTATCTGACTGGGCTTCCCATCTCTGAGGCCTTCCATCTTCCTCTTCACAAGCTGCTTTACAGGTGTTACTATAGCTAGGAGACTGTAGCAGCCTCTATGTAAAGTATGTCTATACAGCCCCCAGAACAGAAGCAAGCCTGCCAGCTTGGGTCCACAGACTGGGCTAATGGGGCTCACACTCATGCTGTAAATGTAGCTGTGTAGAGAGTGCTTTGAAGTTGTGGTTCAGACTGGTGCTCAGGCTCTGAAGCCTGCCCCGCATCTTAGGCTTCAGAGCTCCAGCCATGACTTCAAAGAACTGTCTACATAGCAATTTTAGAGCACTAGCGCAAGCCCCGCTAGCCTGAATCTGTGGACCTACGGTGGGAGGTTTACTTCTGCGGGCTGTGTAGACATACTTTACAGAGGGGAAGCATCGAGTGGCATCCACTAACGGCTTTTGGATTTGACATGAGCTGCCAAGCTTAAAATGCTCTGAAAAAAAGGGGGTGAGTGGGTGGGTGGGTGGGTGGTTTGGCTCTGGGAGTAGCTGCTTTGGTAAGAATCTGCATTTTTCAGCAGAAAAAGGGTTTGCATGAAAAATTTTGGCCCACACTACTACATGCTTCTGTAAAGGGCCCCAGAACAACAGGACTTCAAGGAGGAATGTGGCTTCATGGTTACTGAATAGCTCAACAGCCACAGTAGAGACCTGGAAGATTAATTTCCTTAATTAAGGAGCATGTGAAGGTGCTAAAGTGTCTAAACTCAAATTTGACCTAGAGCTGCTACCAGTTAACATTATCTACTAGCGCAAACACAAAAAACTGTGGCAACGTTGGCGCTATTCATGGATGAAAGAGTGAGCAGTAAATGATTTGTTATTAATATACCAAATAAAGTTATTTTCTACATTTGGATTTGATTAATTCAAGTTAAACATCATTTTCTATGGGACTTTTTATTTATTTCGTATAAATGCTAACATACGATTAATCACCATAAAATGCAAAGCACTGGAAAAAAAAGTAGAGATCTGATTGTCTCACACTCTTTATAGGTTTTGTGACTTTCAAAATGGACTAGCTGTACACCAGCACCGGACTTAAAATTTCTGAGAGAAATTCAGCCATTTAAAAATTACAGTTATATCAGTTTGTATATTTGACAGTCTGTTTGGTTTTGCCTGAATATGTCTAGAAGAAAATAAATAAATGGAAGAACAGAATGTTCCTTACTACGATGACCATACATTCATTCATTCCATATTATATGTGTGTGTGTGTGTATTACAGGTGGAGTTGGCACAGATGCCCATAGTAGGTTGCCTATCATTTTCTATTATAAGACACTGTTTTTAGTTGCCTATAATTTTGTCAATCTGAAATTTTTGATGCCAGGTTGTCTGCCCCAGGGTGAAATTTTTTGAAAAATTTCAGCAAAAATAGTTCAGACATCGAGGTTAAGAGAAAATACATTGTTTTGCTCACGTTAAAAAATTCTTAACTATATGGAGTACCTCTAGCACTCCTATGCTTTGGGGCATAAAATTTAAATTCGATTGGAAGGTTGTCAAGAAACTGCATTTTTGCTGCCCATGAAGATCAACCCATGTTTGACCAAGTTATTAGCCCTAAAATTTGATGTTTTAACATGCTTATTAGAAACTTGTTAGAGTTTGGCAGCTAAATTCTCCACCGACTGGGCCAGAAGCAGAAGGCAGGGTATTAGGAAACCTACAGAATGGAGGTGTCTGCCTCAGGCTTTTTTGTCCCTTCCACATTCTCCTCTCTACCCTCTTGTGGCACAAAAGCCCTCAGGCACTCGCCACAACAAGGGCAACCTTAATTCTGGGTTTTCCTAACTTTTGATTACTTGCTTTTACAACCTTAATGTTCTCTAATGTAATTTGTTGTATGTTTATGTGCACTCGTGCGCGCACACACAAACTTTTGGTAATATAATTAACGTTGTTCAAGTACTTCCTCAGAGTGCAAATGCTAAAAAGCAAAACAATAACCATCTCTAGGCACTAGCCTACTATCATCCAGACAATGGACCACCCCTCTATAAACACATTTCATGTCAGTTCAACAGTGCTATCATGCTTGTGTGCACATCACAGAAATGATCACACTACAATACAGAATGTTACCTCCAACTTTTCTAATTTAATAAAAAAGATGATCATAAAATTGCCAGTCATACTATACTTCAAACAAAAGAATGCAAAGCTGATTGTGTACTCAGAATTTCTTACTGATTCAAAGCCACAGAACAAACTTTGACTGTATATATTTGCATTACAACTTTAAGATAAGCATTATCAGCTATACAATATGCACAGCTGAACAAAACCTTACACAAATATGTTCTGTACATTCATTTATAATATGTTATATAACAATGTGACAGGTCAGAGTTAGGGTTCTGTCATGTAGTTCTTTGATATGGGACCATGCGACAGTGAATGTATCATGCCTCTGACTAGCTCACCTGCCTTTAGCAACTAATCCATTTTTCATGGGATTTTCCTTACATTCCAATTCTTAAGCAGCTTCAAACAGTCACCATTTAAAAATAAAAGATCAACTTCAAAACTTCTATCTGCCTGAGGTCCAGGATAGAGTAAGGGTACGTCTATACCCAGCCGCTAGTTCGGCGGCTGGCAATTGAACTTCTGGGTTCGACTTATCGCGTCTTGTCTGGATGCGATAAGTCGAACCCGGAAGTGCTCGCCGTCGACTGCGGTACTCCTGCTCAGCGAGAGGAGTACCGCGGAGTCGACGGGGGAGCCTGCCTGCCGCGTCTGGACCGAGGTAAGTTCGAACTAAGGTACTTCGAACTTCAGCTACGTTATTCACGTAGCTGAAGTTGTGTACCTTAGTTCGATTTGGGGGGTTAGTGTAGACCAAGCCTAAGATTCAGCTCCATCCCAATGATAGCTTTACTGTACATTAATATGTCATGACTTTTCTTGTGCCCACAGAAAGCCAGAAATAGGAGCTTTATACCATGGGAAAAGGGAGATCCTGCCTTCCTGAAGGGAACCAGCACCCACTTCTAGCCCTGGAAGGTCCCAAGATGTCAACATGGTATAGAAAAAAAATTACAATAGTGGATATAATAAAGATATCAACAAACATACACAGAGCAAGTGAGAGAACATGTGATGGTGTGTGGTATAAAGATTTGATAATGCAGCCTTCCAAAACTCATATTAGTAATTTTTTTTAAATCACAACTCCTGAAAAGAAAAGAAAAATCCCAAACAAATCTTGCTGAACATCCTGAAATGATTCTTGGAACAGTCTTAAGAAAACATTCATTCTAAATTCGTGATTAACACTAAACTGACGTGGGGCTGGATTCTTTACCTTTTCTGAACTATGTCTCAGTGAATGGGAGCGGGGGGCCTCAGGAAGCTGGTTAAGACTCCTGGATCCAGTGCCAGCTGGGCTCAGGGGAAGTTAGATCAGCTGGGGACTTGCTCTAATTTAAGCCACTGGTGTAAGGTCAGCATTGAAAGATAGACATAGCAGGCTGAGCAATTCCACCTCAGTGCTAAGCCGCCTCCATCTCCATATATGGAAGAGGAGGCGGGATTGCTCTGACTTCTCCATAAACCTTATGCCAGCAGAGTTCCCCCATGTAAGGGGATTGCTCTACTAGTTGGGTGTAGCGGGTATACTGTGTGCTGCCTGCATGATGCAGAGTAAACAAAGTGGAGCTGACAATTTGGCCCACAGCGTCCAATTGTTGGGTAAGTAAACTTGCAGGATCCATTTAAAAAAAAAAAAAAAAGGAGCATGTTGTATGTTGATTTAATATACAGTGCACTAAACTATGGTGCATTATTTTGCTCTATTAATTATAGTACTTGTGGGTTTTATGCCTTATAGGATATTTCAGTCCAGTAAAATGGGTGGATCATCATCATCACAAACTCTCCCCTCTGCCAATCATCCCAGCCTAAATGAAGAAAATGGCTGAAAGGTCAGCTCTGAAAGCTGGACGATAATTACATGCAGTAAATGGATATCTTAATTATTAGGATTTCCAAAGCATTTTATTATTGAACTTTGTTTCATTTGGGGATCATTATAAAAATGCTTTTATGCTTTTAGAATGTTATTAATTAATAAATCACTCTTTAGCCTTGCTGTGTTATTGTTACTAGCTTCTCTGAAGGGTTGATTCCCCCCCCCCCCCCGCCGCCTTTTTATACTTTGCTATCCAGGACTGTAATCATTAGATTTTCTGAAGCTTTCCTTTAGATGGGTCTTTTCTTTAACAGGTACAGTAGCACCCTATAATTTTTTCTTCGGTGATGAGGTCAGGCTGGGACAGGAGGTAGAATAGAAAGGAAGGTAATTACGTTAATAATAATTATTAAAAAGAAGAAAAATATCAAAAGGCAAAGCTGTAACAGTATTAACATGAGCACTGTGAATTAACAGAAGCTGACAAAGGCAGGAACTCAAGCTATTGGACCTGATTCTCCACTGCCTTGCATCTTGTATAATTGTTTGCATCTGTGCCGTGTGTGTAAAAATCTACCAGGTCAGAATGATAACATTTCATACCCACTTTGCACAGATGTAAATGGCTACAGAAGATGCAAAGCAGATGAGAGTCTGGTGCATAGACTTTGCTTTTTAACTAATTTTCCACTGTGAAAAGTGTTGGAGTGCTAGTCTGAACTCTGCTTTGCCTACCATTTGTTGGTTATACCAAAAATAAGCTAAGCAGTAAATTGTAATTTTGTTTCTAGAATGTGGGCAAAAAATGGATTGACCAGAACCTTAAATCCTGTCTAGGCCAGATTGAAGTGATCGGAGTTAGTAGCCCACATCTACTCTCAAACCTTACTTGTCACCAGTGCTTGAATTATGAGGAGAAAAGCTGGGGGGTCCTTGGGGATGGAGCTCCCCAGCACTGAATCCATCAGGATGAGCCGGGGCCAGAGGGGCAGGGGGACAGGGGTGGCCAAGGGTAATGAGCTGCCTTGCTGTCACTGTAGCCTCGCAGAGCTCCTAGCACTGGGGCCCAACTTCCCCCTCCCGCTGACAGAGGGAGCTACCTGGGTGAGCCCATGTATGTGACGGAAGCGGCGGTTAAAGCTGGTGGCAATGTGATGCTAGGTCCCAGTGTTAGGGGTTCTGTGGAGCTGCAGAGGAAACATAGAAAGATGAATCATTGGGAATCCTTAAAGAAGTGATAAAGGGTGGCCTGAAGAAATAAGCAGTTGCTGTCCAACTATAAAAGACTATTGGAACTGCAGAAAAAAACTTACTGTGATAGATGGGGTGATTTTCAGGGGCAGCAAGGTGGTAATTCCAATGAGCCTCCGAAAAGAAATGCTATAGGAGATCCACGAGGGTCATTTAGGAACTGAGACATGCAAACAACGAACATGAGAGGTGCTGTATCAGCCACGGATCAATCACAACATTGCTCATGTGGTAGGAAACTGTTTTTCATGCTTGAAATACAAGCCATGTCAACAGGCAGAGCCACCGAGACCTCATCTAGTTCCACAAAGGCCTTATGAGAAGATAGGCACTGAATTATTTACCTGGCAATCAAAGGATTATTTAATAGTCACAGATTATTATTCTCTGTATCCAGAAATTTGCACATTGTCACAGTACTAATAGTAAGTCAGTGATAGCCAGCATGAAGGGAATCTTCTCCAGACATGGAATTCCCTTCCCCTAAATTCCACAGCAGAGGAACGTGCTTTCCTGGGCATGCAAGAGATGTAGCGCTGTACAGGCTTTGCTAATCCTGACCAGCCTCACTCAGTTGTGGTGCAGTATTGCATTGATGTTGCTGCATCTGAGGTCATCCACAGCCATAAAGGTGGGAGCTGGATTTGGTATGTATACCTTTGCACCAAAGCAAGGTCTGATTATAATGCAGGCAACAATAGTACTGAAGACATGATGGCACATTTTTCAGCGTGGGCTAGCTGCCCCAGTACAAGCCTGTTGGGGAAGCTGGGGACCTTCTGGGATGGGTAGCCTGCAGTGAACTGTATGCCACCATGACTTCATTTCTATTGTTGCCTGCATTGGCTAGATTAAAGGTAGGTATGAATGCCTACCCGTGTTACAATCACATCTTCACTTGCAGTGTAGCTGTATCCTTTATTTCAATTGTGGTCATCAGCATAATATCTGTCCACCCTACAAACATTAATGAATTTAAGATCATAGAACACCGGAGAGGTTGCAAAGTGTTATCTCTATTTTACAGAGGCTCAGAGAGATTAAGTGATTTGCCCACTATCACACAGGCAGCCGATAGCATTGTCAGAATTAGAACCCAGATCTCTCAAGTCCCATCCAATGGCATAGGAGAGCAGAGATTTTACAAGACACACAGTGATGAGTGCCTGCCTTCACATCAAAGGGTAGAATTTAGCCCTAAGCAGCCATGTAGGTGATAGGGCATGAAGGGAAGCATCAGTGCTGAAGGCCAAAGCTTTTGTTCATTGGCTGCTAGCAGGGGCGGCTCTATGTTTTTTGCCGCCCCAAGCACGGCAGTCATGTGGATTCGGCGGCGTTTCTGTGGGTGATCTGCCGGTCCCGCGCCTTCGGCGTACCCGCTGCTAAATTACCGCCGAAGCCGCGGGACCGGCGGACCACCCGCAGGCGTGCCGCCGAAGGCTGCCTGACTGCCGCCCTCACGGTGACCGGCAAGCCGCCCCCCCCACTCCCGCGGCTTGCCACCCCAGGCATGCGCTTGCTGCGCTGGTGCCTGGAGCCGCCCCTGGCTGCTAGTATGTTAGTTATGGATCAGTGTTAACTTGTTCAGACATGTCAGGTTCATGCTTTATATACCTTCCATGCTAAGCTTTTAGAAATGTAGTGCTTTGCAAAGCAATAATACTCGGTGGTTTAGAAAACTAATACATTTTTCATGCCCACTGCTGCTTTATACATTAAAAATTAGGGACAAATTCATCCCTACTTTAACACCATTGACCTCAGTGAACATTTGTCCCTTGAACTTTGAGTCTCAAGTACATATTCCTGTATTCTTTTGGTGTTTTTAGTACAATTGGAGAGGAGACCATGCCTCCAACATACACTTGGTTTCCATTAGTGACAAAGATCAGTCTAACAGGAGAGTTGTACTTGGATACATGAATTTCACTGCATGTCAGCATCATAATGAGGATCTCTGCAATATCCCCCTCCCCCATTTTCATTGCCTTGACTACTACATGACTGGCAAGACACAGACAAATTACTATGAAAAAGCAGCTCGCCATAATTTCACTAACACAGAAAAAGAAATGCTAAGTAATCACATTTATCTACTAGGCAGGTAGCTCTTGTTGTACTCAATATATGTGAACATATCAATACCTCCCCTTTGGGATACCCATTAACCAAGCAGTGCTACAGCTTTCAGAACTGAGCTTTGGGGTTGCAATGCTTGCACACATGGGCCTCCCTGATTTGGGAAACCTAGATCTGTCAGGATTTTTTTTGTTTGGTTCTTTTTTAAATTATTAGCCATTTACTTGGACAGAGAGAGAGACAGCGAGCATTGAAAGTGTAACCAATTGCTAGAGCTGAACATTTGTAATTGATTCTTCTAAACGATTTTGGGTTATTCAGTGTCCCTACCCAATGATCCCAGGGCTGACCTTTTGGATCCATAGCCACAAGACCCTCAATTTTGGGGAGAATCCCAGATAAGCTCATGGCAATGCTGATGGCTGCAGGGATCCCTCCCTCTGGAAACAAGGCAGCAGAAACACATGAAAAGCAATGTAGGGTCATCATGGGACAAATTACAAGGGTCTCCTTCTTTCTAAGCCTTGCTGTCACACTGACACTCTCTATAGCCTTGGTCAAGTTATTTAATTTTTCTGTCTTAGTGTCATTGATTGGGGCATGGGTGGTCAGGCCTAGTGGTCAGAGCAAAAGCAGTCAGAGACCGGGAAGAGCACTGAGGGTCAGAGCCAGAAACCAGGAGTGAGAGACACAGGTCAGAGCCAAAGTCTGACAGAACGTACCCTTGTCCATATCCCAGACACTGTTTTAAATAATCTTTGTGCAAAATATGCCTTGTGAGGTATCATTTGAAAACTCATAATTTGCTCATCTTTAGTATCCTGATAAAATGTGTGTGGCAACACTGTGAAGTTATAAGATTCCACTGTGTAGTGTTAGCATGTATTCCAAACTGAGGTTGGCAAACAGATCTGTCTCAAACAAAGGAATATGTTCTTTGCTTAATTTGCATTTAAGCAGTAGACAAAGTCATCACACAGGAAGGGAAACAAATGAAACTCAACCAGGTGAGCAGAAAGCAGCAGGGAACATCTTTCCATATAGACTCTGTGTCCTGATTCTCATCAGGGAACGTTTTTCAAGATGGGGACTGACACTATAAAAAAGGAGGATCAAACACCCCAAGGCACCCTGCCCTTCCCCATTGCATTCACAGCACCAGACGTGACAAAGGAAGCATCTACTGAACTTCGGGAGAAGGGGGCCTGACCTAAGAAGTTCAGTCAGTAAGACTGCTAAAATCATATGGTGAGAAACTTTGCTTGAATCTGATATATAGTTTGCTAACGGCTTGTCTACACATACAGCGGTGCAGCTGTAGCGCTTAGTGAAGACGCTACCTACACCAACAGCAAAACTTCTCCCATTGGAGTAGGTACTTCACTTCCCCAAGAGGCCGTAGCTACACTGGCAGGAGAAGCCCAACACAGCATGGTCTACACCAGGAGTTAGGTCAGTATAACTGACTTTCCACACTCCTGAGTGCTGTAGTTATACTGACATAAGTCTATAGTGTAGAAGCTTAAGTTACACACCCGTAGCATTTTAACTTGATTTTCTTGTAACCATTTCTGACTTTTATGCCTCATTACTTGTATTCTCTTGAAATCTCTCTCTTTGTAGCTAACAAACTTGATTCATTATGAGCAGCAAAGAGTCCTGTGGCACCTTATAGACTAACAGACGTATAGGAGCATGAGCTTTCATGGGTGAATACCCACTTCTTCGGATGCATGTAGTGGACACTCCCTACACTAACACAAGAACAAATCAACATACCCTTAGAGCCCCGACCGGGGTTATTCTATCTACTACCCAAGATCCACAAACCCAGAAATCCTGGACGCCCCATCATCTCGGGCATTGGCACCCTCACTGAAGGACTGTCTGGATATGTGGACTCCCTACACCACCAGCACTCCCAGCTATCTCCGTGACACCACTGATTTCCTGAGAAAACTACAATGCATTGGTGACCTTCCAGAAAACACCATCCTAGCCACCATGGATGTAGAGGCTCTCTACACAAACATCCCACACACAGATGGAATACAAGCTGTCAGGAACAGTATACCTGATGATGCCACAGCGCAACTGGTTGCTGAGCTCTGTGACTTTATCCTCACACACAACTATTTCAAATTTGATGACAATATATACCTCCAGACCAGTGGCACCGCTATGGGCACCCACATGGCCCCACAATATGCCGACATTTTTATGGCTGAGCTGGAACGCTTCCTCAGCTCTCGTCCACTCATGCCCCTTCTCTACCTACGCTACATTGATGACATCTTCATCATCTGGACCCATGGGAAGGAGACTCTGGAAAAATTTCACCACAATTTCAACAGCTTCCACCCCACCATCAACCTCAGCCTGGGCCAATCTACACGGGAGGTCCACTTCCTAGACACCACGGTGCAAATAAGTGACAGTCACGTTAACACCACCCTATACCGAAAACCCACCGACCTCTATGCCTACCTTCATGCCTCCAGCTTCCATCCTGGACACACCACATGATCCATTGTCTACAGCCAAGCACTGAGATACAACCGTATCTGCGCCAACCCCTCAGACAGAGACCAACACCTACAAAATCTTCACCAAGCATTCTCAAAACTACGATACCCACATGAGGAAATAAGGAAACAGATCAATAGAGCCAGACGTGTACCCAGAAGCCTCCTACTGCAAGACAAGCCCAAGAAAGAAACCAACAGAACTCCACTGGCCATCACATACAGTCCCCAGCTAAAACCTCTCCAACGTATCATCAGTGATCTACAACCCATCCTGGACAACGATCCCTCACTTTCACAAGCCTTGGGTGCCAGGCCAGTTCTCGCCCACAGACAACCCGCCAACCTGAAGCTTATTCTCACCAGTAACCACACACCGCACCATAGTAACTCTAACTCAGGAACCAATCCATGCAACAAACCTCGATGCCAACTCTGCCCACATATCTACACCAGTGACACCATCACAGGACCTAACCAGATCAGCCACACCATCACCGGTTCATTCACCTGCATGTCCACCAATGTAATATACGCCATCATATGCCAGCAATGCCTCTCTGCTATGTACATCGGCCAAACTGGACAGTCCCTACGTAAAAGGATAAATGGACACAAATCAGATATTAGGAATGGCAATATACAAAAACCTGTAGGAGAACACTTCAACCTCCCTGGATACACAATAGCAGATTTAAAGGTAGCCATCCTGCAGCAAAATAACTTCAGGACCAGACTCCAAAGAGAAACTGCTGAGCTTCAGTTCATCTGCAAATTTGACACCATCAGCTCAGGATTAAACAAAGACTGTGAATGGCTAGCCAACTACAAAAGCAGTTTCTCCTCCCTTGGTGTTCACACCTCAACTGCTAGAAGAGGGCCTCCTCCTCCCTGATTGAACTAACCTCGTTATCTCTAGCCTTACTCACTCTTGCTTGCATATTTATACCTGCCCCTGGAAATTTCCACTACATGCATCCGAAGAAGTGGGTATTCACCCACGAAAGCTCATGCTCCTATACGTCTGTTAGTCTATAAGGTGCCACAGGACTCTTTGCTGCTTTTACAGATCCAGACTAACACAGCTACCCCTTTGATACTTGATTCATTATTTTATCTAATCCAGTGTGTTTACACTGAAGTGTTTGGGAAACTCCATTTGGGGTGGCAAGTTCTGTGCATATTATTTCTAATAAAGAGATAATTGACTTTTATATAAACTTGTATTGTCCAGCAGAGGTCTGGGCAGTACAGGACATACATTTCTGGGGGGAAAATCTAAGACTGGGAGTGTGTTGGGGTCACCCTTCAGAATAACCCAGGCTGATAAAAGCCAAGGTGGCTGGCTGGCTGGCTGCAGCACACACAGAGATATAGCTGGGGTGACTTGCATGCTGGAGGCTGTTTGTGAGCAGTCCAAGCTGGAGGCTACAGAAGCAAAGCAGTGTAAAGGGCACCCCAGGTTAGAGCGCAGGGGAGACATAGCTATTCATTAGCCTGGATTGTACACTAGGATGACATGCCAGAGTCAAGAACTGAGCAGGGCAGGAACAAGGCAGGCACGGGAGCACTCACAGCTGTGGGCATAAGCACTGAGCAGCCAGCCACCTGCTGCTGCTGGGCTTAAGCATGCCTGCTGGTTCCCCTCAGGCAACCAGGTGTGTTGGCCAATCAGGTGATTTTGCTGTAGCTCACCTGTGTTAATTAATATGCCTGGAGACTGAGCATAGCTAATCCCAGACTCAGATGCAGGCCTTCATTCCTGACACTTACTTTCTCAATCTGGAAAGTGTAGGGATAATACTTGATCCATCAAGACAATTAGCTAATGTTTGTGAAGTACAAAAATGGATCCAAAACCTTCCATTGGCCAGGAGAGCATTCTATATTTGGGGGGAAACAGATGATATAGTCATATCATATGATGATGAAACATTTTACTAAAGTGGCTAAATAAAGTTATACATACAGAAACAAAGAATGTAGGCCATACTTACAGGATGGGGAACTCTAAAGAAGAATTTTCGGGGTCATGGTGGATAATCGGCTGCACATGAGCTCCAGTGTGATGCTGTGGCCAATAGGGCTAATGAGAGCTCTTGATGTATAACAGGGGAATCTCTAGTAGCAGCAGGGAGGTTATATTACCTCTGGATTCGGCACTGGTGTAACTGCTACTCTAATACGGTGTCCAGAACCAATTCAAGAAGCATGTTGGTAAGCTGCAGACAGTTCAGAGAAGAGGCATAAGAATGATTAAAGGACTGGAAAACATGCTTTTTAATGATAGACTCAATCTATTTAAAGCAACAGAGGGTCCTGTGGCACCTTTAAGACTAACAGAAGTATTGGAGCATAAGCTTTCGTGGGTAAAAACCTCACTTCTTCAGATGCAAGTAATGGAAATTTCCAGAGGCAGGTATAAATCAGTATGGAGATAACGAGATTAGCTCAATCAGGGAGGGTGAGGTGCTCTGCTAGCAGTTGAGGTGTGAACACCAAGGGAGGAGAAACTGCTTCTGTAGTTGGCTAGCCATTCACAGTTTTTGTTTAATCCTGAGCTGATGGTGTCAAATTTGCAAATGAACTGGAGCTCAGCAGTTTCTCTTTGGAGTCTGGTCCTGAAGTTTTTGCTGTAAGATGGCTACCTTTACATCTGCTATTGTGTGGCCAGGGAGGTTGAAGTGTTCTCCTACAGGTTTTTGTATATTGCCATTCCTGATATCTGACTTGTGTCCATTTATCCTCTTGCGTAGTGACTGTCCAGTTTGGCCAATGTACATAGCAGAGAGGCATTGCTGGCATATGATGGCGTATATTACATTGGGGGTGGACGTGCAAGTGAATGAGCCGGTGATGTTGTAGCTGATCTGGTTAGGTCCTGTGATGGTGTTGCTGGTGTAGATATGTGGGCAGAGTTGGCATCGAGGTTTGTTGCATGGGTTGGTTCCTGAGTTAGAGTTGTTATGGTGCGGTGCGTGGTTGCTGGTGAGAATATGCTTAAGGTTGGCGGGTTGTCTGTGGGCGAGGACTGGCCTGCCTCCCAAGGTCTGTGAAAGTGAGGGATCATTGTCCAGGATGGGTTGTAGATCACTGATGATACGTTGGAGAGGTTTTAGCTGGGGACTGTATGTGATGGCCAGTGGAGTTCTGTTGGTTTCTTTTTTGGGCCTGTCTTGTAGCAGGAGGCTTCTGGGTACACGTCTGGCTCTGTTGATTTGTTTCTTTATTTCCTTGTGTGGGTATCGTAGTTTTGAGAATGTTTGGTGAAGATCTTGTAGGTGTTGGTCTCTGTCTGAGGGGTTAGAGCAGATGCGGTTGTACCTCAGCGCTTGGCTGTAGACGATGGATCGTGTAGTGTGCCCGGGGTGGAAGCTGGAGGCATGAAGGTAGGCGTAGTGGTCGGTGGGTTTTCGGTATAGGGTGGTGTTAATGTTGCCATCGCTTATTTGTACTGTGGTGTCTAGGAAGTGACCTCCCGTGTAGATTGGTCCAGGCTGAGGTTGATGGTGGGGTGGAAGCTGTTGAAATCATGGTGGAATTCTTCCAGGGTCTCCTTTCCATGGGTCCAGATGATGAAGATGTCATCAATGTAGCGTAGGTAGAGAAGGGGCGTGAGTGGACGAGAGCTGAGGAAGCGTTGTTCCAGGTCAGCCATAAAAATGTTGGCATATTGTGGGGCCATGTGGGTGCCCATAGCGGTGCCACTGGTCTGGAGGTATATATTGTCATCAAATTTGAAATAATTGTGCGTGAGGATAAAGTCACAGAGCTCAGCAACTAGTTGTGCTGTGTCATCATCAGGGATACTGTTCCTGACAGCTTGTATTCCATCTGTGTGTGGGATGTTTGTGTAGAGAGCCTCTACATCCATGGTGGCTAGGATGGTGTTTTCTGGGAGGTCACCAATGCATTGTAATTTTCTCAGGAAATCAGTGGTGTCACGGAGATAGCTGGGAGTGCTGGTGGCGTAGGGCCTGAGTAGGGAGTCCACATATCCAGACAGTCCTTCAGTGAGAGTGCCAATGCCCGAGATGATGGGGCGTCCAGGATTTCCGTGTTTGTGGATCTTGGGTAGTAGATAGAATAACCCTGGTCGGGGCTCTAAGGGTATGTTGATTTGTTCCTGTGTTAGTGTAGGGAGTGTCCTGAGTAGATGGTGCAGTTTCTTAGTGTATTCCTCAGTGGGATCTGAGGAAAGTCTATTTTAGTTCAATCTACTTAGTTTAACAAAAAGAAGATTAAGGGGTGATTTGATCACAGTTTATAAGTACCTACATGGGGAACCAATATTTGATAACCGTCTCTTTAATGTAGCAGAGAAAGGTATAATACGATTCAATGGCTGGATGTTGAAGCTAGGCAAATTCAGGTGCAAATATTTAACATTGACAGTAATTAACCATTGGAATGACTTATCCAGGGTTGTGGTGGGTTCTCCATCACTGACAATTTTAAAATCAAGATTGGATGTTTTTCTAAAAGGTATGTTGTCGTTCAAATGCAATTAATTCAGGGAAATTCTATAGCCTCCATTATACACAAGGTCAAACTAGATGATCACAGTGGTCCCTTCTGGCCTTCTAATCTATGAATATACCTGAAAACGTTGAAGTACAACTGAGGGACTAACCAGCTGGATATGCTCTGGAACAAGCATCTCTGTTGCCGAGTACTCCAGTCATGTACTTTTAACTGGAGTACTCAAATGACTTTAGAAGATTTCTGCCTCCACCTCTTCTACACAGACGTAGAGTCAGACCTACAGGTAGTTTGTTTTGTAGGTCAGCCAATGTGTAACGTAAATCCAATGGGACCCAAAGGCTCAAGGAAACATTCTTGAGCAGACCTGAAACCCAGAAGTGACAAGATTTGCTGCAGGCCAACAGAAGCACTGATCACAGACATCCATGAGATAGAGCTTCAGATCAAATCTGAGGTATGACCTAATGATTCTGGGCTGCTCACCTGACATTCTGAACAGTGAAATGGAAAATAAAGAGAAACAGCTAACAAAGGAAACTCAAATAAAAAAGACACACTTTAAAACAGAAGCCTTTGTCTTCAAAGCCTCAAAGAATCTCACAGCATTTAAAAAGAAAATTAGGAATAATTCAGGCAAGAGGCAAATTTAGCTGACAGAACAGCAGAATAATGTCAGAGACCAGTAGGGGGATGGAAGGAGAAACTGCAGCAACAGCTGCCAGAGAGGTCCTTCTTCATCAGCAATAAAAAAGGCAGTGATTGTTGGAGGCAAGTACTGACTATTGTACAGCACCCCATCAGCAGATAAGCATGCATGACACACCAATGAGACTGTTTGAAATTTACCTCTAAGAGTCCTGTCAGGTTGTATGCTGGGAGCACAGATCCAGTAAAGGAGATTGCTTACATTTTACAATATCTATCTTTGGAGAATCACATTTCCTGTCTTTATTCATTTCTTTTCTTTTTAATAACTCCATACACTTTTGCACTGATAGCTTGTTTCCTCTCAACACAGAGTATATACAGAGCAGTAACAATAAATCTTACATTTATATAGTACTTTTCATGCAAAGGACCCCAAAGCACTACAGGTAACATTTTGAAAAGTACCTTAGTGATTTAGACGCTTGAGTCCCATTCACTTTCAGTGAGGCTCCAAAGATACATAGGCATTTTTGAACATTTTACCCTTTGTCACTTGGAAAATTAGCTTGCACACATACAACACTGAACTTTGGCCACATACCAGATGGAACACTTGAAGCTTTATGCAGTTCACAGTGGCATTACATCAGCTTATGCTAACAATTATTCAGATAACATACACACAGTAGAAGTCATTTAAGAAGTCAGCATTTCCCAATCATTACCATGTGGTCACTACAGTCAGGGCCGGCTCTAACTTTTTTGCTGCCCCAAGCAGCAAAAAAAAAGCGCCGCCCCCCGAGCCCCTCCCCCCAGCGCCGCGCCACCCCCCCCCGAGCGCTGCGCCGCCGGAGCCCGCCCCCCCCGCCGAATGCCGCGCCGCGCTCCCCCCACCGCCCCTTACCAGGTGCCGCCCCAAGCATGTGCTTGGGTGCCTGGTGCCGGCCCTGACTACAGTTATGTTCTTTATGATGTATAGGGGAAATCTGTGGTAATTGCATCTGTTCACAAATGCTGATATTTTTATTTATTTATTTTTAAGATAGTAACCACGGCAATGCCCAAAAGGTACAGAAAAACTGGTTTGCCATCAAGTTATAGACCAGAGCACAAATCAAGCCAAAGATAATTATTTCATATTTATGCACATTATTTCTTAAAACAATACTTTAACACTCTCTTGCCTTTCTAATGCCATAATATCAATCTTAGGCAAAAGAATATTTTAAAACAGCTATTAAAATATAAATTTCAATCAATATGTAGGTAGTCTTTGTCCATCTAGAAAGGAATCCACTCAGTAAGTGCATATGGTATAGTCTCAGTTATACAGGTGTATATATATTCTAATTTGCAGGCAAACTAAGATATTCCATCCACGTGTCAAACGTGAAAGGAAAAGAAGGAAACCAAAGCACAAGACAAAGGTGAAAAAGGGAAGGTTGAGAAAAACACCAAAATGAACCTATTGGTTTCAGGCTTTCCATTATGTGTTCCTATGAAATGTGGTTATGATTATAGTTGGTTGGGAATTTATTATTCATTTTTTTTAAATGAAACACTTTTTGTGGGAAAGAGTCAGTTTTGATAAATTTTTGACTCAATTTTTTTTAAAATAGTTTCAAATATTCTTGAAATGAAATTAAAAATTCGTTTTCCAGTTCAAAATGATTGTTTTGAAAATTAACCTGATCATAGTAAAAAGCAGCCTTTTTAAATAAAAATGAAACATTTTAAAATATCAAAACAAAATGTTTCTTTTCACCTGAAACAACGTTTTTTTCAGATTTTCAGTTTATAAAAAATTGAGATTTTGACTCTTTTTGTCCCCTTTCAGGATGGGAAAAATTTTTAAACCCTTGAAAATTTTTGTGGACATGGAAACTGGTTCCTGCCTCCCCTCCCCCAGCTCTAACAATGTAATAATGTCTTGCAAGATCTCCCAGGATTAGAACAATGGTTCCATGTTGCAACAGGCCACATTCGGCAATTATGGAAAATGTCATTTTTCTCCATGACAAATGAGCATGCAGATTCTATTGTCTGAGTGCATGGGCTTGAATCATCATTGGCAATTTTGTACTCTGTGAGGCACTCAGTTACTGCCCTGATGAGTCTAGTATAAGAACATAGATGGAAGAACAGATGGCCTTTCCAGTGTATCAGCATTATCTCTATACACATAATAGCTATCTATAATAATGACAGTTAGTCCTATATTGTGCTGTCTTCACCAGTCACAGGAAGATGGACTTTGAGGAAGTCAAGCTGTACAATTTGAACCTGGATTTTGGATTCTCCACACAATATAGCTAGGAGTGTTAGATCCAGAGATTTGGCTCAGAGACATCTCTAGTCCATACACAGAATATTTTGGGGAATATGGGGATATGTGAGAAGGAAGTGGCTGAGTGATTACACCTCTAGCAGGTTGCAGAGACTATTTGGTTACTTACTACTAGCCACATGTCCAGTAAAATCTATTCGGATTAAAATTTTGAATAAGACAAAAAAAGGTGAAATGGAAACTACTTTTTCCTTAGACCATCCCCATCCTCCAGGGAGTTGTTATTCCATTAGGCCCTATGAATACATTTTAATAGCGTGTGGGAAGGGGTGGAGAAAAAAAAACTCACAAGAAGGATGAAAAAAAAATTTAGTTTAAATTTGAACAAAATAATCAAGTTTACCAAGAATGGAGTTTTTGCTGCAAATTATTGTGAAAAAAATTAGACCTTCCATATGCAACTTGCTAGTTATAATAGGAGAAATATTTGATTTTTGTACTCTATCAATAATTGTATTTCATCTGCTGAAAAAACACCAAGTGCTTTTAGCTGAAGGCAAGGTTATCTTGCCATCCTTGATTTGGGGCAATCAGCCATCACAAAACAATTCCTGGGAGTAAATATTATAGTTAGAGACCTGCAAACAATACTAGAATTATAAATAATAGTATCACACATGAAAGAAAAAGAAACCAAAGGGATTTCTAGATGAGCCAAATCTGTGTTATGCCTCCTACTGAGTTATTGTATTTTCATGTGCCCTTCTTTTTAAACAAAGCCACATGTTCAGGCAGCTGGTTAAGACCATTTTAATTTCATTTTGGCACTAATATACACACTTATTTCTATGTTTCTTCATTTCAGACCCTCTATGCAATTCAATTCACATAAAGAGCACAAAAGGAATAACAGAATTTGGTACACAGAAAAAAATGCTATAGTTTTAATTTTAAATTAACAAAGTTATCCAACTGAAGATATATACATCCCTCTGGTGCTCTAAATTCACCAACTACTAAAATGTCATGTATTTTAAATATTCATTTATGATAAGGTTTGTCTTTAGACAACAATGGGTCAAAATCCTCAGCTGAAGTAAATGAGCAAATGTCAAAGTCTATGGAGCTATCGTGATTTGCACGAATATTTGACTGGGCTCAACATTTAGAAACAATTAATCCACGATAATTGGAAAGTTCTTTTCTAAACAAAAAAGAAATTGCTGGACAGTTACTACCTGAGATGCAATTTAGTTTTTTCAATTTAAGTTTTATACATCAATTAATAACAATGAACATTCATATGGAGTGAAATTCATCCCTGCACAGGGGCTCTAAGACCTACGCATTGCTTAAGTCCCACTTAATTCTCCTATATTAAGGACTTATGTGGTATCCAGGACTTTTGACATCCCTCTGTAAGGGGTGAATTTCAAAATTAAAGAATTCTTAACACTATCCCAAAAACATATTAATGTAAAGAGCTGAAACAGATTATATAGGAAGAAATCTTGCATCTTTGTGTATTCAGAACTAGTGCTGGTTGAAAATGTATTGACAACATTTTCCTGTAAATAAAAGGTCATTTTGTCAAAACCAAAATATTTTGTCGAAAATATTTTGTCTGGGAGGTTTTTCAGGGCCAAGATAGAATGTCTAGGCACAGAGAGGAGCACCAGAATAGCCAGTGGCCTGATGATTAAGGTATGTCACTGGGATGCAGGAGGCCCAGTTTCATGTCCTTGCTCTGCCTGGGAGCAGAAATTTGAACGTGGGTCCCTACATCCTAGTTGTGTCCTAACCATCATACTATTGGCTATTCTGGAATGGATGTCTCTCTTTCTCGCTCCGTATTTTTTTTTTTTTTTTAAAACAAAACATTTCTCAAGGTTTCATTTCTGTTCTGATGTGGAACAAACAGATTTCTAAACCTCAAAAATTTTCATGAAATGGAATTCTTGTTTTCTGGCCAGCCCTATTTAGAACGGCAATTAATTTCTCTGCAGTTATGGGTATGCAAGATTTGGCCCAGTATATAAATCAGCATTTTTCATCACTAGAGTCCTTTCAAGCACTGGTAAAAGTTTAAACCTTTAAACACCCATTGGGAAATTTCAAAGTACTTGCTTTTTCGAAAGACAGATATGATTCTGAGTCCTATTATGGTTATAATCAGTCAGTGCAATTGGCACAGTTGTAGCTCCTCTGTCAGAAATGTCAGAGTGGATTTATAGTTTAAAAAAAAAAAAAAAAAGCCCCTTAAAAAAAGATCCTGGCTACTCCCCTCCCCACCCCCAACTCTGTACCAACACTTAACAGTAACCTTGTAATTCATGAACAACATAAGCCGTGAAGTAGAGTTCTTAGAATTCTACAATGAAGCAGAGCAGTAAAATCAAACACAGCAGAGTGTATAGAATTTTTCTGGGGGCAGGTAGAGGAGTACTGTAAGGGTACCACAAAAGGTACTATGGTAATTTCCACGTCCCTCCCTTTCTTTTCTTTCTTCTTTTAAATACACTAAAGCAAAAGTGACATTATTGTATATTATTGGATAGAACCTAGTCACACAATATTTAAGGCTGAGTATCAGTTTCTGTTTAATTTACAAAAAGAATTAGGATGACGTCTAAACAACTCAACGCATTACGTAGTCGAACAAATTCAGAGAGGAGTTGTAAGGGAATATAAATTAGAGTACCTTATTCTCATACTTCCATAGGCCCATTTTTATCTGCTTACCATTATGTGAGGAAATATAGTCTAAACTGATGTAACTTACATGCTGAGCAGCCAAAAGAAGACATAAGAATATGCAAGTCTAAGTAGGGGGTAACCTACATGCATTCTTATACCCTCCAGTTAGTTCTCTTTCTACCTGTGCTGCTCTCTTTCGGCTCTTCAACCTAAGAATTTTTACACCAACTTAGACCCCCTTAGCCTCAATGGGCCAAAATCAAAGGGATGAAAAATGGGAAAGTTACACATTATCTAGCTGGTGTGAGTCATTGGCCAGGTATACACTAGAACAGTGGTGCCCAAACTTTTCCTCTCACGCTCCCCCTTATCAATAATGGAATGTGTCCATGCCCCCCTGGAGCCAGGAATGGAGTTGTGGCCAGGCCAGGGGTGGAGCCGGGCCAGCGGGGCCATGGACAGAGTGGAGCTGGGGACAGTGCGGGACAGGGACTGGGTGGCGTCCCTCCCGACCCCCCATGAGAGCTGGCCTAGGCCCTGCCACTCCCCCGATGTTCCTCTATACCTCTCTAGGGATGTGTGCCACCCAGTTTGGGGACCCCGCTCTAGAAACATTTGCCAGTAATGTCTCTCTCACTAACAGAAGTTGGTCCAAAAAAGATATTTTTACCCACTTTGTCTCTCTAGTATCCTGAGACTGACATGGCTACAACTACATTGCATGCCAGTAAAGTAATGTCATTTGTGGGTGTTTAAATTTGGTGACATTTCTAATCCTAGTGTAGATGGGGGTATACCAGCATAAAAATACTTTTGCCATATGCCTTATTTTTCTCACCAAACTGGTATAAGCTAAACCAGTAAAAGCATTTTTTGTCAGTATAAACTGCTCTCTGCTAGGAAGGTTTACTGGTATGACTATGCCAGCAAACCTTTTCTAGTGTTGATCTAGCCTATGTTTTTGTAACATACATCCTGAGAGAGCCAAAAGAAGATGTACTTACACCAACAGACTCCCTTTACACTAATCTCTGATTTTGGCCTACTATATCTGGGATACAGGTCTATAATTATAGATAGATAGAGAGGGACAGAGGGAGAGCACTTGTACATTTTTAGGACAGATTCCAAGGAGAAGGAAAGAAATTCACATGTCTTTTAAAAGTCACCATCCAGACTGGAAATAGTTGATGCAAAGTTCAGCACTGGTGCAATTCCAGTGACTTAAGGAATTAATTTGACCCATTATATTCTAAGACACTTGTAATTGAATAAACAAAACAAAAAACCCTCTGATATTTCCTACCACTTTGCTCTTTCCCTTCAACTCAGCATTGCATCAAGCCAATGTGTGTGCCTCCCCAACCCCAGGAAATCCATTTGTTTGCAGCCCACCCACTGCTTTAAGTCCTAAAATTCAGTGTCCCACCTTTGCCACTCCATCCCTAAACCCCACAAATTGCTCTGATGCTTGGAGAGAAGGTGAGGGGACAGGAAATGTATTGGTGCCTGCATTTGAGGAGGAAGAGAGGGCAATAATGGATTTTAAACAGGAGGTGAGGGAATCTGCAACGTCCTCTAGTCAGGACGATAATAAAGGGATCCAAATTCCACCCGAGGGGATAAAATTATTATTCCCTCAGAGATTTCAGTCAGCATGAAGGAGCTCATGCATCACTAAATGTGACACTAGAACATAAACAGTAAACATCACTGTAGCATTTCATCCTGACCCTGGTGGGGTAGATAGAGCCCTTTAAGATACACGTTTGGCAACATTGTCTGAACCAGCCCTGCATATCCTACCACCATTCTTCTCTCCTAGGCTAACTTCTGAAGTCTTCGTTCATGCTGTGCTAATGCTGATGAAGACAATGGGAGTTTGGACTGTGGTAACATTGCACAAGGACTTCAGGATCGACAATGCATGTATAACAGATTACGGTGGCATAACAGCAGAGAAAATGTGCAAATATGTTGTTTGCATTTCTTTGCATAAACTATTTCACATTGATACGGAACAGCATTTAAGATATTGAAAAAGCATTATATGGGATGTCCCTTCAGTAAAACCACAATGCTAGTTTACAGCTAATTCATAAATTGTACATCTTCTTCAAAAAACCATAAAGCTTACATGTACATGTCACTAATAAGATGAATTTAAAACTTACTTTTTGTTAAAATTCAGAGGTTAAGTAGGAGTTGTGGGGTTGTTTTTATAACAGTTCTATGCAATGCCTGCTTTTTTGCATGAACAAAAACTCTGCTTTGATTTTTCAAGACAAAGAAATGTTTCATGAGTTCCTGTGCAAGCAAAGATGGCTGGGGCTCATTGTGGAAGTGCATCACAGTATTTACACTTTTAGAAGGCCAACTCTGATCACAGAATATGTTCTGCATAATACCAAGTGACTGTTGTGCATGATAATAACATCATGAATAATGCTGCGAGTTTGTCACAGAGGGCCCAGAAGTCACGAATCCTGTGACATTCCGTGACCTCAGTAACTTTTGCAGCGACCGGTGCACCTGGCTCAGGGGCAGCTCAGGCAGCCCCTACGCTAGTCACACTGGCCGCTGCTGGGGCAGTCTCGGGCCACTGCACCCCCCCGCTCCAGCAGCAGAGTTTGGGTGTGGGAGGTATCAGGAGGTTGAGGCACGGGATGGGGTGAAGCGGGCTCGGGGTGGCACTTACCTGGGGGGCTCCCTGGAAGCAGCGACATCCCCCTCACTCGGCTCCTAGGTGGAGGCATGGCCAGGCAGCTCTGTGCACTGCCTCCGCCTGCAGGCACCACCCCTGCAGCACCCATTGGCTGTGGTTCCCAGCCAATGGGAGCTGTGAAACCAGCGCTCTGGGCAGAGGCAGCACGCAGAGCTGCCTGGCCATGCCTCTGCCTAGGAGCTGAGTGAGGGGGATGTTGCCGCTTCCGGACAGCCTCCCAGGTAAGCGCTGTCCAGAGCCCGCTTCACCCCATCCTGTGCCTCAACCCCCTGACCCCTCCCACACCCAAACTCTGCTGCTGCTGGCGGGGGAGGTGCGGAGACAGGCAGGGAGCCTGCCGGCCCCCCCAACGCCCCCTCCCCCCCCAGCACCAGTGGGGGTCCCAGGCCACGCGCCACTGCCTGTCCGTCCCCCCCCACCCCCCCGCACCCAGGTTGCTCTCCCCGAGCACCTATGGCGCCCCTGGGCAGCCCCACCCCAAGTTTTAGTCAGGGGTATATAGTAAAAGTCACGGACAGGTCACAGGCCATGAATTTTTGTATACTGCCCATGACCTGTCCGTGACTTTTACTAAAAATACCCGTGACTAAAACTTAGCCTTAATCATGAATTAATACTATAGCTTTTCCATGCAGCATATTTCTGAGGCAGAATTTTAAATTGTATGGTGTGATTAGAAAGTTATCTATGTATTAATTATTGTGAAACACACAGAATATGTCTAAAGGAACATTATTTCAAACACTCCATAGCACCTAGTATAGACTCAATAGAATACCTTTACAATCATGTTAGCAGATCACGTTTTAATGGGTTTAAACTGTGTCTGCACTAGCCACTAAGGGGTGTTTGAAATCCTGTGAGCTAACTCAATTTTTAAAGAAGCAGTTGCTTTTGTCATTTAGACAGGTGCACAGAGGGCCTTATCCAGTGCAAAATATCATACAATTTTTATGCACAAATCCCACAAATAACCAATAACCCACTCAAATAAAAAACAAAGCAGCCGATAACAAAACCTCCTTGACAGTGAAACTGCAGCTCTGTTGAAAGGGAGGGAAATGTTACACTCATTGAATCTCCTAACCATCAGTCCCAATAGCTCAATTGCCATATAAGCCTGCCAGTCTACGCTTTTGCCCTTCAGAATGCCTAATGCAACATTCTGCATCTGCTCGAGGAAATACTTGCCTCCCCAAATAGAGAGCAACCACTGTGGCTGGGGAGCATCTGTGGGCCAACCGCTGTGGAGTTCAGTGTTGCCTAGATTGACCCTAAATGCTGTAGCATCTCTCATCACAATGATATTGAGCCAAAGTCTACAGCTGGTAATCAAGCAAAACTCGATGGGAGTTTTGCTCGATTAGGTGACAGAGGTTTTTAGAGGTCTATAATGGAACGGCAGAATCCATTCCACAGTTAAATCTGAAGTTAGCATCCCATTACAAGCCCCATAATACACTCCCTCCCTCCCTCCAACTAATCCCTCCCCCTCAAAAACTCCTCCTTGAATTGTGTGTATCACATCTCATTGCTTATTATTATTTAACGTATTGTTGTGGTTCCAACAGGCCATACCAGTCTGGGTCCTGTTGTGTTAAGCTCCTGTGAGTAGACTCTTCTAGGAAGTTTGATAAAATTCAGGAAAGGAATTTAAAATGTTTCAAAAATGTCTCAGTTGTTCCTTTTTTAAAAAAATGCCCCTGCTTTTGGCTCACTGTATTTCCAATATAGCATGGCCTGTGGAATCTAAATGTGGCTTGTTTTCTTGGTCTTTATGAGATGTGTCTTTCAGCACATTAGATATTTTGTTTGTTTGGAAGGGGGTGCTTGCCAGGATAAGGTGTGGGGGGAAGATCAGAATTAATAGGGAATTACAAAGGGCTTGTCTTCACGTACAGTGCTACAGTGGCGCAGCTGCACCACTGTAGCGCTTTAGTGAAGATGCTACTATGCCAATGGGAGAGCTTCTCCCGTTGGTATAGTTAATCCACCTCCCCAAGAAGTGGTAGCTATGTCAAGAGGAGAAGCTCTCCCACTGACAGCGCTGTACACTGGGGGTTAGATCGGTATAACTATGTTGTTCAGTGATATGGATTTTTCATTTAAAAATATAAAAATATACCTGTTGCTGACTACAGGCTTTGCTACAGTAGCTGCTGACGAGTCAGAGGAGACAGGGCTAAGAGGACATGGTAGGAAATACAGAGAGGCAGGAGTCCAGGAATGAAAAAATATTGACTGCAGAAACGAACTGTCTGAGGGGAATACTGAATGTTTCAAGATTGCAGAAAATAAAAAATGAAGTGAAAAGAAAACAGCTAGATCAAGAAATAACTCTGTTACGGAAGATTCAAGAAAGATAATTGTGACGGTTTAGACAGGTGTCAAGAATGGACTCAGAAAGGTTACCATAAATGGCAACACATACCAGAGCACAAGGAACTAGAAATAGAGGAAGACCAAGGATGTGTTGTATATACATGGTCAAGAATGTCAGACCAAAAAGGATTAAGGATAAATGAAGCCATGAAGCTGATACAAGACAAAAAGCGATAGAAAGATTTCATATAGCCCCATTGTCACTATTGAGCTGATGGACATGAACCAAAGAAGAAGAAGAAAAAGAAGAAGGCAAGGGTCAAGGTAATGATATGATGAGGGTGTAAGGAGAACAGGGAAACAGACTAGGAGCAACATAGTCAGGGTATCATATAATCATAGGACTAGAAGGGACCTCAAGAGGTCATCTACTCCAGTCCCTGCACTCATGGCAGGACTAAATATTATCTAGACCATCTGTGACAGGTGTTTGTCTAACCTGCTCTTAAAAAAATCTCCATTATGGAGATTCCACTACCTCCCTAGGCAATTTATTCCAGTGCTTAACCATCCTGACAGGAAGTTTTTCCTAATGTCCAACCTAAACCACCTTTGCTACAATTTAAGCCGATTGCTTCTTGTCCTATCCTCAGAGGTTAAGGAGAACAATTTTCCTCCTTACAGTAACAAACTTTTATATACTAGAAAACTGTTATCATGTCCCCTCTCAGTCTTCTCTTCTCCAGACTAAACAAACTCATTTTTTTCAAGCTTCCCTCATTTTTGTTGCTCTTCTCTGATCTTTCTCCAATTTGTCCACATCTTTCCTGAAATGTGGTGCCCACAACTGGACACTCCGAAGTGTAGTACTTTGCATTCGTCCTTATTAAATTTCATTCGATTTATATCAGACCATTTCTCCAGTTTGTCTAGATCATTTTGAATTTTAATCCTATCCTCCAAAGCACTTGCAACCCCTCCCAGCGTGGTATCATCTGAAAACTTTATAAGTGTGCTCTCTATGCCATTAGCTAAATCATTGATGAAGATATTTAACAGAACTGGACGCAGAACTGATCCCTGTGGAACTGCACTCAATATGCCCTTCCAGCTTGACTGTGAACCACTGATAACTACTCTCTGGGAACAGTTTTCCAACCAGTTATGCACCCACCTTGTAGTAACTCCATCTAGGTTGTATTTCCTTAGTTTGTTTATGAGGCGGTCATCCGGGACAGTATCAAAAGCTTTACTAAAGTCAAGATATACCACATCTACCACTTCCCCCCATCCAAAAGGCTTGTTACCTTGTCAAAGAAAGCTGTTAGGTTGGTTTGACATGATTTGTTCCTGACAAATCCACACTGACTGTTACTTATCACCTTATTATCTTCTAGGTGTCTGCAAATTAATTACTTAATTATTTGCTCCATTATCTTTCGGGTACTGAAGTTAAGATGACTACTCTGTAATTCCCTGGGTTGTCCTTATTCCCCTTTTTAAAGATTGGCACTGTATTTGCCCTTTTCCAGTCCTCTGGAATCTCTCCCGTCTTCCATGACTTTTCAAAGATAATTGCTAATGGCTCAGATATCTCCTCAGTCAGCTCCTTTAGTATTCTAGGAGGTATATCATCAGGCCCTGATAACTTGAAGATATCTAACTTGTCTAAGTAATTTTTAACTTGTTCTTTCACTATTTTAGCCTCTGATCCTATCTCATTTTCACTGGCATTCATTATGTTAGACGTCCAATCGCTACTAACCTTTTTGGTGAAAACTGAAACAAAAAAGTCATTTAGCACTTCTGCCATTTCCACATTTTCTGCTATTGTTCCCTCCCCCTTCCCTGAGTAATGGGCCTACCTGTTAAGGAACTTGGGATATATGGAAGGGGTGCATGGAAACATGCTCCATGGTCTCAGAATAGGGGGGATACAGGAGGAAGCAATACACTGATGAGGGCTTTAGATTTTCCTCATATAAGAGGTGATGGAGTTCAGTGGAGCAGGGAAGGCATCAAAGGGAAACAGGGAAAGGCAGAAGGCCCAGTTCTCCACTTCTCTACAATAGTTTTATGCCAGTATAACTCAAAGTGAATTCAGTGGAGCTACCCAGGGTGAAAACTGTAGTAATGGAATGGAGCAGGCTCAGTCTTGTATCTCTGTTAGAAAAAAAAACAAACTGATCTGTTTTTTAAAGCTTCAGATACTCGAGCTGTAAAACCTTATGCACTTAAAATTTTCCATTTGGAAAAATCTCCCCCCATTCCCTCATCCACTACCTCAATTTCCCTACCCAGTTATAACTTCTCCTAAGCTCTTGCTAAAGTTGGCAGGAGAGAAGCCATGCTGTAATGGGCCTCACACAATCTGACCGAGCACAGCTCCCTTCCCACAGGCTTTACACACAAACATAATATAGAGTCTATAGAGTCCAGCTAATAAAGTTAGAAATGAACAATGAGGTACCAGGTCACCTCTGCCATGTAACAACCAACTAAACTAACCCACTCAAGCTAATCTAAAAAAAAATCCTATTTCACCTCCAAAAGAGACACTTAGTTAACATAGTCAAATCTGTGTTCCTATTACTGTCATCCATGACTTCTTCCTCTGCTACTCCATGTGTGTTCAACAACACACTTGTTGTGTCTCTGCTCCTGCAAAATTCCAGCTCTTAATTACTTACATTGAACAGAAATATTCCATTCTTCTGTGTTTTTTATTTGTTCTGGGCACTGGTGAGTTAAAACCTAGAAACTCTTTTAATCAACTTTAACTTTTTCTTGACATTTATTTTAAACCAAATCCTAATACCAATTTTCCAAACTCTCCAGATTGCAGAAGTATTTTCAAGCCCCATTTTAAGCATGAGTAAAGCTGTTCCTTCTTTTTTTCATACAGAAGGATTGTGTAACTGGCTATTTACTTGAATCTATTTTATATCTACACTCTGACTCATTGCCTTGAAATGTTTAACACTAACAAATGCCCTAATCCTGCAAAGACTTAAATTTAAGCACTGTTTGCCCATGGAAATAAACGAGATTACTCCCACAGTGTAAAAGTAAGCATGTGAGTAACTCTTTGCAGGATCTGAGCCAAAGAGACTGTTTTATTAGAAAATAATAAAGAGATGTAGTTTCATGTTAACTGTATGGGCCAAATTCTGCCCTCAGAGATACGTACACATTTCTTAATGGGAGTAATGTAATCCTGTGTAGACAGTCACATTCCCCCCAGGAGATCTGGGATTTAGAAGCTAGCTGGCCTACTGGGTTTTCCACTACCACAAAAGAACACAAGGAGACTTACAGACAGATCTTGAATGTATCATGGGGGACTAGAAAGCCATACACCCCTTCACTGCTGCAGAGGACAGACTCAGGTGTCAGGGAGAAGCTCAAGCCTGAGGAGAGGCGATGGAGGCAGCTTGGTGAGATTATAGAAAATTTGGGGTAATTTAGATAAATTTGGATTAAACTATTGATTTTTTTTTCTGATTTGCTAATCCTTACTCCTGACTCCCAATGATTTCAGTGGGGATTGTGTACAGAATGCCTGTTCTGCAGGACCCGTGAACATGGATGCTTTCCACTATGCTTCATAGTACATTACATTATTCATTACGTAGTGGTTTCATTTAATTTAATAGGGAGATCCTAATAGAATTGTACTGGCAAATTTCTTATGCAAGATTAATGTTCTAGACTAGAAATAGATGTCTTACACAGATATCATTATTAAAAGTAACATTACACACTGTTAAATCATGGCATAAATTGGCACAGTTAAAATACATGTAACACATGCATTTTTTATCTCTCTGACACAGGAATTAGCTATAAAGCTTAAAAATAATGACAAGGACAAAATCAGGGAATACTTCAAAAGAGGGAGCAATAAAGTTGTAAAAAGCCTTGTGATATAATGCTTTTTGGCTGCTTAATATCTGAAATTTATCTGCTTCACCCAAAAACATCTGTGAAATGGGAAGGTGGGTGAAAAAGAAAGGAAAGGAAGAATAGCAAGGCAATGAGTCACGTTCTGATTCGCTTATTTATAATGAATAATCCTACCTTTCTTCCCCAGATATAGTCTTCATGTGTATGTGGCGCACTGCATTGCCCTTAAAAAATAATAATATTTTAAAAAAATATGCACCCTGGCATTAATCATTTTCCACAATGGGGCTTGAATCCAGGTTTTACATGGGATCATTGGTATTCCATTGACAGAATAGGTAAAGTATTTATGTTTGACATCTGATTGACTTGGTATTTTGCCTCTGCTGGAGAGTAGGGCACTGATATTGCCTGGATTCATGCAAAGAAAATTGATTCAGCTCTTCATATTGATGCCTGAAAAACTACTGCCTTCACTACTGTTTTGCACTTCGAGAGAAAAAACACAAGGAAACAACCTAGTTCTACTGTTGTGAAGATGAAAAGGCTCCTATCTCACTCACCCCATCATCTCTCCCGCTTCCCCCTAAAAAGATGTACTGCTGTTTTAAAAGTGCAGCGCACATTAATATTCTCAGTTGACTACAAAAATCCTTCTCCCACTGAGTTTAATCAACTGCAAACCATCCATCGATGTCAACAGCACAGGATCAGGCCCTAATGCTCTATTCTGTAGTACAAGAGATGTGAAGGGGACGCCTTTAAAACTAACCAACCAAAAAAATGAGTAAAAACAAGCATTTATGGAGCATTATTGTTTTATATAGAACAGTGGAGGCACAGGAGAACAAACAATATAAACAGGGAGTGAGTTTTTCCTTGCATGTCTTACAATAGCTATGGTTCTTTAAAAAAAGAATAGGTAGAAAGATAAGACATGCATGCCTGATGCTGAAGAAAAGACTGTTTGTACCCAGTGCACCAGAGAAATTGTTCAAGAACAGTTCAGCCATGTCAAAATACGACCCTGTACTGCTGCCAAGGTCAACCAGACCTGTAGTCATCTGCTGAGTTACTGCTAGTCAGAGAGGTCAAAGCTGCTTGTGAATTGCACTTAACTTATGTACCTGATTTTCCCCCCCCCAAGATTTCTCAAAACTTTTTGCATGTGTGGGCCAAAATCTTAGCCATGGTTTAGAAGCCAAACCTCTGCTGATGAATCAAGACTCTAAGGTGATATTTAACCCTTTGCAGATACCAGCGCAAGGCCTATGCACTGCTTAAGACCTCAGTATAGGGCTGAAGTGGGACTTATATGGTACATGGATTCTGCATAAGGCTGAATTTCTCGCTCTCTCACACACACCTAGGACTGGGTGGCACAAAATACCCCAAAAACAGGTAACAGACCCATGACCCTATTCCCTGTCCACACCAGCCAGTGGAACACTGTGTCTTTAAGGGCTGATTGAGCTCATAATTACTAAGACATGCGCCTTCAGGATTATTGAAGAAAGTAAGGAAAGGGTGTGGGGGGGAGAAGAACTAAATCCCAATTTGACCCTAATTTCCCTCACCCAGAGGTCAGGAAAGGTAAACCATTTACATCAGAATTCAGCCTTATCTCTTGAGGCAACTCTAATGTTTACACAGCAGGGGGGAAAAAAAGACTTAAAAAGTTTCATTTCCATGGAAATTAATTATACAGGTGCATCCTGCAAGGCACTTTACTTGGAGAAAGAGAGAAAATAATGGCATTAAGACATATATTAAATGCATGATGGTAGTTACTCTTCCACTTAAGTAATTCCCATTGTTAACCTGGCCTATTGGCAGACATGGACATATGATGCTGAAAAGCAGTTCCAAACATCTGCTAAGCAGTTATATTATTTCTCAAATACCATGCTAAAAATCACTTATTTCCAACAGTAATTTTAGAGCAGTGTTATATTTAACAGCTAACTCACAGCATTCTGGAGGTTGTATAAAAATCATGGTGGAGTGACGTAAAAAAAAAAAAGAGTTGTTATAAGAAGTGGTTTAACACTAAGAGCTTGATCTGATCTTTAACATGGGAAGGACATATTGCCATGTACTTTGTATATTCAGTTCTTGCCGATTTTCATGTGTTGCAGTTCTTCATGTGTAAAAGGTGGCTGGGAAATCTTTTAATTGAAATTTCAAATGGCAATTGGAGGGGGGGATTTTTTCTCCCCTGTTTTGATAAGTTTTGCTCAAGAGCAACATCTGATTTGTAGAAGACACTATGAAATAGAGTCACATATTGGCATGCAATATTGCAACAAGAAACTTCCAACTATGATATGGTTAGCACAGTTCTCTCTAAATTATTCAAGGGAAGGCTCCCCTCTTCTAGCTTTCCTGGCTGACAGAACTGCTGCCTTCAGACCTTGAGGGTCCTGTTTTTAGTTTCAGTTATTGCTTTAAGCAAGAGGCACACATTAAATAGACAAGATCTTTATATAGTGCAAATGGGCATAATTTTATTGAAGCCAGGGCCGGCTCTGGCTTTTTTGCCGCCCCAGGCAAAAAAGCCTCCGGCCGCCCCCCTCCGCCCCCCGCGGGGGGGAGGGCGGCCGGAGCCCCAGGGGGAGGGCGGCCGGAGCCCTGGCTGGGGCTCCGCTCTCCCCCCGGCGGCCGGGGGGAGGGCGCCGGGGGGGAGGGTGGCCGGAGCCCTGGGAGGAGGGCGGCGAGCCCCAGCCGGGGCTCCACTCTCCCCGGCGGCCGGGGGGAGGGCGCCGGGGGGGAGGGCGGCCGGAGCCCTGGGAGGAGGGCGGAGAGCCCGGCCGGGGCTCCGCTCTCCCCGGCAGCCCCGGAGCCGGAGCACCGCGCCGCCCCCCTCCAGGTGCCGCCCCAAGCACAAGCTTGGTGGGCTGGTGCCTGGAGCCGGCCCTGATTGAAGCCAATGGAGCAAGGCTGATTTATACTAGCTGAACATCTGCCCTAGGATGTCTAGTCAACAGATGGACATCATTGTTAGTTGACTGATCTAGTCTTTCCACTGGTTGAAAGATAAAAGAAGAGGATCTAGTTCTACACATCTAGGGCCTGAATAGATGAAGTTACATTTTGCTTCCATGCAAAGTGGCAGAAGACAATTTTTCAAAGTTTTCAGAATTAGAAGGCTGCGTGTATTTTTTTCACTTCAGTGGATGTGTATTTCTTTTTATTTAAGTAGTAAGTTTTTCAAATTAATTTAAATTTCCAACTTGGAAATTTGTTCTCATTTATGCCCTGGTATAGCAGGAGTTACTGGAGTTACACTCCTTTGGGTGTGGTGGTGAGGGAGAGAGCATAATCATGCTCACTATTCATTACTAGACAAAACCTTTTTGAGCAGAATGCTCTGGCAAGCTTTACTTTCTTCAATTACTAGTGGTCTCAAGAACTCTTCTATGGTAACTAGGGCTTTTGAGTTTTCATTGCTGTGCCAGCCAACATTTACTCATTGAGAATGTGTTTGTATATGTTCTGGAATTACAGCTATTGTGCAAGGAAGTTATTGTCCTCCCTCCAGAGTGTTCTGGTTGAGTTAGAGATAGGAATGAGTGATGCAAATACTCAGGATATTCTTGCTCATCTTTATCCAACGTGTCCTAGGAGCATCCTCTGGCCCTTAGTGAAACATAATGGGAGCTGAGGGGGTTCAGCATCCTGCAGCATAATTCCCTAATACTGTGTGCATACAATTCTTGTTTACCTGGAACAATGGTTTCAAATGTTAACAAAGCTTCAGACAGACAGTGCCACGTTCAGAACTCCAGCTAGAACACACAGTTCTGCGCACTGTTTGACAGTGGAAGCTATGCCTGCAGGCACATCACGTCTGGTAAGTCTGTTGCATTCTAGCTCTCCCACTTATACGTAATGCCCTCTTGTAAAGCATGCAACTGGGGGAGTGGTGTAAAGAGTCTTCCCCATGTTGCGTGTACGGTGTAGAGGCTGCTCACAGTTGTGGTCCTTGCTCTCAGAAAGAGCAGGGATTGCTTCCTCAAAACACCTTCAAACGTGCATGTTGCCGCAAGGGGGAAGGGAGTTGTAGAGAAATACACCTTCCACCACAGCCGATGGAATAGGCCAGAAGCTCTAGCAGGAGCAGGCTGCACTATTCTAAAAGATGGCTCTGCCTGGGTACTCCCCCCTAATGCTATTAGGCACCATCCCTGAGACACAACAATTCCTCCCAGAGAATCCACTGGGGCTGCGAGTGGCTCTGCCTTGCCTTCTTCAAAGAACATTGCCTCAAAGCACAGTCCAGCCCTTTGTGTTCCAGAGACCTCATAAAGTCATTGTTCCCACATAGCTCTTGCCTTATATCAGATCCTGTAAGAATCTTTTGCAAAACTCTTGAGTTTAACCCTTTCATGGAAAGTTTTATATCAAGTACTCATCTTGATAATTCAATAAAATGCATTTTTAACCATCTTTGGCATAAGAATATTTAACAGTGGCTTATGTATTATAGGTACTTTGAGCTGCCTACATACCATTTGCATTAAGGTTTAAACAGATAAATGCTACTTTCTGCATGGACAGTTTTATATTCTTGGGTAATTCATCAATTAAGAACATAAAACTCAGGGAAACCAGCTGGCTCACAGCCAGTCAATAGTTTGATGTCCCTCACGTACAGGGCCGGCTCCAGGGTTTTTGCCGCCCCAAGAAGAAGCAGGAAAAAAAGAGAGAAAAAGCCGCGATCGCGATCAGCTCTACTGCCCCCGCTTCAGTCTTCGGCGGCAATTCGGCAGCTGGTCCTTCGCTCCGAGAGAGCGTGAGGGACCCGCCGCGGAATTGCCACCGAAGAGCCCAACGTGCCGCCCCTCTCCTTTGGCCACCCCAAGCACCTGCTTGCTGGGCTGGTGCCTGGAGCCAGCCCTGCTCACGTATATGGTGTCCAGAGTTTGTCACCATCTCATTGCTGTTCAGGGGCCTGAAGTGTGTAATGCATTGGTAGTCTCAGGCCATTTCCTAGTCCACATCACAAAAATCATCATTACAACCGGTATCCTGCTGGTAGTCTCAACAGAGAGGCCAAGAACTGAATAGGCATGCAGAATGACCCTCTGACACTTAAAAGTGTTACCAGACTCCAGGTCAGGGTTGAAGGCAAGGAAAGACTTGCATTGCCTCTTCCTGCATGTTATCCATTTAGTGGATAGATAAAATGCTTCATTCTCCAGAGCTATCTGCTCAGACACTAACATTTTCTTTAAAAAGCTTTTTGACAAATGAAGTAGCTTCCTATAGCTTTCCAGATTCTTACACTTGAGTGTCCCCTGAGGACCAGAGACAAATATTCATGTTGATTCTGAGCTTGGAAAGTTTTTTAGGAACTTGTTTTCTTTCTTTCTGTTTCTATGGGTAATGTCAATGTCATTTGCAGGGACTATGCAATTAAAGCGTTTCTTTGTCTCTGTTCCTAGACACATACAATATGCATTTGGAAGGAAGAATTTGACTTGTTGATAAAGTTTCTGACACCAATATAATCCCCAGTGTGGGGGTGCATTAGTAATTCTTTAAAAATATAACTAATAACATTAACCAATACTGCCTTTTAAAAGGCACAGGTATGGTTGTAGTAACAATATCATAGCACGTAGGAACCCTAGCCATGGACCAGGATCCTATAATGCTAGATTAGAGTGACCAGATCTTCCTATTTTATAGGGACAGTCCCGATATTTGGGGCTTTTTTTATATAGGTGCCTATTACCCCCCACCCTCTGTGCCGATTTTTTACACTTGCTGTCTGGTCACCCTATGCTAGATTTTAAAGACTGAAATTATGTGGGTGGTCAAAAGCACTTGTCATTTGACCTCTGTCTCACAATGCACCTAAGGGATGGAGGTACTCTGTGTATGCCATCACATGGTTTTGTTTTATTGCCTGTAAAATAGCATATACGGAACACGTATCAGGCTGTCTGTATACCACACACTAGCTGCGTTTTATCTAGTTCCATAAAATAAATCAGATAAGAAAATCAAGTTCTCCTTCAGTAATGTATCTGGTGATCATACAGAACTGCAAAACTACATTTCTGTATAAGGTACGGCACGTTAGGTGCCTAATACCTTTGAGGAGGAGAAAGTTGCCACTCTTTATGTTAAGTAATGCCTTATATCAGCATGTAAATAACTTTGTAAGTAATTTCTGAAGCATTCTCAACAGAAGATTAATATATCTGATTTGTTTATGTATTCATCTAATTTAGGATAGAAAGATATTGGACTGAAACTAAATATGAAAATGTGTCACTAAAATTTATCAGTGCTATGTACTGGGGTATATATATATAGATGCTTGGTATCTATGATGAGCTAAATCAGATAAGATGTTTAATATACAATCCTGTACTGTGTGTTGCATGAGATTCCACTCATATCCCTATTTCTGTCAGTTGTAGCTTTGGTGGGAAATTAAAAGTTAATTTTGTCTTTGTCCTTTTGTCTTTTTCCTTATCAGTATTGCCTCCAAGGCATGCTAAAGTATGCTCAAAGTGACCTTCAGTTTACTCATATCATCCTGACACAAAGTGATTTAGTCTCCATACTTGTAATGTTCAGTGTTAAACACAAGAAACACATTCACTCACTAGCAAATATACTGCATTATACTCACACTAGAAACAATTTTCCTGTCCCATAAAAATTTTGAGATTTCAAAACCTTTTCAGTGCAACATCAGGATAAATGGCTCTTGACATTTTTATTATTATTTGCACAACACCCAAAGGTATGCTAGGTACTTCATAGAGTAGATATGCAATCAAGTTCCTGCCCATGAGGCTTAAAAAAATTATATATATTATATATATATATAATTTGGATAAGAGAAGGCACAAATGGACAAAAGGGAAGAACAAGGTAGGGATGCAGAGAGCTACATAAATAAGAGCCTGTGGAGACTGAAGTTAGTGTAGATCATAAATCCCAATCCATTTGGGCATAGCTTTCAGAATATTACTAGTCCTATTGACTTCAATGGTCAAAACCCAAGACCGTTAATTTCAGTGGGATGATTCATGTACTTACAGCTATGTATATGTTTAAGTACTCTGCTGCATTGGGACCCCAGAGAGCAGTTAAAGCATTTTTTTAAATGAATATATTAATTAGTTCACTTTTTATAGGCTCCATGGTAAAGTGAGTCTTTAGAAAGGACTGCAGTGAAGTGTGGGTGGAAGCTTGGCAAATATGTTCCAGGCATGTAGGGTAGCATGGGGGAAAAAATGGAGATGATTGTATGAGAAGGAGCTAAAGGAGATATAGAGGCTGGTATCATTGGAGGAGGATCAGAGGTGTACTAGGATCAGTGAAATTGGAGTCAGAGGGCCCACGTTCCCTGGAAGAACTGTTATTGCCTCAAGCCTCACAGCAGTCCTCGGAGTCCTGGGGACATTACAACTCTCCCCTTAAGTAGTAGAGCATGTCAGGTTCAGGCTGTCAGGACAAGAAAGCAACAAGGTATGTGAAAGGAGTACAGTACTTCAGCGAAATGATACATTTTTGATCCAATTTCTGTCCACACCTGGCTGCAGTAGTGGAACCCATACACCATCTTACAAGGCAGAATATTGAGTTGGACTGGGCAGATTACCAGCCACTCGCATTTGACAATGGCTCCCTCTATCCTGAAGCACTACCAGGCAAGGAGATCCAGGCAAGGACACTCCACTGTGATGCACCAGAGAAAGGATTGGGTGTAGCTGTTTTGCAGGAGCAGCTGGTCACTTATGCCAGCAGAGCACTGTCAGAGGCTGAACAGGGGTAGGCCCAAACAGGGGGGGGGGGAGTTTTTGGCTGTGGTATTTGGAGTGGAGCAATTCCACCAGTACATCTCTGGCCACCTACTAATAGTGCAATCAGAACACAACCCCGTAGAAACAATCATGGCAAAACCCCTTCTTAGTGCTCCAAAGACATTGCTTGCATCTCTAACACTGCCAAGTAGAGTTCAGCTAATGTCCAGGACAATTACTGGTGTTAGCTGACAGCCTGAGCAGGGCACATATATCCAGCATCAGCGAGATGGGGGGAAGGGAATCAGGACATTAAATCCATTAACTTGCTGTGCAGTCTCCCAGTTTCAAAAGCAAAGTGGATGGAAATCAAAGAGGCTACAGGAAAAGACGTCCAAATACAGGCAGTCAAGAAAGCAATACTAGTAGGGTGGCCAGAAGACAAATGTACCACTAGGAGCACAACCATATTTTCAAATGAAAGATGAGCTGTGTGCAGGATAGAATCATATTTCAAGAACAGAGAGTTGATGTTCCACCCTCATTATGTAAGGAGGTCATGCAAAAAAACATATGCCTCACACCTGGGCATTGACGGCTGTCTTAGATGGGAGGGAGGAGACTCCACAGAGAGGAATCAAAAAAGGGATGATTAGGGTGTGGAGTAAAAGTAGTTGCAGGCACAGAGAGGAAAAGACTTTTAGAACACTAGAGATGTTATGAAAAAAGAATGGGCAGGATTCAGCGACGGAGGTGTTTCCTTTCATGATGTGCAATGAAGGTAGAAAAAGAGAGTTTAGGAGGAAGCTTGGTAGCTCAGTTTTAGTTGTGTTGAGTTTGATATGAGACATCCAGGAGAAGCCATCCTGGAGATGACATCAGAGGGGCAAGGAGAAATGCAAAACTGAACAGAAGGAAATAGACCAGGTATGGAGAGGAAAAGTTGAGACTCCTTGGTATATGCATGTGAGAAGAAGAGATTTTCAAGGGATAAGGTGTAGAGGAAGGAAAACATCATGCATATGCTAGTCATAGTAGTATGCAGCTGCCTAGCATGATGGAGACCCAGGAATTTTTATAAGGAATTCAGCAAAAAATAAATATCTTCCATTCACATGAGCAGCTCAGGAAATGGTTGATCATAGAACACAGCTGGAGAATTGGCTATTCACAGTCCCTCCTGTATTGCCGCTGCTGCTGTTTCTCAACCCTTTAAATCTGCTGCCTTCGTGTCCTCCCCTGTTGGGACCACAGCTCCCTATTTCATCAGGCCAAGGCAAATAGGTCAGCCATTTGTATGCCAGTATAAAAAGGAATCAGTTTTAATGCACCAAATAAGACCTTACCACTACCAGAGATCATTAAATGTTGCCAGACTGCTATCCTTCTTCATGTATTCCCCTGTCCTTAGTTACTGATACTTGTCTATTTAAAACAAACACATAGTAAGGAAAGAGAGAGAAAGAGAATGTGAAAATACAAAGAAGTTTCTGTGTAATACACTGAAGAAGTTGTTTGAGTACAGATCAATCATAAGTAAACAAGGCAGTTAGGGTCAGGGAAATTTTAGATCAGAAAATTTTAATTTTGGTTTTATTCACATTTTTAGTTTTTTCAGTTTTCTAAATTTTGCCTATGTGTAAATTAGTATAATTTCCTCCTTTGGGAAAGATCATCTTTATTTTCAATGGTTCTTTTTGGACTTACCCATATAGAAGCCTACTCATTTTTACATTTTATTTGGCCTCAAAATATTTGTGGCAGAATATGGATTTCAGAGAAACCATGCTTGAACTGGAAAAAAAAATATGCCTCAATTTTTTTAAAAAAACTTACCTACTTTTCAACTGGCAACAATGAGAAGTGGGTGTATGAAATAACTAGCTACACCCGCTCAATTCAAGATCTGCATTTAAGCTAAAGCAGCCAAGAATTCATGTTTGTACTTAGCCTGTTAATAATGGGCCATATCTATACCTGGTGTATAACTCCGCTGAAGTCAACAGGGTACTCTAGGGATGAATTTGGCCCATTTTTACAGATAGGTAACCTGCTTCTCCTTCTTTAAATAAAATATCTTCTAGTAATAGCATTCACTTTGAGAGTTCACACACTTCATATGGTTTGTAAGTATCTCTTGTTATTTAGATCATGTACAATGACAAAGAAAGAAATCTGACAATTATGTTCAGTTTCATGTAGGATTTACATTCTGACTCAATAACTAAGGAAAAAGGTCATGGTACTGGAATGCTCTCTCTATACAAGCAACCTTTAAAGAAGGATTCAGATTTAATTTTTAGGAAAGTACATTAGATATAAGCATAAGATATGTTAAAAAAAAAAAGGTGCAAAAGGTAAATAAAAAAAATCAAAGCTGACCTAAAAAGAATCACATCACTTTATATTTTGTTCCACTTTATGTGGCAGTTTTTCCCTATCTTTCCCCCCACACCATCATTAGCCACCTATCTGGATATCCTTGTTGAAGCTATTGTCATTTGTAAAGATCTGATTTAATAGCAAAATTACAGTTTGGGATCTTTCAGCAAACACACAACTATTGGCTCCCACGAAATCACAAACAAAATATTCACTTTTGTTTCTTTACTACACACATAAATGGTCCCATTACAGACATAGAGGAGCATTGCAAACCAACCTGTAATAAGTTTGCCCCATTTGGTGACTAGTCAGAAATGCTAGGAATCCCTCCCTTGCATTCTCTTTTGTTCTTACCTTCCACCTTCTCCTTCCCCTCCCACCCTTATTACTTTTTGTGACTTTATTTACTACTTCTCTGTTTGCCTCTTCACCTTGTTGACCTATCTTTCTCCAGGTCTCCACAGGTTAGACACTTCCCTTCTCAAACCTTTCCCTCCTAGCTTTCCTCTTCCCTTTATCCAACTCTCTTGTTTTCTCTCACCTTATTCTTTGCTACTTAGCCTCCTCTTGCCCTCACTGGTTTTCTCTTCTCCGGGTAGCTCCCTCCACCCTTCACTTTTCTTCTGCTCCTCTCTTTGCTTTCCTCCCTACTATCTGTTACTTTTCAGAGCTGCCCCATCATCTGAAGTTCATGCACAGCACATTTGTATTTATTTTTTTTCAGCCACCAGGACAGTCTCCAAATCAGTATCCTCCTGGAGCCAGGACTGTTACAGTGCTTAAAGCCACCTGTGACCTGACACATTAGTTCCCACCCGCCCCCTGGGAACAAAAGGACATGCAGCATAAATGTGGCAGGAAAACCTTCTTAGCCCTAAACATCTAGTATTTGTCAAATAGGGGTTTTTTATTCCTTCCATTTTTCAAAAGGTTACCTTGCAGAATACTGTCAATTTCAGACTTCTGATTCCTCCTTGCTATTAAGCATCTCTCTGCAGTGGTCTAGATCTATATTATTTTGTCAAGGAAAAGGGGGTGATTTTCAAATGATAAATAAGAACAGCAGCAGCCATTGTGTAAATCTGAGTGTGCTTCATTTCTCCAACTGTACTGAGCACTTTAACTCCAGCTTGCCAATGAAGAGATTACTTTTGTTATTTTTCACGCAGGCTTTTTAAGAAAAAAACAAGGATTCAAAGGTCTTCTGAACTCTTCCCCTAATAATACCTTGATGGAGGCAATCAGCTCTGTTTCTTTCTCTTCAGCTCCAACGAAATTGAAAATCATACAAAAATGTCACAACTTAAATTTGTATGATTTTCTTCCTTTTAGAGCTTGACATATTCAAAGAAAAGGAAACCTATTTCACAAATTGTTAGAAGAAATACTGAATACAAAGTTTCTGCATCATTACAGCAAATATTAAGTGTTGTTCTTTAGTTCTTCCAAACAGACTTAGCGCTTGACCTCAAATGTGAGCACACTCTCTCTCTCTCTCTCTCACACACACACACACACACACACACACACACACACACACACACACACACGACAGCTGGAAAAATACTTTCTTCCCTAAGGATGCTGAAATTTATCATCCTGTAAACATTACATTCAGCTTTCATCCTTTTATATACATAACAATATTCCTACAGCCCTGTAAAGGTGTGGCCTGCCCCTTTAAGGTCCAGAGGCTTAAAGCTGGCCAGCCCTGTCTAATTAGTCCTGCCTGCCACACCTCAGAGGAGTGTGGGACAATTAGTTGGCTGAGGAGGGGCTGACTCATAAAAACAGCAGCAGGAAGCTAAAAGGGAAGGGAGGAAATACAAAGGTCTCCAGGCAGAAAGACCTAGGATAGACCCTGAGCAAGCAGAGAAAAGATTGCCAAGGTTTCTAGACAGTGAAGAAGCCTGGGGCCTTACAGCAGAAGAAGCTGCTGGCAGAGGAAACTGAGAGCTAGTAAGATAGCCAGGGTGGGCTAGGAAGAAGCTGTGGAAATTAACTGCTAAAGAAGCTGCATAGCTGGTAACTAAGTGATCCTGGCTCCAGCTCCTTCAGGACCAGACTCCTGAGAGAACTTGTTTTGAACTTCCAAATTTTGCTTGGGCTCTCAGGTAAGAGCCATTGTTCAAGGGCTCCTCTCAGAGTCTTTATTAAGTGGCCATAGAGTGAAGTTGGAGAGTTTGGCTTGTCCTTGACTGGGCTGTTAAAATAACCTCATTGTTATCTCACTAAAGGGGAAAGTGAGGTAAACTGTAGCAGAGCCTTATTTGGTCAAAAGGGAATGATGCAGAATAGGCATGGCCATTTACATGCCCAAATCTTGCAAGCTGCTTCCATTGGACAGACCACTGGCATAAAGCCCCAATGACTTTAGTGTGGCTATGCCCAGGCTTAGCGGTCAACCCGTATGGAGCAGCTTACAGGTTCTGGGCCATTAATGCTAATGTGTGTGGGTGGGGGATTTGTGCTGAAGTGTCTGAATTCTAGTGCCACATGGTCAATAGGCCATTAAATGACCTCTGTCATCCACATATTACATGCTAGCACCCAGCTATTAAATTGAATTCCTGTCAACCCCTGATAATTTTGCATCATGCTTAGAGACAAGCTGTATCTTACCTCGGGAAATAGGCAGAGTAGCTGAAGTACAGACCACTGCTCTCTGGTAAAATAATACATACTTTATTCCTGGGCAAAACTAGTGTAGCTTGAGCCCTACATTTGGCAGAAAACTGAGTAAACACTCTGGCAATCTATGAATGCAGGCACAATGTACCATCTACCATACATAGCCTGAAGTTAGGCAGCATACAGATTTGTATGTGTTGAGCCAAAGGAGCATCCTCATTAAGGGGTTAAGTTAAAACCCACTCAAATAAATGAAAACCTTTCCATTGACTTCTGCTGAATTTGGACTTGATCGAAAGCACACCTTTGTGTCTATTTATGGTATTTCCAAGGTACCTATCATCATAGACAGAGGGGAAAGGATACATACTGCAGCAGGTTACACCTGAGAGCATGTAAGACCCGTAACTACATTCCTGTATGTCACATCCTTCTTTGGCTGCTACTAGCAAGACCTATTGTCTACATGACAATATTACAATGCAAAAAATATTACCATACTTCATCTATAGTCCTAGATTTCAAAAATCTTTAGTTTCAGTTAACTGAAAAGGAAACATAAAAGAATGCAAGAAAGTGGTTAAGAGAAGTTTAGAAAATATAAAAAGAAACTCATTTCAGAAACCTGACCCAGGAGTGTAGTTAACCAAGGAAGTGTCTTGAGGAATCAAATTCAAGTGGATAAAGCTTAAGACAGATTACTGTGGAGCAGGGGTCGGCAACGTTCAGCACACGGCTTGCCAGGGTAAGCACCCTGGCGGGCCGGGCCAGTTTTATTTACCTGCTGACGCGGCAGGTTCGGCCGATCGCGGCCCCCACTGGCCGCGGTTCGCCATCCCGGGCCAATGGGGGCGGCGGGAAGCCGCAGCCAGCACATCGCTCGCCTGCGCCGCTTCTCGCTGCCCCCATTGGCCCGGGACGGCGAACCGAGGCCAGTGGGGGCCGCGATCGGCTGAACCTGCCGCGTCAGCAGGTAAATAAAACTGGCCCGGCCCGCCAGGGTGCTTACCCTGGCAAGCCGCGTGCCGAACGTTGCCGACCCCTGCTGTGGAGCATTGCTTGAGACATTGCAGATATGAAAGGCCTGATTCTGATCTCACTAACACTAGTTTTACACAATGAAGTAACTCTTGATTTACACTGAGGTGAGATCAGGCCCCAAATTTCCACCTGCAGGGAAGAGCTTGAAGTCTGAGGAGAGGCAGAATTGTTCTGATGTTTCCTGGCGCTGTGCTTCTAACTGGCTTATAAATTTGTGCCTTTTGCTTCATTTGTATGCTGCTATTGGATCATCAGTAGGGTGTTAAATGCAAGTTATTATTATTTAAACTTTGGTCCGGTGTATCTAAAGACAGTCTAAAACTCCAGGATGAAGACAATGGTTGAAAACTGCGCTCCTCTGACACAATGGCACTCTTAACGGTAAGAGTAAAGCTTGTCTCTGTGGGAGTCAGAACTTTCTCTGGGCTGGTCTGAGCCTATCGACTGAACTCCCACAGGAACTAAGGACCATCACCAACCCCACCACTTTCTGCTCCAAGTACAAGGTGCAAACAGGGGAGGCTCTATGTTTTTTGCCACCCCAAGCACAGCATTCAGGCAGCCTTTGGCGGCATGCCTGCGGGCGGTCCGCTGGTCACGCGGATTCGGCGGCGTTTCTGTGGGTGTACCCGCCGCTGAATTGCCGCCGAAGCCTCGGGACTGGCGGACCTCTCGCAGGCAGGCCACCAAAGGCTGCCCGAATGCCGCCCTCACGGCGACCGGTGCGCCGCCCCCCGCGGCTTGCTGCGCTGGTGCCTGAAGCCGCCCCTGGGTGCAAAGTCTTTGAACTTGCCTTCTCTTACATAGCAACAAATATATTTATATTAAAACATCCTCACATGCATCCTATCAAAGCAAGACACTCCACTGCACATGCTTTTCCTTCCAGGGAGAGGATGAGAGAACTAACAATAAGTGACAGATTTGTAGCCATGTTGCTTAATGAACTACTGGAATTTCTGGAAAGCTCTCAGATACTATGGGAATGAGTGCGGTATAAAACTTCTATAGAATAGAATATAACAGCTGGCCTTTGGAACAGACACTGTGGCTCCTGCTTCATATATGAAAGGTTTGGTACGTAGGGAAGCTAATGATGATAATGAGCTGTTTTTACTAGAAAACAGTGACCATAGAAAAGAAAAATTGTAAGATACTGTGATCTGTCTCCTAGCTGGGCATCCACAGGAAATGGGCTAAAAGACAGATAAGGTATCCTTTTAGTCATGTGTAACAGTGAGAATTTTAAAGGAATGTCAATAGGAAATATCTCTGCTAATAGCATGTTTATGTCAGAACTTGCAAGGGGTGGTTCAGTTTCAGGGTCTAAAGTCAAAGAGCTGCTATGGGTCTAGCATACTTCTCTTTCTTGACTAGAATAGTTGACTATCAATCTCTGCCCCATGTAGTTAAACTCTTAGATACAAACATGAGATGTTCTAGCCCTAACTAATGCTTGTTTCTGAGTGCCCTACAAAAAGAGAGGGATTATTTGGTAGACTAATCAGACATGGTTTACTCTTCTATAGCTCATGGAGGAAAAGATTAAGGCCAAGATATAAGTGGGCGCCTACATCTGTATTTAAGCAGCTAAATAAGTGACCTGATATCCAAAAGTGCTGAGCTTCCATGCACTTCAGTGGAGTGACACCAGAGGATAATCTGGCCCTTTATGTCTCAGAATAAAAGCGATTCTGAAAATTAAAGGTGTATTATTTTTGTAAGCACATTATCATAAAGAAGAATTAGAAGCTTGGAAACAGTTAAGATTATATAAAAATACTTCCAAGGAACCAGCTGAATCAACCCTTCAAGCAAAGGGAAAGAGGAAGAACAGTAAAAAATTAAATGCAAATTTCTCTCCTATTTGCAGATTAATAATTCAAGAACTATATTTATTTATTCATACTAATTGACTGACAAAGTTATGTAGTGGAATAATTGAAGAGAAACTAATTGTTGTCTCATTTTATTTTAATAGTATATCCAAACCTTGGCTATACTGGAGACCTCTTCTTTAACGTGTCCTGATGGCAATTTGCACTGAGACATCATCAGGCTTTCAGGGACTTCAGCAGTTTGCTTCAGGTCAGTGGGTGAGCCTTCCTTCAGCTGTAGTGGGCCAAAAAGTGTGGAGCTCCATCCCCTTGATATCAGTCGCTTCTCTTCCTGCTAGCTCAGGGGTCGGCAACGTTTGGCACGCGGCTCGCCAGGGTAAGCACCCTGGCGGGCCGGGCCAGTTTTATTTACCTGCTGACGCGGCAGGTTCGGCCGATCGCGGCCCCCACTGGCCGCGGTTCGCCGTCCCGGGCCAATGGGGGCGGTGAGAAGCCGCGGCCAGCACATCGCTCGCCTGCGCTGCTTCCCGCCGCCCCCATTGGCCCGGGACGGCGAACCGCGGCCAGTGGGGGCCGCGATCGGCCGAACCTCCTGCGTCAGCAGGTAAATAAAACTGGCCCGGCCCGCCAGGGTGCTTACCCTGGCGAGCCGCGTGCCAAACGTTGCCAACCCCTGTGCTAGCTTCTTCTGTTAAGCACCAGATTGTCATCTGTACAAAGGCCCCTTTATACCACTCTGGCAGTGTACAAGGTCCTTAATGTAATTTACATATCTGCTGAAGGATGCTTGAGCAAACTCAGGGCATGTCTATAATGCAATTGCAGCTTGAGTAGACAAAGCTAGCCCAGATATAATCTAGCTAGCTCAGGTTCTGGAGCAGCAGCACATTCTGTAGTGTGGGCGGTATAGAGCTAGGTAATTTCTCACCCGGTTAGTTCATGCTGAAGCAGGAGCTGCCCTGACTTCACTGCTCCAATATAGTTTAAAGCTAGCTTGGGTATGTCTACACAAGCTGCAGTCACACCCTGAGATTGCAGTATAGACATATCCTGTGTGTCAATGACAACAAGGCCCTCAGTCTTTATTAAAGATTTTGTCAGCAAAAAATATACAACTGTGCTGCTGTAGCATTTTAAGTGTATAGAAGCCTCTGGTCTTGAGACTGATAAGCACACCTCACCATATCCCGTCTTCCCCAGGAAATGCTAAAAGGTGTGTCTCCCAAAATAACCAGGGCCTGATTCCATAGACACCGACTCCGTGGGTGCTCCAGCCCCACTGGCAGCCAGCTCCTTCCCCTCCCAACCCAGCGCCTCCTGCCTGCCAGCGGCCCCACCAATCAACTCCTCCCCATCCCTTCCAGCACCTCCCACCTGCCATGATCAGCTGTTCCACAGCATGCAGGAGGCACTGGGGGGAGTGGTGGGGATGGGATGCACTTGGAGGAGGGGGCAGAACTGGGCAGGAAGAGGTAGGGTGGGGGCAGGAAGAGGCAGGACAGAGGTGGGGGTTTGGGTGAAGTGGGGGCAGGGCCTGGGGCAGAGCGGGGGTTGAGCACCCCCAGGGCAAGGAGAAAGCTGGCACCTGTGCCTGATTCCCTGTACGCCTGCCCCTTGTGTCATCATATACACCTGTGCAAAATTTGTCTAAAAAGCTACTGCATCAGAACTCTGCCATTTTATATGCACTTTGCACAGATGTAAATGATATTTCAAAATTCTGGGCAACAGACAATCATGCAGAGCCTTTCATCCTCTATGCTGTTCAGTACTGAGACCTATGGGATCAGGCAGTGTCTATTCCTCCTCAGAAGCAATACCTTTCGCTCAGCCCAAACTCTTCCTTTTAAAAGCCTTGTTCTTTAGTAAGGCAAACCCTCCCTCCAGGACTGAAAGCTAGTTCAGTCCCTTTGGGGAGTAGCAGCCACTTGCCCTCCCTTCCAAGAAATCTTATTAACCCTTTCCTCCCCTTGCTGGTGGGGGTACAAACACGCTGTGATGTGGCCTAATACTCATAATTTTCCTCTAATAATTTTAAATTATACTTTAATAGGCATCGCCCCATTCAACAGAACTCTACTGATTTACAACAGTTGTGGGCTTAGTCCTTCCTTTTAATGGATACTGTTAAATGGGAAATATGTTAGTACATTTTGTCAATTGAGGGTAGAATAATTTTGGGGAAGTATGTATTGTTTTTGACACTAATACTTTAAATGCAATTTAAGAGGAGAAATGTATAACATTATTAGTTTATGATAATGTTGTCACTTCTCAGCTTGAACTCTGTCTTGAAACAGGGGCATTTGGGTCTCATGGAACAATAGGTACAGGATGTTGGACGCAGGGATGAGCGGTAGCTATTCAGAACTGACATTGCAAAAAACACCAAGACCAGAGGAAGTGGTAAAATACTACCCAGAGGGATCTGGGGCCTGATGCTGTGAATCTTACTTATGTAAGTAGCCCTTCCTCATTGGAATAATCCCACTGAAGGAAGTGGCGCTGTTCACATGAGTAAGGGTTTGGCTCACAGTTAACTGGTTTTCCAAAAGTCTTAGCACTGCTGTGGTTCACTGTAATGCACACGGCTCTAAAAGGTGAATGGAAAAATTTAAATAATACAGGCCAGATTTGGATCCCATTTACAATTCCAACCCAGAGGAACACCACAGGCTTCAGTGATATTGCTCCAAAGATGCCAGCAGTATAAATGTGGGTAGAATGTGGCCTTGTACATGTTGACAAACATTAATAAAACACTTTAATACAAATTATTATGTCCCCTGAAATGACAAGAACCAGTTCCTGCTTTTGCTGTGAATTAAATTAATACTTATCTGGTTTATGAGCAGGACTCTTTCTCCCCTCCCCCACCCCCCCCGCCCCCAAGTGTAATTCTCCTGTCAGAAAATAAGGGAAATCATGCTGAACAGACAGTTCGAGGAAAAGTTTGTGGCAGTTGGTTGGTAATAGTGAAGGAGAACTAACCATGATAAAAAAAAATTAAGTTGATAAGATAATACAAGCCCAGGCTCCAACATCTCAAACTTATTTGAACTTTATGAAAAATTTAGGGGCAAAGCAGCCAGCTGTGAAATTGGAATCCTGATACAGGTTTTACCATCTCTCTTGATGTAGGAATGGAGAATAATAAGGAACTGGTTCTTACATCAGTAGATAGTTCTTCTTTCTACGGGCTCATCCACAAGGGGACATTCAGAAAAGTGGAGGCAAATCAACCAATGGTAGAAAGTAAATGCACATAAATTAAAGCACATTGAACCTCCATGTGGGTGCTTTCACTCTGGAATAAAATGGCATTAGGCCTTGTCTACACTACAAAATTAAGGCCATGTCTACACTACCATTTCGGTATAACTTATGTCAATCAGGGTGTGAATAAGCCACCCCCCTGAGCAATGTAAGTTACACTGATGTAAGTGCCGGTGTGCACAGTACTGCACAGACATTGTGTCATGGTAACTACATTGACCTAATCACTATGCCTCTCTTGGAGGTGGAGTTATTAGGTCAGTGTTGTGGGAGACTTACATTGGTGGGAGCAACGTTGTAGCATAGACACTTACAAGGTTAGGTTGATGCAGGGCCGGTGCTACCATTAAGGCAAACTAGGCTGTTGCCTAGGGCGCCAAGATTTTGGGGCGCCAAAAAGCAGTGCCCCCAATTTTTTTTTTACAGTGTTCCTGGGCTGGGCTGCCGGCGGCACGCTGACACGTGCGGCTCAGACTCCCTCTTCCAGCGCAGCGGCCGCTCCACTTCTCCCGCCTCCCAGGCTTGCAGCACCAATCAGCTGTTTGGCGCCGCAAGCCTGGGAGGGAGGAGAATTAGAGCGGGGGCAGTGTGCTCGGGGAGGAGGTGGAGCAGAGGTGAGCTGGGGTGGGGAGCTGCCGCACGGCTCCCCGGGCCAGGGGGGTGGAGAGCTGCCACGGGGGGGGGGGGGGGGGCACAAGGTGGAAGTTTCGCCTAGGGCGCGAAACTTCCTTGCACCGGCCCTGGGTTGATGTAAGCTGCCTTACGTCGACTTAACTGTAATGTAGACCAAGCTTTAGTTTGCTGTAACTGAATCCTCAGGATTAATGCAGGCCAAATCCTGAGGATTAAATTACAGCAAAATGAATCCATTTTACTCATGAATGAGAGCATCAATATGAGGGTTTAACATGCTTCAATTTATGTGCCTTGACTTGACATCTTTAGTTGATTTGCCTTAATTTTCCTGAGGGTCCCCATGTAGATATGGTCTAAGTGTACAATTCCAAAGATCATCTGTGTAGGAGGGTCACTCACACATTCCTGAAATACCAGACATTCAAGTGCTTCTGGGAATGGCATGACCCTGCCCCCCTCGGTGTGACCCCACAATGCACTGTGAGCATGAGGTCACGCCAGCAGAGGCAGAGCAGCACGCTTTTCATTAAGGTGTCCCCAGTCTCCTACCAGACAAAACAGACAAAACCATGTCTGGTTTTGTCTCAGTACTGGATGGGGGACAAACATTAGTAAAGCAGGCCAGTCCGGTTTAAAACCAGATGAATGGCCTGCCTATCTATGTGCAAAACTCCCCCTGAAGTCCATGTGCGTCCCATGTACAGAACAAATGCAGAAGTTGGGCATAGATTAGGAAGCAATACCTGGAGTTTACTTTCATGAAACCCCATAGGGGTAAATGTTAAATTTTACAAGACAGAAATTTGAGCTGAAGGCACGATCTACCAGAGACAGATAGAAGGCACAATAGGAGGCATATTAAGTGTATGTCTACCCTGCAGTCAGAGGTAGGACTGCAGCTTGTGCAGACAAGCCTGAGCTAGTCTACATAGCATGAGTACCAACAGCAGTGACGCCACGGCAGCAGTAGATTTTAGCCCAGGCGAGTCACCCAAGTAAATATCCAGAATCCCAGAGGCATTGAACAAGTCCATCCTCAAACCCATGATGCTGGGGCTGCACTGCGCTTGTTACATTAAAGCTAGTATGGAGAGCCATCTCCAGCAGCTGTCTATCAATCAACATCTGTTCTGTTGTTTTATGGTAGCCTTCCCCACGTAACCGACCACCCACTCGAGAACACAGAAAGTCCATCCAGTCCTAAAGAAACCATCCCTTGATGGCAGCAGCCTCACCAGCTACTGCTCATTTTCCAATCTCCCTTTGTAAAGTGAGCTAATAGAAAATAGGAAAAAGGACACTAAACTATCTAAACTGCTACATGCCACAAGGAGCCACAACAGTAGTTCCCTTAACCCACCCAGCAATATTGTTAACCTTTCCAGCTATACTCTTAGCCCAGCAGAAGAGTCTGTCCTATCTCGGGGCCTCTCCTTTTGTCCCTCCAGACCCACGAACATGATACAGTTCTGCGGTGACCTAGAATCCTACTTTCGACGTCTCCAACTCAAAGAATATTTCCAACATACCTCTGAACAGCATACTAACCCACAGAATCCCCCCTACCAGCACTACAAACAAAAGGATTCTGCGTGGACTCCTCCGGACGGTCAAAACAACAGACTGGATTTCTACATAGATTGCTTCCGTCAACGTGCAAAGGCTGAAATTGTGGATAAGCAACATCACTTGCCCCATAACCTCAGCCATGCTGAACACAACGCCATCTACAGCCTCAGAAACAACCCTGACATCATTATCAAAAAGGCTGACAAAGGAGGTGCTGTCGTCATCATGAATAAATTGGAATATGACCAAGAGGCTGCTAGACAGCTCTCTAACACCACATTCTACAGGCCATTATCCTCTGATCCCACTGAGGATTACCTAAAGAAACTACACCATCTGCTAAAAAAACTCCCTGACAAAGCACAGGAACAAATCTGTACAGACACATGCCTAGAACCCCGACCAGGGACATTCTATTTGCTACCCAAGATCCATAAACCTGGAAATCCTGGACGCCCCATCATCTCAGGCATTGGCACCCTAACATCAGGCTTGTCTGGTTATGTGGACTCTCTCCTCAGACCCTACGCTACCAGCACTCCTAGCTATCTTCGAGATACTACTGACTTCCTGAGGAAACTAGAATCCATTGGTGATCTTCCAGAAAACACCATCCTGGCCACTATGGACGTAGAAGCCCTCTACACCAATATTCCACACACAGATGGACTACAAGCTATCAGGAACAGTATCCCCGATAATGTCACAGCTAACCTGGTGGCTGAACTCTGTGACTTTGTCCTCACCCACAACTATTTCACATTTGGGGACAATATATACCTTCAAGTCAGCGGCACTGCTATGGGTACCCGCATGGCCCCACAGTATGCCAACATTTTTATGGCTGACTTAGAACAACGCTTCCTTAGCTCTCGTCCCCTAACGCCCCTACTCTACTTGCGCTACATTGATGACATCTTCATCATCTGGACCCATGGAAAAGAAGCCCTTGAGGAATTCCACCATGATTTCAATAATTTCCATCCCACCATCAACCTCAGCCTAGATCAATCCACACAAGCGGTCCATTTCCTGGACACTACTGTGCTAATAAGCGATGGTCACATAAATACCACCCTGTACCGGAAACCTACTGACCGCTACACTTACCTACATGCCTCCAGCTTCCATCCAGGACACACCACACGATTCACTGTCTACAGCCAAGCTCTAAGATATAACCGCATTTGCTCCAATCCCTCAGATAGAGACAAGCACCTACAAGATCTCTATCAAGCATTCTTAAAACTACAATACCCACCTGCTGAAGTGAAAAAACAGATTGACAGAGCCAGACGAGTACCCAGAAGTCACCTCCTACAAGACAGGGCCAACAAAGAAAATAACAGAACACCACTAGCTGTCACCTTCAGCCCCCAACTAAAACCTCTCCAGCGCATCATCAGAGATCTACAACCTATCCTGAAAGATGATCCTTTACTCTCACAGATCTTGGGAGACAGACCTGTCCTCGCTTACAGACAACCCCCCAACCTAAAGCAAATACTCACCAGCAACCACACATCACTGAACAAAAACACTGACCCAGGAACCTATCCTTGTAACAAAGCCCGATGCCAACTCTGTCCACATATCTATTCAAGTGACACCATCATAGGGCCTAATCACATCAGCCATACCATCAGGGGCTCGTTGACCTGCACATCTACCAATGTGATATATGCCATCATGTGCCAGCAATGCCCCTCTGCCATGTACATTGGCCAAACCGGACAGTCTCTATGCAAAAGAATTAATGGACACAAATCTGACATCAGGAATCATAATACTCAAAAACCAGTGGGAGAACACTTTAACCTGTCTGGCCATTCTTTGACAGACCTGCGGGTGGCTATCTTAAAACAGAAAAACTTCAAAAACAGACTCCAACGAGAGACTGCTGAGCTGGAATTGATATGCAAACTAGACACAATCAACTCAGGGCTAAATAGGGATTGGGAATGGCTGAGCCATTACAAACATTGAATCTATCTCCCCTTGTAAGTATTCTCACACTTGCTTCTTATCAAACTGTCTGTACTGAGCTATCTTGATTATCACTTCAAAAGTTTTTTTTCTCTTACTTAATTGGCCTCTCAGACTTGGTAAGACAACTCCCACCTGTTCATGCTCTCTGTATGTGTGTATATATATCTCCTCAATATATGTTTCACTCTATATGCATCCGAAGTGGGTTGTAGCCCACGAAAGCTTATGCTCTAATAAATTTGTTAGTCTCTAAGGTGCCACAAGTACTCCTGTTATTTTTGCGGATACAGACTAACACGGCTGCTACTCTGAAACCTGAGCTAATAGAGAAGCTAACTAAAAATAACTGCTGCCAGCTTCATGGATTCCCTTCCAGCTAGGTTTCAGACTGAAGGGAGATAATGATACCGCTCTTCCCTTGTGAGATGTTTTGAGATCTATGCATAGAAAGTGCTATATTAACGCCTGACTATTATTCTTCACAGTTACCTACATTCAAGAAGGCTTTGTGCTGAATGCCCATGTTACCTGCAGCTATTTGAAGCATTCAGCACATAACTGTGGGGTTATTTCATTTAAAACAGAACAAACAGACATCAACTTTAAATTCTATGGGAATGTGGTTAAGATGCCTCAGACATGTTATAAGATGTATGAAATATAAGACAAATCTCCATGAGTGTCATATTTCATTATGGATTTATTCCTGGTGTTTTCTATTAAACTTGTTTTTTATCACTGCTTTCTTGTTTTCACTGGTGGCATCATTTGTCAGAGACTGTAATGGTTGCTGCTTTATTATAGAACTGTGTTACAGGAGAATGCTAATAAGGAGTTAAAAGCAGAACAAGAAGAATGACTCCTGAGGTCAAGAAATACTGAATTTGTTTAAAAATGTTAAACTCCACTCACGTTCAAAATATTGAGCTGAGTACTAGTTGCATGACTTGTTTAGCAATTGTTTCTGGGTATTCTTTAAATATACCATGTAATAAAATGACCATTGCCACATTAACAATTCCTTTTTTAAAATTTAATGACAAAATTTGTTTTCTACACTTCAGATGTTAGTATATATTTTACAGGACCATTACATTACTTATCTATTTTCCTCCCATACTCTGCATGCAGCTGTGAAGATTTGTCACTATTGATGGCTGGTAACTCAGAACTGGTCAGGAATTTTCTGACAGAAAATATCAAAACTGAAACTGTTCATGGGAAAGGGTTGTTTTAGACCAGGGGTCGGCAACGTTTGGCACACGGCTCGCCAGGGTAAGGACCCTAGCGGGCAGGGCCAGTTTATTTACCTGCTGACGCGGCAGGTTCGGCCGATCGCGGCCCCCACTGGCCGCGGTTCACCATCCCGGGCCAATGGGGGTGGCAAGAAGCGGCGCGGGCGAGGGATGTGCTGGCCGCGGCTTCCCGCCGCCCCCATTGGCCCGGGACGGTGAACCGCGGCCAGTGGGGGCCGCGATCGGCCAAACCTGCCGCGTCAGCAGGTAAATAAACTGGCCTGGCCCGCCAGGGTCCTTACCCTGGCGAGCCACGTGCCAAACGTTGCCGACCCCTGTTTTAGACAAATCTCCTGATTAGAAATTTTTTTGGAAAAAAGTTTTGAAATTGTCACAGTGCCCCATTTTGACACTTCTAGGCTAAACCAACTTTACATTGACTTGATTCACTCCTCCCCTCCTTTCCTCACGATTATAGATTGGTTTAAAATTTGAGAGTGACTTTTCATCCCAATTCAGGACCGGGGAAAAAAATTGAAATTCTCAGAGAATGAGAACCATTTCTTGCCCAGCACTATTGTTAAAACTTTGGAAAAGTAAAGATACAAGAACCATAAAAACAACTGCCAGTGCCTGCAGTGTTTCCATTTGATCAATGAGAACTCTCATTTTCTTTGTTTTATTATAGTGTCGATGTGGCTTGTTTAATAATTTTGAATAATCCTTAATTAGATATTTGTCAAATACTACCCCATGTAGTATTATGGAGGTGCCACATTGTCTCCCTGGTTCAATTTGTTTTGAGAAACTGCTTTTTTGTGCATCATCTAGTGATTGCTCTCCTAATTCATAGTGCTTACTCTCTTGAATACACAATGAATTTTCTAAGACAGTACAGTTAAATCCTTTGAGTAGTTTATGGGTTCTTAAATAATGCTAAATTGGCTCTTTTTGGAACTATATGAGACTTGTCAGGGCAGATCTCCTCTCTGCTTCACTTCTTTAATTCCAGTTCCATTGCTTGATCCATACTTTTCTCCAATAGTAGCCATGTGAAATGTACTACCCCTGTCCCCTCATATGTCAGGGGCTGACCTCACAGCTGCAGCTCACTAGAGATCAGACATGCACTGGCCCTGCCATCTTTTCTCTGGTAACACCCTTATGTCTAGGGTTACCATACGTCCGGATTTCCCCGGACATGTCCGGCTTTTTGGTGCTCAAATCCCCATCCGGGGGGAATTTCCAAAGAGCCGGACATGTCCGGGGAAATAGGGAGGCATAAGCCAGGGTCTGCCCAGCACGATCTGCCGGGTCCGCAGCGCAGCCCAGCTGCCCCAGCTACAATGCTCAGACGGGGAACGGGGGGGCTCGGGCTTCCCTCGCGGGCGGGGACCCCCCGGCCACTGGGGGACCCTTCCTGTGGCCCCGTTGCCCCGCGCAGCTTGGAACCCGGCGCCGCGGGAGCTGTTTCCGGCGGGGACAGACAGGCCGTGGAACGAGCTCGGCGGCAGGAAGGAAGCTGCATCCGGGGCTGCAGGGACCCGCGCTGCCGAGCGTCTGAAGCCCCCAGCAGGCAGAGGCTGCCGGGTGAGCGGGGGAGCAGGGCAGGCGGGGGCATAGAGGCTGCAGGGGCAGGGGGGTTCAGGGGCTGCAGGGCGAGTGGAGAGCAGGGGTCTCAGAGGCTGCAGGGGCGGGGGGTGCAGGGGCAGGGCAGGAGGGGGGCGCAGAGGCTGCAGGGGCCGGGGGGTGCAGGGGCAGGGCAGGCGGGGGGCGCAGAGGCTGCAGGGTGAGTGGGGAGCAGGGGTCACAGAGGCTGCAGGGGCGGGGGGGTGCAGGGGCTGCAGGGCGAGTGAGGAGCAGGGGTCACAGAGGCTGCAGGGGGAGGGCAGGCGGGGGGCGCAGAGGCTGTAGGGCGAGTGGGGAGCAGGGGTCACAGAGGCTGCAGGGGCAGGGCAGGCGGGTGCAGGGGCTGCAGGGCGCATGGGGAGCACGGGTCACAGAGGCTGCAGGGGCGGGGGGGTGCAGGGGCTGCAGGGCGAGTCGGGAGCAGGGGTCACAGAGGCTGCAGGGGCGGGGGGTGCAGGGCGAGTGGGGAGCAGGGGTCACAGAGGCTGCAGGGGCGGGGGGTGCAGGGCAAGTGGGGGGCGGGGGGTGCAGGGCAAGTGGGGAGCAGGGGTCACAGAGGCTGCAGGGGCCGGGGGGTGCAGGGGCAGGGCAGGCGGGGGGCGCAGAGGCTGCAGGGGCGGGGGGTGCAGGGGCTGCAGGGGCGGAGGGGCTGCAGGGCGAGTGGGGAGCAGGGAAGCACTTAGCAACCCCCAACCAAGATCAGAGCGGGAGGGAGGAGGGGGAATGCAGGGTGCTCAGAGGAGGGGGCAGAGTTGGGGCAGGGGCTTTGGGGAAGGGGCGGGGTTGGGGCAGGGCTGGGGGTGGGGAAGGGGCGGGGTTGGGGCGGGGCCAGGCCCCCGTGGAGTGTCCTCTTTTTTTCAGTGTTGAAATATGGTAACCCTACTTATGTCAGCATTCAGGTACAGGGCTGACATAGGTAGTTATGCAAGTCTATTCCACCCCTGGAAAATTCACAGATGAGAAGATCAGTTTAAATTTCCAGCTGTTTGTTTTACAAGCAGTACAAAACAAGTGGAATGGGGCCAAGGAGCTGCCCCAACCTGTGTATCATCTAATCCAATTTTGCATGTACTATGTAGGACTCTTTTGACAATATATAACTTAGCCATATACCTAATAAACAGTGTGTGTTTCAGAGATGTCAGTATCTTGGCATAGCTACAGCTCTGAAAAGGGACTGGTGCTATTAGACACTTGGGGTATACTACATGGCAGCTGGGAACAAGTCTCCCAGCCTAAGTAAACCGTCACAGGCTAGCTCTTCTGGAGTTAACATGCTAAAAATGATAGTATGGACACTGCAGCATAGGCAGCAGCTCAGGGCTAGCTACACCAATACAAATCTGTCTGATCCCCTGGGTCCAAGCTCAGGTGGCTAGCCTGTGCCACCACCTGTGCTGCAACATCCACATTGCTATTTTTAGCACACTCGGTTGAGTGGTGCTAGCATGTGCCTGCACCTGTCTATCTGGGCTGGGAGGCATGTTCCCAACTGCAGTGTAGACATACCCTCATATATCCAGTGTTTCACATTACAGTGCTCCAGATACGTGGATCTGAGATCAGAAGCGAGACCTTACTGCTGAATCTGGAGAGGGAGGTGAAGGAGAAGCAGCCCTCCCAGCTGTATGTTGAGTTCCATATCAGGAGGTCCAGTCATGGCTCTTGTGGTAAGCCTGTCTCCCATTGGACCATTATGCTGTGTTACAAAGCTGGCTCCTCACACACTTCAGAGAAAGCCAGAGTCATCTTGGAATAATGACACCTCCTTCTGAGATGCATTAATTCTATCCTTGAAGTGGGATTATCCTGCAAAAATTAGACTATCTAGCATGCCTGTTACTGAAAAAATCAGCAGAGTTTAACCTCCAGCAAAGGAACCGTTTTGATATTTTTAAACTTATTTTGTTCATGCCACAATTTATAAATCTAGTTTAAAACCAAAAAAAAATCTACTATAAAGAATATGTTTCAAGCTATCTACTGAACTGATAATGTGAGACTATTCGCCACTGTTTAATATTTATATCTTTCCACCACATAGACAAAGCCAAAATAGAAATTTTGGAAAAGTAAGGGAAGTTTCTGTCTTGTGGAGAGAATCTTCTCTCCTTAATGTTTGTTGGTACCTTCATTCCTCTGCAGACAATAAAAGCATGGTTACAAAGAAATACCCACCATAAAACATGTTGCCTTTTGGGGGAGGGCAATGCATATTTTAGAACTTTGTTTTGTAGAATTTTCAACACAGGTATCAGAGTGTCTTAAAGGCTTGTTAATAGTATTTCAGTTCCTACTTAAAATAGTGAAAGTATTTTTGACATATTTCTGGGAGTAGCCGACCCTATTAACTTCCACTTAAGGTGCAATTATTCAGGAATATTATAGATCATTATGTGGCTTTGGAGAAAAATCAGTATGATATAAGTGGCCATTAATGAAAGTGAAAATGGTAGTAGAACCCCTACAAAAGCACATGCGGTATTCCCATGAATACCAAATTAATTCATTATGATAGCAGTGTTAAACTATTTCCTACCTTATGACAAGAAATGTATTTTTCATTGATGAAATATAAATACTTGCTTGTCATAGTTTACAGAAGGGTTATTTTAGAGATGGGCTTGGGTGACAATGTTACAACAAATGAGCCATTGTCACAATTGTATTTCATCTTTCCAGAGATAAAACCTCCCTTCCTTTTCTGTTGGACTGACAATTTGTAGTAACAGAAAACTTTACACTTTCCCAGTTCCTGTTGTGACAGACTCAAGCTACACTAGCTCTCTTTTCCCCCTGCAAAAAATAAACAAATACAAATCTTGCTCTGATTCTAGGAGTGGGAGGTGAATACACTAAGAATATGCCAACCTCAGATTGTATATTGCATAGGAGGCAAGAAACCAGCTCCCTCTGTTGCAAAGATATGCAAAGGAGCAGGCAACAGATCAGCCCTCACCTATACAAAAGCATGGTAAACCAGCTCTCAGCATTAGCAAAATAGTGCAGTCGGTGCTGATGTCTGTGCACTTACACAGCAAAATTGCAGAATGTGCAGGTAACTGGCCCCAGCATAATAATAAATAAAAATACCTAGCTCTTATGTAGTACCTGTACTTTTCATCAGTAGATCTCAACATGCCTTATGAAGTATCATTATCCTCAGTTGAGATGGGGAAAAATGAGGCACTGAGAGATGAAGTGACTTACCCAGGGTCTTCCAGCAGGCCAATGGCTAAGCCATCCATAGAACCCAGGTCTCCTGAGGCCCACTCAGATGTGCTATCCACTAGGCTACACTCCATATAATTTCTAGTGACAAAGGAACTTTAAAAGCATTGGAATCCTTTTGCTGGGGCTGTTATCAGCATTTACTGGGCCAAAGCATTGTTGCCAACTTTTGTGAGCTTGTCACAAGTCTTACAGTATTTGTAACTGCTCTTCAGTAGGCTTGGCAGAATTCAATTTTTATTTTTTTATAATTTTGACAAGTAATATTGATATTTATTTTTAAACATTTTTACCTATTTAAATTTTCACAGTTGTGCAAAATTAAGGGTTTTAAGAATTTTTCTATTTTTATTTAAATTTTCACAGGAAATTATTGGGGGAATCAGACAATGGCGGGGCCAGACAATTATTTAATGACAGTAGACAGATCGAAAAAGTTAAAGCTTTATAGCCACTAAAACACAAATTGTCAACTTCCCATGTCAAAATATAGAAAATAAATATTAAGTCAAACTCTACAGTTCTCAAGCAGCACTTTTTTTGCTTTACCTATCTGTAAATTTCTATCAATAGAAAGTTTTTTTGTTTCTGTGTATATGGCGAAATTAACATTTACCAACACTTACCAATAAAAACCTAATCCTTCGAAGCCTATCTTAAATCATGCTATTACATCAGAGCTTCACTTTTCATTAAAAAAAAAAACACATTAAGTTTCAAGTTTCTCATAGCTGCAGAGAAAAGCTTGAAAATGCAAACTCTCAAGGGTCAAAAAAATCAGAAGGTTTGGTTTCAAAAGAAACCAAATATTTATATTTAATCCAATTTCATGGATTTAGAGGGCCTGTTTAATGATTTTTTGAACACTTAATGTTGGTAGTATTGCAAAATGTAAGATTGATTTCCACCACCTTTCACTAACCTGTTTCACTGGCTCTTCCTTCCATCCCCTTGCGCGCGCACACACAGCTGTTTCCCACTAACTATTATTCCACCCCTCTGAGCAGGCACATTGCAATGACGAGGCCATAGCAGGCCTCACTTCTCCAATGCTATCTCACTCCGTTGCCTGCTGTCAAGGCTTCTCTCAGCTTCTAGTTCCTGAGTGAGCCAGGAGTGCTCCAAACAGTTGCCTTGTCAGTCCCTTCGCCAGCTGCTTTCAGTGCCTGTTAGCCACCTGCCACATCAAGGCAATTGAAGGAAGTTGGTTTTGCTGCTTTCCTTCTGGTTTCCTACCTAGCCGCAATGCCTGGAAGACTATAGGGCAGCAGGAGAGGCCCTCTGCGGCCTGTGACTAAGCCCAGGTGGAAAGCATGTAGCCCAGGATTGCTTCCCTTCCTTCACAAAGTAACTGAGTGTAACCACAATGTGGGTAAGGAATAAGGGAGCTGCTGGGACCATCACCTTCCCCTACAGTTTGAAAAGAAGCCTGTGATAAATTGGAGACACCAAAGGATCAACAAGGTAGGATCAGATAGGCCTGGTGCGGGGAGCAGGAGAGCATCATGGAGCAGGGCAGAGGATGGGGGAAAAAGGAGAGGAACTCTTGTCTGGGTTTCTGGGCATGCACCACATGGAGCAGTGTGAAGGATTTTACAGTGTCTGATTCCTCTGCACTGCCACTTGCTTCCAGACAAATTTGAAAGTGCAATAGACACCTCCAGTTCTCTCCACGGTCCTCTTCTAGACTGAAGGGTGGGGTTCATTTTGGTTACTTCCACTACTATCTGATACAGACATGACATACAGGAATGCTGGTTTAAAAAGGCTATTTATTTCCTGGCCTCTGTCACATGATTTTGGATCGCGTTACGGATGGTTACACATCATCAGGTGGCAGAGGTAAGTAGCCACATTGACTCCACTGGCTTCTGTTACAGGTAGAGGTGGTCAAAAAACAATTAAATGATTTTGTAAAAAATGTTAAAATTTCAAAGTTGTTTGCATTACACACGGCTCAAAATGGATCCATTTTATAATCTTTTCTGCATATTTTTAACCCAAGGTTTCACCAAAATCTTTAAAGTTTTTCATTTCTCAAAAACCCAGTTTTCAGAAAAAAATGGTTTTCAGTGAACAAAATTATCAATGGTGATTTTGAAAATGATTTTGGTAAAAATCATGATTACAAACTTTACAGAAAATTTCTGAAAAAAGGGAAAGTGATTATAATGTAGACAGTTTTTTTCTGCAAAAAGCTCATTTTTTTTAAAAAAGGCCATTTTTCAGCAAATAGCCTTTGTTCAGAATTTCAACCAGCTCTCATTATATGCAAATGAGCAACTGAGTCAGTTGCAGCAGCCCTCAGGGGTACAATACACTTAAGGCTCATTCTAGTGATGACATTGTCATAGCTTGTGTCTGATTTTAAGAAAATGGTATGCAGCACATTCTTTACTCTCTGTTACTCATGCAATCATAAGCAAGACAACCCCCAGCTCAGTCTTCAGTTCTGTTGTTTCACCACCCAATTCTCCACCCCTTGTTGTTGCCCCACCTGACTGACTCAATCACTGGACAGTCCCCACCTGACATCCCCCAAATCACATCTTCCATTCTTCTGTTAGTGAAAGAGACAAGCTTTCAAGCTTACACAGTGTTAAGGATTGGACCTTGGGCGATCTTATCTAACAATCACGGCAGGAAACTGGCCTAATAGTTGGAGCAGAAGTGACCAGGCCTAGTGGCCACAGCTCAAATCAGGAGCCAAGTTACCAATTATAGGGAATGAGCTGGAGCTGAGAACCAGGAATCAGGAGATGAGGGTCAAAGACATGGTCAGAAGCTCCACATCCACAGAATGAGCCAGAAGCAGGGAGAAGGCCCAGAAACACCGTTGTAGGCATGGAACACTACTGAGCAGCCTGAGACCTAGCCTGATACAGAGTTCAGAATGTGCCTGCTGATGTCTTCAGCCAGTCAGGGGGTCAGGTTCATTAGATGAATCAGCTGAGGGCAACAAGCTGCATCCGGGTTCCACTGTGGGTCCCTGAAACACACAGCTCTTCCTCAGGTCCAAACAGGGCCAGCTCCAGGTTTTTTGCCGCCTCAACCCTCCCCCCCCCCCCCAAAAAAAAAACACGGAGTGCCACCCCTTGGAAAGTGCTGCCCTCAAAGGGCCGGAATGCCTAGAGCCGGCCCTGAGTCCAAAGCTTCACCAACAGAAGTTGGTCCAATAAAAGTTATGACCTTACCTATCTTGTCTCTCTAATATCCTAGGACCAACATAGTTACAACAACACTGCAAACAATCTTCCATTCTGTCACTGAAATGGGTTCAGCAGAATTCACCCTATAGAACTGCTAGGCTTTCAAATGACAATGGTCTGTAAGTCTGATCTCTTTCCAGTGGAGATCATTCTGTACTGTGAGAATAAATGTTAGAAACATGATGTTTTGTTTTAATTTGAGATTTTTCCACTGGGAAAAATTAGGAAGTAAAACTCACTAGAATTATCATGGAATATGCTTAAGAATACCTCCTTACAGTCACAGTATCTCCAAGTCCGAAAGAAAGAAAGAGGCAAGAAGGTGAGGGGAAAATAGCTCTAGCTTAATAGCAAGGAGCAAGAAGTAAGGTACCCACAGGAGAGTCTTTGGTTTTATTAGTTTACCAGGGTAAGAAGAGTCCAATCACAGAGGAGAAAGAAATTGCATACATGCTAAATAATTTTAAAGAGGATATTGCAGAAATACCCATACTCCAGTTGTGAAGGTAAACTGTTGTCAGAGGGTATAAAAAGTGCTGAAGCATCTTGACAAATTAAATTGCAGTAAATCACTGTGATTGGATGCTATTCATCTGAAAGTTCTGAAGAAACTAAACAAAATAACTGAGCTATTAAACATATGTAATTTTTCATTCAAAACAGCTACTACATGAGAGATTTGGAGGGGAGCCAACAGTATATTGTATCTATAATTTAAATAAGTATTGGGGTGATCCTGAGAATTATAGACTGATAAACCTTACTGCAGTACCCAGAAAATTTGCTGAGAAAATTATTACATTATTAATTATTATTGTTTAATATATGTATTTCCAAAAGGCTTATCACTATTGGTGTTTCATATGAGCTAAGACATAAAGCAAAAAAGTGTTTCTATCCAGTCAGTGTTTTTGTTAATATAAAGTTGAACAAGTGTATTTCCTCGCAATGCAAAAACTAAAAAGGAAAGAAATCACACCCTTGTGAACAACTACCTCCAAGTGTTAACCCATGACATCATGTTATTCAACACCAACAGTCTAAGGCCACAATTTTGTAAAGATTTGATGTGTTAACTTCTCTCATTGACTTCAATTAGCCTAGTCACTGTGCATAAGATTAAGCACGTGCATTATTATTTATATTACTGTAACTCCTAGGAGGGCTAGTCATGAACCAGGACCCCATTATGCTAAGCGCTGTTACAAACACAAAACAACACTATGGTCTCTGCTCTAAAGAGCTTAAAATCTAAGTGTAAGACAAGAGACAGACAATCAGATAGTGGAAGACAATAGTGGTCAGCATGACAGGCAGTGGTCTCAGCACAACAGTGGCTTAACTGGTATCAAGTTTTTTGTAGGCATCATGGCAAAGGAGCATTTTAAGGAAGAATTAGAAAGAGGATAATGAGGTAGCTTTTCTGATGTTACTGGGAGCTCATCCCAAGCATGAGGGGCAACATGGGAAAAAGCATGCAGGTGCTTGTTTGAAAATTTAACAAGTGGGTGATGGAGATTGGCAGTGTGATGATTGAAGGCAGAAGTTTTTGCAGGAGAAGAGCCTAATACTCTCACACAATCACTCTCAGTTCAGTAGTATTATCATCCTAAACACACACATCAAAGGACTGAAAAAAATTCACACGGTAACAGATAACCTTAACTCTGACCTGTTAATATATTATAAAACATGTTATGCATATACACATGAAAATACGTTCAACTAATATTAGGACCAGATTATGAACCCCTTATATGCACTTGGGAATTTACTTACACAAAAGTAGTCCCACTGACTTCAGTCCATGTTTTATATCTTAATTCTTTTATTCTGGTCAACCTCACTTCTGTAGACGGTATTCAGAACAATTCTAATGCTATGAGGTTAGACCTCATGGGTAGCTTTAAATAATATTGTACAGAGCTTTAGTTAGTAGCATATAGTGCACTGTGGAATGTTTATTTTAAAGTCATAATTAAATATATTGTAGAAGTTTGTGCTTTTGATAAGATAAGAACTCTTGAATAATTTTTCTTTTTTTTTCTGACTGACATGGCATGTAAAGCTGCTAAAACTATAATGTTAAGCTTGTAGTTGTCATTAAGTTATTAATGAATGTCACATTGGAAAGCTGATGTTAACGTTGTGCATTGCAAGGTGATTTCTGTATTTTACTGCTTAAGTTCGCTTCCCTTGTAAATCCACTGAAGCCCAAATCATTTGATTTTTAGGAAGGCCCATCTGTTCGCCTATATTTTCGAAAGAGATAAGGATGAGTAGATGTATTGGATTGGGGGCGGGAAAGGGAAAGCTTTATTTTTCAGTATTGGCCCTTTTTTGATAAAGATTAAGGGTCTGATTGTGATCTTCCTTATATTGGTATCATACTGGTGTACTTCCATATGTATATCATGACATTGTGTTTATAATTAAAGACTACTCACTTTGGTGGAGTTACTCCAACTTGACTGGTGTAATGGAGATTAGAATTAGGTCCTATAACCCAGTATATCGAATGAATCCATTTTTATTAACTCCAGCAGTATCATAGGGCTATAGTACAGGATGTACAATAATCAGTTTAAGATCTGAAAAAGCTAGAGAGGATGCATCATATCAACAGAAAGAGGAGTTTCCCAGCTTTCTGGCAAAAAAAATGCTTATGACCATGGAAGATCTTGAACTACTGGACCTTAAAATTGAAAAAAAATATAGATTTATATAGTTATTTTGGATTATTCTTACAGATTTCCAAAATATTAGCAGTTATACTTATTTGCCTACCAGGCTAATACAGTTGGATTCATGATATTAGGCAGCCTGGCTTAACTACAAAGCTATATGAAAAATAGCACCAATAAACATATTAAGGTTCTAAAACCCTTCTGAAATATTTTGATATTTTGGCATATATAGTACACAGTACTGTGGTACAGTATAAAAGTTAATATTGGCAATCATTTTAGATAGACAAGATGGGTAAGGTAATATCTTTTATTGGATCAGCTTCTGTTAGTGAAAGAGACAAGCTTTCAAGTTTACACAGAGCTCTTCTTGACCAGCATAACTCATTAATAGAACTCCACAACATTTTCTGAATTTCAGAATTTTGAAAAATTTGACAAAAGGAAAAAATGACTTTTTCACAATTTTTATATTCTCTTTTAACACCAATTCTACTGATTCATGGCTTCGTAATTCATTAGTAATACAATGAAATGTGTCCCAAGAAAATCCTTACACCACACCATTCCATATACCATAGATTTAAATTTTGAGATCTTTGTTTAAGTGCTTAAAACAGGTGAAATATGCATGTGTATGACAATAGTTTCTTTGGAAAGAAACATTTTATAAAAGTAGTGTGTTTTAATGAGGGATTTGAATGGTGACAGACGTGTACGTTGGGGTCCTGGAAAATAGAAAATTGTCTTAGACATAAAAAGAAGACTAGGAAAAAGCATGGAGACCATCAACACAGATACAGTCCACCTATATAGCCTTGTAGCAATGAGAACCCCTTAGATGTCTGATGATTTTTGCTTTTTGTGACAGTTCTGTAAGAAACTTCAGTGTTGCCTTGGTGTGAATAAGTGTCTCAAAAGGGAAGAGCTGATTGTAAAATTAGAGTCTTCTGTTCAAGCCCCTCCCCCCATCCTTCTTGGGAGGGGTTGGAAGTACTTTGGCCTACTGAGGCCCCATAAGACTGATGATCGAGCTCTGGTATGCTTTTAGCATGCATGTAGGAATTGTTATTGTTTTTTGTATGTTTTCTCTGTAATGCTTTCACCTTAAGAATAAATGTGCTTGCTTATACAGAGTTGTGGGGTAACTTACAACTGCTGGCAATTATGCTGTTCATAAGCTTTTGAAAGGAAAACAAAGTGCAGATGCTGGCCTGTCTAGGCAGTGGGAACATCACAGCATAGGCAGGGAACTGTGCAGTCTAGAAAAACCCTGGTCAGGAGGGACGGAGGGGTGGGTCTCCACTCAAGAGAGGCAACAGCTGAGGAGCTGGGAAGCTAGAGCAGGTGCCCTTGAGGGACCACGGATGGGGAATACAGGTGCAGTTGCCCTGAAGTGTGACAGATATAACTGGGTTGAACTAAATACAAATAAGTGACTTTAAAAATACCCTGCCTTCACCCATTAAATGCTGGTAGTTTCCAGACTCCCAGCCAAATAAATGTACGTAAGATAATGTGTATCTAGTGTGCATGCATTGTCAATGAATGATTATCTGACAAAAGCACATTAATAATAATACATAGCTCTCATGTATTACTTTTCATCATTAGATCTCAAAGCACTTTACAAAGGAGGTCAGTATCATTAGCCCCATTTTATAGATACAGAAACTAAGGTGAAGTGACTTGCCTGAGATCACCCAGCAGGCTAGTGGCAAAGGCAGGAATAGAAGCGGGTCTTCCAAGTCCCAGTCCAGGGTGCCATCCACTAGGCCACGCTGGCTGTCCTTTGAGGCAGATTGTTCATAACTACAGCTAAGTACTGTAGGAATTTAAAACCAGATTATAATGTTATGTATATCATCTGTCATGGGTGTCAAATTTTGCACCATTATAGGGCACAATAGCAACGGAGACGCTGCAAGGTTTAGTGGTTAGGACATTGAGCTAGAAGTCAGGAGCTCCATTCCTGCTGTATGACTGTGGGTAAATCACTTCATTTCTCTGTGCCTTTGTTTCCATTTTCACCCAGTCTGTCTTATTTATATAGACTGAAACCTCTTTGGATCAGGAATTGCCTTCTGCTATATGTTTTTATGGCAGTTAGCACAATGGGGTGTCTCTGAGGGCCTCCAGGCATACATGTAATATAAATAACTAATGAGAAATCTAAAAGAAGGAAAAAACTGTTACTATGCACATGCAGTTTCTCATTTTCAAATAGGATTAACTCAGTAACACCTCATTTTGTAATATTTTAAATATCAAAAAAGGCACCAAGCCAAAATAAGGAATAAGGGCTACATTTTCAGCTTGGTGGGCAGTGGATCAGATGTACCAACCTGTTTAACTCTAGCAGGATAGTACACCTAATTTTGTGTACATTGTGCTGAAAATGTAGTATCACTTTATGCCAGTGTAAGGGGACTGTTGCCCCCTTACTAACATTCAGTGGGGTGTTTTGGTTGGCTAGCTCCCTGCACTAAAAGGGGAAGGGTCGATGGCAAATCAGGAGCCTGAGACTGACAGTCCCCAGGAACAATGGGGAGAGGCCAATGCTCCAGATCAGCCTGATTGACAGGCTAATCAGAGGGTCAGGAGGCCAGGGAGGTCCGGTCCTCCGTGTGAGTTGGAATTGCCTGGGTCAGACTGAGTGGGGCCGAGCTAAGGAGAAAGCAGGGGCCCAAGCTGAGCTGGAGAGCAGAACCGTGCCAGATCCAGAGGAGCCAGAGACGCAGCCCAGGGAGAGCAGAGCCTGTGCTGGGAGCAGAGCTGCAGCCACAGAGCCAGAGACACAGCCCAGGGAGAGCAGATCCTGTGCTAGGAGCAGAGCTGCAGCCACAGAGCCAGAGACGCAGCCCAGGGAGAGCAGAGCCTGTGCTGGGAGCAGAGCTGCAGCCACAGAGCCAGAGACACAGCCCAGGGAGAGCAGATCCTGTGCTAGGAGCAGAGCTGCAGCCACAGAGCCAGAGACGCAGCCCAGGGAGAGCAGAGCCTGTGCTGGGAGCAGAGCCGCAGCCACAGAGCCAGAGACGCAGCCCAGGGAGAGCAGAGCCTGTGCTGGGAGCAGAGCTGCAGCCACAGAGCCAGAGACACGGCCCAGGGAGAGCAGATCCTGTGCTGGGAGCAGAGCTGCAGCCACAGAGCCAGGTGTGGTGAGCAAGTGGGGCCAGCCAAGGGGGGACCTTGGGCAAAGGGCCCAGCACAGAAAGACACCCCTAGCCAAGGGCCCTTGCAGGCCAGACCGGGAGGGGGACCTTAACTTGACGGGGGGCTGACGCTGGGAAGAAGGGTCCCACCACTCAAAGCCCGGAGGTGTGTGGCCACCACCATTGCAAGTGTCCAACCCGCAGCATCCCTGCAGCACAGCCAGGGCCTGAGAAGGAAATCTGGGACCTACAAGGAACAGACTGTGAAGTGCCCTGATGTCCAGAGACACTGTTTGTGATGTTCCCTGCCACAGAGCGGGGTGATGTTTTCCTTTAACCTTTCCCATTTTTCCTTGTTCTTTTCTTTAGATTAATTGTTAATTAAACAACTTGTATTTGCTTTAAATTGTATGGAATAATCAGTGGGTCAGGGAGGTGCCCAGTGCAGAGAGGGTACCCCGGAGTGGGGACACCCTAGCCCCTGTCCTAGGTGACCACATCAGGGTTGGGGGTCGAGCCCCCCAGGAATCCTGGGCCCAGCCTTGTTGGGGTTACGAGGACTCTGCCAGACAGGAGAGTGGAAGGGGAGCCCTCAAGGGCAGGGAGGCCTCTGGGTAAAGGGAGTGGGAGCGAGGACTCGGATCCTTTTGCTAGCCCACTTCACCGGGGTAGTGCAGAAGCCAGGAAAGTTCCCCACAATAGCGGGACCATTCCCCCGCTTACACCAGCACAATGTCGAAAGAAAAATATATTTTATTACAATTAAAGAAAACCAAACAAACAATCTAGAAACCTAAAGCATGATAGTTTCGATATAATATAATGAAGTATAATGCAATACTACAGTGATTTTAATGAAATTTTACTTGGAAAACAATACACTCCCAGACTGTAGCTCTGTTGCAATTGTAGCATAGATAGTTCCTGATTTGTGAGATTAACTGACCTATTTAAATGCATTTCCCTATTAAGAGACTTGATTATCCAGGACTGGCTAATCTTATCCAACTCAGTATCTAAGGATCACATCTTAACTGAGATGATAACATCCAGTTTGGGAGGGGTGATTATTGCAACATGATAAGGATGCCAGGAAGCAGCAAACATACAAACAGGGTTGGGGGAGGAGGGGGTGAAGGAAGGAAGGAAGGAAGGAAGGAAAGCAAGCAGGTGTGAAACAGTGTTTGGAAATATCTGGCATTCAAAGACCTTGTTTGGGGAAGGTCTCACGTATGTTAGTGAACAGTAAATTTGGACCATTTCCTGTATATCCTAATAAGGAAAGAGCTTAATTGGGAATTACTGTAGCTTAAAACCAAAACATTTCCAAGGTTTTTAGAATTGCTCAGGAACATACCTAAGATCCCAGCTACCCTAAAACATAAAGAAACGTTTTGTAACCAGGTCAAGAGACAACTCTGTAACTGACTCAGTTATAATTATAGTATAGCTCAGGCCCTGACTCCATTCTAATTGTACAGTATGACGGGTTCTTGCATGAACTAAGTGTAGAAGTGCTTGGCTAGAGCAAGACCAATTCTAATATTATAAACATAACATTAAAAATCATAATTACAGATACTTCATTTAAGACCTGGGAATGTAACTGGCACAGGCTGATTTCTGATGATCTAGGAGTAATTGACTCAGCTCTAGGGTGTTTAATGAAGCAGCTGGACTATGATTTTTGTGTTTTGCAAAAACCAAAAATGTAGCTAATGGGTTGTGTGTTCCTTGTAGATGGTGGACAGATTTTTTCAGGATTAAGGAAATAAAGAATAGTACAGAAGAGAGCTTCACAGAATGGTAAACAGGCTAAGTTTGGAATCTCAGCCAGAGTGCACCTTTCGAGTTTCTGCGGTTTATATCCCTCTGAAATAGGCATCTGTTCACTGCATCAAAAGGAACAGTGTTTCTTCATATCCAAAACAGCTGTTTTTTTAAAATCTGTTTGCCAATACAATAGATTATCTTTAGTTAAACACTTGCTTCAAAGAGCCAAGTAGTCCAATTATCACCCCAATTATAGCCTCCTACCCCCCATTTCCTCTGTTTATCCTTCCCCTATGTAACTTACAACTATGACCAGAGTTACTAATAATGCTGGGGCATTTACTACATGCCTACAGCAGAACTTTGTCACTGTAGGCTTTTAATTCAGTGTCTACTGAGGATTAATTTAGTAGTTCAATTATTCTTTCCATTTGATTTCCCTTTCTATTTGTGGCTAGAATGCAATCCTTACCTGAAGCTTTGAAATACAGACATCCTTTTCCTGGTTACTATAGCTGTGTGCTCGCCCCTGCCCAGTAGTACTGTTTAATGATAGATGTGATTCCCTTTGGCTACCTGTAATATGTTTGCATAGGAGAAATAATTACATGAAATCTCTAACTAATGTTGTAATATTCTGAGATTGTGAAACTAGCAACTTTATTTCTCATCCCTAATAATCATTATTATTAGTATTGTAATACCACGTAGGAGTCCCAGTCAAGGCCCGGGACCCCATTATGCTAGACACCGTACAAACACAGAACAAAGCAACAGTCTCTGCCCCCAAAGAAACTTAATTACAAACCTAATTCAGTCCTGTCTTATAATTAATGTTAAATGAATAACTTTTGTCTGTAAATTTCCTTAAACTTATTTATTACTTGAATTTATTAGGGAAAAAAAACATTTTGTTTAGGTCTTTGGCTCATTCACAAATATTTTAAATTTTAGCTTTGGGCTTAATCAGGATTGGTCAGACAAGCACAAAGCTGTGTTTCTATTCCTTGTTTGGATGAGTGAACAAGCACATCCCACATAAATACGTGTGAGAATTTAAAATTCAGTTTCCAAGAACACTTGTGCATGTGACTTTGAAATTTGTTTTCTCTGAACATTTATACCAATAAAACTTGGTCACTCAAATATTCACAGATGATAACCTTAAAAGGTTGTGAGAATGGCCAAAGCAGGATTCATTTTAAAATTCAAATTTGTGCAATTGTTTTGCATTAGTTACCCATCCCTAGCTATGACAAATTTACTGCTACTTAAACCCTCTCCCCATCTCCTGTTGTGGTATTGGGGACAGTGCCTTTAATGGGCAAAGCATGGTGAAGGTCTTGTTATAAACAGCCAGTGGAAGCAGAGTTCTTGCAAGCAATTTAAGCACTAAGACCCTGATCCTCAGTACTGTTTAGATGCCTAATTCCCATTGATTTCAGTGGGAGTTAGCGGTCTTTGAGGATCACTGAACACTACCCCTGCCATTTCCCTGTATCTTTAAAAAGAAAATTGATACAAGCTCATGTGAGCATTTATTTTATCTTCCCTTTTATTTCCCCCAAGAGCCCTCTTTTCTTTCTTCAGAGCCAGAGAGTGGGGCATATTTCTCCCAATGTTATCCACTAACTCCTCTGTCCTCTCCTCTCCCAACTCCTGATTTCTCTTAGGACTTGTTTACATGGGAGAAATTGATCTCAATAGCTATTCCAAGTAGGCTAGTCTACAACAGCTGTTCTGGAAGAGCTCCCCATGTGGGCACTCTATTCTAGAATAAGTCACTTTTACTTCAGAATAATTAGTGCACTTCCAAGGCAAAGTATTTATCCTGGAATAAAGTGACTTTTATTCAAGAATAAAGTGTCCAGATGGAAAGCTAATCTAGTCAATTTCCCTGTGTAAACAAGCCCTGAGGCCCAAATACTCAAGAGATATTTAAGTTCCTAACTCCCATTGAAATATACCTTACAACCTCTCCCTCCATCATCTTCAACTACTCTCTCTCTCTCGTCAGGGCCAGATTAACCTTTTGTGGGCCCAGCGCCAAACATATTTGTGGGCCCCCATGTAGACAATGGAGCATAGCACAGGGAGGTCAGTCCCCGGAGCGAGGAGCCAGCCAGAGGCAATGGGGCTTGGCATGGCAGGGGCAGCCCTGCTCCGCCCAATGCGAGGGCACTATTTACAAACTGGCAGTTGCCAGATGCACAGTGGCCTGCCCGGCCCTGTGCTGCCAGCATGCCCCTTCCCCTTGGGGGGTGGACCTATGCCACCCCACACAGCCCCCCCACCCAATGCCCCCCCCGACTCCTTATGGCCAGAGGCCCCTCAGATCCACTATTCCCAGTGCCCCCCAAGACCCACCCACAAATGCACAGCACCCTGCACACCACCCCTGCCCACAGCCCCACCACAACTGTCCAGCACCCCTACACAGAACTCCCACTCCCTAGTGCCCCAATACACAAGATCTTCCCCGCCCTTTCACAGCCCAGCACCCCCCACATACTCCCCACAGACCCACTCCCCCAAGCCCTGCCTCCTGGCTGCACTCACCAGTCCTGCTGGGAAGCAACTGTGCCTGCTGGGCTGATCTGGCAGTGCGGCCAGGACTGGTCCCAGGGCCAGGAATCGCTTCGGCCCCTCGGGAGTGGCGCGATCAGCCAGGCCAGGACCTGCCCCGGCTGGGGTCCCTCAAGACGCACTTGCCTGGAGGGGCCCAGCCAAGCCCTCCACACTGTTTCCCCACACACACACACCTGGCTGAGACTGGCCAGGCTTCTGCACCAGTCCCAGGCAGCTCAGCTCTGGGGAGACAGGCAGGGCCCCACAGGTGGTGGGAAGCAGAGACTGCCCAGAGCCGGAGGGGCAGTGGTGTCTGGCCAGGGGGCTGAGAGGAGCAGGAGGTGGAACCAGGGGGTGGAGAGGAGTCCTCGGCCAGCCGGCAAGCAGGCCAAGAGGAGCAAGTGGTGAGTGGGGGGAGTCAGCGGGGTCTCGGGGAGCAGTGCAAGCGGAGCAGGCCGGGCCCCTTCTGAGCATGGGCCCGGCTCCATGGAGCCACTGGAGCCATTGTAAACCTGGCACTGCTATCTCCACTGCTTTAGAAACACACTATCATTTACCCTATCATCCAAAAACTCTCATTTGACCCCAACTCTGTCTTCAGTTGCCAACTCATATGTTTCCTTCTCCTTGCCATCAAATGTATTGAATATACAATCTGCTCCCACTTTTCCAACTCTCTCCTTGATCCCCTTACATTCTACTTTCTGCCCCCCTTTCCCCCATTGCACTGATGGCTCATTCCAAAGTCAACAATGATGTCACCTTGGCCAATTCTGAAAGCTTCCTTTCCATCTTTCTCAGTCTGACAGCACACTTTCTCCTCCTGCAAGCCTTTTCTTCTCTAGTCTTCAGAAAGTCTGTACTTTTCTTGTATTTATTCATGTCCATTCCTCTGGGGACTCCTCCTGCTCCTCACTCTCCATAAGTATCTCTCTGAGCGTCCTCTTTTTGGCCTTCTCCTTTTCGCTGTCTATACTTAGGCAACCTCATCTTGTTTCAGAGCTTTAACTGCAACTTCTAAAGTGATGACTTATGAGTGTACTTCTCCATCTTCACTTCTCCCCTCCTGTTCAGACTAACAACTTGGATCTCCAACTGCCTCTCTGACATAGCTTCCTGAATGGCCTTCTGCCAGTACTAACTTAACCTAATAAATAGTGAAAATCTTCTCTTCAACCCCCTTCCCTTCTCCTTTCCCCCTCTACATTGATACTACCACTAAGTCTTGACAGTTCTTCCTCTACAACATCTGTCTACCCTTCTCCATTGTCTCTGTCAAACAACTGTTGAGATCCTAATCACTTTTACCTCAGTCCACCCAAAGTATCACCTATTTCACCTGCTGCTTGGGTCCTACCCAGTCCCTCTTCAAGTCTCTTCTCTGACCCTTTGTATCAAATTTAAGTTCTTCATCATTGCCTTCAAGGCCTGGACTACTTAGTTCTTGCCTATACTGCCACCTATTTTATTTCATCTCCCCATTGCTCTGCCCAAACCACTTGACTAACCATCCCCTTTGCGACAGGGTTCAGAGGGGTAGCTGTGTTAGTCTGTATCAGTAAAAACAACGAGGAGTCCTTGTGGCACCTTAGAGACTACAAAATTTATTTGGGAATAAGCTATAACCCACTTCATCAGATGCATGGAGTGAAAAATACAGTAAGCAGGTATAAATATACAGCACATGAAAAGATGGGAGTTGCCTTACCAGGTGTGTGTGTGGGGGGGAGGATCAGTGTTAATGAGGCCAATTAAATTAGGTGAAAGCAACAGAGGGAAAATTACTTTTTGTAATTCAGTTAGGGTGGATGTGGCCCATTCCCAACAGTTGACAAGAAGGAGCGAGTATCAACAGAGGGAAAAATATATTTTGTAGTGACCCAGCCACTCCCAGTCTTTATTCAGGCCTAATTGTTTGCAAATTAATTCCAGTTCTGTAGTTTTTGAAGGTTTTTGTTGTTGAAGAATGGCCACTTGTAAGTCTGTTATTGAGTGTCCAGGGAGATTGAAGTGCTCTCCTACTGGTTTTTGAATGTTACAATTCTTTATGTCTGATTTGTGTCCATTTATTCTTTTGTATAGAGACAGTCCAGTTTGGCCAATGTACATAGCAGAGGGGCATTGCTGGCACATGATGGCATATGTCACATTGGTAGATCTGCAGGTGAACGAACCCCTAATGGTGTGGCTGATGTGGTTAGGTCCTATGATGGTGTCCCTTGAATAGATATACGGACAGAGTTGGCAACGGGTTTGTTGGAGGGATTGGTTCTGTTGTGTGGTATGTAGTTGCTGGTGAGTATTTGCTTCAGGTTGGGGGGCTGTCTGTAAGCGAGGACTGGCCTGTCTCCCAAGGTCTGTGAGAGTCGGGGATCATCCTTTGGGATAGGTTGTAGATCTTTGATGATGCGCTGGAGAGGTTTTGTGTCCCTTTGTGTCCTTCTCCCACTTTCATTTCCTTATATTCTATGAGGTGCTATAAACCTAGAACTTCTTCCTTGGCCAAGTCAAGCAAGCTTTCACTTACGCCTCCTTGAACCAATACTTTGAAGTGACCTATGTAATCTAATTCCCACTCTTTTGATTTTAGAAATTAACTTGTGGCACTAACCACATTTAAGCTAAACTTATTCACTTGTCTTTTTGTTGCATTACTTCTTCCATCGCTTACTTATCAGTTTAATTTTTGATTAGAAGCTCCTGGGATAAGGCCCTTGTCTCTTCTGTGTGTCTGTAAAGCACCTAGCATACTTTGGGATATATATAAATAACCATCAAAATGTCATGAAATTGAACTAATATTTAAAGCTTTGTGAAATTCACTTCCTCTGACTTCAATGTTCCAAATGAAATCTGGCATGCAATATAGTTACAGGGAAAGCTGAAATAAATAAGACCATTCCACATATCTGCTTTTGACTATCTGTTTATAGCTCTGACAAAATGGTACAGACTGCCTCTCTTTGTAGAGGAGGTCTTTGACTTGATAGGGAGGTAGAATAGCATTTTTTATTGCAGTGCTACAGAATTACTTTTGATTCTGCTTTTATTTCTTAGGAAGTATGGTATAAAACAAACATTCTTTTAGATGGATTTATATGATACCAGTGAAATAATGTAGATGCAGGGTAGATGCAGTGCTGCCAAACTCAAGCATCCAAAAATCAGGAGTCAATCCTCCCCTCTCTCTCAATAATTATGAATGACTTAAAAATAATGAATTTAAAAATAATAAGTTTGGGATTTGTTTTATTTGCTTCTGGTTTTCAAGCCTTTATGGTTCACATTTTCAAGCTTATCTCTCTGAATGCATGAGGGCTAGAAACTTACTTTAAAAAAACAAAACAAAACTGAGATTCTCACATAATCAGGAGTTGGGGCTTTAAGAAAAACACTAAACATTGAGAGATTTGTGATTTCGCAAAAACATGGGCGGCAAGGAGACCCGGGTCTTTTAAATCACTCAATGGCTCCCTTGCCCAAGTATCCTATGAAATTGTTCTTCATGATGGAATATTTTCTTTCAACTTAAAATGTGCATCTCATATTCATACTTTTCTCAACATGAAAGTGTAAAATGGCTTTAATTTTAATATTCTATTTTGTTTTTAAAATGCTGTTATATTTGTTATGTCGCCTGCATTCTTGTTTCAAACTTTCACCTGGAAGTGATTGTGTGACTTATGAGCCAAAATTGAAGGGAAAAGATATGTTGCTACTTACAATGTAGACAGTTTGCTGCTTTCTGTTCAGACCTGGCCTCTGAATAAACATACACAGTAGTGCTGTAAGCACCTTAAAGAGTGGCATAAAAAGGGTTAACTTTAGACCCAGACAGTCCCCTGCTGATCTGGTAATGAGTAAGCAATGCAGCTGAATGTCAATAGCTTGTTGTGAACTTGGGTAACCCAGCTGAGCTCTGAGCTTGCCAAAGCTAGAGGCGGTAATCAGCTTGACCTCTGTGACCTTCCTGAGGCTGTTCTGTGTCCAGCATCTACAAGCCTGTTTACATAGACTACTACGTGCTGCTTTCTGGAACGTGAAACCCTTTTATAACAACTATGTCTGAGTCAGCTGTAGGAAGTAATCTAATATATTTTAGTCAATAGATATATGTTGTACAATATAGTATATGGCAGTTTCTTTCGAACTTGTAGAACCATCCCCTGGAAATCTTTTTAGGATTTCCAGGAACAGCTATGGTATCTGACCTTCAAGTGTTATTAAAAGAAATCAAAGGCAGTCTGTCAGAGCTTTGCATTTCTTAGTGGAGTTATATTTCATGAAGTGCATACACATTTCTGAGCTTCACAGGTTCTTTATTTCTTTACTTGTTTATCCTCTGGTAAGCCTCTATTAAGAGGGACTTATTCCTTTTACCGTTACTTGTTTATCCTCAAGGTTGTTTTTTTCCCTTCAGTTTAGAAGCACAGGGTATCCCACTGACTTCATATGTCTAGCGTCTTGGAGCTACAGAATATATTGTTTGGATAGCAATCTGCCAGTTGTTCATTTTCAGTTCCTTAGCTGATTTTGTGCCTTATTGCCATAGTTTTTGACTAGGTCTAAAAATCTACTTTGTCCCTCTATGAAATATCTAAATTGGTTCATGCAAAAAATGCAAAGGATGGTGTGAATGGTGAATCTGTTATTAATCCTATTACTAAAGGATTAAACTGAAGTTCTGCATGGGCAGGAAAGGCTGATTTGACTGTTTAGAACTATAACTTGCCGCTTCCTTATGATTGCAACGTTTATTGCAGATCTCATTTGGTGATTTGCATATTTGGTCTCTGAGGAAATCAAGGTTAAATATAGAGAGAAGATCCTGCTGGCTTGAACTGGTAACATTATTATACTACTTCAGCTCTGCTGTAATTTATACACGATAATGACTGATTTTTGTTTTTTGCCCAGCAATAACTACTACCTGTAATACCTATACTGTTAGCATGTGCTTTATACATGATCTTTACATGAACTGCACTGGTGAACCAAATAGATAAACATACCTTGTTTTTGTAGGCTAAAAAGACAATGGAGGAACAATAGCAATGTTAGCCATTTGCATTGCTTTTTCAGTGAAGGCTTTAAAAAAAACAACAAAACCACTTATTATTACCCTTTCCTAGGCTATCCCATATGGTTGTATAAGCTTCTTCTTCTTTTTTTTTTAAACTCTTCTTGTCTCTATATTAGGGTTTAGCATTCTGCTTCCTCTGTGATATTAAGAGAAGACCTATACATTATTAATATTAACATTAGTGTGAGACAACAGATGGCAAAGATTACTTGGAAAAAGTCTTCACATTAACATATTATGGCCCTAATCCCATAGCAGGTTGGGGTGGTTTTATGCTGCTCACAACTGATCAGACCTCCCTGCATAGGGGAACCCTTAGGTAGCATAAAGCTACTATAGTGGTTCCAATGCTGCCTCCCCACAGCACTGCTGTAGGGGGTGTATTGGGATAAAGAGGGAATGGCCAGTGTCCTATTCTCACAGCAATCCCTCATTACTAGAATGGCTCCTTGAGGGGCTTGGCAGTTGTTTCAGATTAGACCAGCTAACTTGCACCAGAGACAAATCAAACACCAGAATGGCCTGGGGTTTGCGTGAGCATATAGATGGCTTAAATCCACCATTCCACTACCTCCTGAGATGCACTGAACATTCCTTAGCCAAAGCTGAGGATCAGGGGCACTATTCACAGCATTGTGTGTATACACACTCACAGACTCACACTCAAATACATAGAAATATCAATTTTGCACTCTCCTTGAGCCTACGTTAAACTAATAAAACCAAAAATACTTACTGACCGTTGAGTGATGGCACATACTGTATGTTTCCTACTTATTTTGATAAAATCTAGAACTAATGAATTCAGGATCTTAAAGTTTATAAGTCCATTAAAATTTGTATTAAGCAAGTAAACAGAACATTTCTATTTAAGAGTATAAGTGTGGCATACTGCTGTAGCTAGGTAACATCTATAACAGCAGCATATGACTTTTACTCTTGGTTTGGAGTTCTCTCTCTTTGTTTATCCTACACACCACTATACCCACATGTTTCTTGAAGGGAAAGAACTTTGTGTCAAAACCTCTGCCTCGGAAAAAATGTATGTAATCCTTCAGAGATTTATACTGAGGGCATTTTCACATGTACTGTTATTTCTGACAATGGGTGCCACTGGTACACTTCAAGGAAATATGTCATGGTGACTAAATATTATGACCTGTAACATGATTAGTTCTCCAGTGATCCTAAAATCTCCCCCTACAATTAAGTAGTGAAAATTTAAGCACACAGTACCATTGTCAAAATTTCTACAGCTTTGGTTCCAATCTTGGCCAGACTGAAGTCTTGTGTAAAACTCTTGTTGGTTAACCAAAGAGCACAATCCTGCTCATATTATTGAAACTCTGTATTTACTGAAAAAAGAACCTTAGTTTTAGTTGCATTGTTTTCAGAATTGAAACCTGTATTCCTACAACCTCACAGTACATGCAGGCTCATATGCAAACAGCCCTGGTCAAGTTAAAGCCTGTGTTCTTAAATGAAGGAGGCTAGGTCTGATGGTAGTAAAGTGAACAGGTAAATGACTGCATAATTGTCATAATGAATATTGTTACGCTGGATCAGCTATCAGAAATCAGTCTATGGGTACCAACTCCTGCCCCCTAATAGCAGGATTTGATTGGATGCCCCAATATATTACACTCATAAACCAAGCTCCAAAGCTTGTCTCCTATTTGTTGGTCCTATTTATTACCTCAGTCACCTTGTCATTCATAAACCAGTAAAATCTATTTTTATTGGCTGATGGACCAATCTATCCCTGATATTATATTGCCTGGCACAGCTTTGGTCTCTTCCCCATCCCAGCCTACACTTCTTCCTAGGAGAATTGTTAATCCCTTTGTATGTTGGTAACCTAAAAAAGCCCAAATGGTTACAAATTTTGTCCAGAAACAAAATTTCACAGAGTATTAGTGCAATGAGATCTGTGAAGATTTTTGGGTTCAAATTCAGGTTTCCAGTAGCTCATGAGTTGAAATGAATTTAGTGATATTGTCCTAGTCCCTAGAGAACATCTGATCACATAAAAGAGTCATCACACAATTCAACAGAGCCCTAAGATTCTGCCCACGAGTCAGTCAGTACCAGGCTGGAAATGTACCAGGCTGGGAGTGAGTGTGTTGTCAGAACTGTATTGGGAAGCCTGACACCACCAACTGACAATATGTCCGCCTTTTAGCCATTGTTTTAACCCTTCAGTTTCATGGGCATCAAATTTTCACACCAGAATAGGTGCCTAAAACAGAATTTAAAAAGAAAAAAACAAAAAACAAATTACTTTCTGAAATATAAAGCCTGCCTAAGATTCTAGTTAGCCCTTGTACTTGCCAACCCAGTTTATAAAAGTATTATTTGAGGGCTCAATCTTTCTCTGATTGAAAATAAAAACCAGACTCCTGTCAACATGAGCAGGACCAGGCCCGGAGGAAACAGAAACAGCAGCACAGAGGGATTCAGATGCTAACTGTTGACAATTTTGTAGCATGTTAGCCCAAAATAAAAGAGATGTACTCTGACACGTTTATATTTGCCTGTGGACTACAAACAAGAGCTCACAGGCTGTGGATTACGATAGCTGTAATCTGCAATGTCACAAATAATCTTGTATCCAAGTGCTGAATGTGGATAGTTCGTAATCTGCGTTCTGTAGACAAATGTCTCCATAATGAAGCTTTTGTTGGCTGGTTTTATGGGGACTCAACACACAGGTATCAAGGTCTGGTTTGGCAGTTATGGCTCTGGAGTGCGCAGCACAGCTCAGACAGGGAAATGCAAAGGCTGTCTTTGTAGTCCCCTGACCTGGGCCAGCTTTGCACGGGGCATAATTTAGTTGCACACACTGCCAGTAGTCCCAAATGGCCAGTATGGTAGATAAGAATCAGTGGTACAAAGGGATGGCCTGAAAATGTCCCCTTTCTTCCCCACAGCTATTACCCCTATACCAACAGCAGGGAGCTGGGTATCAGAGAAGCCCCTTTGGCCCCCAGCTGGGCCCACCAGCAGGGGCTGGAAAGATGACATGAAGCCACCTTGGCCTTCCCACCTCGATGCAGTGTGTGTAACTCAAGCATCCCCAATAGAGAAGCCCATTAACATCAGTGGAGTTACATAGGTGTAAAATTGGTTGAGTTTAGTCAGGCCCTCTGTCAAACACCACACTCTGTGTGTGTAACTCTACAGGTTACTATCCATGTAAAGGTGCATGGGGGGAGTCTGAAACTCAAGCATAAGTGAATTGTGTAATTTTGTGTGAAGGGTATTTTATCCTAACAGAAGTTCTGGCCCAAAATATTTAGATGTAGCCCAAGGTCCAGTGTGCTTTAAAAGCAGCCCTGGGAACTACAAGTTGTGGACTACAACCATGCTGCATATTGGGAGAACTTCCTGGTTCCTGCCAGGATGTACCCTCTACCCCTCCACCCCGTCCCCCAGCAGGAGATCTCAGTACTAACTGAGCTGGGAGCACGTAGTGGGCAAGCAGAGAGGAGACTGATAGACTGTAATTCTGTTCTATGTTCTTTACAGAATAAAGCCTTGTTCCTGGTGGTTTGTCTGAGTGGGTCTGGTCTGAGTTGCACAAACACTGACACACAATGCAGAACACACAAAGGCGCCTCAGGCCAAGTTTCCCAAAGTTGTGTACAAAGTCACAAGGCAGGCTTCCTCTATCTTTAACAACCTCATACTGGGGCAGTGAACAGGAGAGGGGGTTAAAATTTTTTAGTTATTGGTGCCATGATTCAGATAGGGGAAGTTTAATTTTTTGCACACAGTAGGGAAACTGCCACACAAGAGAACCAGGACAGCATGGATTCAAAGTTTGGAGCTCAGGGGGGTTGGCCTGACTCTGGTTTGGTGTCAGTTAAAGTAGAGACCCTGAATGGGTGTTGTAGCCAGGAGACTCCTGCTACTTGAGGTGAAGGTATGGGGGGGGGGAATCTTGGGGAGGAACATGATAATGCCATACCTCCCTGCACAGCACCAAATCCGTGGGGTTCCTGTGTTCAGTGGTGGTACAGATTGCAAGGTAGACATTGAGGACTGGATAAAAGATATACAGTATCTGCTAGCAGCCACGGATGAGGATTTTGTGGATGAGGAAGAAGAGGAGGAGGAGAATGCACAGCAGGCAAGGAAAGCATACAGTGAGCATGATCAGAACACGCAGGAGGAGATGCTGAGGCTAATGGGGGAGCAAACGGACATGATGAGGCATCTGGTGGAGCTGCAGGAAAGGCAACTACAGTACAGACCCCCATTTCAGCCATTGTGTAACTGCCTGCCCTCCTCGCCATGTTCCATATCCTCCTTACCCAGATGCCCAAGAACGCGCACGGGGGGGGGGGGGGGATGGGGGGAGGCTCCGGGCACCCTGCCACTCAACTCCAGGGGATGGCCCAAGCAACAGAAGGCTGTCATTCAAACAGCTTTGATTTGTAGTGTGGCTACAATAAGCAATGTGGCCTTGTCCTTCCCTCCTCCCTCACCCCACCCCATTATCAAACCCTTTGTACACCCAGGCTTCCTTTTACTAGTCAGCATTGTCAGTGATCTCAAGTTTTTTTTAATAAATAAAGAATGAATGGATTCAGAACAATAGGGACTTTATTTCCTGTGCCAGCTGTGATCGAAGGGGGGAGGGGGATTGGCTTACAGGGAAGTACATTCATCAAGGGGGGTGGCTTTGCATCAAGGACAAACACACACAACTGTCACACCGTAGCCTGGTCAGTCATGAAACTGTTTTTCAAAGCCTCTCTCATGCGCAGCATGCCTCAGTGTGCTCTTCTAATTGCCCTGGTGTCTGGCTGCTCAAAATTGGCCACCAGGCGATCGGCCTCAACCTCCCACCCCACCATAAACATCTCCCCCCTACTCTCACAGATACTGTGGAGCACCCAGCAAGCAGCAACAACAATGGGAATATTGCTTTCGCTGAGGTCTAACCTACTCAGCAAACTGCGCCAGCGCCCCTTTAAATGTCCAAGGGCACAGTGAAATGGCCCTTGTGATCCATCAGTTCTTGCAACACCATTGAGAAGTATCCCTTGCAGTTTATGTACTCTTTGGCAAGGTGGTCCGGTGCCAAGATAGGGATATGCATTCTGTCTATCGCCCCACCACAGTTAGGGAACCCCATTGCAGCAAAGCCATCCACTATGCCCTGTACATTTCCCAGAGTCACTACCCTTCTTAGCAGAAGGGTATTGATTACCCTGGCTACTTGGATCACAGCAGACCCCACGGTAGATTTGCCCACTCTGAACTGATTCCTGACTGACAGTCAGGAGTTGCAAGCTTCCACAGGGCTATCGCCACTCGCTTCTCAACTGTCAGGGCAGGTCTCATCTTGGTATTCCTGTGCTTCAGGGCGGGGGAAAGCAACTCTCAAAGTTCCATGAAAGTGGCCTTACACATGCAAAAGTTTCGCAGCCACTGGGAATCATCCCATACCTGCAACACTATGCGGTCCCACCAGTCTGTGCTTGTTTGTCGGGCCCAGAATCGGCGTTTCACTGTATCAACATGCCCCAATTGCCACATCCCGTGCTTTCGGGAACGTCTGTGTCCATGTCCTCCTCACAATCTTCCTCATGCTGGTGGCTCCTAGCTAGGCTCTGCACATACTTCAGGATAATGCATGAGGTATTTCCAATGCTCACAAAAGCAATGTGCAGCTAAGCGGGCTCCATGCTTGCTATGCTATGGCATCTGCACGGATAACCTAGGAAAAAAGGCGCAAAATGATTGTTTGCCGTTGCTTTCAAGGAGGGAGGGAGGGAGGGACGGGAGACTGATGACATGTACCCAAAACCATCCGCAACAATGTTTTTGCCCAATCAGGCATTGGGAGTTTGACCCAGAATTCCAATGGGCAGCGGGGACTGTGGGATAGCTACCCACAGTGCACCACTCCGTGAGTCGATGCTAGCCACGGTATTGAGAATGCACTCTGCCAACCTAATGCACTTAGTGGGGACACGCACGATCAACTGTATAAAATCGGTTGCTAAAGATCGACTTCTAGAAAATCAACCTAATTTCATAGTGTAGACATGCCCTTGGATTCACTGGCTATTACAGGAGATATATCAAGGCTATTCCAAACTGGCAGCCTCATTATTCAGATTAACTTCAGGTGAAGCCCAGACCAGAAGGAGAGATCAGAGGGGTCCCACTAAGAAACCCAGTTTTGTTTGGACAGAAGAATGTGATCAGGCTTTCACAGAGCTGAAGACAAAGCTGACTATTGCACCAATACTGGGATATGCTGATTACAGCTTACCATTCATACTCCAGACAGACGCATCCACAGAGGGGCTAGGAGCTGTACTGGCTCAGGTTCAGTCAGGGAAGGAAAGAGTCATAGCTTATGCCAGCTGGGGCTTAACTCCCTCAGAAAAAAAATATCCTGCCCATAAACTGGCGTTATTGGCATTAAAATGGGCAGATAAATTTAGAGACTATCTACTAGGACACCAATTTACAGTGCTGACTGACAACAATTCACTGACCTACATTACTACTACTGCTAAATTGGACGCAACCAGTGAAAGGTGGATGGCAAAGCTGGCAGAGTTCAACTTTGACATAAAGTACTGGCCAGGGAGAAGTAATGTCAATGCTGATGGTCTGTCTCGGTTACCCCGGGAGGAGGTGGCTACAGTTATGAATGCTGGATGCAATGTGTCCTCCATAACAACCCAGGGTGAATGCCAAAGGAATGCAATGGAGAGAGCTGAGCTGCTCCACAGGCCAGGCATAGAATTAATCCCAGGCCTGCCCAAAGAAGAGTTGAGGAGGGTGCAGGAAAAGGATGCAGTAATCTCCTGAGTAAGGACCTACCTGCCCAGGCAATGGCCACCCAGTGCCCGGGAGAGGCAGAAGGAAGAAACACCAGTGCGGACTTTACTGAATCAATGGAAGCAATTGCAGCTGGTAGAGGAGATCCTTTACAGGAGGACAACAATCCCAGGAGAGGGACAGATCCAACAGGTGGTGCTGCCAGAGAAACTCCAGAGAGAAGTGTTAGAAGCTCTGCACATGGACATGGGACACGTGGGCATTGACCGTACCATCGATCTCATCTGCACTCACTGTTTATTGGCCAGGCATGCAGTCCACCAATCAGGGGTGGTGCCTCTTTTGCGAAAGGTGCTGCCTAAGAAAGAGACATCTCTGAAGGCCAAGCTCCACTTACCTCAATCCATACCAACAGGCCCCTGAAGCTAGTGTGCCTCGACTTTCTCACCCTGGAACCATCTCGTGGGGGCATCGAGAATGTCCTTGTAGTCACTGACCACTTCACTCACTATGCTCAGGCATACCCTACTCAGGACCAGTGGGCATCTACTGTGGCCAAGGAGATGTGAAAACAGTTCATCTGCCACTATGGCATCCCTGAAAGGATGCATACGGACCGGGGAGAGATTTTGAAAGTAATCTCCTGGTCCAGCTTTGGAAACTGTTGGGGACTTCAAAGAGCAGAACCACATCCTATCATCCTCAAGGGAATGGAACTACTGAGCGGTTCAACCGAACACTCATGAATATGCTGGGAATCCTGCGTCCGGACCAAAGTGCGAACTGGAAGGACTATGTTGAGCCCATGACTCATGCCTATAGCTGCACCTGGCATGAGTCCACTGGGTTTTCCCCATTCTTCTTAATGTTTGGCCAGCACCCCAGGCTGAAGGTAGATCTGGCCCTGGGTTTCCCCCACTGGGGAGATGAGGGAGTGGAGGAGTACGTCTCCCGGCTAAGGGAATGCCTAGAGAGAGCATATCATCAGGCATCTGGAGCTGCCAAACTTCACCAGAAACAGTACTATGACCGCCAGGCATGAGAAGCCCCAATGGCTCCTGGAGACAGGGTGCTAGTAGCCAGGGAGAAGAAAGGGAGACAGAAATTGGGAAACCGATGGTAACCAATTCCCTATATCATGATCAGAAGACAAGGGGACTTGCCTGTCTATGCTGTGCAGCCAGAGTCAAGAGGAGGGGAACGGATGATACCATGCATGTTTCTACCTATGGGTGGAGTCAATCAACCAGCAGGCAGGGAGATACAAATGGAGGGAGCCAAGCCGGGACTTGAGGGAAACTTCCCATTGGAGGCAGGGGCAGAGAAGGAACTTACTGGGGGCTCTGTAGATAGAACAGGCTGCTACAGGAGAAAGAAAATCAGTAGGGGGAAGGCGTACACAGGGGACACCTGGGACATGGGAGATGGGCAGTGCAATGAAGGGGAGCCAGGGCTGCACTGTACTGAGTCACAAGACCCAGACCCAAACCATTTTGACTCAGACCCACAGTACTCTGACCTGGAGGAGTCTGACCAGACCATGGGGACCACGGAGGAGACCAACCAAACTGAGGAGAATCTGAATGAACCTAATTGGATTGGAGAAGGGCAGACAGAGTGGGACCAGATTGGACAGGTGCCCAAAGATAGTTCACCAGCTTCTCAGTGCTCAACAAGACAGTGAAGGGCACCTATCCGGCTTGATTTGGAACAGTGGACTGCCTGATGAAAGAAGAGCAGAGATGGGGAGTTTGGCCAGTGCTGCTGTGGGGCAACGTGCAGCAGAAAGCTCTTGGAAAATTTGAAAAAAGGGGTTGCATGCGATATTTGACCTGAGAGGTTTTGACTAAGGAAAGGGACGAGGTTGCCCTTTCAATAAGTGGGGGAAGGGTGTAGCCCAAAGTCCAGTGTGCTTTAACAGCAGCCCTGGGAACTACAAGTTGTAGACTACAAACTGCGGCATGTTGGGAGAATTCCTGGTTCCTGCCAGGATGTACCCTCTGACCCCCAGCAGGAAGTCTCAGCACTGACTGAGCTGGGAGCACATAACAGGCAAGCAGAGAGGAGGCTGCTTGTAATCCTGTTCTATGTTCTTTACAGAATAAAGCCTTGTTCCTGGTGGTTTGTCTGCGTGGGTCTGGTCTGAGGTGAACACACACTGACAAACAACTCAGAGCACACAAAGGAGCCTCAGGCCCAGTTTCCCAGAGTTGTGTAAAAAGTCACAAGGCAGGCTTCCCCTATCTTTAACAACCTCATACTGGGCCAGTGAACAAGAGAGGGGGTTACATAGATACCAAACTTCAGATAAAAATAATACTTAATGAATATAATCCATCTGAGTTAGAATAAGATTTTTTGTTGTTGATAAGTATAATGTTTGTTTATTATGATGTGGGTAGCATAAAATGGTGTTCTTAATTGGTTATTGTCTTGCATTGAAGTTTTGAGTTTAAAATATGCAATAAGTATACTTGTGCCAATTAGCAACCTTCGTGAAGCTTAACTGTTTTTTTGAAGTTAAGGATCAATTTCTTCAGACTGTGTGAAGAACACTTGGCTCAAGTTCAGATGGGGAGTAAAGGTGGCTTTAAACCATCATTGTTCTCTCCAAATCCTGGAGCTGCTGGCCTCTGACCTGACCCCTGGTGCCAGTAAAGCAACCTAAAGGGTGCTCTAACTTGCTGTCTCTTAAAATAGGAAAAAGAAGTCTGCATAGGTGCCCTGGTCACATCCCATTTCCCTTGGACAAGGCCCCTTTGCTAATATTTGGTAAGGAGTGTTGTGTAGGAACTGCCTTTGTGACTCTACTGTACCCCAAAATTGTCATAGGCGAGAGAATGCTCAAGTTTTTAGGGTAATTAAATCAGTCTAGGGATTTGGGATGAGTTTTTTGGGGTGGGAATAATAATGAAAAGTTGCTTTTCAGCTGGATATTTCCATCTATTTTACACCTACTTCTGGAGTGAGAGCCAGATTAGTAGAGGGGACTGAATGGAATACGAGCTGAAGGCATTAAGTCAATTGCAGGAGTGACAACCCCTAGGTCAAGACATAACTGATAATACATATTGCATGTTTCTTCATCCCTGTGCTAAAATAGAGTTAGTGAAAATAGTTGTTGGTTCCAAGCCCAGTAAGCAAGGCTACCACATTATCCATTTCTAGAAATTTTATAAATATAGGACTTGCTTAACGTAGATTGTTGGACAGTTTTAGACATGCTCATAGGAAGGGAATTCAAGGTCAGCAGTCCCTGAAGGCCATCCAAGTATTAAGTTGGCTATTTATAATGACTAGTCTGAGAGTTATAGTAGCCCTAAATTCTTAGAGAGGTGGTTAATTTCTGCATGGCAAGGGTACACTGAAGAGGTATTGGTTCTGTAGCAGCATCTATAGAGCAACACTATTCACTTGCTTTACATTTTATTTTATTGGCACTATTGTAGTTGCAGGCTTACTAATGACTCCATACGCTTCAAAGAAAGAAAAGAACAATGAATTTCAATGCAAGGCCAGTTTTTGGAAACTTCAAACATTAATACAGTAATTTAATATTTAATAAAAGTTACTAATCAATTGACCCTTGAAGGGGTAGCGTGTTTGAAAAAGAGCAGTGTGGTAGATTTAATTGCATTGCCAGGAGCGCTACCTGAAGAATAAATTCTTTATGCTGATACAACAAAGCTAGCTTCACACTGGTTTTCGTGCATCTGTTCTTATATCTGAACATGAAAACATACAAATGTACCTGGGAAGCTTATCGTAACTATAAGTACCACAGATCTTTTGAGAGAATTATAACTATTTGAAAAGTGCGGATGTGTTGAATTCAGACAAACTTCCCACAGGTAGAGGGAGAGAGTACCTGCTGCTCTCTTCCTCAGTAATTTTATCTATTAGTGTGTTAAGTTCTGTACTTCTTGTACTGTGCTTTAAGTGGATGATATATCCAAGGATGAAGCCACTCACTCTGTGGAACAAACTCTAAGGATCAAAGCGGTAGCCGTGTTAGTCTGGATCTGTAAAAGCAGCAAAGAGTCCTGTGGCACCTTATAGACTAACAGACGTATTGGAGCATGAGCTTTCGTGGGTGAATACCCACTTCGTCGGATGCATCCGACGAAGTGGGTATTCACCCACGAAAGCTCATGCTCCAATACGTCTGTTAGTCAATAAGGTGCCACAGGACTCTTTGCTGCTTTTACAAACTCTAAGGACAATTTCATCTAGATTTAGGATTGAAAAGTAAGCTGTTTGGTGAACAGAGACTCTTGGTCATGTGTGGGGAGAATTGGTTTTCTAGAGGGGAAGTATCAAAAGGGGACATTTTCCTAAGTGCCTTTTTAGGTGCCTTTCATTTCAAGAGTTCAAGACAAAAATTCTGATGAGAGAAAATAATATGGAGATGAACAATAGCTGAATGTGTTACAAACAGTGGAAAAAATCAAACAGTACAAGACAGGAGTAATACAGCTCGAGCTGTCAATCCACTGAGCAAGTCTCCTGAAGAAGCTGCAGTTGATGGCAAATCCCTTCTAATAGGAAATCACAACAAATGAGCCTTGAAGTCAGATATTGCTAGGGTGTCCTAAGATAAAGTTGCAGCCTCTGTAGAATTTTACAATGAAAAAGAACACCCTTGAACCAAATCTGAGTCATTATGTTTACATGGCTTGGGCATGGTGGACAGTACTACCAAGTTTCTTATCCTGACTCTCTACCTTCAAAGGAATCTCCTCAATGCTTCTCTAAGTGACAGCCTCTTGGCTGAAAAGGGTTAAATCAAACACACTGACCCTTTATACTGCTCTTCATGGGCACACTCCTGGGGCTCACTGAGTGCAGTGGGACTCTAAACAACCATCTGTCTGTGCAGAACAGCTTATGTGTTCTGGACCTTAGTTAGTATATGACAGTATGATGCTGGCAGACCAGGTGCCAGCTCTTACCAAGTCTGTAGGTGTTAGCTGACCACTGACACCTTCATGGCTGGAAAGTAGCCCAGCCCACCTGTACGTTAGTATTGTTTGAGTCAGGTGTTAGATTTGTAAGGATTTGTTTAGTGATTAGACTCTCTAAAATGCTTGTAAGTTGTGACATGCATTAACCTTACTTATGATGTCTGTATCCCATGCTATAAGGTAATGTGAAAGTTTGTTTTATAATTGTAAAAATGCCTGCTCTGAACTTGCGAACTCAGACAGGAAGAGTGCTTCCCCCCACCCATCAAGAAAGACTATCAAAACGAAATGGACCATTGTAGGACAAAATCTTTGTTGATTGCCCCATCTACCCATGAAGAAGTTACATGCAGGGGCACCCATTCCATCGGTTTGAACTCAGGGGGAAGGGCATATAAAGATGCTCACAAGAAGAAATAATTATCTCTTGACTGTTACAAGGGCTGAAGCTAAGAAACAAAAGCAGAGATCTCCAGGGTCAACCTGGATTAGTCCTAAAAGACATTCAGTGGACAGATTACTACATCTCTGTCACCTTTTGAAATCATAGACTGTAACTAATTTTTTTGCCTATGTTGCCTGCTTTGACCTGTAAATAACTCTCTCATTTCTTTTTGCTAGTTAATAAATCCTTAGTTAGTTTAATATAGGATTGGATACCAACGTTGTCTTTGGTGTGAGATCTAAGAGACAAATTGACTGGGGTAAGTGACTGGTCTCTTGAGACTGGGAGCAACCTGAATATTTTGTGATCTTTGGTGTAAGTGACCATTTATCACTAAGTCCAAGTTGCCTGGGTGGCAAGATAGACTGGAGAGTCTAAGGGGACTGTCTGTGAGTTCATGGTAAGACTGTTATAGTGATCCAGGAGTTCATATTTGTTACTGGGGTTGGTGAAATCTAATTATAGAACATAGAGCCAGTTCGGGATGTCTGCTCTGCTTTTTGACAGTCTGCCTTGAGGTTGGCACTCTCAGTTGTGAGCCACTCCAGACAACATGACAGAGAGAATGGCAAAACCTGTTTGAATCTATGGGCAAGTCCCTGGCCAGTTGAGGTTAGGCATATTACAGGAGTGGTAGTGTTTAGCCAGGTAAAAGGCATTCTGCTTATTTTAAGATCATATTGGCTCATGCACTCAGACACTACTATCTGTCACAATGAGTGTTGTATAGAATCTTGGTCTGAATTATAAAGGCATTTGTGGATGTATGTGCTTAGGAGGAATTATGAAGCAGACTCACTGTCTATAGTGGAGCTCAATAATGAGAATTCTGACCAATGTAATGGATTAGACAGAAAGTAGAAGAGATGCAGTGAGATAGTGATTTAGCAGAATCCCTCTTAACATCCAAGAACACTAACATGCCTGAAAACAGGGAATACATTATTAATTAGTTAATGTTTGTAAAGCACTTGGAAGATGGAAAGCACCAAGTATTCTTCATTAATTTTCAGTAAATATGTGCCTAGACAGTCTGTGTAATAAGGAGTCAAAACGTGGCAAGTAGACAAAATGCTTAGAAATTCACAGTATTTTAAAAGTTGAGATATTAACATGCAAAGAAGTGTTCATATTGCTGGAGTAAATAGAGGGGTTATGTAGTTGGGTATCATTTGTTCTCTATATAGGAACATAAAAATTGTGCATTCCACTTTTACAGGTATGGATGAGCCAATGGGCCAATACTGAGCTGTCATTAAGTAGCACTAGGGAAAGCTCAGTGTGTAGGAGGACTGCAAAGGTGGCCTTGAGCACCCCTTCTATCCCCTCCAATTTGCGTTAGGCAGGCCCTCTAGTACCATTCAGAGCAGCCTAAGGGCTACTTTAAGTTTTGGGGGGTGCCTTTGTGGTTGTAGTGAGGCTTGGGCCACACCTTCTAGATCCCAATCACACCCTCAGCGCCACCTGCAGAAAGGCAGGTTGGCACTGGAGCTATTACAGCTGCTCCACACCACCAGAGAATCCCCATAGGCAGGAGAAATTCTTCTATGACCAGGGTAAGGCAGCAGTAGGTTTGCGGTGCAAAACTGCCTTTATGTAGCTGAGGTTCTGACTCAATGTCTCTGCCCATAAAAAATTGTAATTTAAAGGCCCCATGCAGGGAAACGAAAACTGTAATTTAAAATGGCAAGCTTTTGCTCTTGTACTTACACTGCAAGAGGAGAAGAAAGGGCGGTCCTGATCACTGCTTGCCAAGAATTGTGTGTGTGTAGCGGGGTAGCTTTGAAGGAAAAGCAGCACAAGCTGCTGTAGACTCTTGTCCTCCCTACTCAGCCTCACATCCCCATCTGTTCTTTCCAAGTCTCTCAAGAGGACACCAAACTGAGTTAAAGTCAAACTGTCAAACCCATGGTGCTTGAGTGGGTTCAAAGTCACGCCAAGAGAGTTCACCGATTCCATATTTCACTCAATGAATGTTTATAAAATATGAAGTTTTGCACAGATCGTTAAAGATCCACGTATGGTTTAGGGAAGACTTGGAGACACACTGTTTAGGGCGCGTCTACGTTTTTGTAAAATTATTTCTCTTCCTTTTAAATTATTTTTACTGTGAGGGATTTCTTCATGATAACAAGATCATAGCTATTCAGAAGCCCAGGCTGTTTTGCTCCTGACCATCACTTGAAGTGATGTTCCCTCCGTTTACAATATCATATTTGGATGTTTATGAGGTCACAAACAGAGAATTGTCACTCTTGGTGAGGATTAGCCAATAGGAGCAAATGAGCTAAACAAGAAGTCAAGTCCATGCCAATGTCTTTATAATCCTTAGCCCTAGAAAAAGAAAAACCACATCTATGTTTACACAACCTAGTAAAATTATTTTTAAGGGAAAGGGGCAAACAATTTCATAAGGCGTTTAGTGGGGCTAAGGCTTGTCATAAGCCATTCTAAAGAAAAGCCCATCTTCTACCTTCCTAAAACATCTACATTTTCAAAACATAATCTCTGCTTCTGTGGCTACCTTTTTCCACATGCAGTCATTTGTATGCACAATTTATTGTGCACTAACCTCTGTGATCAAATAATAAAATATACACATAAGGCCAGATACTTGGCTGGTGTAAATTAGCTCCCTTGACTTCATTAGAGCTAAGCCATGCCAGTTAACAGCAGCTCAGGATATGGCCCATATGCTCCATTTTATCTGCAAATTGAGCACAAATGAATATTGTGTCTACATTTTATAATGTGTGTAAGGGATATTGAAGTCAGTGGGAGAACATCTATTGACTTCACCAGGCTTTGGAGCAGGCCTTTGTGTGCGAATGGGAGAATGTGTGGGAAGTTGCACTCATACACATGAACACTAGTTAGATGAGGCTCCTTTGAAAATGTGGGGACATATCCTCAGCTGGAAGAAGTCAATGGAGTGATATTGATTTACACCCAGTGAGGATCTGGGCTCTAATATCGACCCTGATGCTTAAAGTTTCTCCATCCAAGCAGACCCCTAGACCTGCAGTGAGCTCCATTGACAACAACGGGACTCTGTACAGATGTAGGGAGTATGCCTGAATGGAGCTGCTTGCAGAATATTCAGTACTGGAATGCAATCATAAAGTTAGTCCAGTGTGGAGGACAAGCTCAGGAATAGAGTGAAACCACAGAAGTTGGAAAGTTTGAGGTTTACTGAGTCTCTTTTTAGTGAAGTTATGATGTCCTTCATCACTTATTAGATCTGTTTTTAAACCAGCCTTTTGCCACTATCAACACATTTTGCTGTAAAGAGGTAGATATAAATATCATCATGACTTATTATCCTAACCCTCTGGGTCAAGAGCAAGAAATTATAGGCAAGGCAGCATTTGTCTTTATCCTTTCCAGAGTGAATTAGTCCACTTTACTACTCTTTGGAAACACAATTATTCATTTTATAAAAGAAAAAATTCTCTTCAGAATAGACTTAATTGCCAAAATATCTTTATAGGAAATGGAAATAACAGCCTTTAATTATGATCCCTGCTTTTAAAAGAAAGCAGTTGTGCTTTGTTTTAGGAAGGAACTTTCATCATATTTTTTGGTAACTTAGAAATAACATTTTATTTTTGATCAGAAGAAAAAATATTCATTCAAACAAAATTTAATGAGACAAACCCTTTGGCCATTTCTAGCACAAACAGGTTTGCTTTTATGGAAAAATGCAAACTGATGCTAAATGATAGGTCACTGGTCCTTATGTCATTCTGAAGTTTTGTTTGATTGCTTCAATGCAAAGTCAAGCTGCAGTACTTGGACTAGAGTTCAGAGAGAGAGAGGGGGCTTTTTATTTATAAGTTTAACTTTGGCTACAGTTAAATTAAAACACAAATCACTTGTTTTTTTTCTTTGTAAGCTAAGGCTGCACTGCACTGTACTTCTTTTAGGTCCCAATCCTGCCATTGGTAACTTGTGAGCCCTCTGCTGTGATAACCTGGGGTCCCAATATTGCCAATCTATCATTGACTATCAATGGCAAGATCGAGGATTTATGTGACAATGTCCCTTAAAACCAAGGGGTAACATTTTCAGACATGCCTAAATGACCCTAGTAGCCTAAGTCCTATTTTCAAAAGGCACTTAGGCCCAGTTTTTTTAAAGGTATTTAGGCATTGCTGTGCTCAACGTTGCAACACCTACGTTTCATTTTCAAAAGGGAAAGTCAAAATCCCAGCCTCCTAAGTGCCCTTTTGGATATGAAATGACGGCTCCTTTGCAGCAATGCCTAAGTAGCTTTACAAATCTGGGCCTCAGGAGCCCAAGCCCATTGACTGTCAATAAGACTAAACACTCTGAAGAGTCCCCAATCACTTTTGAAATTGAAGCTCGGGCCCCTAAATCACTTGACATTTGACCTGAGGTGCTTTTTCCCTTTGTATACATTGCTCTTCACCATCAAGTTGAATTTACACACTCCACTTGTGCTAAGAATAAGCATTGAATCTTTTAGCAAATTGTGGATTTTATTTGATTTTTTTCTTAAAAAAAAACAAAAACAAAACAACAACAAATGTGGTAACCAACAAATTCTGAAAAATAACATAGCCAGCAGGAGTTCATTGTACAATGGGGATGTGGAGTGGAGCACAGAATGTAAGGTTCTTGGGGCAGAGACTGACTTTGTTCTCCATTTGTACAGCACCTAGCACAATGGGGCACTGCTCCATGATGGGCTCGTAGGTGGTTTCACCATACCAGCTCTAGTAATGGTAAGGTAATTATCATAGAATCATAGAATATCAGGGTTGGAAGGGATCTCAGGAGGTCATCTAGTCCAACCCTCTGCTCAAATTAGTAATGGTAAGCCTTTAAAATAACACTAGTATGTTCCCCACCATCACCAAAGACACACACCCTCCTTCCTAATCAGTCAACATTGAAGGAAAAGAAGAGTGGGAAGGAGGGGAGGGGAGGAATGGATGGTTCTTAAGCACTTTTTAGCCACGACAAGCCACACAGAGAATGTGTTTGTTTAGGTGGTTATTTCTTTTGCATTATATCCGACACATCAGAAAGAACATGAGACATTTGTGAGCCTAAGACAAAAGTAAAATGGCACTTGAAAATGATTCCTTGTGAAGGTTTATTTTGATTTTGTTACACGTGAGACTAGTCAACCAGACAGGCTTATTGTGACTTTGTAACAAAGTTCAGTGACTTGAGACAAACAATTGTCTGTCATCATCATTCGTGCTGCCAAAATTCATTAGGCTCAGGAACATCAACCAAAACATATCCTAGAAGGGGGCACTACCTGCACTATTGCTGAGGAAATGTTAGCAGAATGGGCTTCATGATCAACCATTTATATCCGGTCACACAAGCAACTGAAAGGCAAAGTATGTTGAACTGCAATCTTTCTACATAGTCTCTTCCTAAGGCTGTATACAGTATCTGCAGTAAAAGATTGTGATAAGACTTTAATCCAACTCAGCACATTAAATTCCTGGCTCCTTCAAGGAGCAGTGCATTCACTGATATGTTGGTGGTTGGTTGCCAGCCTGAGAGAAGCAGCAAGATTTCTATTGAACAGCACATGCAGCTGAATGTGCCCTTTTAATGGGAGCTAAAACAGTTTCCTCCCCCCAGTGCTCAGCTGTGGAGAATGGTAGAGAGTCTGTTAGTTGGGGGAAGTGAGTCTAGCCTTCCTCACATAAGCTGCTTCGGAAAGATAGATCGTGATTCTGTCCAAGCTCCACACAGGATTTGAGGATGAAGTCAAACAATTTGTACCCTCCTGATCCCAGAGGCTGCCAGAGAATGGTTTGGCCGCTAACATCAATTCAACAGCCTCAGGCTTGCTCTGATTTATATTGGGAGGCTGCGTGCCCTGTCCAAACCTGCTGGTATGCTCCCCATCTGTCCTCTGTCAGGTGGATCAGGAGAGGACTGTGAAGAGCTGCTGTTGCCTTTGTACCAACTAGGGATTCCCTTGTGGGAAATCTTCAGCTGCCCTATAAAGACAGCTTTCCATCCCCTTTCCATTAGAGAGGCACAAAGGGGCAGTAGCACATCTAGGATCTTCAATCAAAGGCAATAGTCACAATTCTAGGGGTATTTACTGTAGTAGGAGCAAAGTGGGTAGGATGGGCCCCCCAGGATGCAACCTGGAACTGGGGTACTACTGAACCCTCTGTCTCATCAGCCTGGGCTCCCTCTCACACTGTGCTGCTGTGGCAAGCTGCAGACCGCTCCTGGTCCTGCACTCATGCAAACCTTTACACAGGCAGGGACACACCCAGCTGCAGTTACATGAAGGCTTCTCCTCTACCACTCATGAACTGACAATAGAGAGGCTCCAGCCAACTCCCCCACAGCTCCACAGCCTAGGACCCCAAAGCTATACTGTCTTGCCCGGGTCAAAAGCCTGACCAGAGTACGTTTATTACCCAGTCCGCCCCTCCCTCAAAGTGGCGAGGACAATGCACCAGTTTTTGTTCCTGAGCAGATTCCCCAAGCACTTATAGCAAAACACAGTTTTAGATTTTTAAAAAACAAACAAATTTATTAACTACAGAAAGATAGATTTTAAGTGATTATAAGTAGTGCGTGTACAGATCCAAGCAGATTACCTGAGATATAAAACAAAAATGCAATCTAAGTTTTATAAACTAGATAGGATTTGAATCAAGCAGTGTCTCACCCTGTTAGCTAGTACAAGCAGGTTATAGCTTTTGCATACACAGGCTGATCTTCTTCTATCCTGCCTGAGACACCCTTCCCCAGTTCAGTCTTTGTTCCTTAATTGTTTTCAGGTGTTGTGTTGTAGGGGGAGTGAGGCCCAGTGACGATGTCACTTCCCCATTTTATAGCTTCTTCCATGTGGAGGGAACTTCATTGTCCCAAACAAAGCCCCCAGCACAGTTTGTGGAAAAACACAGACACCAAAAAGGAGTCCAATATCACATGATTTAGTCACATGCCCTTGTATGCTTTGAGGAGTCATGGCAGCCATTACTCATATCTTGGCTGAAGCATCCATAGGAAAGCTTATCAGGTGAGGCTAAGCTTTTCTCATGGCCCATTGTTTTCACTGATTGGCCATTGCCTGGGGTAGTCCCTTCACAATGTGATGGTTAGACTGGATGTAAACTACTTTGTGGGTGTTACCCAGGAGCAAACACACTTGAAATATAGATGCATGGTCAATATTCATAACTCCAGATACAAAAATGATACATGCATACAAATAGGATAATGATATTCAGCAAACCATAACTTTTCCATTGACAGCTCACATGACATTTTGTACAAGATGCATCATAATTATATTATAACCATATCATAACCATATAACTATGGTGAATATGGGGTGCAGAGTGTCACAGTGGGCATACACCCTTGTGATAAATATGCAGTGCTGCTCTTTGTGTCTAACTGTTGAGCTATCACTAGAGGTTGCCACCTGCTTGTAGTACACATAATGCTAGTTTCTGTGAAGCAATCTGATTTACTGAGCTGAAATCCATTAGAAAGGGGATTCTGATTCTCTAGTCCTTGCACCTTGTGTAGTCATTTACAGCTGTGCAAAGTGAGTGTGTAAAACCAGCAAATCAGGATGCACTCACTTTGCACAGCTGTAAATGACTGAATAAAGTGAAAGGCAGTGGAGAATGTGGCTAAGAGCAGTGGTTCTCAAACTTGGGCCGCCGGTTGTTCAGGGAAAGCCCCTGGCGGGCCGGGCCAGTTTGTTTACCTGCCGCGTCCGCAGGTTCGGCCGATCGCAGCTCCCACTGGTCGCGGTTTGCCGCTCCAGGCCAATGGGGGCTGCAGGAAGGGCAGCCAGCACGTCCCTCAGCCCACGCCGCTTCCCACAGCCCCCATTGGCCTGGGACGGCGAACCGCGGCCAGTGGGAGCCGCGATTGGCCGAACCTGCGGATACGGCAGGTAAACAAACCGGCCCGCCCCGCCAGGGGCTTTCCCTGAACAAGCGGCAGCCCAAGTTTGAGAACCACTGGCTTAGAGTCTACTCTCTCTGGGGCTCCCCCTTCATCAAACTCCACAGGTAGAGGATAATGCCCACATTTTCAAATGCAAATTATAAATAAAGGGCCAATCCAATGGCCCCAGTACAGTACACATCTGGTGGTGCAACTACACTATTCAACAGCCCTAATCAGGCATCTGGGAATTACCCCAGGTCATGGCTGTAACACACTGTGCTTCAGTAATCCCAGTCAGCATAACAACTCCAAGGAGACTTTAACTGTTGATACAATTTACATCAGCTGTGAGATTGCTCTGTCCTGTGCCGCTGGTCCCAGTGATCAGGGGCAGGAAAGAAGGTGGCATAGTGTTTCACTTAAGTGCTATGCAGAGATCAAGTCACCAAGTGTAAGGCATCCATTAGTGCTTGTCTAGCTATTGAATGGGTTTCTCACCCCTTCATAGGGAGCATAGGCTTCACTTTACATTCTCAAATTGAATCTCACTTGGGTGAGGTAGACATTAGAGAAAAAAGGATTTGCAAACTCCAGATGATCTGGCAACCTCAGAAAACACCATGGTTTGTGAGGTTCACAAAACATCAAATTCCATGATGTTCAGCTACCCCCAGGGACACCCAGTTGCTACGTGATTGGTGCTTTACACCTAAGGCAGAGATGGATGCATTGTTTGCAGATTTGAAAAGATTGCTTCATGTTCCATGGTAACCAGTAAAAAGTTAACATTTGCCGGCAACCACTGCTGTGGAGCAACTATTGCCAAATGCTGACTTTTTAAGTGTCCACTGTATGTAAATGGATGTTTATTCAAGGGACATTTTCAGCAAGCAGCTTGCTTTTGGGAACGGAGTCTGAAACAAGATATGAAAGTGTTACTTCTCAAGATTTTAAAATCTTGCTGGCTTGGCTTTTGCCATTTTACGGTAAAGGAAATGTTAATGTGTAATACAATTAACATTTAGGAGAGGCCTAGGATAGTGTTCCTTATAGCCCAAAGGTTGCTATTCAAGATAGGTAATTTTTTGAGGCTTAAATTGCACAATGAAAACACCTATCATTACACCTAATTTAACATTCTGAAGCTAATCATACAACAACCTACCCTTTCACAAGAGCTACAAAATCTTACTTCAGCTTTAAGTTCTAATTACAAGATGAGGCTCCAACTGAAAATTTCAGCTGTAAACCAAATGACCTTCAATGACCATAGACTGGTGAGTAATCTAAATAGATTTCCAGGCTAGAAACAGGAGGGGGAACAAACCCAAAAAACCAGTACCCAGCTCTTGTTTCTGGTCCCCTGAATTATCAGAGTAATAATAAAGACAAGCAGAATGTGAAAAAAAAATCATGAGAGTAGTGACTTTCATCCCTTTATTCCAGAAGGAACAACAATAATCAGCAAAATGTTACTTATAGTTCAAGTTCAGCTTTGTTCTCCTTTGATACTGGTAAAGATAAGTATTCTGTACTTGTGCTATGTAAACAACTTATTCCACTTCTGTCAGGTTTTTCAGTTTCAAAAAAGTATTGCCTAGAGCTGCAATTCATAGCAAGACAGTATTTCATATGGTTTGCAAGAGTCAGTTCTTGCGTACCATCCGTATCTTATGGCTAGATTCTGATCTTGGTTTACAGTGGTAAAAATTCACAGGAACTTTGGTTCAACCAGGATCATCTGGCCACAATATGTTGCTTTAGACATTATAAAATCCATGATCTGTCAAGTTTGCAGTTCAAGGCAAAACATACAATTTATGAACCTGAAGGGATAAGAATATCATGCGAGACCGTATCAAATGCCATACCTAGACTTTAGTAAGGCATTTGATACGGTCTCGCATGATATTCTTATCGATAAACTAGGCAAATACAATTTAGATGGGGCTACTATAAGGTGGGTGCATAACTGGCTGGATAACCGTACTCAGAGAGTTGTTATTAATGGTTCCCAATCCTGCTGGAAAGGCATAACGAGTGGGGTTCCGCAGGGGTCTGTTTTGGGACTGGCTCTGTTCAATATCTTCATTAACGACTTAGATATTGGCATAGAAAGTACGCTTATTAAGTTTGCGGATGATACCAAACTGGGAGGGATTGCAACTGCTTTGGAGGACAGGGTCATAATTCAAAATGATCTGGACAAATTGGAGAAATGGTCTGAGTTAAACAGGATGAAGTTTAACAAAGACAAATGCAAAGTGCTCCACTTAGGAAGAAAAAATCAGTTTCACACATACAGAATGGGAAGAGACTGTCTAGGAAGGAGTACGGCAGAAAGGGATCTAGGGGTTATAGTGGACCACAAGCTAAATATGAGTCAACAGTGTGATGCTGTTGCAAAAAAAGCAGACATGATTCTGGGATGTATTAACAGGTGTGTTGTGAGCAAGACACGAGAAGTCATTCTTCCGCTCTACTCTGCTCTGGTTAGGCCTCAGCTGGAGTATTGTGTCCAGTTTTGGGCACCGCATTTCAAGAAAGATGTGGAGAAATTGGAAAGGGTCCAGAGAAGAGCAACAAGAATGATTAAAGGTCTTGAGAACATGACCTATGAAGGAAGGCTGAAAGAATTGGGTTTGTTTAGTTTGGAAAAGAGAAGACTGAGAGGGGACATGATAGCAGTTTTCAGATATCTAAAAGGGTGTCATAAGGAGGAGGGAGAAAACTTGTTCACCTTAGCCTCTAAGGATAGAACAAGAAGCAATGGGCTTAAACTGCAGCAAGGGAGGTCTAGGTTGGACATTAGGAAAAAGTTCCTAACTGTCAGGGTGGTTAAACACTGGAATAAATTGCCTAGGGAGGTTGTGGAATCTCCATCTCTGGAGATATTTAAGAGTAGGTTAGATAAATGTCTATCAGGGATGGTCTAGACAGTATTTGGTCCTGCCATGCGGGCAGGGGACTGGACTCGATGACCTCTCGAGGTCCCTTCCAGTCCTAGAATCTATGAATCTATGAATCATATGGGGCCCTAAAACAATAAACTGGCAACAATGCTGGAGGAACAAACCCAAAGACAGGAAAATCCAATAGCAACAAAGGATAGACTCTTGGTTAGAGTTTTTGTGCCCTCCCCTCTTCATTGCTTTACCACAAACATTGTTTGCCATGTGTATGGGCCAGTTTTGATTAAGAAACTCTACTAGATCAGCCCAATGGTCTATCTGATCCAGTATTATGTCACAAACAGTGGCCAGCAACAGATGCTTAGAGAAGATGGAAGAACCCCTGGAGTAGATAATTACCTGTCCTAGGGAAAGTTTTTTCCAAACCCTCAATAATTAGTGGCAGTCTTGTACCTTAAAGTAGAAATTCCCGATTTACTGTCTCTATATCATTCATTCTTTTGCATACCTTAATTTGTCCTCTCTTATTTACCTCTTCTCTAAGATAATCAATCCCATTCCTTTCAATATCTTTTCATGAGAGTTTTTTCATGCTAATCATGTTCTAATCATTTTCACCACGCATCTCTGAGCCCCTTCTATTCTGCCATACACTTTTTGAGAGGGGGTGACCAGAACTGGACACATGTGAAGGCATATTATTGATTTATAAAATGATTGATTTATATAATACCATTATAATATTTTCCATATTATTCTTGTATTTTATTGGAAACATTAGAAGTGACAAACAAGGTTTTGTTTTTTAAATTAAGTAAAGCACCATTAGACTCTCCCTGCTCCCCCAGCATTCTAAAAAAAACCTGACACTTACCTTGAACTTTGAAAGTCTCCTTCCTTCTTTTGCATTCAAATACTGAGCTCCATTTCCTATGTCTCAAAACATAATAAGACTGGACATCCTGTGCTGCACAGCATCAGTAAAATAGCAGCTGTCAATGAGGGACATGTGCAACATGTACAGTAAAGGAAATATTGAAGCAGTGACAAATGTTTTAGAAGACTGCTTGGAATTTATTTTAAAATTGGTCTTTATTTGGGCCCAGATTCACAGTGTCCAGCTCTTTACTCCTACTGGCTTCAATTAGATCACCTGCGGAGTAAGGTGCCATGCAATATAAGGGTGCGACGATGTGTTCCTGGTCTTTGCAGCTGCCTACAGAAGGCCCTGCAGTCCTATCCATCCAGATCCAGTAAGCAATGATGTGGAAGGAAAGAGCAGTGAAGCTGTGTCCTCCAGACCTGCCTAGAGAGGCCTCTCTGGAGACCTGTTCCTCCAAGGGCCAAAGGGGCTAGCACTAGCCAATCAGAGCCCTGCTGGCCCAGATAAAAGGAGTTGCCTGGGCTGAGCTGGTTGGTGCCTGACTGGGAGCAGAGGAGGGAAGATGGGGGCTCCCCTCTGGTCAAAGGAGCCTGGCAGTCAGAGTTTATGGCTGGCTGAACTTTCGTAGCTGGGATTGAAGGGAAAGAAGAACCTGATGATGTTCACCCTGACATAGGACCAGAGATAAAAGGGCCTATTAGGAAGAGCTCCAGGGACAATGCAGCAGAGGATTGAAGTTGAGCAATATGTGGCTGCTGTGTATAGGGTCCGGGGTTGGAACCTGGAGTAGTGGGCAGGCCTGGGTTCCCCACTGGCCACAGGTAAAGTGGTGTAAATCCCAAAAAGGGACATTGTTTAGTTAGAAGTTTGAACAAAGGTCTGAATTTACAGAGGGCAGAGCTGGGCTGGAGACTGTAGGGAGGGCAAATAGACTGTTTATTTGCTGGACTTTTTAATACCCCAGTAGGGTTCATTTGGACTTTGTGACCTGCCAACATCAGTCGGTAGCTGGGAGAGGCCACTGGGGATGAGAAAAGGACTGTGATAGGAGCCAGTACACGCCATTAACCCATTCCAGCCCACATACAATGTGGTATTTGACCATGCCATTGCATCTACCAAGAGATAAATATGGAAACACAGTAAACAACTACATAATCAGATGAGGATAAGATCAGAGACAATTCACCGCGTTGGGCAGGGCAGGCAAAGGAACAGCAGTACCCCATATTACCTATGCTAAAGCAATCATAAATACAAAGCACCCAAACAGAAAAAGCTGTGGGTGTTATGGAGTGAGGCATTATAACAGCAAATGTCCATCATTTGAAACCACATGCAGAAACTGAAAAAGGAGGAATCACTTTGCAAATGCCTGCAGCTGGAGAAATTCTACCTGACCCGGCCAAAGCAAATTGATTCTCAGCACTGGCTGCCAACCATGGATATCGGCAAGGGATCTTGGAGGAACATTGAAGTTATCTCCCCTTGTTTTGTACATCAACAGGCAGAACAACTGGCAAATGGCTATTTAGGATCAAAACTACAGCTGAAGAATATCAGTGCTGCCAGCAAAATACTAGCAGGGATCCACGGGCTTAAGGATATTTTGTACAAAGGATATTTTAGTACCTGGCTGTAGAGACAAAGAGACCAAAGTGGTAACAGACCATGACTGCAACCGTACTGCTCGGCTCATGTGAACCAGAAATGTGAATGCAGAACTGTACAAAAAGATCAAACTGACTTACCACAACACCAATTTTAGAACACCTGTAAACGTCTCAAAGACAATTTTGATCTCGAGAAGATAAAAGCTATTGTTTCCATGTAATTGGGTGTACAAACCCCACACTGGGCTGGAAAGGGTTAAAGGACACTAGTAGGCCCAGGTAGCCATGGCCCTCGAGCCCTGCAGAGCATGCTCCAACTAGAGAAGGAGTTGAAAGGGGAACGCAGAACGGGGATGCTGGGGAGGAGGACAGACCTACCCTGAAGGCTCGTGACAAGGGTGCCAGAGACGTCTCCCTGAGAGATAAGACTGTATGCTGAGCCCAACTGAGGCTGATGGTTTGGTTATCTTTTCTTTTTCTTTTCACCTTATGTGGGACTGAAAGCTAAGAGAGGAAAGCAGTGGTAGGAAATGAGCAGGGAGGGTAACTCAGAGGGCACCTTTGGGGGGCCAGGCACTGTTGACCTTTCTAGGGCCCTGGATTGGAGCCTAGTGGAGTGGGTGGGCCTGGGCTCCCCTATCACTGCTCCCAGTACAGGAGGGTCTTGAAACACCTGTATTGCTCACCACACCTCTGAGTGGAGGAGGACCAGGACTGTAAAACTGACACACGGGGAGGGGGCACTAAGTGCACTAACCACTAGGCCACATCATCGAGGACTCTGTTACATACCACTTTTGATCTGAACAGTTACCCACAAATTTGGGGTCTTGCAGGTTGTTCCAGTTAGGTTAAATCTGGCTTTCTGTTCCTTCTCTGAGTCTTTCTCTGCTATCTTACTTTCCGTTGCCCCATCTTACCCAAAACAATACTCAGCAAAACGCTCCACCCACATACTTCTAATGCCCAGGCTGACTCATGTATGCCTCTGTTTTAGCTGGGGACTTCTAAAAATGAGTTTAACTGTTTCCTGTATGTATCTTGAATGAAGCTACACCCAACTTCTGCAATGACATTTTGCCCAGCCCACAATGCTATGAAACAAGTGCCTGATGCAAAGCCCACTGAAAGACTTCCATTGATTTTACAGATGTCAAAGCAGTCAGCAAGTATGGACTCATGAACTATCTAACAGAATGCCTCCCAAGTCTCTTTTGGTGTATGCAAACCTCTGAGATGTTTAGCAAGCAAATATGCAGTTTTGACATGGCTATCACAACATGAAGAAGCCCTTGCAACCAACCACTTAGCTTGAAATAGTATTATAGGGAAAAATTGTACTTTATAATATGTGCATGAGTCAGGGCTTGGAGAAACATTTCTACAAAAGGGGCAGCCAGTAGTGTTTGTATCAGGACTCTTTCCCCAAGTGAACAGGAGTGTATAGTTACACCAAGGAAGGAGGTCTTGTGATTGCATTTGCATGTGAAAAAAAGTGATCTAATTAAGTAAAGCAGAGAATACATTTAAGTAGAATGGAAACACAAACCACACCCTCTCTCCCTACACCAGTCAGTTCAATGGCTAAGTCAAAGTGGCTGTCAAAATAACCCCAAAATATTTTAAAACGAACCAGAACTATTTTGTATTTCCTGAGTCATATATTTTAAAATTAGCTATATAGTAGATGTTAAACACTCTGTACTGCAGGAATACAAAATTTGTGTGGCATTATTTATATTATAGGACAATGAATTTTCCCCTCTGCACAAAGTTGTATACTTTGTTGACTTCAATCAGAAGTAGAAGATTGTAACAACTTCTATTTGAAGGGAAAATATAAACCAACTTTTCTAAATAAGTTACATATGGTCTGATAATTATTAGTGGAGATATTTTTGTTTCATAAGAAATATCTGTGTTTTTGAATATATAGTTTTGTTAGCATTCTGCAATAGTAAGAAAAAGAATATTTGCTATTATAATATCAGTAGGCAGATACTTAATGTCTTTCTTACAAAATAAAATGGACTGAGATAAAAACCTGCACATTTACATAAGAATGAGATCACAAAGTATGTAAACTTACCATCCAGTGTAGTACATTTACCAAATAAAGTATTGTAAACAGATTCCAGTTTCAAATCAGGCATTTTTTGTTATAGGAAAAGATGAAGATATGTCATCTGAAACAGAGTAAGCAAAAGAGGAGGGACAGAATTAGCATCAAAACATAATAATTCATTCACAAAGATATAAAAGTTGCTCATATCCATTACAGTGAAGGATCCAACTCTAGAAAGATTTATGCATGTAATTCTTATTGGTATTAATAGGAGGCATCCATGCAAAACATCTCTTCATGATTGGAGATCAAGCCTTTTAGAATTACCTAGAAAAAGAGGGGACAGTGATGATTGTAATCTCCCTGGATTGAAGTAAATTTAATACTAAGTGAAATATGTATATTATACAATTAAATCGCTTAAAAAAAAAACCCTCTAGAATAGAAAATTCTATGTTGGAGAATAGCTTAATCCTGGCACTTCATCCCAGTGCATCCTAAAAGGAACCTTATTGATTGTTCAGCAGTTGCAGAAACAAGAAACCATTACAACAAGAGAAAGATCAATGTTAAAAAGTTATTAGAAAGGCCATAAGCATATCTGTGTTATGTTTTTAAAAACAAGTGATCCATTCATTAATTCAAAAGTACAACCCGATTACTGATATAACAAACTTAGTTTGGACAAATGTCCATGCGAACATTATTAACAGCTCAGATTAGATTTTGTTTGGAAAAGGGATGAATAAAGCTGAACATAATGACAACCTATTAGACTATGCAGGCCTTATTTGAGAGAGTGTGCAGTGAGAATGACATAAACATAGAGACAGAAAGCAAGAACAGAAGGTGCAGGATAATGGAGATTTGTATTTGGAATCATACCTGAGAGAGAGCGAGCAAAAGAGAGGAGTAGGCATCTAAGTATAAGACAGAGGAAATAATCATATTAATGAATGTTTCCCTACATAATCTCTCTCTTGATTCCTGTTTGTTTCTTTATTCTATTTTTGCTAAAACTCATTTCTATTCAGGTTCAATTAATAATAATGAGCCTTGAATTAATTTACGTATTGATTTACAAGGAGTGCTTTGATCATGTAGGTAGTTGGAGCATTATTGTATATATTACAATATTAAGTAAAATAAAAGTTTAGCATCAGTAATATCTGTGTATTATTTCTCTATGCCACTGTTTTGTCAGTTCTATACATTAGTTATTAGTGTACAGTTGTGTATACTCCACTTTTTTTTAAGCTGCAGCAGAGTTTTGAATTCTGATGTGCTAACACAACCTGCCCCTTAGAGTCTTGTTTCTCACTTTTGGGGACTCCCCACAAAATGGCCTGCCTTGCATACCCAGTGGTCCTGAGTCTTCTCTCATTTACATTCATTTTACACCAGGGTAGCACCATTCTCTTCCATGGGGATCCTTCTCATTTTTATAAGCATATGGCAGAGGAGTATCTGGCCCGGAAAGCAGAGAAAGTATAAACGTTCAGTGGCTGGGGTATGTCTTCACAGCATTTTGGAGCGAGTGGGAGTGAGTGTGCCAATCTGGGTCGATAGACTTTGGCCAGCGGGGCTCATGCTAGCTCTCTAAAAATAGCTCTCCAGACCACACTTAAGTTGTGGCTTGGACAGGAGCTCAGGCTCTGAAGCCTAAGGAGTGCGGTGGGCATGGCGTATGACAAGGTCGTAATTTCTACTTCCTCTACCTGTACTCCTATCCTGATTACTAGCTCCTGAATGTGGCCAGCTGTATGTGTTGAGCCTGAAACCAGCTGTGACAGACCTATGTTTGTTATGGTTGCTGTCAAAAGTCAGTGTGGGCCTGTGGCCAGGCTACTGGACTGGGAGTCAGAATACCTGGTTTCTTTTCCTGGCTCAGTCACTGACCTACTGTGCAACCTTGGGTAAGTCACATCACCTGTCCACCACCACCAATGTAGGGAATGGCAATAAGAGAAGCCTGCCCTACTGCAGAGTCCTGAACTATGGAACTCTATTGACCTTTCATTAAACAGAGTCTGAAACTAAGAGCTGGTCTTTCAACATCACCCATGTTCCTTAGCATCATTATATGGCAAAAGCAATGTCAGTGATATTAAAGATCTCAGACTTGGATCTATCTAGTGAATCACCAGCTCTAGACCATGATGGATATAGATGTCCTTTAAATGTCTCCCATCCAAATACTAATTTAGGTTGACGCTGCTTAGCTCTCATATGCTAACAGAATGACAGCGTAAGGTGATATTAATATTGTTGCCCCTCTTGAGCTGAGTGGCTAGCCAAAAATTCAGGGTCTACTAGGTTGTTCTAGTTGGAAATAGAAATTGATTGAGTCTGCTATTTTCTTTCTACATTCTTTGTAAATAAACAAAAATGCATCAAAGTCCTGCATCTCTAGATGCAGAAGGAATCAAGTAGCAGGAAACAAGAACTTCTTTTGTTCACACCACCAAGAGCACTCTTTTCAGCCTGCAAACCTGACCGAAGAACCTCTTCCCAGGTTTTTCCAGAGTCAGCCACCATGCTTCCATCTTTCTATCCATCCGTTCTTGTCTGACCTTGGTTTCAGGGTGGGAAGAGAGATGACACACCCACCTACCCAAAATCCTACTCAGAAAAAGCTCCTGCATAGGTTCAGACACCTTTTGTCTTAGGTGGAGGCTATTGTTTTTAGTTATGTTAACTGAAGGGTGAGTTCACATCTACCAGTCTCAATGGAGTTTTAACTCAATGCATAACAAGGTTTTATCCAGCTCATAACAATATTATCAACAAAATGCAGCACAACAGCAACCCATTCCCTTAATTCTTATTCAAACTCAAATGTCAGATATTCATTACTGAACATGCAATTAAAGGTGATCAGACCAAAATTTAAGTAGAAATTGACTAAAAATGTGGTGAGGAACCTTTATTTTATCCTATGCGTATATGCAGATGCTCATAATGATAAAAGTGGGGAAAAAGTTTCTATCTGCATAGATAAAGAGATTGCTCTTGGCAGACTAGATTAATGCACCTGTCTAGACTAGCATAGAGGGAGAAGTGAGGAAAGGAAATAGATTTGGATTCTGCTGTATTTGAGATAGTGGGGTATGATTTCTGGGTTGGCAGATGGGCTAAGAATAATAACCACTGTAACAAACCATAAGCTGTTACTGTGTGATGTACCATACTAACTAAAAGATAGTTGCTTATTAGATATAATGAACCTAAATTTTCATTGCTGTGAACCCTGTGTAATTAATTACTTTCGTGCAAAGTGAGTGTATTATGCTACCAAATCAGAATGTTTAACAGACACTTTGCATTTACTTTGCACTGGTGTAAACAAGTTGTAGGGCAATGAAGAATTAAACTCAGTGTATTTATTCTCTGAATTATGGTGTGGTATCCTGGGTGGCTAGTCCCTTTGAAGGGGAGATGGATGCAGCCCCATGTGTAACACAATTAGCTCCCAGCCACAGCCTGGGGAATGCAGAAAGCCAATACTAACTAGAAAGGCTGAAGCGTAGGGAACAAGTTGGTGAAGGAAAATCTTCAGGTGGAAGCTTTTCTTTTTTTCTTTTAAAATCTATGTTAATAAATAGGACCCCAGAAAGGGGTATTATTGGACATGTGAAAGCCTTTGTGAGTTATTGAGGAGCCCACAAGGGGAAACTGAGGCTGCAGTGAGCGCAATAGGTGGTGCTTGACACGTAGAAAATCCTCATGGGCTAAATGGACAAGCACAAAAACTTTGGCACAGCTTGTCATTGGCAGGGTCGTCTTTTTAATGTTGCTGTACCTAAGACTGTGGCCATCATTAAACTGAAGAAAGAAATGGGAATGGACAAATACAAACAAAATTAGATTAATTCATAAAAGCGTTAGTATATTTGGTATAGTACATTAAAATACTAAATTATTTTTATTAGTAGTATTCCTTTTTAAATTGAAAACACCTCATCAAGTTTTGCCTGAAAATTGTCCCCTCACCATCCCCGGCCTCCCACCCCCACAAAAAAGCATCTTAAAACTTCTTGGTATTGGCCAACTTGTTTTAATTTTAAAAGTTTTGTTTTGTTTCTGTTTTAATATCCTGTGACTCCTCATAGCTCAACTGAGGATAATCAAGGTGAAATTATGAAGGGAATCTAATTATATGATAAAGGTCAATGGCAAGTTGTGTTAAGGCCTGGTTCTGACGAAGAATCTCGCTCTGTATTGTCAACACGGATTAACATAACACAAACTAACCTGTCACTTGGAAGGAAAATAGAAGATAACACAAAAATACTTGTTAAAATAAAAATGAGGTTCTGATTTAAACTATGAAGTCAAGGGAATGTAACAACATGTTTAGCTCTGTTCCTCTTTTATATTTTTATGGCAGGGGTCACCAGGTGGTGCTGATCCACACAGATTTACAAGTTTTTCTTAGTGTATGAGCAAGTTTTTAGTCTTGGAACAAATTACTGTGTTATTGTTAGTTCTGTGATGTAGCTTCTCTGAGGGAGACATGGCTAGCAGCTAAGGAGCTTAATCTCTACCTTAATCACTCTAACTAGAGTCAATTCTTGGGCAAAGTTGCTCCCTCTGAATAGGGCATTCATGTAGGATGGGGATTCCTGGATGAAAGGATTGCCTGCATGCCATATGTAATCTCCTCTATTCCAGCACTGGTGCATATATGTAAATAAAACAAGTTACAGTAAGAATATATCCAGATTCTACATCATTGATTTCTCTTACAACTGGAAGCCAACCTGCAAGGCCTTGGACATCTGCTGCCACTCAGCAGTGGGGTGACAATATGGTGAGTGGGTTATTGCACATACTGTATCATGTGTTGTACATGCAATACCCAGGCAAAGAAGGACTGTGGTAGTACTAACACAACATTTCCTGGTTTCTTTAGAAGCATAATATTACTATGTCATCCTTAATATTAACAAAACTATCGTTGAGCTGACTATCTTACAAATCACAATCATTGCTTACATTTATGTAGTCAAGCTCCAGCAGTTTGCAGGGTTACTTATGGGGAAAGTGATAAACATGCTCCTATAAGGCCAAAACCTACATATTTAACCATACCCATCAGCTAAAAGCTGAGGTTACAGGGACAATGAAAACTAAGGGAAAGATCCAATTTAGTGTTAAAATGGAGTCTATAGCTATTGTGCAATTGTTTCTGAGTGACCTTAATGTAATCATGCTGTTTGGGGCATTTGTTCTAGTGATTTGAATCCCTGAAAATACGTATCTGCACCTGAAGCGATTTTAGACATCCTCTGGTGAGACAAAATATGGCATATATTGTGATCTTTGATCTCTAATACATAAATTTGAAACTTGAAGATATCTGAACCATCAAGTTTAAAATACTTCCCATGCATTTTCAGCTGTTGCTACTTATACATGGTTTGCTTTTGGAAATATGTAGTATAATACTTTTCTACTTTCTAATTTCTTTATTCTGTATGCCTAGTTGTAATTATAATTCTCACTAATACCCTAAATGTGGCTTCATAAAACACCACGAGGTTGACAAAAAAATCAACTCTTTTCATGACTTTTAACCATGAAATGGTTGTACATACTGTTATGATGGTGCGTAGGACAGCGAGAGAGTCAACTAATGTGTCAGGCTGCATTTTAGTGCTGATATGGATTGGCAAAATGCACAGCCCCTGTTTATTGACCATTTAACTTGGTTAGTTGCAAGATCCCTTCACTTTCTGAATTGCAGGAACTAGTACTTCTGTAGGATTCTTTTTTTTTCCAGTGACAGAAAAACATTTAGTACTAGTTGGAATTCCATAGCAGGTACAATAATTTGTATGCATAACCACTTCACATCAGTGATAAGGGTCAGATCCTCAGCTGGTATAGAATAGTGGAGCTCCATCAAGAAAGCTATAGTCATAGAATGATTGGTTCCAAGGCCAGAAGGGACCACTGTGATCATCTAGTCTGACCTCCTATATAACACAAGTCCATAGAATTTCCCCAAACTAAATCCTAGAGCATCTCTTTTAAAAAAAACATCCAATCTTGATTTTAAAAATTGTCAATGATGGAGAACCCACCACGACCCTTGGTAAAATGTTCCAGTGATTAATTACACTCACTGTTAAAAATTCACACCTTATTTCCAGTCTGAATTTGTCTATCTTCAACTTCCAGTCATTGGATTATGTTATACCTTTCTCTGTAGACTGAAGAGCCCACGTAGGTACTTATAGACTGTAATAAAAGTCATCCCTTAACTTTCTCAGTCACAACAGTGCCAAATCCAGAGGTAAAATAGCCTCTCTATTCCTATTTGAGATTCCCCTGTTTATTCATCCAAAGATTGCATTAGCCCTTTTGGACACAGCATCACACTAGGAACTTATGTTCACCTGATTATCCACCCTCTCCCCGAAATCTTTATATCAGAGTCGCTACTTCCCAGGATAGGGTCCCCCATCCTGTAAGTAAGGCCTATATTCTTTGTTCCTAGATGTACATATTTAAATGTAGTCATGTTAAAATGCATATTGTTTGCTTGCAACCAGTTTACCAAGAGATCCAGATGTCTCTGTATAAGTGACCTGTCCTCCACTTTATTTACCATTCCTCCAATTTTTGTGTCCTCTGCAAACTTTATCGGTGATTTTCCCCCCCAGCAAACTGATTAAAATGTTAAATAGCATAAGGCCAAGAACTCATACCTGTGGGACCCCACTAGAAAAAAACATGTTCAATGATGATTTCCTGTTAACAGTTACATTTTGAGATCTTTCAGTTAGCCAGCTTTTTAATCCATTTAATGTGTGCCATGTTAATTTTGTATTGTTCTAGTTTTTTAATCAAAATGTCATCTGATACCATCTCAAATGCCTTATAGAATTCTAAGTTTATTAAATCAACAATATTATCTTTATCAACCAAACTTGCAATCTCATCAGAAAAAGATGTCAGGTTAGTTTGACAGGATCTATTTTCCATAATCTCATGTTGTTTGGCATTAATGATATTACCCTCCTTTAGTTCTTTATTAATCGAGTCCCATTATCTTGCTTGGGATAGATGTCAGACTGATATGCCTATAATTATGTGGGTCATCCCATTTACCCTTTTTAAATATAGGCACAACATTAGCTTTCTTCCAGTGTTCTGGAACTTCCCTAGTATTCCAAGACTTACTGAAAATCCACATTAAGGGTCCAGCAAGCTCCTCCACCAGCTCTTTTAAAACTCTTTGATTTAAGTTATCCAGACCTGCTGAGATAGTAGCTGCTGTTTAACATCCTCCTGAGATACTAGTGAAATGGAAAGAGTGTTATCATATGATATATCATCTGAATTTTTCCCCAAATACAGAACAGAAATATTTATTGAACACTTCCACTTTTACTGCATTATTTTTGGTCATTCTACCATTTCCATCTAATAATGGATTAATACCATTGTTAGGATTCTTTTTGTTCCTAATATAATTTTAAAAACTCCTTTTTATTGTCCTTAACTCTGCTGGCCATACATTTCTCATTGTCTCCCTTTGCTTTCCATATAAATTTTCTCTAATTTATATTCACTTTGTTATATATATTTTATATATATTTTATAGCTGCCTTCACATCCCCTCTAAACCTGGTTCTTTTAAAGCACTAAGCATGTATATTGCTGGTCTGGACTTTATTTTATTTGCATGTGCTCAAGTCATGATTACTTGTAACTAAGTTATCATTAATTTTTGGTTCTGTGATCAGTTCCTCTTTATCTGTCAAGGTGAGGTCTAATATAGAATTCCTCCATGTTGGATGCCATACTTTTTGAGTTAGGAAATTGTCATCTGTACTATTTAGAAATTCCAAAGATGTTTTAGTACTGGCAGCATGAGACCTCCAGCATATGTCACTCAAATTGAAGTTCCCCACAATCATGCAGCTTTTCTCCCTACACATTATACATAGGGTGTAATGAGCCAGGCATCTTGTTCCGTAGTGTGATTTGGTGGTCTGTTGCAGACATCAACTAATACCCCATGTTGTGCTCTATTTATTAAGATATTGATCTGTACATTCAAGATCATTTTCTTCTGAGTTTTCAGTGATTCAGAAACAGGTAATGGCATGTTTGACAGAGTGACATTCCCCCTCCCCTTTTGCCCACTCCATGCACCCTAAATAGGTTATAATTACTACTTTACACTATCCAAAGCTCTGGCCCTTATACTGACATGAAGTGGTTACGTATACCAATTATTGTGTTTTGTGTTGTATTTGATGTCAGTGGAGTTACATTGAGTTATACCAGCTGAGGATCTGTCCCCATACATTTAGGATGTGATAAATAAAATTCCTCACAGGGTTTGCAATGCAGAATAAAGTAAGTAAGAAGTAAAGTAAAATAAGGCAGGTACGTGAACTCCATTATCTATCCAATCAATGTATCCAATCTAGCCAATAAAATGAAACCATAATACATAAAAACATTGCTTCAATTATTAAATCAAACATGTTTTAAATTTTTTTCCCACTGTTCTGTAGATCTAACTGCACAATCAAACAGGAGATGGCAGAGTATAATTCTCATAGTTGCAGAAAAGAAGGTTAAAAACCCCACCCATCTCTGACTATCTAATCTTGGAACATTTGGTTGATAATGTGATATAAAACTTAATGCCCCAGAGGAGATACATCTGGAAGTCAGCTCATTCAGATACTGTGGAACTGCTCCAAGAAAGCAATCAAATATCTAACAAAAACCTATAAAAAAAATCACATATTTGGTGTACAGACAACCAGTCTAAACTAGATAAGGTTGGAAAAGTCTGATCCTATTTTTGTAGTTGTGACAGGGAACCTAACTGCTGAATTTTCCTCCTACAAACACTGAGTGCAGTTTTAACCGAAGCTTATTAAGACTGAATTTATTTAATCCATAATAAATTCATGTGTCAAGATTACGGTTGATTTGTTCATCAGAAGACACTGAGACAAGATAATCCACTTTGCTGAAAATGTAATGGGTTAGGAATGTTACCAACTGCTCCAAATGTTTAACTCAGAATTTTTTGCTCACCATGCTTTATAGGATAGATAACGTAAGAGACATTAAGGATTTGATTCTTATCTCTCACCTGCAAAAGGTCTTGTCTAGACTTGGATTGGAAGGTGAGTTGTTAGAAAGTGTTAGCAGAATGTTCTAAAAGTTTGGTGTGAAAGTCTATGCCGACTTGTCTTACAACTGGATAAATTTAGGCTACCCAATAGCCTTTAACTGGACTAGTTTAGCATATTTTAATGGCAACGTGCCTTGTCTACACAAGGCTTTGAAAATTAGTTAGAACAAGTTAGTGAACACATCTTTAAACCCTACTCTAGGCAAAGCCTAAACATGGAGTAACTCCACTGAGATCAATGGGCCATATTCTTCTTTTACTGACATTAGTTTATTGTGGTTTAACTTAAGTGAAGTTATTCCTGAGTTACATCTTTGCAAGTGAAAGGAACATCAGGCTTAACAAAACTAAGCTGGTAAAAATGAGATGAGAATCTGTTCCTGAATGTCTAACACGCCACACATTGGTCACCAGTTTATTTGAAAACTGGTTCCGGATGTGCTACATTCTGTAGTTTAGCATGTTACATTTTAAAAGAAAAGAATCTGATAAAAAAAAAATATTAACACAGGATCCCAGGCTAGATCCTTGGTTCTGGCAGAGTTCGGCTCAGCATAGAACCTGAGGGGCTGGGGAAGAAAGGTGGCTATATGCCATCTTTACATCCAGGCATGCCCCTCAAGGTTTGCCCCACCAAGTCAACATAAAGCAGCCATAGAGCTGCTCTATTTCCATCTGGCTGTACTGACCCTCACGTAGCTGAGCAAGCAAACTGGGGATTGCCAAACAGCCAGGTCTTGAGCCATGGCCCCTTCCCCAGCCATGCCTCCTAAACAATGGGTGCTTGAGACAGATTGAAGTTTGGTTTGTGCCACTGGAAGAGCAGAAAGAAGGCTTAGCAGGGCCAAGCATCTACTCATCTATATTTAGATGACTAATCAATATGCTGGCACGGCATCACCTATCATTAAACAGATGAAGACACTGCCAAATTCTCCACTGCCTTTCAACTTTTTTAGCCATTTATATCTGTGCAAAATGGATATAAATGCTATGGCCAGTGCCAGTGAGTTGATAAATCTGATCTAGTAGCTGTTTACACCCACTTCACACAGGTGTGAAAGACACAAGGTGCAAAACTGTGAAGAATAATAAGGCCCTCCATGCAAGGAACTGAATGGAAACCTATAATCTTCAGGTTTCAATGCAAATAACTCTGAAAACAATAAAATACCATGTCCTCACACACAAAATATATCAGCTACATAAATACCAAACACAGGGTTGGATCCATCTCCTTCCATAGTCAAAGGCATAGCAGTGAGCTCTGGGAGAGTCCCCCCTATAATTCTTTTGAGGGTTTGCCCACTCAGTAATAGGCTGTGTGGCCTGCCTTCCCATCTGCCAAATGTCAGGGATCCACAGGACAGTATCATCCATGTGGAGCCCCAATGCCTATCCAATGGCTCTGACCATGCCCCTCCTCTTGCATCCTCTTGTTTCCTTGGTCATGGCTGCCCCGGGACCTGTGGGAGAGAAGCCCCGTGGAAAATATTATCTTTTCTACCTAATCAACATGGGGGCAATGGTTTTCTCATACACCCCCTTCCAGCCAAGTTGACCCAGGCTCCATGCCTTTCCCCAGCACAGAACTCAAACTGTGGAACATGCTCTGTGGGACCCACAAAAGCAGGGAGACGGTGTCCCTTTCAGTGCAGGAGCGGGGAGATCCAGGCATGGAAAATCTTTACCACACACGTGGGGGTGGTGAGGAAATATCCCATCCATTTTCTTTTAAAGCATAGGCTTAAATCTACAGTGCCGTGTATCATGAACGGTAATGATACAAGACATCATTACAGAAGACATCACACACACAACTCTGCAGTTTGATCCTGCCCTCCAATGTAGTAAAATCAGCAACATTTTTATAATAGTTACTAGAATCAAATATTTAGATCTCTATGGTGCTCTAATTTATTTCAAAATTATTATTGTAGACTCTTTTGTTGTCCCTTTATGTCCAACATTGATCTACGAGTGTGTGGGCAAAAGGGGGTGATTAGCTTGTAAATATGCAGTATTTTTTATAATCACAGTTAAATTTTCATTTTTATAATACAAGAAATATATATATATATATATATATATATATATATATATATATATATATATATATATATATATATATATATATATATATATATATATATATGGAAAATAAGTCTTTAGGAATAAAGACTAAACCATTTCCTAAGAGAAAATAGAGTAAACAGATCAAAAATACTGAGGAGAAACATGGGGTGAAATCCTGCCCCAGTGAAGTCAATGGGGTTTTGTCATTGACTTAAATGGAGCCAGAATTTCACCTACCATGTTTTTTTAAATTAAAAAAAAAAATTCTCCTGTAATGAAGTGAGAATTGTGGTAATATGGTAATTCTTTTTGTACTGGAAATATCAAAGCACCTTTCTTGAGGTACACACTTTTAAATCTCAGATAAGGGATGGTGCTTCTGAGTATGATTAGGAACAATAAGGGTAACATTTGAGTATTAAAGAGTAGTGTATTTAAGAATGCAGCATTCTGTCCACCATCTATTGGTAGAAATAAAGAGATCTGGTTCAGAGTTTTTCATCCCAATATAAGCCCCTGTTCACCAAGATACTAATCGCATGTCTAATTCTAAGCACGTGAGTATGCAATAGGACTGGTCTTGTGTTGAAATTTAAGCATTAAGCACTTTGCTGAATTGGGGCCAGAGTGAAAACCTCTTTCGGTTAATATGGAAATGAATTTTGCTTTGAAACTCTGTCTCCAGATTTGTGACCACACGTGGGTGTGTTCAGGTTTCCCCATGGAACGCAGCAGGAATATCAGCAGTTCTGCTTCACTGCAGAGTGTCAACAGTGCTCAGAGCTCAGAATGAACACTCAGTAGTGACAGCCTTGTCAGTCAGAATTTGAGTACTGTTCTTGGTCAGCACATGAAATTCTCATTCCCCTCAAGGGAAGCTGAGTGTGTGGCTCATGGCCTAGTGTTCATATATTCTTTTCTGATGATGATTCAGCTCCTCTCCGTTTACCTTGAAGCTGTATATTTCCACACGTAAGTATTCAGTTTAAAGAGGTACCCAGAACAGTTAGGTCACTTTTTTTTTTTAAGGTATGATATACCTTTTATAAATAGGATAGTGGTTTAAAACCACAATACAATTGCCAGATTTCAAGCAACAAGCTCCAGGACATTGTGCCTGGCCTCTGTGTGGGTGCACATGTAAAGGAGAACATAAATGACTGGGTCAAAGCTAGGCACAATAACAAACCTTGTGCTCCCGTGAGTACAAGGGCTGCTTCTGGCTAGCACCACTACCTACAACAAAGAGATGGGGATGTGACAGGAAGTGTGACCTAGCTTAGCCTTTCTTGCACTAGCCATTGAACTGAGTGGGCTCATGGGAGTTCACACTGCACCCTCTGAAAATATGTCAGAGATTCTGAGCTCCCTGGGATGTCAGAGACAGACAGTGCCTGCCTCAATGTGGGACTGTGTATTGCAGGCAAAATGCAATCCTTGCTCTGAATGGAATTATGAACATTTCATCTGACCTTCAGCAACAGGAAAGTCAGCAGATATAAGAAATATATTAGGAAATCTACACACTGAAGATTTCTCATCTCTCTCTGACTTCTGAAAATACTTTAAAGGAAAAATATCAGAGCTTGTTACAAATTTTGTGTTCCATTTTCAATTACAGTAGCTGACAAACATTTAAAAGCTAAAAATGAGTAACTACTTCAATGTAATGTAATATTCTTTACAAAGGATCACCTCAAATCTCATTCTGTTCAGTGTAGTTATCAGTTACTCTGCATGTCTCCTATTTGGCCATTTATCTTCAGTGGCTGTGTCCCTGATCTATCTATTGGCATGTTGACAGGTAGGGCAGATGGAAAACATGAAGAAGGAGAAAAAAAAATCAAACTATGTATAAAAACTCAGTCCATTATGCCACTGCTAAAATATTTATAATAAAAGAACTAAGTCTAATGTGCTCATTTTTTTAATAATAACATTAAAGAATTCATGTTTAATTAAAAGTGATATATAAATCATACTGTTTGCTAGAGCTATTGACTGTGCTGTTCTCATTCTGCCAAACTTAATATAAAATTAATTGTTAATTTTCAAGCCAGTAGCTTACACTTCTCCATCATATATGCTGATTGTTTAGATCCAAGTCAGTGAAATATTACCATTATAATGCACGTTTCTCCCCAAACAGCCTTATAGATGTTCTGCTCAATTTTAACCCCTTTTCAGAAAGTGACCTGCATGAAGAGATTTTTGAGCTGTGTAATGGACAAGTTTGGCATCCTAGAAACAAGGGGAAGACCCTCAGCTGGTGTAAATTGTGTAGATCCATTATGCTGAGAGGTTTCAGTAAAGAAAAGTGCACTTAAAGAGAAAGTTAAAAAAAATGGGGCCAGATCTTCACCTAGTGTAAAGTGAAGACAGTGGAACTTCATGTATTTATATCAGTAGAGGATCTGGCCTGCAAATATTTATTCTCTCTTAGCATGCACTGTGGTACACTGAAAATACTAAATATAAACCAAGTGTCATTTCAGAGAACTAGTACTCAAATAAACTTTATCTAGCATTAACAATTATTTGACCTTCCTAAGCATAGCAAAAGAAAAGAACTCTTTTATGTACTCACATACAGGCCTCTTAAATATTAAATGAGCCATGCACTAAACTTTTCTAATGTGAAGGCCTATAATATTTTAGACCTCTTTTGGAATCTAGGTTACTCTGACCTTGCATAAATGAATCTTGCATTTCACCAATTTTTCACATGCTTGTTCTGTCTTGGACAAACCTCAGAATCAAATAATCACCAGCTCCAAAGTAGATGATGATTAACTTAGGGAGTTCTTGGCTTCATCTTCAAGAAGGTTAACATGACCTCAAATGACAGAAGAATATTATGGATTTGTATTGTTGCATTTTATGCAGAGTTTTCTTATAATGGGTTCATTTAAGTGTTATTTTGAAGTCTCACTAAATAAACATCTCTTTGTCACTGCTTCCTTCAGACTTTGTTGAACCAGTCTCCAATATTACAATAATCATTGGGTTGGCTCTCCTCTCCCTATGCCTGGGCCAAATTCTGCCATCAGGCACACATTTCCCTTCTTCAGTAGGAGTTCTGTTGAAGGCAGAATCTGGCTAACTATAAATTCTGCCCCCACCATCTCTGTAATTGGCACCAACATCAAATGGGAAAAGGGTGTCTTTTGAAACTCAAGAGGAAAGGAAATGAAGATACTGAGCCAATTACTGTTGTCAGTTGCATGTGTAGCAATCTATTAACTTCAATAGAATTATTCCACATCCTGATATAGGGCTTTATCCTGGCCCGCGCGTCCCCCCTGCCCTTTGAAGTCAATAGTAAAAGTCCCATTGACTTTAGTGGGGCAGAATTAGGCCCAAGGTGAAAAATTAGATCAGATCTTGGCTCACATATTCCATTTAGGGCTTGATTTGATGTTTCCTGATGTCAATCAAAATACTCATTGACTTCAGTGGAAGTTAGATCATGTCCTTAATGAATTTAGGCCCTGATCCAACAAAGCACTTAGCCTTTGATTTAGCTAGGTACTTAAGCACAATCCTAATTTTAAGCATGTGAGTAGTTCCACTGAAGCCAGTGGGACATAGTCACACATTTAAAATCAAGCACATGCTTAAGTGCTTTCCTGGATTAGGACTTCAGTGAAGGAATAGGAAAAAGAATGCAAAGGCCACCAGATGCTCTCTATAGGTCACTGAAAATACTAATGAGCATTTCAATAAATAAACATGAAGACACATCAAGATATTAAATGGTTTCTGAATTTTACTAGGTCTTTTCATAATTATTAATGATATGAAGGCACTTTATTTCTGCTCTGCTCACTTTCAGTGCACATATAAAATATGCAGTATTCGCAGTTCTTGTCGTCTTGGAAGCTGATGTTATTTCTCTTCCTTCTTTATACATTAGGAAAAAGGAATGCAAAATGTGAAAATAAACCTCTGGGGGAAAAAACCTGAGATTGTTTGACAGCTAACAGATGCTATTTGGATTTGTAGTGTTGTTTGTGTAGTATGACTCTCTAAAAGATTGTCTAGTAACATTGAAGTGCAGTGCAATCCACTTATAGAAGACTCTTACAGGTGAAAACCACTGACAGTGGAGTAGAATAAGAGTCCCAGATCATAACAATGCCTTTATTATATGCCAGTTACAATTCTGGTTATAGCAAACCTCCACTTACAAACTCATTTCTTGAAAAAAAGATGTTATCGAGAAATCCACTGTACAGTGTAATAGGGTTTTTTGATGCATCTGCATATGCTTGAGATATCCTGTAGGTCAAGAAATTGCAAAAGTTGTCATAATCTTCCAAAAAAACCAACCCCAACTTCCTTTTTAAATTTTTGCTCATAGGAAAAGCACAGATTTCTGCATTTTTGAGCTTTGTTTCTACTCTGTCCGGTTTTTCAACTAAATAGAAAATGAAGCTCTAGGTTATACAAGGAGAACAACCCATCTGACCTGGAAATACTGTGCTATAGTAGTTCCAAAGAGTATCTGCTCTACTTAAGAGTCTGACGTGGTGGTGGTGGTTGTTATATTTATTTGTATTGTGGTAACACTGAGGAGCCCTAGTCATGGACTGGGGGCCATTGTGCATTGAGACCCTATTTTCAGAAATTTGAAGCCATCCATTAAAAAAAAAAAACTGCTATGGCATGTAGAATCTGTCGCTGATCAGGTAACTTAAAACAGCAAAGGAGGATGAAGGAGAACAAAAACAGATAAAGGCTAGTAGTGAGAAAAAGAGAAAAGTAGAAGAGGGAGCGGGGATAGAGAAAGAGGAAAAGGAAATAAAAACAACCAAATGCCCAACTGGGAATCAGGAAAGGAAATTAATCTACAGGCCATTTGTGGATTTGAGCATCAATCCAGCAAAGCCCAGAAGCATGTGTTTAAACTTGTGAGTAGTTCGGTAGAAGGCAATGGGATTGCTCATGTCTTTGGAGTTATGCATGTGCTCAAATGCATTGCTGGATTAGGACCTTAATTTCAAATTCTTTGGAAAGTGCTCTGATGCTTTGATGATGAGTGCTGTTATAAAAATGTCAATTGATAGATCAGATACATAGACAGATGTATCAGAAAATTTAAAAGCAACCAAACTTATTTTTAAGAGAAAGTTGCTAAAATTTTGAACCCCCACTGCCCCTCCCTCCAGAATAAATTTTATACAAGTTGAATACCGTGATATGCTATCAGTGCAGTTTTCAGGAACAAAGTAGACTGTAAATATTTCCAGCAAATACACTTAACAGAAGTTTGTTAGCAAAATCAGTGTTTTGGATTCACAGAAATGTTGGCACTGCTGTCATTTCAAAATGGTTTAGAGAAATGAAATGTGTAGGGTACTAATCAGCAGCACAGACCAAGTCCTTTTGCTATTTCCCAAACAAAAGTACTTACGTACTGCAATTTAAAAAGTGGCATCTGTAACAGTAGCCACTGGAGTCACTAGATACTAGCCCCATCCATGTGGCAGGGATGTATAACCTTTTGTAACTCTCACCCATCTCATTGCCTGGGACCACAAATAAAGATCAGTCTCTTATGAGCAGTTCTGCTTGTCAGCTCCTTATTCTAGCTTCCATGGTTGAGACTGGATGATTTTGACTATGAATTGATTTATAAGACACTATTGTTAATTAGCATTGTCAGCGTACTCTGTAACATGGTACTGCGTCCATAAAGAAACCTTAGGTCCTTTAACATGGCACTGTGATAAATTGGCCAGAGTAGCAGCAGCAGCAGAACTAAAGAATCCACACAGTATGGAGGGCTAGAGGTAGACTCTTCACTGTCAATTGATGAGGAAACAAAGCTGTCTTTGCCCTTTTGTTTGAAGCAACAATGTCCCCAATCCTGCAGACACACAGGCTTACAGTTTTGCACACGCTTCTGAGCAGTCCCATTGGCTTCAATGGAACGCCTGCATGCGTAAAGTGAAGCAAGTGCATAAGTGTCTGTAGGGCTGGGGCCTTAGAGACTTTGTAAATCAAAAACACAAAATAATAGTAAGTCTTGCCTCATTCAGGGACCAACACTTTGAGGGGTTTTTTTTAAAGCATTAAGTACACACTATGATCCGATACCATACAATGGATTTTATAGACCACTGGAATGACAAGCTACGGCTGCTCCACTGTGCCTATGTAAAATGGGGAAGCTTGCTTCAACTAAGTATGAAGATCACACATCTTGTATCCTGTAGCATTCCCTGGCCCCATGCTTTTATATCCTGCATTCCTAGGAACACAAGTGCAAGCTGCTTAGGAGGATATTAACATTCCGCCATGTTGCCCCTGGTGATCCATCCATAACAGATTGCAGACATTTAGGGTTGTCAAGTAGGCACTCCTCTCTGGCAATATTGGCTTCTCTGATAGGAGCATCATAAGAACATAAGAACGGCCATACTGCGTCAGACCAAAGGTCCATCTAGCCCAATATCCTTCCAACAGTGGCCAATGCCAGGTGCCCCAGAGAGAATGACTAGACCAGGTAGTCATCAAGTGATCCATTCCCTGTCACCCATACCGCATTTAGCTGTATGAATGGATTTTTATATCCTATAGTGGATATATGCTCTGTTGTGAGCTCCCTTTATACCAGCTTTCATTTTAGCTTTCTTAGCTCTGTTTATCACATGGGCTGGCTGTAATATGTATTTAGAAGGGTGAGTTCAGAACAGGTTTTTCAAGAGGGGATTTATTTGTAAAAAGAAGAGAGATGGTGCATCACAGAATGACACAATGGGCCAGTGATGCTGTCCTTATTTTAGCAAAGAGCTCCTTGAAAAAATTCCTCTCTTCACATGTGATAATCTATGCACCCCAGGGGCATGTGAGCTCACAGACAGGAAAGAGTGAGGAACTGGGAAATCTATTCATTTGTTTTCCCACTGAAATCAACATTTTCTTCTAACTTTAACCCTGGAGGGAGGCAACACCATTTAACAAACAAATCCATATTAAGTGCATTTGCTGGAAATATTTACAGTATCATTTGTTTCTGAAAATGACACTGATAATATATCACTGAGTTCAGCTGTGTAATCTGAGTTGGGTGAAGATCTTGTAGGGGCTAAGAGTATCCTCCATAATGAATATTTTTTTGAAAATAATCACACACTCGGCCCTTTCCAGAGGCAAAAATATTTGCTCTTCCAAGGTGTTTTTATGAGTTTCGGAGAAAAATCATTTCTGTCAGAGATGATCTAGCAGTATCCACAAAGGGGTGATTCCATCAGTGGCAGGGTAATCACCCCAAACCCTCCTTTTAATTTGGTGACAGTCTTTTATCAAGAAAATCTGTCAATATATCTCTGAGATAAGCAATGGGGTGTGGAGATAGCCTACTACAGACCAACTTGTCTGTAGAAGTAAGAATTCAATAACATGTGCTTCATCAGTGAATCTAGTTGTATTTTAGAATCAGAGGATCTAGAATCAGTTATATAAAGTGGACTTTGTCAGGTCAGAAATCAAGCAAAGATATGTATTTGTTTAGGCTACTCCAAGAATTCACTTTTGTTTTTATGGTTGTTCTCTTTCCCCAAAGTGTATCTGCAAAACTGTAGTTTCATATAAAATGTCAGGGGTTTGTTCAGGAAGTAAACATGTCCTGCTGGCCAAATCTGTTTCTGTAATAGTAACGTCACAGGTTGTTTGCTACTAGTACAGTATTTGTGCCAAGAGTTCCTGTATTAAACAGTTCACCTGCACATCTACCAATGTGATATATGCCATCATGTGCCAGCAATGCCCCTCTGCCATGTACATTGGCCAAACCGGACAGTCTCTACGCAAAAGAATTAATGGACACAAATCTGACATCAGGAATCATAATACTCAAAAACCAGTGGGAGAACACTTTAACCTGTCTGGCCATTCTTTGACAGACCTGCGGGTGGCTATCTTAAAACAGAAAAACTTCAAAAACAGACTCCAACGAGAGACTGCTGAGCTGGAATTGATATGCAAACTAGACACAATCAACTCAGGGCTAAATAGGGATTGGGAATGGCTGAGCCATTACAAACATTGAATCTATCTCCCCTTGTAAGTATTTTCACACTTGCTTCTTATCAAACTGTCTGTACTGAGCCATCTTGATTATCACTTCAAAAGTTTTTTTTCTCTTACTTAATTGGCCTCTCAGAGTTGGTAAGACAACTCCCACCTGTTCATGCTCTCTGTATGTGTGTGTATATATATCTCCTCAATATATGATTCACTCTATATGCATCCGAAGAAGTGGGTTGTAGCCCACGAAAGCTTATGCTCTAATAAATTTGTTAGTCTCTAAGGTGCCACAAGTACTCCTGTTATTTTTGCGGATACAGACTAACACGGCTGCTACTCTGAAACCTGTATTAAACAGAGAGGTTAAAAGTAAGTCTTGCCTTGCAGCTGTTTTCAGTGAGCTTTGGCAAAAGTTCATCAGTGTATCCATAAACATACAGTGGCATAGCTATACAAGAACATTAATCAATGCTAGTTGCCTCATGATGACCTCATAACAATCTTGCATTGTGATTGTGAAGGGAGCTGCAGATGGGCTCACATGTTCACATTCTTTGTTGGGTACTTTTAGCAGAACAGCTGTAAATGTCATTTTGCTTCAGGTTTATTTTATAAGTTAATTTTCACACTGAACATCCTTTCAGCTGATATCCTCATGACAGCACTTCTCCTCAAGATAATTATATGAAATGGTATGAGAGGATACTGATTATTTTTCTCTGTTTTGGAGAAGTTGCTAGATTCATTTTGTTATGTAAATGATGTTCAGATACTATTATAAGTCGTCATGGGCTTCTTATAAATGTGCAATAAAACAAGTAAAACAAATTCTTGATGTATATATTTTGTAAGGTGATTATGAATCCAGATGATCAACTGCTTTTCCCTTGCAAAATGCAGGCACAAAAATCACAAAGGTTACATTAGATAGTGACTTTTAATGTGACAGTAAGATAACAGTGTGAGGGCTTTCATAGCTATCAAAAACCACACTTGTGCTGCATGGGTCACACTTTCACTGGTAAAATAGAAATCTAATCAGAATTTATTATATTACTACTTCAGGTGTCCAAAGAAAGATATAATTCATTACCCAATTTAGAATGTTGTTGTGATACATTTTGAAGAAAAATGCTGTAGGTATTCAGAATACAAGTAACTGAAGCGGCCACCAAATGAAATTAATAGGTAGCAGGTTTAAAACAAACACAAGAAAATATTTTTTCATGCAATGCACTGTCAACCTCTGGAACTCCTTGCCAGAGGGTGTTGTGAAGGCCAAATACTATAACAGGGTTCAAAAGGGAGCTAGATAGATTCATGGAGGATAGGTCCATCAATGGCTATTAGCCAGGATGGGCAGGAATGGTGTCCCTAGCCTCTGTTTGCCAGAAGCTGGAATTAGGTGACGGGGCATGGATCACTTGATGATAACCTGTCTGATCATTCCCTTTGGGACACCTGCCATTGGCCGCTGTCAGAGGACAGGATACTGGGCTTGATGGACCTTTGGTCTGACCCAGTATGGTCATTCTTATGTTCTTATGAAATGTAGTACCCTTTCCACGCCATACCACAAGAGATGAGGGACATATCAGTACCTAAGTAGACAGATTAGACAGACAATTTAGCTGTATCTTTTAAAGGTGAACATATTATTATTCTGTTGTTCTGAAAGGGCTGGATAAAATCAAACCCTCCAATTTCCCGTAAAGATGCTATCTCATCAAATAGACTTAGTGGATCAGATGCATCACTGGCCTTAGCAGATGCCCTTCCAATGAAGTTGCACTCAATTTATGCCAGCAGTGTGTCTTTCATAATATGCCCATGAGCATTCAAGATTTTTCTTTTAAATTATTTGAAACAAAACACTTTCAACACATTTTTAATTGGAACTTTTCTTTCTTCTGCGTGTGAAAGTGACATTTGTGCCCTAATATTGCCATACTACTTTGAGCTCAAAGGTAAAATCTTATTAGGAACAGCCTAGAATGATGTGCAAATCAAGCTAAATCAGCTAGCACTATATTTAGCATCTATACTGTGACAGGGTACACTGCCTATCCAGTTTTCATAAACCTCCAGATACATGATACATGGTCACCCAGCTAGGGCCAAAGCCCATTGCTTTTCTCCTAGGAAAAACCCAGTTTTCCTGCCAGATCTGTAACACAGGAAACCAGATCAGAAGGAGTTAAAGTACTGGGGAACTGACTGCAGCTGTGGCTCAATTAAAAAGCTTTATGATATAAAAAAGCAGCAAAGGAAAGGTGGGCCAGTGTGTTTGAAAATGATAGCCAGGGGAGAGTAGAGGGGTCTAGTTTGCATCCTGGGTAGGTGAAAACTTTGCTTTTTCTGCTTTGCTTTTTTTTTTTTTTTATTGTTGGGGAGCTGGGGAACTCTGGAAAAGAAAAGAGAACTTAGTTTTGTTTCCCTCTTGTTTATTGAGTTACTCTTACTGCATGTGAGGGGAAGCTCATCTGTGACAACAGATAATGAAAATGGGACTGCTGTAAAAGTTAAGACATTGGTTTTAATGAGAAACACTTAATTATTTGAAAGGTAAAAGATCGTCATAAATATGGCAATGACCTGTTCAGTGTCTGAAATGTGTGACAGAGTGCTTCCTGGTCCCTGCTGAGCAACAGCTTAATTCCAGCTCAGCTTCTTAGTTCTCTTGCACAAGTAGGCAAAAGCTATGAGTGGCTGTGTGGGAGGAAGGGTGGGTAGGATGCATTTGGGATTCTAGCCCTCCAAACCCAGGTGTCGTAGAATATAACTTAACCCCACATGCCAAACGGGAGTGTCTTTTTGTTTGCTCCACCTATCTTCACTTATTTTGCTCTGTTTTTATGCAAATTAATCTTTGAGTGAAAGACTTTTTTTTTTCTTTCCCAGCAAGGGAATGGAATGAATTGGAATCTGCTCCAACCATCAATCTGTGGCATTAAGTGACCTAACAGTAAAGGTAGGATGGCAATGTATTATTTATTGTGGCAGTGCATTCATAATGCTATGTTAGACATCTCCAAGTCTTATATTTTTATTGTCTCAATACTAGTTTTAACCAGCTTGAAATTATTACCCAACAGAAATCATTCTGTAGATGGCTGGTAGGTAGTTTTAAACTTAAGAGATAACATTGTTTAGAGGGCACATACGTGAATGGCCATATTGTCCATGGGATTAAATTTAAAACCAGCTAGAACTGAGGTGATGTTACCAAAAACTATGCTGTTGACTTTAGCTGACTCGCAAGGGCATGTTTCTGCCTGTAGGGCTGAGCCAATTGGGAATGTGAGGCAATGGAAGGAGGGGTATAGTGCAAGTGTCTGCACTACCCTCCAGCCCCAGATGCTTAGACTTCTACAATCCAGAACTACAAGCTGCTTAACATTCCTATGTACCAATGTTTAGTAAATCAAACAATTAATCTTTCTTTTAATTGTACAAGAACTTGGTTGAGGCAAGCACAACTCATTCCACTTATGCTCATTGAAAATTATCTGCTATGAAGGATTAGCTGCCACACTGAACAATAACGAAGCTTGTGCTTCCAAATAAAGAGGTTAATTGGCTTCATAGAAAATGTGTATATAGCACATAGGACTAATATTGGTTTTGTGACGGCCCTGTGCTAGAGAAGCTAATGTTTCCTGTTTATTAGCTGTTTTACAATAATCTGTCCTTGACCAATAATTATACTTACAGAACCAGTGCTAGCTAATATGTGTCATTATTATAACTGCTTAGTGTGTCATGTGCATCTGAAAAGAATTGATTCTGTTACCATAGTACATTCATGTTGTTGCTGCTCAGCTTTTTCTGTGTTGTCTTTGCTCTGTTTTCTAATTTTCATCGGCAGTGTCACAGAAGAATTGATGATCTTCCAATGTATATAGTCAGCATGTTTCAAATAACTGAAGGCCTGAATTCTGCTCCTGCTGCAGTCCGGAGTTTTGGCAGTAGCTTCAGTAGGAGGAGGATCGTCATATGTGTACATGTCTATAAGATATAAACGCACGCACACATATACTGGAATATATGAAGGCTAAGAAACTTGCATTCTTGGAAATTGTGGTTGTGTGTGTATATAACACGTTTTATGGACATGCATACACATCATAATCCTTCTGCTGAAGCTACTGGCAAAACTCTTGACATCAGGATGGGAGACTTAGGGTATGTCTTCACTACCAACGATAAAGTGCTGCCGCGGCAGCACTTTAACATGGCTGTATAGTCATGGCACCAGTGCTGGGAGAGAGATCTCCCAGCGCTGTAAAAAAAACCCACCCCCCATGTGGGCTTGGCTACCAGCAGCTGGGGGCGTGGCTACACTGCCACTTTACAGTGCTGAAACTTGCATCGCTCAGGGGGGTGATTTTCACACCCCTGAGCAAGAAAGTTTCAACGCTGTAAAGTGGCAGTGTAGACAAGGCCATATATTCCATATGATATTCCTTACAAAAATGTTAGGGTTGCAAAGCGAGGAAATGAAAATAATCAGGAAATGACAAAATTGTGTTACCCATGTAACCTTAACTCTGCCTTTTGTAGTGATACTGGCACAGGTCCATGGGTCAAGTCAAGCTATACTCTGCAGAGTGTCAAAGGTGTGAGGGTGTCAAAGTACATGGGTCAAGGTTCATGGAACTTTTAGTGCATGGTTGCAGAGTCCACATGGTGACTTAGTAAGCAGCAGTCTGGGGTGGTGTCCATGTACACCCTAGCTTGCCACACATTAACTTCGTGTGGACAAACCCTTAATCTGCCTTTTCTGTTCACCTGGATTAAGATTGCTTTTTCTCTGACTGGAAGTGCTACCCTGTCTCCTGTAGCACCACAACAGTTCCACTGTATGAACTTGAAGCAAATACTCAGGATCCAGATGTCTCCTCTAAGTCCCAGTGCATCAACTCCCCAATGCTCTGGAAGCCCAGTGATAGAAGGACTGAAAGACACCAGGTTATTTTTGAGGACAGTGTTTTAAAAAAAAATTGCTGCCATCAAGCAACTTAACTGTTATTTTGTAACAACAGTCCTTACCCTTAGTAAGAATCACATTATTTCTGAATAACTTAAGTACCAGATAGGATGTATACAGCTAGATAAAAAGGGGAAGTGAACTGACTGGACAATACATTATACTACGACAATTTTAATATATGCATTTTAATTACCATTCCAAACCAGCAACGGTTCAATCAAATACAATCTGTCATGGGGTGGGGGTGGGGGTGGGGGGAAGAGAAACACATTTGGTGTGAATGGCAACTTATTTTTTTTAGTCACTTAGAATGTGTGTATATATATCTAGTGGTTAAATAGCATTGGATAATGAAAGTTGATACAATTTTGCAGACATTTTAAAATTATGAGCTTGTAAATGGATTTTCTTTCCAATCTTTTCTCTTTTAGATTGTTTCAGTTCCACTGAACACATTCTTTGACATTTCCCTTTATTTGTCCTCAGACTTCTTGAGAAATATTTCTTTGTGGAAGTTAAGCGATAATGTCATCTATGCTCACAGCCTGCAAACTGCTCTCAACAGATACCTTATAAGGCTGCCCTCAGACGTCCCACCACATCTCTGGTCAGGTGTCTAACAAAATACCTCCTTCCTTATTCAAAACTCTAGCCTGCAAATGTGGTGTTACACTACAAAGCATGGTACATTCTCTTCAAATATTATTCTGGTAGTGTCCACAATGCAATGAGCATTTCCCACACAGAATAGAAGTCAGTCCCGGCCCCAAATAGCTCACAATCTAAAGACAGAGGGGCAAGGAGACAAAGGAGACCAGAAGGGTAAAGGGATCAAATAAAGATGCTCTTACGAGGTGATGGCTTCATGTGTTCCAAAGAGGTTTGCATTATTAAAGAAGGATTGTATTCTAAAAGCCAAGAGTTATAAGTGAATGATATACAATAGAATTTGCAAACAGAGAATAGCAGCCTTTGGGTTGGAGATATTAAGGGTTTTTACTGTTGTGATCTTAGAAGAATACCTACTTATATTTTTGCCATTTGGAATGTGTCTATCATTAGCTCTACACAGCCAACTTAATCACATTAGATCAAAGCTTTGGGGGCTGTTTCAATCTCCTTATCTCTCAAGTGTCCTGATTTAATTGGGACATACTGAACTTTCATAGTAAATAAAACTTCCAGATGTCCCCAGACCAGCAGGCAAATTCTCACTTTCTGCTATTCTTCCATATGTTGGCACTTTCCAGAGGGTAAGATATGCCAATAGGCGGTATTGCGAAAAATTAACCATAAGTAATTTTGAGTACAAGATACCCAGTAGTCACATTTTTCTAACACATACACATGCACATCCACAGAGGGTTAGGAGTAGTCTGAATCACAAGATAAGAGGGCTCCCAGATTGGGTAAAATGCGTTCTCTAGGGGGAAATGCCAGCAGAAACCATCCCTCTACTGAAGTTCAATTGTCAAGGCAGCCATCAGACCCTAAAAATATTGTTAAGGATGTGAGTATGACTATATTTGTAACTTGTGCATAGGTCTTTATAGAATTTCTATATGCTTGAGTAATAACTTTAATTGTAATTTTAATAAAACTTGCAAAACAGACTAGACCTTGTACTTGAGAATGTATGTGTCTATCCTTGGTCTTTATGTTTTCATAGAGATTCTAAATCTGAAGCAAGTAGCAGAGATGACTTACACTCTGAGCTTCAAACTGTAGCCACCAGAGCCGAACCTATGGTGGTATAATACAACATTACTAAATTAACTTTAAATAAAAGGCTAAAGTGCAAAATGTCAGATCACAACGGTAGCATTTCACCACCCCACCTCCATTTTGTCTGGGTGTAAATGATTACACAAGGTGTAAGGCAGTGGGTAATCAAGCCCAAGGTGTTTCTTTAACTGACCACTTAACACTAGGCAATGTTACTAGAAAATTATTGTATTGGTTCTTATACTATGGTCCCATTCAAAAGTTCCAAGTTTAGCCCTCAGATGTTAAAAGCAGTGTTCAACAATAGTTTTACCTGTATCTAGGGGTAATTATCTGTCATTCATGGATCTGTGTGACTTCAGTGTATGAGAGTTTTACCATTGACTTCAGCAGGAACAAAGTTAGGCCAATTCTGAATGTTTCTGAAAATTCCACCCCAAACTCCTTGTCCTCCAACTTGATGGTCTGGAATTCCCTTGCTTGGTTTAGGATATAGACTTTGTTTCTCAAAAAGTAATTATTTTGACAAAGAAATGATCAAAGCAGTCCTCCTCATGGGTATTTGGTAGGCCCTTTCTACACAAACTAGATCTTTCTGTATCCATTTGTAGCTCCATGATACTGTATTAATTTAGTTCTCTAGTTGTTCCCTTTGAGTACATTTACTTGTCTTTAATTTCTTTCATGAATCATTTTAGAATCTCCCAATTCAGGATTCAAGTTTATTTTATTCTAATATTCCCCATATGTTTACCACTTGATCCTCAAGATTTGGAGGAAGGGGGGCGGGCATGGTTTGGTTTTTTGAACTCTGGTTGTCAGCTAGTCTAATGTATAATTTGTTATGGAATATGTGCTTAGAAATCCTCACCTTTAGCACTAAATTATTCAATGCATCCTATCCATTAAATAGATCTGAAAGATGGTGAAGTTGATCAATGGCTAGACTCACATTTTTATTCCTGTCATGTGATCTAATGGAAAAAAAAAAAACTTGCAGAGCTCTACTTAGTTTTGTTGTCCTACTGCTTTATATAGTGCTGCAAAGTTTGACCCCAAATAAGTGACGTTAATTTTTTTTTGGTCTTTGAAACTCCAATTTAGTTGTGCTTGGCTCTCTTTTTGTATGCGTCTAAGCCTTTTTCAACTTTCCCACCACATTTCAAAACTCATTGCTGAGAAATTAAAAAAAAAAAAAAAACTAGTAAAACCTTTGGTTAAATATGTATTTAATCATATTCTCCACAAGCACAAAGACTTTGAATATTTGGAGTTAGAACTTAACTGCAAAAGGGAAATATATATATATAAAAGGGCAAACTTAGTCTCTCTGAAGAATCAAATTTTCTTAGGTTTAATTGACTAGATTGCTTGAATGGGGCACCTGATCACACATATGGTATGCATATAAAATGGCATGTTGTTCACAGATTTTACATATAGCTCTTTGCCATCCGTCTCTAAAATAATTACAAAACATGAACTACATTCAAAATAGGCCATAAAGTTAGTCCAGTGCAAGTATTGCCTTCCCAATTTATAAATGTATTGCTGGACCTCCCATGTTAAGATCCATCACTGGCCTCTATAAGAATCACCCAACAGGTAATAAGTCACCCAACAGATAATAAGAAAGTTGAACCAGGCCTTAATGAACTACATGAAATGCCAGAAGTTATATTTAGACCAGAATGTAAAAAAGTTGCCTAGGTAAAGCTTCCAGTTGGATTTCCGGCAACCCCCTAAACAGTGTTATAAATTTATTTATTTATTCTTTCTTTAGTCACTCTCTCTGAACACAATGGGTTGATAGCTGGCACTACTGTACTCCATGCCATTACAAGAATGTCTCTTCTCAGAAGATCCTATTAGTGGTTTAATTTGCTTGAAACCAGTAAATGAGATCTTTTGTAGTGACGCTAGCAACTTAAATCCTGGTAATGACAAAAGCAGTGTGAAGAGTCTGAGAATGTCAGCCAGAAATTCATGGTGTTGATGGGGGGAGGTTTTTCTTTCTTGGACTCAAGTCAGCTTCCTCAAACCACAGCTGGAATGGATTATTCTTGACCTTTCTTAAAAGCCTGCTTGATTTCTGGGTGTATCAGCCTCATCAAGGCTGTGTGGACAGCAAGAAAGTTATTACTACACTGTGGTTCCAAAACTATGGTTTGGGATCAATTAGTAGGTCATGGAGTGTCTCTAGTAGGCTATGGCTCAGCCAAGCTACAATGTATGGCACAGGATATGCTCTTCTAAACTGCCACTGCTCCCTGACAATGTAACACAGGTTGAGACCAGAAGCCCCAAAGGGTCGGGTCATAGTCACTGTCTGTGCAGAGTCCAAAGCCCAGTGGGTCCACCAAAGCTGGGGTAGTGGAGCAGGAACAGGATGAGGGGTCAGGACTGGGGCAGGGAACCCAGGACCAGGAGCAATGTCAAGAGATGCAGCAGGGTCTGTTTGCAGCAGCAAGCAGTGGTCCACCTAATTTTACAGTATTTGCCTCACTCATGGTATTTAAGGCCTTGAGGAATCAGGGTCTCCATGGGCAGGGAATCCAGTGAATGCTGAGCCTACAGGGTTCCTAGGCTGATGTCCCCTATTCTAGGTGAGTTGCGGAATGGTGGTGTGGAAACAGCAGTCTCCTAAAAGCCACCAGCTGCAGGTTCTAAACCCACAGGTTCTCACAACCCAATTATTCCATACCTAGGAAACTCAAAGGGGAAAATACAGCCTGCATTTCACACACTACTGCATACCTGCATAGCACTCAGGAACAACTGTATGTAGGTATCTCAAAGAGCTGACATGTATTGGGGTTACATATGGGCCCCCGGTCCATTACTAGGGCTCCTAAGTGCTATGTTATTTAAGGTGATAATACTGATGCTTTTCTGGGAACCCATCAGTTCGTGAAGAATCAGTTTCCAGCTATTATAGATGCAAATGAAAATCACTTCAACAAGACCCCGGAAATTAGTCTGCAAATAGCCTGCAGCAACAGCGTTGAGGGGTTCCACTCTTCTGTGTCAAATGTTAACTGTTACTCCTACTGATGATTACTTAAATGTCAACAATGTTAACTATTTCACTGCCGGTCATGTTAATATAAAGACTTAGCTATTTTGGGATCACCAGGGATGATTGGAATTTATAGAGCTCTTGAGAAGAGGACCACCAGCCCTCCCTGCCCCCATGAATTTTAACTCTGTGTGATAGCGATGGACTCCAGGGATATTATGTATAGCCCTAAATTAAACTCAGGGATGAAGTCTATGCTAACTACCAGGAAGTATTGTTCCTCTGAAAGTGTTATGGGAATCTGGAACAGTCTGCCAAATGATGAGTTGAAGAAGGCAGCAGCATTAATACATGCATGGAAGGGAAAGGATGTTTATTTACAACCAATAATGTACCCACATGCATATGGAAATTGCTAGTTACCTGCCAGAGAGCAGCAAGAGTACTCTTGGTAGACCTGTGCTTCTCTCTTGTTCAAGTTCTTTAGGCCAGAATCTTAGCTGTAAATCAGCATAGCTCCATTGATTCCAGTGGGCCCATGATGATTTACATAAAGAAAAAGGGGCTTATCCTAAATGTATCTACACACTGACATAGGGGCTAGAAATCAGTCTTGGCCTGGCTAGGAGTCTTTAGTAGAACTGGATAGGAAATGGATTTTCCGTCCTGTGAAAATTTTTAAGATTTTGAAAAAAAAAAAAAAAAAAAAAACTCCCAAAACTTGAACTTTTTCATGGAACTGAAATCCCACAATATTTCATTTCAGAAAAATGATGTTTCCAAAATGAAATATGCTTTTTGGCTCTGGTAGGCTGCCGCAGAGCCACAGACTGTGGGAGGCCCCAGCTGCTAACTGAAATTGACATGATTTTTGTCAATTTCACTGCTGCCCCCCCAAAAAAATGGTTTTCTCAGAATTTTTCTGAACAGCTCTACTTTTTAGTAAATACCCCTTCGTTCCATTATAGTTACCAGATCTCACAGCCCTTTAAGCTCAATCATTTGGTTATCCAAAGTTAATGTAATCGCTTTGATATTCTGCAGTAACTGTCCTAAAGCCTGATTCTGTCACCATTATTCATACTGAGCAGTTCCTTACTCTGCAAACAGTCTACTTGACTTCAGAGAGTCCTCTCAGGGTCCTGGACCGTTGTTGGGAAGCCCTGCCATAGAATAATCTAATTACTGAACTGTTAAATCTTGAAAATAACTGCTAACTATCCCAGTTTCAGGTCTTGCTGCCCTTCTGCATTCTGTGGAGAGACTTGAATGGAAAAGTGGAGGCAAAAAGAATTAACTGTATTTTAGGTCTTTTCTTAATTGGCTTTGACTGTGTTGAAGATGACAGCGAAAGGTTTGAGCCACTCAGAGCTGTCATTTCTGCAATTAAAAAGAAGTATTACCGAAAGAGTAGATTCATTGTTCAGGCTGGGATTGAATTACAGAACACGTTTAATTATCAGTCTTTCTTCCTAGTTGTTTTAATGTATTATTCAGTTTCACAAAATATCCCTTTCATTTACAACCATGGATGGAATAAAATGTGACACAATTTGTTTTCTTTTTTGCAAGTAGATGATGTACTCTAGCGGAGCAGGTCAACATGACCTCAGCTTTCGTTATATTATATAATAACCACAATAGGGCCTTATCAGTCCCTCCCACTCTTTTGTGTGTTTGAAAATTAAAAAGAAAAACTAATATGGGTGAATAAACCTTAACCCTTAATAGCAAAATATATATGCAAATTTCTAGCAGTTATTGGACTATATTTCTTCCCAGCTGAAATTACACAGAGAAAAATTTCCCAAATTTTTGTAACTGGGGGCAAAAAGAGGGAAAATAGATGGAAGCTGACAGTTGTTTCACTTTCAAACTATGTAGATGTTAACATTGGGTTCCTTCATTGCCTCTCAACCTCTTTACAATGTACTCTGAGGATAGCTTTTTGGATTTTAATCACAGACCCGGGTGTTTGTTTAAACTTAATTATCTAGAGTTACAGCAGACAGTCTTACTACACTAGCTGAACATAAAGGGTCAGATTTCCAGCTGGCATAAATCAGTGTGACACCAGCAGGGGTTCTGATCCGATTTATTAATTATATGACAAGGAACCTCTAAACATAAATGGACATATGATACCTAGTTTGGAAATGGTTCTCTGACATCAACCACCCAGGATAAAAATTCCAATTTTTAGAGCAGGAGCTTGGCTATTTAAACTACTGCAGGCTATTACTTATGTCAGCCACTATGAATTATATGTCCTTTGAATGCAGTATTTTGGGGATTAGTTGTTATTATTAAAGTACAACAGTATCTTTAGCACAGTACATAAAGACATAGGAAGACACAGGCCTTGCCCCAAGGAGTTTACATTCAAACAGGGCAGTCAATTTAAGTTGCCCTGGGATAGCCAGAGAATGATGCTGAAAGGGACCTTTTATTTTCTACCCTAATCCCATTGACATGAATTAGCATTTGTGGGCTTTTGGGAAGAGTGACTCAGTTCTGGTTGATCAACCATTTAAGACAGAGGTGTGCAAACTACAGCCCGGGGGCTGCATCCAGCCCTCCAGACATTTTAATCTGGCCCTCGAGCTCCAGCCAGGGAGTGGGGTCTGGGGCTTGTCCCACTCCACGCAGCTCCCAGAAGCAGCAGCATGTCTCTCCCCCCCCCCCCCGAATCCTATGCGTAAGGGCAGCCAGGAGGCTCCACATGCTGTCCCCGCCCCAAGCACTGCCCCCGCAGCTCCCATTGGCCAGGAACTGCATCCGGAGCCTGCACCCATGACTCCCCCGCCACCCTGTGCCCCAACCACCTGCCCCAGCCCTGATCCCCCTCCCACCCTCTGAACTCCTCGTTTCTAGCCCGGAGCACCCTCCCGCACCCTGAACTCCTCATTCCTGGCCCCACTCCAGAGCTCACACCCCCAGACGGAGCCCTGACCCTCTCCCGCACTCCAATTCCCAATTTTGTGAGCATTCATGGCCCGCCATACAATTTCCATACCCCGATGTGTCTGTCGGGCCAAAAAATTTGCCCACCCCTGATTTAAGAGGTAGTAGTTCCTGCAGCAACCTCATTCAAAACAAGCGTATTTGGTATCCAACACATCCAGAAATATAACCAGTTGTAAGATACAAGCACAGGCATTTAGGTTGGGTATTCTGTTACTCACTCATCTTTAGTACTCGACCTTAAAGATCAGTAAGTATTCGGTATAGTGGGATGCATCAATTTGCTGCACAGTATTAATGAAGAACCTCTCACATTGCATCACTGCAATACTTGTGACAGGATTGGTAGGCCTGAATGTAGATTCTTAATGTGGTCACAAGCAATTCTTTTTTAACCACATGAGAGCACAGTTGCGAGTCTCTGCAATGTCTGCACTTTTCAGGTATCTAGCCGAAGAGGAGCAAGAGCATAAAGTGCCCTATCCTGCTATCCTTACTCATACTGAATAGCACTTAACCAAGTTCCATTAACCTCAATGGGAAGCTTGTATGAGTCAGTGCTACTCAGCATGAGTAAAGGTGGCAAAATTAATTCCCAAGTGAACAAGATGTAACTGTTTATAATAATAATAATAGAGCTTTGATACTGTTGTGAATATTAATGATGATGCACCACCAATTAGGATTTTAGAAGCAAACTTACTTAATGTTACATTGAGCCAAATTGACTTGTGGTATATCTCCACTGAAGACAAATTATTTGTATTATAGTAGTGACTAAGACCTCATTTGAGATCAGAGCCTGATCTTGACTGGCACGGTGCAAACACATAAAAGATCTACTGCCCCAGAGATCTATATCTAAATAGAAAAAGAGAATTATTATCCCCATTTACAAATGGAGGCTGAGAACACCGTGATTAAGTGATCACATGAGGCTTGTAGTGCAGCTGAGACCAGAACCTAGATCTCCTGAGGGTTAATCCAGGGTTTTTAACCACAAGACCGTCCTTTCTTGCTAATATAACTTACTACATAGAGTGAACTGGAGTTTTGTTGATTAACACTGTTTTTGGAGGCCACAGTTTGTAATATTAATCTAGCATTGGTCTCAATATGTGGAAAAATATCAGATCTGAACTGATTATTTATGTTTTCATAGCTGCAAAAGAGTATTGGCCTACCAAATAGGCAGTTATATGTGACACTTCCCAGAAATACCCAGGGTTTTGAGGCACTTTGCTATCATCTGCCCTTTGCATGAGGAAGTCTTGTGTGTGCCTGCTGTAGATCAGCTCCCTGGCTTCACTGGTGTCTGGCAACGTAAGCACTGCCTTCCAAGCCTCATTGTCTCTCTACTGGCTCATATAGGCGCACGTCAACCCCCCAAGTCCTCCAGTGTTCCACTGGGGTGCTCAGCCCCTGTGCCTGGGGACTCTCGCAGAACACTGATTTATTACTCCCGAAGGAGTAGTACACCCCAGCTTACAAGAGTCAATGTAGGATTCCCACTCTATTTAACACACAGCATTTAGACTACATAGTGAGAACAAGAATAAGTTTTTATGATTACAGAGCAGAGAGCCAAGTGATAAAGTAAAAATATGGGAAACAAATGGTTACATGTAAAACAAAATCGTAACACGCTTTCTAGAGCCTAAACTTAACTCTCAAGGCATTCCCCGAAGTCCTTTTCCCGGAGTTTTCAGCCAGGTTGGCCAAGATGCCCTTTTCATGAGATGAAGCCTGCTGGCAACTTGTCTTCGCAGGTGGAAGTATCCCAGTGTGTGTCTCAGCCCCTCCGAGTATACCATTACAGACTTCTGATGTTCATGTAAAAAAATACCCCACCCATTTACCTCTCCCTGTTTAATTTGCATCTGAAGTCTCCACCAGCTCTTCATTAGCATTTGACTTAGAATGCTAATAGACTTGTATTGTGAGATACACAACGGTCCACCAGAGAGATAAGTGTCTCCCATCTGGAGAAGGTTGTCCCAAGACACACTACCTTTGAGTGAGCTGCTTTGAAGTATAAGGCCTAGAGAACACAATTTTCAGCCTAAATACATAACTCCTCACATTTTTAATACATTTCACAATGGTTATGGGGACCAGTGTGACATATGCTTTCATAAAGACCTTACATGACCCCATTTGGAGAACTCAGGGGGGATCCCTGTACCCTTATGTGCTTCTGTGCCCCCTGCCAATTGGCATCAAGAGGTCCTTGGGTCACATTATGTTCCATAAATCCATGTGAACTCTCTACTGCTTCAGAATTCAAGACTACTTCATTTGCTGTTGGTACTATCACACGCTGTTAGACAGGCTCAGGGATGCCCTCTGGATCTTCACATACTAAGTTCGAGAATGATTCTTTCAATCTACTAGAGACAAAACTGCTTGTCTTGTGGATTTTCAAATGCCGCCATCCATTCTTTCTCAGTGGTGTCTAGAAAAAAGGAAAATACAGAACAGCAGATGTGGGTTTGGAAGAAGATTCTTAACTGCATCAATGCCAAGAAATTTTGAGCGGGTCATAATGTAGCTCAAACATAAACGTAGGGCGTGATTTTTTTTTCCTGCGGTAATCATGGTAGAAATATTTCTTTAAGAAAAAAATGGTGGAAATAACTTTGCCTGGTGCTGGAGAAATTGCTCAGAAACAGTTCATTATTGAAAAGCTAGATTTTTTTTCACAAGAGGTCAGCACCCAACAGCTCCAATTTAGGCACTTAAATAAATGTCTAGATTACCAGAAGTGAAAACTGGGGACACTGAGAGCTACTGCGTGCTGAGCACTATGTATAGATTGCATGGCCCTATGCACAGATCATTCAGTTGAGGCTACTAAGAGAGGTGTCATCTGCTTTTTACTGAATTGGAGGGTATCTTGCCTTTTTTTCCCATGCTCCTTGTAACCTGGAGGGTTTATTTAATTCAGTAGTTTGGTTTCAATTAAACACTTGAAATGTTGACTTTACAGAGCATGACTGGAGTTGGAATAGCAGCTATATTGATTCTGCATCAGAGAGATTTGAATTATAAAATGTCAATCTAGGCCATACAGTGGATCCAAAAGGTTTCAAGGGTTATTTAATGAATCCATAGCATTGCAGTAATCCCATGGCCAGAAAACCTTGAATAGATAGTGCTCACTAAATTTAATCACTTGTAACTTTTTTGCATGTATTTACAAAACTAGACGTTTTTAAATTCAGAGCACAACTCACTGTTACACAGCCCTGCTATAATGACATCACAGTGGAATACAAAACAAATTGGTCATGCACTGTGACTTCCATGCACTGCATTCCAACACTCTTCGTAATTTATCAGTAAAAATAAAACCAATACCCCTGCAAAACTGGATGGATCTCAGAGAATTGATATGCTTTAAGTCTAGACTGAAAAAGCAAACCTGTAACTCCTCAATCTAAAATATCTTAGGCTGTAAACTCTTTCAGACAGACTGCCTGTTTAGTGCATTGTGCACTGCTGCACACACATTTGGTGCTAAACCAATGAAAGGTACCTCTCAAGTAAATTAAAAAAAAAAATTTAAAACCTGAAAAATACTATAAATTCTGAAGACTCAAAATATGTTGTTCTGATCCAAGGGTCAAGTGACAATCTGAATTGCTAAATTGTAGCCTGCCTGACAGAGAGATTCAGGCTATTCCTGAGCCTATAATGGTGGAGTAAACCATTTGATTCAAGAGTTTGAGAGAAGCTCTAGTACTTCAGTATTTTTGCTTTAAACCCAAGCCAAAATCAGGAAATCCTGAGAATAAAGCAGTTGAAAAATCAACCTTCTTTGAATTCCCCCAAAGTTTGAAGTTGGGGTTAATAGTCATTTGGGAGCAAAGGCTCGGGCTCGTTCTTTGAAACAAAACAGTTTGTCCATTCAGACCATAGTTATTCAACACATTGTTTTAACTTTTCTCCACACGACAGACATAATCAAATAGCCCACAGCAACTGCTTAGCTTATTCAAGCTGTTTCCTGCTTTTCTCCAGCTTAGCTGACCCTGTCTGCTAGTCTCATGCTGCCATGTGACTGCATTTGCTTCATCCTTTCTGGTTAAAAGAACAGGAGTACTTGTGGCACCTTAGAGACTAACAAATTTATTAGAGCATAAGCTTTCGTGGGCTACAACCCACTTCTTCGGATGCATATAGAGTGAAACATATATTGAGGAGATATATATACACACATACAGAGAGCATGAACAGGTGGGAATTGTCTTACCACTCTGAGAGGCCAGTTAAGTAAGAGAAAAAAAACTTTTGAAGTGATAATCAAGATAGCTCTCTGTATGTGTGTATATATATCTCCTCAATATAGTCAAAAAACTTTTGAAGTGATAATCAAGATAGCTCTCTGTATGTGTGTATATATATCTCCTCAATATATGTTTCACTCTATATGCATCCGAAGAAGTGGGTTGTAGCCCACGAAAGCTTATGCTCTAATAAATTTGTTAGTCTCTAAGGTGCCACAAGTACTCCTATTCTTTTTGCGGATACAGACTAACACGGCTGCTACTTTGAAACCTTTCTGGTTAATTAATTTAAGGTGGATATTTTAGATAAATGTTTACTCTGTATCATTACTACTTTATATTGAGCCCAGCAGCTGACTGACTGAGTAGTCCCCAGCCCAAGTTCACTCACAAACCCCCATAAAACGATAGCTTATTTTCTCTGTTTGCTAGCTTGCAGGTCTTGAACTCAAAAATCTTTATTGCTTTTCCTGGTAAGTAACTCATTTCTCAGATTAACTAATTTTCATTTAAATCTCCTTTTTATTATGTTTCGAGTGGTGGAACCATAGAAGCTTGGTCACTAGCTTGCACTGATCTTCAAACTTGCCACTTCTCCCTCTGTATACAAACCCCCAGAGACCATGAGCTGATGTCTGGTAGAACCATTTCCCAACCTCAGAATTTGCGTGCTCATTGAGCTCACACTCTATTATGTGGTGGTCATATTCCCTGCTTGGCCAGATGACAGGCAATACATGTGGAAGAAAAAGTGGAATATTCAACCATCTGCAGTGTCTGGACTGTTTACAGGACTTGGAAACCTTGAGTTGTGGTAAAGTTTGGCATGTATGTCATTGAGACCTCAAGACAGAGAATCCACAGAGCTGCACTTTAGTTGAATAGAGCCCTAGGGAAAGTACAGAAGGACTGTTTTGGGACGCTGATGAATGTTATGGAGTGGAAATTCAGTCATAAGAACTAATGACTGTCTCACTGACAGTAAAACTCTGAAATTTAAGGGCTTTATTTCAAGTTTATTACAGAGGATCCAAACAATAATTCATTACCCTGTTTTTAGAATGAGCATTCTTCTTCCTGATAGATGAACTTCTATGAGGTTTATGCACCTTTTCACACCTATCATTATATGAGGGGTCATAAAAAGGGATTGATGTGTGGAGAGCTTTAGATTTCGATGTTTATTAAAAAAAACATTGTACAGTTCTATATATACACACATCCTACAGAAGGGAAAAAACCCTTCAATTCTTAGGCACAGCACTACTGTCATTGTAAATGGACCAGACCATCAGCCAGTATAAAATGGCATAGCTTCATTCACTTCAAAGGAACAATGCAACTTACACCAATTAAGAAGCTGGCCTGGTATGTTTGATTAATATAGTAAAAGAGATTCCTTACTGTTTGTGGGTATTATTTGTGGCACAGTCTTTGGAATTGTCCATGTTTTGGGTTAGGTGAAGCTGGTCTTTTCTTGTTTTCCCTTTAGTTTTCTGGCCTCTTCATTCTGCAGCCCATATTAGAACAAGTTTTGTCATTGAAAATTAACAATATCAAAGTGGTGCCCTGACAGAATAGTGCAGATCAATGACCCAACCACAGCTTCTTCCAGCTCAATGGTGTACAGCTCATTTTAACTTCCACTCTCCACTGCTCAACCTTCTAAGGAGCAACCCCTTTTCTTGGTATATTAACTTCTGGAAACTCTTTGTTAATCATTGTAGCTGCAGTTCCTGGGCTGAGTTTTGTTGCTGAGCTCTGAATGCAGTTTCTCAAGTGCAGTGGCCCTCATCATGCTAAGAAACCTTTCTCTTTTTTAAAAAAAACAAACAAGTTGTGTGCTGTCAATAAAATTAGTGGCTCTAGTGTGATGCTTCATGCTACTGTTGTAACATATTTGGTTGACAGCTAATGTTATTGTATGAAAACCAAGCAAACTATCTGGCAACAATGGACAAGATCTTCAGCTGGTGTAAACAGACATAAATTTGTTGATTTCCCTAATGCTATTTTTTACCAGCTGAAGATCTGGCCCAATAAATTGCAAAAGCTGAAAACAAACTCTGAGAAGCACTCACTCATCTACGCACAGGGAAGGAAAAAATGTTTAGATTAAACTTTACGGTAATCCTGAATTCATATTTGCTCCCTTTCCGATAATGATGATGATAATGTAACCTTTAAATATAAGGCTACAGGACTGGAGTATCATTTTGTAAGAGACAAGAAAAGCTCTGACATATTAACAGTTTAAATTCTGTCCTGAAATACATAATGATGTGGGCATGTATCTGAGATCAGAATTTGGCACTGTGTTTGCAAGTGGGTAAACCAAAGTCCTCCTGATTGCTTCTAGTGATTAGCAAACAGTTTTTCTTAAGTGACTACTAAATACTGCACTTTGAATAACTATTTTCTTTGTGGCTGCTCTTGAAGAGAAGCAGTCTTCATTAACTACTTCACAAAGATGTAAAAGGTGGATTTATAAGCAACTTGAGCACTGAGGCAAGTATTCTGCACCTTGCATGTTCCAAATAGGAGAAGTTTTCTTGTTACTAACAACACTATACTAACAATTTTTTTTTTTTTTTTTTTTTTTTTTGTGGGAGGGTTTTTTTTATAGTAACAGTAGAATTCTTCACTGTAAGAGACTGTAACTGGAGCTGGCTGGAGAAAGATCCTTTCTTGGAAGACTTTGAAATCCTCCATGAAAGGGGAATGAAATCCTGGAGTCCTAGATTCTGAGGCCGTCTATCAGGTGGACTGTCCCAGAGCTATGGACCCTGAAATCCCTTGGGTTCCTGACTCCAAGGCAATCCAGCACATGGGCTGCCAAGGAATCAGGTGGGCATTCTGGCAGGAAACAGGCAGAATTCAAAACCTGCCTGGGGTCGTTGGACCTTTGTCAAAACTGAAACATCTCCACAAAATGTATTCATTTCCTGGAATCTGCAAATTCCAACAAAATGTTTTGTTGGACTTTGTCTGACCATCTCTAACTACACCTCTTCATTCTTAAATTAAAATTCATCAGATGTTAAAAGTTGGCAGAATTCTACTTTGTAAGAAATTACCACTTGTTACAACTTTACAAATTCAATATACACTTTGAAAACAGATTGTTGTTTGTTGTTGTTGTTTTAAGGAATATATTTTTTAAAAAGCTTCTTGAGGAACAGTCACCTGTTTTGTATTTTTTTGTTTTGTTTTTTAAAAAAAATGATTAAATGTCTTTGCCAATTTAGGTTTGTTTTTCCTACCGGGATGAAATATGTGAAAGTTGTAATTTTTTACAAAGTAAAATTCTGTCTTTTTGTTTGTGTTTTTGCTTGTGGTGGATTGTAATGTAACTGGTTTTCTTAACTGTGTCCCTTTTTTTGTGTGTGCAGCTGTAGAATCCTGGCTCTGATTCCTTTTACTGGGCTCTCCACCATCACAAATTCTTCATACAATTAAGGAAACACATTGATAAGCTTCAAAGAAAGTCCCATCCAGCACTCAGTGGTTAGAAGAATGGTGCTGATCGCCAATCGGGGGTGGAGGGTGGGGGAGTGGAGGGGAATGGGATTATCAAGTCTAATGGGGGAGAAAACAAAAACTTAATTTTTCAAATTTGTTGCTTAAAAATTCAGGCTAATTTTTCCCAAAAAAGTATGTTTAAGGTTTTGCTAAGTTCATATCACACAACTAGCTTCAGGAATAGTGTTGGCTCCTGAGATCATTAAAGTCAGTGGGGCTTCATGTGGACAAAAGCATCTACCTGTATGGATCTGATTGTAGAACCAGGGTCAATGACTATCTAGGGTTCTACCGAACGCTCAAGCATAAAAACTATCCCTTCTTAAAGACAAAATTTGCTTCTCTGCAAGCTGAATGTTGGAATCCCCTGTAGAAAGACCATTACTTCCATATGTCATATTCCCCAAAAATTCCTGTGACCAAAACCCCAAAGCCAATCGAGGACAGAGGAATCCACCCCTGACTTTTAAACTGAGAATTTAAATAATAATCATATTTAAATATGTAGATATCATCAACTGGATGTGGAATCACTCTGCCCTTTTAATATGAAGGATGTTCTGTCACATCCAAAAACATAATTCACAATAATATGATAGCAAGAATGTAAATGCATGTGGTTGCCTAGTATTTAATGCACCACACAGGTGTCATATTTCTCCATATTCCCTACACAAATCATAGATTCTTCTTTCATGAGCTGAATTCCACGATGATGATGAATTTTCATGGCAAATAGGACTGCAACACACACTTCCTCATTAAGGCCTTGATTCAGCAAAGTACATAAGCACATGCTTGGCTTCATGTTTAATGTTAAGTGCATGTTTCAATGTTTTGCTGAATTGGCTCCTAAGTAGTTAATCATACCCAAAATACCTGATTTACCAGGATCATACAGAATGACACTCCAGTCTAGAGTATATCCTTACTAAAGTTGCTGGTTAAAATGTTAGATATTTCAGTAGGTCTACATTAGTAATTTTCACTAACTTTTTGATTTGTAAAGAACAAATGTGTATGCCCACACAAACCAAGGAGAATGATTAAGGTAAAAAAATGAAGACACATTGTGGGTTCAGGACATATAATAAACCTGAGCTTCATCAGCACTTCCAGGTTTTTTAACCAAGAAATATTGATTTATGTTTATTATATTTTATGGCACTTTATAGCAATTTATAACACTTACATTAAGGAATAGATGGGCTAGGATAAAAGCCAATATGGGCATGAAAAAGATGAAGTGCTGTCAGGAATAGCAACTTTCAAGTATCAGGTACAGCCCTTGTTTTTACACTTTATCTCACCTATTTAATATATGATGATGGGGATTCATGATTAATTTTAAAATACAAAATCTAGAGTAAGAGACATGCTTTAAAAAAAGCCACCTGAGACACATCTCTCTCCAGATGACATTGCCTCCAAATAGGAAACCAAATGGAATACATTTTTGAGGCATTTATAGCTAAATAATGAAGCTAGAATAACTGCAGCAAGAAAACCCCATAAAAAGGTATGGGCAATAATGGAATAATGGATTTTCATTTCCTAAAGGTAAGATGCATAGACAAATGTAACCAACTTTTACCAGCAGACCTATTGTTCTTGGAAATCAAGAGACCTTAGCTGAAACTTCAGTACAATAAGGTGTGGAGTGATTACTCTCACTTGTGCAATGAAAACCCTTGTTGGAATGTTTACACAGGTATTAACACAAAGATCAGATAGGGTTGTTGTTTTTTTCACCTGGATGTTGGAGACCTTCACACAAATATTCTGACTCTGCCTAAAACAATAGCAACTGTGAATCTGTAAAAATATCCATGAATATTTTTTCCAGCTATACACCGAGCCCTAGTCTTGCCACAAATGTTTGTGAACAGTAGTCAGAGCACTTCATTCCAGGGCCATACAATAAGGGTTTCTCCTTCAATGACTGCTTGGCAAAGTGGCTGTCAGCTGGTGATAGAGAATCATGTTCTCATGAGTCCAAGAAGTGTTGCAGCCGCAGGCATGTGCACATTTTTTTTTTAAGCGCACATATCTAGCAGCCAGGCTGAGATCCCTTTGCAAATGTGACCCCTTGATGCCAGTAAAATGAGGAAAATTTCCAGTTTAACTGGTTATTATAGAAAACATTTTAAACTGACCTGTTACTATAGCAATAAACTGAATAAGTGTGTGGGAAGGACCGCAGTCCACAAATTTTATTCCTTCTTTAGCGCATCTGGCACGTAAATATCTTACAATGCCGGCTACAACAGTGCCATGAGAACACCTGTTCTCACTTTCAGGTGACATTGTAAATAAGAAGCGGGCAGCATTATCTCCTGCAAATATAAACAAACTTGTTTAGCTGAACAAGAAGTAGGACTGAGTAGACTTGCAGGCTCTAAAATTTTACATTGTTTTATTTTTTAATGCACTTTTTTTGTACTTCATTCTACATTTGTAAGTTCAACTTTCATGATAGAGATTGCACTACAATAACTGTATTAGGTGAATTGAAAAATACTATTTCTTTTGTTTTTTTTACAGTACAAATACTTGTAATCAAAAATAAATATAAAGTGAGAACTGTACACTTTGTATTCTGTTGTAATTGAAATCAATATATTTGAAATGTAGGAAACATCCAAAAATATTTAAATAAATGGTATTCTATAATTTAACAGCACAATTAAATGCAATTATTTTTTTTAATCCTGTGATTAATCGCGATTAATTTTTTAAATCGCTTAACAGCCCTAATTACAATAATACCTAGGTATCTGAGGCCAGGGATTCTACAACAACGTATTTACTGACTACATTAAAACCAGATAAATACAGCTTGCATATTAGAATGTACTCATAACAGCTGGAAAATTATTATTACAGTGTGTAGGTTTGTGCCCTGTAACTGCTAGCTGATCTTCATGCATGGACCACGGGGCCCATGCAGAACAACACTGACTTCAATGGGACACTGTGTGGTAGAGGGGCACATCCACGCAGATCTGATTGCAGGATTGGAGCCCTGATCTCACAGGTCTCTTCGTGGTCACACGTGCAAGTCTTTAAAAAAAATCTAATTTCAGCCATGAGAAAAGCCTTTACATCCAGATTGCATATTAAGAATACCCATCGTTTGGAAATTTATAGGGAAGCATATTTTTATGATCTTTCTGACAAATGTTTTTCCTTCTACTGATATTCAGCTTTGCATGCCTTTTTGCTGATGGATGGCAGTGGAGCCTAAGGCATGGTATAATAGCCAGAAACACACCACCTGCTGTACCCTATTCCTTTAATATTGCACTGTTTAATAACAAAAGGATCCTAAGTCCTTGGATGGCAATTCTGAAATGGACCATAAATACTCTGCACATAAGGAAAAGCTAAAGTGCACTGAATAATATTGCAATTGCACAAAAGGAAATAGAAATAAATGTAATTTGCCTAAGTATCTAACAGTGAAAAACCCAGATTTGTTTAGAGGAAATAGAAAGTTGATATACAATATCTGGTGCACATTCACTGAAACAGAAGGAGGGTGGCGGTGGGGAAGGGCTTACTATGCAAAGCAACATCAGAAGAGCATAGAATTTGAATCTATGAATGTTGCATATAAAGGACCCAGTTCTGGGAGGTGTCAAATGTTGCTTGCAAAAGGTTGAGCTCTTGCTGATTTCAGTGGAAGTTAAGGATCCTCAGCACCTGGCAAGATTGGGTCTATCGACATTTAAATATGGGATGAATTCTTACCCAAGCTGATTCACTTTATAAATTGTCTTGGCAAACTCAATTTGTATTTTTTTTATAATTTTGACAGATAATATTGAATTGAATTTTTTTTACCAAATTAAATTTTCACAGTTGTAGGAAATTATGGGGTGTGGGTTGTCAGACAATAATTTATTTAATTACAGTCGATGCTGAGATTCAAAAAATTAAAGCTACCTAAATGGCACCCCTGCTCCAGAGCTACTAATGCCAGTATTACAACATGTTTTATACACATTAAGTTAGGACTCTAAGTTCTTAAGCAGCTTTTCTTTTATTTTGCCAATCTGTAAATTTCAGTTATTATTGATGAAAATATTTTTTGTCTGTGACCATATGGTGAAATAGATGCTTACTGACATCTACCAATAAAAATCTAATCCTGCCAAACCTATGTATCCTATTTATTAATCCAATCCTTATCCAAGTCTAGAAATTACATATTTGGTTAAAGTGGTAGAATCACAAAGAGAGGTGCTCAAATAAGCAATGGTAATTGGTACAATAATAAATGCTTCCTCCATCTGATCTTCAGTCCTTCCTAAAGATTCTCTCCTAGCCTGGACTAATTAAGAGAAAACATGTGACAGTTCTTGTAGCCTTTGACACCAAGCACTGACCTTTCCCTAGGTTGTTCATAACCCCCTACTGACATCAAACATGCTCTTTACTGTACTAGTCCTTTATCCACCAGACATTCGTAAACAAAACTGAATAATGCTCCTGAATGATAACTAAAATGCATGAAAGAAACTAGTTACATTGCTGTGAGAGATCAGTGAATAGTTCATAGGGAATAATTTATTTGACAAACTTGGCCTCTTTTTTTTTCTCTGTGAGCTGATTAGTTTTCTCAGATGTATTTATTTGAAAGTATTCACCCAATTTCTACAAATGTTTGCAATCAGGCTGTCATAAGTATTCAACATTTGAATTGGTTGGACGGGAAAGTTGCATGATATTTTTTCATTTCGTGATTCAAGAGCGTAACTCTTTGAACCAGGTTTCTGGTGCAAATACTTAACTTTCTGAGGTCAAAATTTGCTGTTTCAGTATATTCTCTAAAGCAGGCATAACATTCAGTTTTTGCTAATTTTTCTTCCAGTAAACTTGTTTCATAGAGTATTGATAGGAAGTAAATAGAAAGAGGACAGATGCAGCCAAAACAAACTCAATATTTCATTTTTTCAAATAGTCATGAAATAGTTTTTGAGGTATTCACCCAGGCTTAGCTACTACTAAAACTGTGAGAAATGTGACTGTTGGGAAAGTATGTACATACCTACACACTTAAACACACTCGGTTTGAGTTTCAAAACATAAGAAGCCCAGGGTAGCTATCCCACTGTGCAACTCGCCACCCTCTAGCTCAAGGTGTTTTGGGAAGGGTTTGCAATGCCTCATGGGGGCAAACAAATCACACAGGGGTGACTGGGAACATGGTTTCTAAGTCCCATGATGCAGCTTTCTCCATCCCATAATTTTATATGCATCCCATAATGTTTGGTGCCTCTTTTCAAAAGCCCGGCACACCTGTACATCTGCCACCTCTGTGAGAAGCATGGATCCTGCACAGCTCTGCACTATTGTGATGAGTGTTGCAAGCACAACGTGCCTGATCCTGCATCCTTTGCAGAGTCACCAGAGGAGCCAGGCGGTGGAACAAGATGATTCCTTGGAGGCTGCCTTGCTGTGGGACATAGAAAGAAACAGGAGTGGCTACAGATGGTGCAGGTTCTGGGCCCAAGAAACAAGCACTGATTGGTGGGACTGCATCATTATGCAGGTATGGGATGATGAGCAGTGGCTGCAGAACTGTTGGATGTGCAAGGCCACATTCCTGGAAGTGTGTGCAGAGCTTGCCCTAGTCCTCCGGCGGAGCAACACCACCATGAGAGCTGCACTGACAGTGGAAAAGCGAGTGATGATCGCTGTGTGGAAGCTTGCAATACCAGATTGCTACTGATAAGTCGGGAATCAATTTGGAGTTGGGAAATCCACCGTGGGGATTGCTCTGATACAAGTGTGCAGGGCCATTAATCATTTCCTGTTATGAAGGACTATGAGTCTGGGCAATATGCGGGACATAGTGGATGGTTTTGCGGCAATGGGGTTCCCGAATTGCGGTGGGCTGATAGTTGGCACACACATCCCTATTTTGGCACCAGACCACCTTGCCACAGAGTACATCAATAGAAAGGGCTATTCTTCTATGGTAATGCAAGCGCTGGTGGATCACTGGGGATATTTTACCGACATCAACGCAGGCAGGTCAGGGAAGGTGCATCTTCAAGAACACAGGCCTGTTCAGAAAGCTGCAAGCAGGGACTTTCTTTCTAGACCAGAAGATCACCATTGGGGATGTTGAAATGCCAATAATGATCCTGGGAGACCCAGCCTACCCCTTACACTCATGGCTCCTGAAGCCATACTCACAAGATTAGGCCTCAGGGGAAAAAATATCCCGATTATTATAGCTGTCTGCTGTGCACTTCATATCTGTGAAGCAAAAGGGAAAAGTTTCCACCGGGGTGGAGGGAGGAGGTGGAGTGGCTGTCTGCTGACTTGGAGCAGCCGGGTACTCGGGCTATAAGAAGAGCTCAGCGCAGAAAGAACAGGAGTACTTGCGGATGCATCCGAAGAAGTGGGCTGTAGCTCACGAAAGCTTATGCTCAAATAAATTTGTTAGTCTCTAAGGTGCCACAAGTACTCCTGTTCTTTCTGCGGATACAGACTAACACGGCTGCTACTCTGAAACTCAGCACAGAGCTATTCAGCACAGGGAGGCTTTGAAAGACCACTTCAATAATGAGCCATGGTAATGTGTGTTGCTGTAGCATGCTTTGCCTGGCATTTCTTTTTGGTACCCCATTATGAACCTTGCAATGAGTGTGTGTCTAGTAATATAACATTGCAATAGCACCTATTGCTATTATCTGTGAATAGTGTCAGCACCAGCCAGCATATGTTGTGAACTAATAAAGATGAATTAAGTGTCCATAACTAGAATTTTACTCCAAACCTATACAAACAGATTTATAACTGATTTAAACTTTATAGATACAGGGAAAAGAACCTTTGAAGGGAAAAGAACAGTCATTTTCATTTCACAAACCTTTACACCAACCCTGTGTCTCACAGGTCAGTGTTTGTACGGCTGTGATTGTCTGTACTGTTCTCCAGGGTGGAGTGGTAGGGGTAGTGCAGCAGCCCTGGAAGTGGGATGTGGGTCTGTTGAACCTGAAGGTCAACAAGAGTCTCCAGCATGTCTGTTTGCCTCTTGCAAAGCGCTAGCATCTCCTGCTGCATGTCTCTCTCCTTTTCCTGTGCTTTTCTCCACTCCACACTAGCTCGGTCCATTCTGTTCACAAAAGTGATCCTCCAAGCTGTGTGCTCGGAGCACCAGAGGCTTGCATGACCTCTTCGAACATGTGATCCCACATCCTTTTCCTTCTCCTCCTTATCTAGCTGAGCCACTCTGCTGGTGTAGATGGAGAGACCCTCAAGACCACATTTCCAGATAAAGACACACATGTCCAGCTGGACAGAGGTACTGTTGTGAGTGTATGCACAAGATAAATGGAAATTTGGTACACTGAACTCACTCTTCTTGATCCACACAAGTTGCAAACACTACATTCTCACCTCTCTTTGAGATTCATAGAGTATGGCAGCAGTCCCAGCCATGGTGAGTATGGCCCAGAGGGGAGGAGGCGAGTTAGGATAATTGGGGGGGGGGAGCTTATGGGCATGAGCATATACAGATAGGACCATTGAACTGAATACTGGCATTGTTTTCCACAGGTGGTGGTGATTTTAGCTGATATCTTACTTCTGAGGGTAATGGAGCCTGAAAGGGATCAGCTCCTGCATGCATCTGGCTGCAGACCTGGTCTGTATGCTTCTAGCTTATGTGCTGCAATGGTGCCTGCTGAAGTAATTGCTCAGTGGCATGGGAAAGTGTCCTACCACAGTGGAAGAAATAAGGCAGCCCTCCCCAGAAACCTTCAGCAGAGGATTGCAGACTACCTTCAGCAAAGTTTCCTCGTGATCTCCGTGGGGGATTCCTGGGACATCGACGTGCACATAAACTGTCCTGCAGGACTCCCTCTGCCTAACTGCACAGGGGAATGAGAAGCAGGTAGTGACTCTACCTCTATTCGTTATTTCACTACCTCTTCTAGCATTATTAGAGAAGAGAAAATGAACAGATGTGTCCCTACAATTTCAAAGCAAACTGTATACTTACCAGATGTTCCTTCCCCTGCATTAGGCTCACCCGTGCTGGACTGTAGGGACTGGTTCGACTACTCTGGAGTCAAAAACAGGTCCTAGCTCACTGCGCCACTTGTTCCCCCAGTTGCCTGTCCCCATTTTCCTTCTCCTCTTCCTTGTCCAACACCTCGTCCTCAGGGTTCACTCCAATGGCCTGTAACTATGACTCCTCTGAAGTATCCAAAGGGCCGGTGTTGGAGGTGGGGTCACCGCCAAGGATGGCGTGCAGTTCTTTGTAAAAGCAGCAGGTCTGCGACTCTGCATCAGAATGACTGTTAGCCTCCCTTGCCTTCTGGTATGCCTGCCACAACTCCTTGACTTTCATGTGACACTGCTGAGGGACCCTCTTGTAGCCCTTCTCCATGACCAGTGCAATATGCTTGTAGATATCGACGTTTCTACAGCTTGATTGGAGCTGTGCGCGCACAGCCTCTTCTCCCCACAGACCCAGGAGAGCTGCCACCTCCTGTGTACTCCAGGCAGGAGCATGTCTCCAGCGTGGAGCCAGCATGATCAGCTGGGGGAGTTGCTATATGAGCTCTCCACCCCGAGCAAACAGGAAGTGCAATTTCAAAAATTTGCAGAGCTTTAAAAGGGGAGGGGTGTGTACCTGCATACCTGGCTGCTGGGCAGTGGAGTTCCAAATGGTGACCAGAGAGGTCATGGTAGCACATTGTGGGATACCTCCTGGAGGCCACTAAAGTCGATGTAAATAACTCAGTGTCTACACTGACACTACATCGCCCTAACTATGTCAACCTCTCGTGGCGCACAGCAGGTGAGTTACATCAGCGGAAGTGACATTTTAGAGTAGACACTTAAAGAGTTAGGTCAATGTAAACTGCCTTACGTCGACCAACTCTGTAGTGTAGACCAGGCCTCAGTCTTGCAACACTGTGCCATAGTGTCACACTATAGTGACATAACTTTGTGCCATGACATTGCATCAATAGTTGAAGACATTACTATCTCTTTGCACAAAGATATAAATACTGTGAAGTCCTATTGCAACAGGGCAATATTCCAAGCTGAAACAAGATGGTAGCTCTAGGTCACTGTCTGGACTTTCATTACCTGTGACTGCAGGGGCTGAGAGAGAGGAACGTTGAGACAATAGCTCGTGTTGCTCTTTGACCCATCTTAGAGTGGCAGGGTCGCAGTGAGCTGTATGATACATCTGCCACTCTACTGTCTGCATTTCTTCTTCATTCAATCTATGTATCTTAGCAAAGGAATTTCACTGCTGCAGTCTCCATTGTCATTGTAGATTAACTGTGACACATGGAACTAATCTCACTCTTGCACTGTATTGCTATTGCAGTGGGTACCATGCCATAGCAAATTTATTTAATGGTACTGCAGCACCCTTTCCACCTCCTCTTTCTCCTCTGCATTGTACTGCTCCCTGTTGGCACTTCAGTTATGAGAATCATCACACCACATTGCAGTTATGCTCACTTGAATACTAATGTCTGTAATTTAGTATCGCTGCTATTTCTTGCTGCTTGTGTCTCATGCTCCTTGCCTTTGTGTAACAATATTCTAGTACATTCTGTTTTCATTGCCTTTTGTTTCTGAACATCTTCTGTGCTACTTATGTTGTAAGTACATAGCTCTCTCCTAACTCAAGTGATCTGCTCATTCCCATTATTACTTACCTAAAATCTACTGATTGGATCCTAGACAACTGATATCTCTTTTTCATAGATTAAAATCAATTGGCGCAAACAGATTCTCAAGAAAAAACATCAATGATATAAATATCAAACACCACTTTTTACACCACAGGTGCATCTGCTGGCATGTACTACAACAAAAGGTGGTGTTTTCCTTTGGGAGAAATGTCTCGTAGATGAGCCCTCTAATATCAGTATTTCACCAGTTTTACTTGCCTTCATTTTCAGGGACTCTTAAATATTTGTTTGGCCATGTTAAAGTTATGCCCATAAAAAGAGTACATTCTGAGTGCTTATAACCATTTTAAAAAACTTGCATAAATTAAAAGCCACTTAATTTAAAAATGTATTTTTGGCTGAAATATTTAATGTTGAAAAGTGGTTACTCAGCATTCAAAGTACCATAAGTACTTTTTATAAGAATTTTTATTGCATAACAATTTTTTGAAATTGATTTACACAATAAGCCCTAAGGGCTAGCCACTGCAGTTTATCAGCTCAATAATCAATGTTCTTAAGTCACTTCATTCAAATTTATGTAATCCACATTATTAAAAAGGTCAGAAATATATATTTACATCATAAAACTTAATGGCTCCTTTAAAGCTATTGTGATCTCCTGTGACAAGTCTTGTATACTTCCATGAAGGAGTTTTTTTCTTATAAAAATTCCTGCAAAAAACAAAGGAAATTAGTGCCAAAACCTTTAGTTAGGAGGTAACAAGTCATCGCTGGTAAGTGCTTTTGACAAATTTTTGCATGAGAATGTGGCGAGGCCTGAGGCAACTGGAGTGGGGTTTCCTTTGAGAATATGATGGGTGAGAACATCTTGTTTTTATATATATATATATATTTCTCTTCTGCTGACTAGTAGTTGTACTGGAGCAGGAACATGTGCTGCTGTTTGCGCACGTGCTTTCTCTCTCTCTAATGGTTTTCACTGTCTCTGGTCTGTGAATTGTATTTTTAATTACTATTAAGAATGCCTGGAGCCTGGGAGAGGTGTCTTTTGAAGTTTAAATTAAAAATAAATAAATACTTAAGCCATTTGGATTAGTAGTAACAGTGAAGTTATGAGTGTTTGAAAATTATAGACTGCATGTGTACAGAACAAGCTCTATCATGCTGTGAGTGAAGGAAACACCCATAAACATCATAGGATCTGGTCCCAAGGGATGGATTGTTTTCCACTATAAGCTAGATCCTGAAACCTGTACTTATGAGTAGTCACATTTATTTCAGTGGGGCTGCTGGGGTGATTAATGATGACTTATGTAAGGCTTTCAGGATCAGGTCCTGTTGTGGTTGCCATTTAAACATCACCTCTTGCCAACAGTTATCACGGGAATATCTGGGATTATTACCATTTTTCCTATAATAAGGATACTCTACATTATTTGTCATAACGGTTGGCAAATGTTTCTGCTGTATATTTTTAACAGTGTAGGGAGGCACACACATGTTGGTGTAAATATGGCCTCAGTCACAGCTGTGCCAAATTTATAGCTTTCTTAACCATGTTCATGCAATATTAGGGTTGAATTTTGAAATGCACAAAAGTTTAAAAGAAAAAAACCTTCAAAGTTAGTTCCCGGTGTAACTGTAACTTAATCATCTTGGATACATATATATATGGCATAAATTAGCAGCACAGTAAAACAGAATGCTGCACACAGTCTCAATGTTGCATTAATTAAGTGTTTAGCACAGCGTATTTATAAATCTGAGAAATAACACTGAGGTAGGAGATAGGTAGGGCTAAGGGGCTATAATAGATAAAAAGAGAAAAAAGCAAATTATCAGCTATAGGTATGCTACCTCCAATTACTGTTACACATTACTGTGAATATATACTGTATACAGTACAACAGTTTGCCCCTATAGTCATTTACATAATTACAACCTTGTTTCTCTTTTTACCTTCAAAGTGGGATGTATTGTTGTTCTTGCTAGTTTTAGCCAGATCCCCCACTGTTTCATGAGCAACATTTTAGATAACATGAATTTTTCTGCACTGTTCACATTTTTAAAGCTGTATTTTTTAATTTGTTTATGGTTTATAGGAAGTTTTGTTTATGTCAGTTGTCAGAATGAAATAAAAATATTGCTGCAGTTTAAAATATGGCAATTCCAGGCTCTGCCCTGCTCTTTCAGAAGTGGATGGGAGTCTTGCTGTTGACCTGGATTAAAGCAATACTAGACTGTCAGAGCTTGGATTGTGAGTTGCTAAGCACCCTCGAGTCTTGGGGAAGTCAATCAGAACTAAGGATCAGTCTCTCCTGCAGAAGTTGCTCAGCACCTCACAAAATCAGCCCTTTAGCTCCTTTCCCTATAATTCCACAATATTTCTGCTACTATTTTAGCTAAGTGGTAAGAGCTTATGTTTATTATTGGTTGAAGCAGGAAAAGAAAAGAAGCCAGCAATGGTAAGTTCTCAAACTATCCTGAGTCTAAGACAGGTAGGAACCAAAATGGTGTGCAATTTCACTTTAGTAGAATCACTACTTTGCCATTCACTAAACATAGTAAACCTAATTCTTTCACTCGTGCTGGTGTAATTTGAAGTCAGTGGAGTTACACCAGTACAAAACAAGTGCAAGTGAATGAAGAATCCATCACTTTCTTTTTTATTGCCTTCTCATGGATTCACAACCAACATTGAATTGAAATTGATTCATTTCAATGGTTTCATTTTAATCATTAATTTTACTTAACATGAGAAGTCCAGTTCAACTTTATCCCCAGGTCAAACTCAAAAGAAGAAACCTTGTTATAATTTTCTTCCACAGTTGTTTGCTGTGCTGTATAGGATAAACGGATGGGTCAAATTCTCCTTGGTCATTTGTGAGAGTAATCCTGTTGAAGTGAATGGGTTTACTGTGTGAATAAGTCAGTGTGTCGTTATTTAAGTAAGAATGGATTTCATGGGGGACTGATAAGAAGACCACAGAGCCTCTCATCTCTAGGCTTTTGGCTCTGTTCACACCTATGTCAGGGGTGAAAGTAAGATAAAAGACTTACCAGTATGGGGGCCCAACTCCGGGCTCCCGGAAGGGGTGGGGCCTTGGGTAGAAGGGGCGGGGCTGGGGAGGTCAGCCTCCCCCAGCCAGCCCTTCCACGCTGCCTGGCCCGCGCCGCCCAAGGCTCCTGCTGCGATTGAAAGGGCCCAGGGCTCTGGCCGCTGCTGCGGTAGCACCGGTGGCAGCTGGGAGCCCCAGGTCCTTTTAAATCGCCGGGCCCCCAGGCAGCTGCCCCTTTTGCCCCCCGCTCTCGGTGGCCCTGCTAGTACGGTCCCGGCAGTGCTTTAATGTTGGCTGTGTATGGGCTGGTACCGGTGGCCACTTCTTACCGGTACGCCGTACCGGCCCACTTTCATCTCTGACCTATGTGGTAATGACTGACAGTCATTTCCATCTGACAGCTAAGTATATGAAATGAGTTTAGTCTCAGGTTGGTTTATGGTACACTAGGCGGGGCCTAAGAAGGTGACAAAACACCTTAGCAAAAGAGTCTTAGGGCTTGTCTACACTGGCAAGTTTCTGTGCAGTAAAGCAGTTTTTTGCGCTCAAACTGCAGATGTGTACACACTGCCAAGCCACTTTGTGTGCAGAAACTCCTCAGTTTCAGTGCTGCAAAAAACCCACCTCAACGAGAGTCATAAGGCTATCTGGACAGAGGCTCCAGCGCTATATTGCCAGTGTGAACACTTGATTGCCTTCTGTGCTGTAATTGGCCTCCGGAGCTGTCCCATAATGCCTAAAGTGACTGATCTGCTCATTGTTTTGAACTCAGCTGCCCTGGAGACATGCACCCCTCCCCTTTCAAAGCATTGTTTCTGACAGCCGTTGCGTGCTGTGCTGATCTGCTCCGGGACATGAAGCAAACCATTAATGTGGAATGCTCGTGCTGTCTGCCGGGTGCTAAGATATGGGATGTGGACCTGAGGCTGAAGAGGATCCTAATGGGAGTGGGAAAGAATTCGCTGATTGTCCTTCATGTGGGAACAAATGATACGGCTAGATTCTCACTGGAACGTATCAAGGGAGACTATGCCAGGCTGGGGAAGATGCTTAAGGAAATCAAGGCTCAGGTGATCTTCAGTGGGATTCTGCCTGTTCCTAGAGAAGGGAAACAAAAGTGTGACAAGATTATGGCGATCAACAGATGGCTCAGGCAGTGGTGCTATAAGGAGGGCTTTGGGATGTATAGCCACTGGGAGGCATTCATGGACAGAGGACTGTTCTCTTGGGATGGACTTCACCTGAGTAAGGAGGAAAATAGACTTCTAGGATGGAGGCTGACACAACTGATTAAGAGAGCTTTAAACTAGGAATTTGGGGGAGATGGTTGGAAGATGTCCAGGTAATCTCCACGCCGGAATTTAACATTGAGAGGGAAGAAAACGAAGTAAGAAAAGATACAGCCGTGGGTATGAGAATGGACATAAGGAGGAAGGATAGTGTAGATACCAGTTTAATAGGTGATACTGGTGGTAGAATGTCTGTGCCTAATCGGGTAAAGAATGTCATTGAAGCCAAACGGCAAAAATTAAGATGTTTGTACACTAATGCGAGGAGCCTAGGTAACAAAATGGAGGAACTAGAGCTACTGGTGCAGGAAGTGAAACCAGATATTATAGGGATAACAGAAACATGGTGGAATAGTAGTCATGACTGGAGTACAGGTATTGAAGGCTATGTGCTGTTTAGGAAAGACAGAAATAAAGGCAAAGGTGGTGGAGTAGCATTGTATATCAATGATGAGGTAGACTGTAAAGAAATAAGAAGTGATGGAATGGATAAGACAGAGTCTGTCTGGGCAAAAATCATACTGGGAAAGAAAGCTACTAAAGCCTCCCCTGGGATAGTGTTTGGGGTGTGCTACAGACCACCGGGATCCGATTTGGATATGGATAGATATCTCTTTAATGTTTTTAATGAAGTAAACACTAATGGGAATTGTGTGATCATGGGAGACTTTAACTTCCCAGATATAGACTGGAGGACAAGTGCTAGTAATAATAATAGGGCTCAGATTTTCCTGGATGCGATAGCTGATGGATTCCTTCACCAAGTAGTTGAAGAACCAACAAGAGGGGATGACATTTTAGATTAGGTTTTGGTTAGTAGTGAGGACCTCATAGAAGAAATGGTTGTACGGGACAACCTTGGTTCGAGTGATCATGAGCTAATTCAGTTCAAACTAGATGGAAGGATAAACATAAATAGATCTGTGACTGGGGTTTTTGATTTCAAAAGGGCTAACTTTAAAGAATTAAGGAAATTAGTTAGGGAAGTGGATGGGACTGAAGAACTTGTGGGTCTAAAGGTGGAGGAGGCCTGGAATTACTTCAAGTCAAAGTTGCAGAAACTATCAGAAGCCTGCATCCCAAGAAAGGGGAAAAAATTCATAGGCAGGAGTTGTAGACCGAGCTGGATGAGCAAGCATCCTGAGAAAGCCTACAAGGAGTGGAAGATGGGAGAGATTAGCAAGGAAAGCAACCTTATTGAGGTCAGAACATATAGGGATAAAGTGAGAAAGGCCAAAAGCCATGTAGAGTTGGACCTTGCAAAGGGAATTAAAACCAATAGTAAAAGGTTCTATAGCCATATAAATAAGAAGAAAACAAAGAAAGAAGAAGTGGGACCGCTAAACACTGAGGATGGAGTGGAGGTTAAGGATAATCTAGGCATGGTCCAATATCTAAACAAATACTTTGCCTCAGTCTTTAATGAGTCTAATGAGGAGTCTAGGGATAATGGTAGGATGACAAATGGGAATGAGGATATTGAGGTAGATATTACCAGTTGGAGTGCCCCCTCCAACCGCTCCCTACCCCTTATCCAACCCCTCCTCCCAGCCATGGCTGGCCCCCTTACCATGCTGCTGTGTAAGGATGCCACGCAGCTGCTGGAGCTTGCAGCCCCACCCCCTTACCCAGAGGTGAAAGTAAGCTGGTATGCCCCCGTACAGCGTACCGGCAAGAGCTGGTGCACCATACCAGGGTGGCCCAGCTTCCCCAGGGGGCAATTTAAAGGGCCTGGGGCTCCCAGCAGGGGCTGGAGCCCCAGGCCCTTTAAATTGCCACCAGAGCCCCACTGCTGGAGCCCTGGGGTAGCAGCAGTGGGGCTCTGGGGGCTATTTAAAAAGTCCGGGGCTCCCGCTGCTTCTACCGCTCCGGCCCTTTAAATAGCCACCGGAGCCCTGGAGTAGTGGCGGCGGGGCTCCGGCGGCTATTTAAAGGGCCGGGGCGATAGAAGCAGGGGAGCCCCGGGCCCTTTAAATAGCCCCCAGAGCCCTGGGGTAGCGGGGGGCTCCAGCTGCCTCTGCCGCCCTGGTCCTTTAAATAGCCGCAGGAGCCCTGGGGAAGTGGCGGGGCTCCTGCGGCTATTTAAAGGGCCGGGGTGGTAGAAGCAGGGGAGCCCCGGGCCCTTTAAATAGCCCCCGGAGCCCTGGGGTAGTTGGGGGCTCCAGGGGCTATTTAAAGGGCCGGGGCTCCAGCTGCCTCTGCCGCCCGGTCCTTAAATAGCTGCGGGAGCCCCGCCGCTTCCCCAGGGCTCCGGTGGCTCTGCGAGAGGGGGGGAAGCAGGGAAGGGGCCAGGGGAGCCTTGGCCTCCCCAGCTGGGAGCTCAGGCAGGCCAGACAGGATGGTCCTGTGGACCAGAGTTTGCCCACCCGGCGGCCCCTTTAGGAACCGGTTCTACACCGGCTTCTAAATTTAGCAACCGGTTCTTGCCAACTGGTGCGAACCGGCTCCAACTCACCACTGGATATTACCATATCCGATGTAGAAGCCAAACTCGAACAGCTTAATGGGACTAAATCAGGGGGCCAAGTTAATCTTCATCCAAGAATATTAAAGGAACTGGCACATGAAATTGCAAGCCCATCAGCAAGAATTTTTAATGAATCAGTAAACTCAGGGGTTGTACCGTACGACTGGAGAATTCCTAACATAGTTCCTATTTTTAAGAAAGGGAAAAAAAAGTGATCCGAGTAACTATAGGCCTGTTAGTTTGACATCTGTAGTATGCAAGGTCTTGGAAAAATTTTTGAAAGCGAAAGTAGTTAAGGACATTGAGGTCAATGGTAATTGGGACAAAACACAACATGGTTTTACAAAAGGAAGATTGTGCCAAACCAACCTGATCTCCTTCTTTGAGAAGGTAACAGATTTTTTAGACAAAGGAAATGCAGTGGATCTAATTTACCTCGATTTCAGTAAGGCATTTGATACAGTTCCACATGGGGAATTATTAGCTAAATTGGAAAAGATGGGGATCAATATGAAAATTGAAAGGTGGATAAGGAACTGGTTAAAGGGGAGACTACAACGGGTCATACTGAAAGGTGAACTGTCAGGCTGGAAGGAGGTTACTAGTGGAGTTCCTCAGGGATCGGTTTTGGGACCAATCTTCTTTAATCTTTTTATTACTGACCTTGGCAAAAAAGTGGGAATGAGCTAATAATGTTTGTGGATGACACAAAGCTGGGAGGTATTGCCAATACACAGAAGGACCGGGATATCATACAGGAAGATCTGGATGACCTTGTAAACTGGAGTAATAGTAATAGGATGAAATTTAATAGTGAAAAGTGCAAGGTTATTCATTTAGGGATTAATAACAAGAATTTTGGTTATAAATTGGGGACACATCAGTTGGAAGTAACAGAGGAGGAGAAGGACCTCGGAGTATTGGTTGATCACAGGATGACTATGAGCCGCAATGTGATATGGCCGTTAAAAAAGCTAATGCGGTCTTGGGATGCATCAGGTGAGGTATTTCCAGTAAAGATAAGGAGGTATTAGTACCGTTATACAAGGCACTGGTGAGACCTCATCTGGAATATTGTGGGCAGTTCTGGTCTCCCATGTTTAAGAAGGATGAATTCAAACTGGAACAGGTACAGAGAAGAGCTACTAGGATGATCCGAGTGTAAGCAGAGTCAGGATGTGCTCTACCCTGACATCTGGTGGTGAATTATGGTGAGTATGGAAAAGAACTTCAGGGGCTGATCTTGTTTGCATAGGCACACCCACCCCGCCTAGCATGAGCCCACAGCAGCCCCAAATGGTCACTTTGGCTGCTGTGGGATCCCCTGTTTCTCTGTTATTGGGGCAGGAGGAATAAAGTGTTGTTACCCTGATTATGTGAATCAAGGACAATGAAACTGTTTTATGATAGAGGGTCTCACCATCATCTAAGTAGCACTCGCTAGACAAGGGACATGGGTTCCAAAACCCAGTGAATTGAGAGAGGCTGGGGACATGTATTTGTACTTGATAGCATGGGCCCCTTTTGAGGGCCTGAAACATCAATTGCACCACTTCCTCTCTCCACTGTTGAATAGCAGAGCTAATTTTGATTCCATTAAGAGTCTAGTCACAGGCTGCTATGCTGAATTCACTTTGGGGCACTGGGGCTCCCCTACTACAAGCTGAAATCAATAAAGAGCTGAAATCACTGAGTGCTGTGTTAACTAGTGAGGGAGCCTGAAGCTTTATTGCTAAGTGGCTGGCACAGCGGAGCAGTTTGCAGGTCGGTTGGCGCGGCCCACGGGATGGCCAGCGGAGCTGAGCAGTTTGTGGGACGGTTGGCGCAGCCCGTGGGCCGATGAGCAGAGCGGAGCAGTTTGCGGGATGGCTGGAGTGGCTCACGGGACAGCTGGAGGAGTGGAGCGGAGTGGCTGGTGGAGTGGAGCGGCTCGTGGTGAAGACTGCAGCAGAACCCCATGGAGAGGCGGGGCAGTTGGCCTCAGACCACATAAGGTGCCCCTTAATATCCCGTGTGCCCCTTTCTTCCCCCCCCCCATTTCCACCCAGGCTGGGGGGGGGGGGGTAAGACTCTGCAGATAAACTTTTGAACTCTGGGGCTGCACTGACCAGGGACAGAGACTTTTGGGTGATTCTTGGGTTGCTGGACTCAAGAGACTTTTGGGGTTTTGGACTTTTGGGACTTTGGGGGTGGGTCTTTTGCTCATGGATTGTGTTATGAATCCTGTTTGTGGTGTTTTCCCAATTTAATGCTGATGTCGTTTACCTCATGTTATTAAACATTTTCTGCTACACTCAGACTCCGTGCTTGCGAGAGGGGAAGTATTGTCTCTTAGAGGCGCCCGGGGGGTGGTATGTAATTGTCCCAGGTCACTGGGTGGGGGCTCAAGCCGGTTTTGCATTACGTTATTGAAACGGAACCCCTAGATACAGAACCCGGCCCTTGTTGCTGCCAACTCAGATGGGCAGAACGGTTACACGAGGAATGGAAAACCTGTCTTATGAAAGGAGACTCAAAGAGCTTGGCTTGTTTAGCCTAACCAAAAGAAGGCTGAGGGTAGATATGATTGCTCTTTATAAATATATCAGAGGGATAAATATCAGGGAGGGAGAGGAATTATTTAAGATCAGTACCAATGTGGACACAAGAACAAATGAATATAAACTGGACATTAGGAAGTTTAGACTTGAAATTAGATGAAGGTTTCTAACCATTAGAGGAGTGAAGTTCTGGAACAGCCTTCCAAGGGGAGTAGTGGGGGCAAAAGACATATCTGGCTTCAAGACTAAACTTGATGAGTTTATGGAGGGGATGGTATGATGGGATAGCCTAATTTTGGCAATTAATTGATCTTTGATTATTAGCAGGTAAATATGCCTAATGGTCTGTGATGGGATGTTAGATGGGGTGGGATCTGAGTAATTACAGAGAATTCTTTCCTGGGTGATGGCTGGTTGGTTTTGCCCACATGCTCAGGGTTTAGCTGATCACCATATTTGGGGTCGGGAAGGAATTTTCCTCCAGGGCAGATTGGCAGAGGCCCTGGAGGTTTTTCGCCTTCCTCTGCAGTGTGGGGCATGGGTCACTTGCTGAAGGATTCTCTGCACCTTGAAGTCTTTAAACCACAATTTGAGGACTTCAGTAACTCAGACATAGGTTAGGGGTTGTTACAGGAGTGGGTGGGTGAGATTCTGTGGCCTGCATTGTGCAGGAGGTCAGCCTAGATGATCATAATGGTCCCTTCTGACCTTAAAGTCTATGAGTCTATAACACAGAGGCAGGTGTGTGCGAGAGAGAGAGCGAGGGAAAGAGAGAGAGAGCGCCCAGAAAGGGAGACGGGGGCTGACTGTCAGGGTTTCCTCCTCACCCTGCCTCAGGACTTGCTTCCTGCCGGTGTCTGAACTTACAAGACAGCATGCTGATACACTCTCTGTCCAACAAAACACACTGTCTCTCTCCCTCCCCCCTCCATATACACACATACACTCCCTGTCACACACTTCCCCCCAACCTCAGTTGAAAAGCAGTTGGCAATGTAGTAGGATGCCAATGGAACAACGGGATTGGGAAACCTGCATCATGTGATGTTGTGCCTGCCCCATGAGGCATTGAAAAACCTTCCCAAAGCACCCTGCGGCCAGTTGCACAGTGGGATAGCTACCACAATGCACTGCTATCTAGCGTCACAAGGAGCACAGTGTGGACCCGCAAAAGCAGTTTAATTCTAGCGTTCTAATAAAAGTAGTATAACTTGTGGCGCAGAAACTTGCCAGTGTAGACATATCCTTAGCAACGAAAGCAAGGACTGAATGAGCCATGAGAACATAGTTTCCTCCAGAGGTGTGCTCCCTTTATGATGGAGTGAACTGGGGAAAGCTGTGAAGTGAAGCTTGTGTTGCTTGTGCTGTACTTTTTGTGTGGATAATGGGAGCATTTCAGGCCATGTGCCAGCATAACCCTGTTGCATAGACGTAGCCTACAGCAACTGAAGGGTTTTTTTCTTTGCTATAGAACTCCTCCTCCCCAAATGATGGTAGCTAGGTTCATGGACGTGTTCTTCTCAGGGCCGGCTCCAAGGTTTTGGCCGCCCCAAGCAGCCAAACAAATTAAAAAAAAAGCCGCGATCGCGATCTGCGGTGGCAATTCGGCGGGAGGTCCTTCGCTCCGAGCAGGAGCGAGGGACCGTCCGCCGAATTGCCGCCGAACAGCTGGTCGTGCCGCCCCTCTCCGAAGTGGCCGCCCCAAGCACCTGCTTGGTAAGCTGGTGCCTGGAGCCGGCCCTGGTTCTTCTGTCGACTTAGCGACATTTATGCTGGGGGCTAGGTTGATGTGACTATAGTGCTCAGGGGTGTGGATTTTTCACACTCCTGTGCGTTGTAGCTATGTTGACCTAAATGTTAAGGGTGGACAAGGCCTCATTTGCCAGAGCTGTCAGGCTGGCACTTCTCAAACACTAACTTCGTATGAAAAGTTCACTTTAAAAAAGCAAATGAATTATATAAGCTTGTAAAGTGGCAGGGTGATTCCGCAGTAAGCAGCAAGATTTTTTAGCTGGACTATCACTTTATCAGTATAAATCAAAACAAGTAACCATAAGATCACAAAGCATACAAAGATTACAAGCATAACAAAAAGATTCCCCAACTGGGGGATCATATAGCACCTATGTATGGAGTCCTGTTTTCCCAAAGGCTTTTCCCCCTTCTGTCTCTCCAGCATCCCATCTGAAAGCTTTTCCCCAAGCACCTGGGCCAGGGTAGGGGAAAGTAAAGCTGGAGTTAACCCCTTGTCTTCTGGCTGGGGACCAGGTAGTTCTCCTCTTTCCCCCGCTCCACCCCCACTCCGCACCAAGTCACAGAGCTATAATACTGAAATACAGTTTATTTACAGCAGGAGCTCAAAAGGGCAGAAAAAGACAGCAATACAATTTAAGTTCAGTGCGACTCTTGCATGATGCGGAAAAATAAATATCTCAAAGAAAGGGATATCTGAAATTTAGATCACATTGAGATGCAAAGAAAGATGTGAAGAGCAGTAGAGAGCCTATAGTATTCCAATTAGATTCTTTCACTCACATAAACCAGTCTTGGACTGAAAATATGATTTACAGAAGAAGAAAAAAACAAGCCAACTGAGCAATGAGAGTCAAATGAGATGGGGGGGAAATGATAACAGAAAATTTCTGAGAAGGCTCTTGCTGAAAAGAAAAGGAAAGCGTCATTTTGGATAAACATGCCGCCAGTTTAAAAAGTTATTGATAGGTTCCACCCATTTCTGCTTATAGACTAATTGTCTCTCTCCATAAACAACTTAAGGTCATTGACCTAAATGTTCAAAAAAGTATCTAGTGATTTTAAGTGTCACAAGTTATGTGCACTAATGGTGTTCATGGTTATGAAAGTCCTTACTGGGCTTTGGCACATGGGTTAGTTCACTGTAATTGGCTACAGGCATCCTGACATCAGATCTGGGTTTAGAATACAAAGAAGTGGGTAACCATTTCTCAGTCTAGTTCCCATCTGTGCACCTTCTAAAATACATTCCACACTTTAGTCATGAATACCATTCTGTTTGGGAAAGAAGAGCTCTGGCCTTGACCTGGCATTGCAGGGACGTAATATGACAGGCTTAAAGTGCACTGGCAGATCAATGAGGGGAAGTTAGCATGGCAACTGCTTGAACTATATCTTGTTTGTACACTGCTACTAGTTGGAGCTGGACAAAACATTTCATATGACACTTTTTTTGCTCAAAAACGCAGATTCAGGTGGACTGAAATATTTTGTGAATCTGGGTGAATTTGCCGCATTGTTTCTGTCAAAAAAACCCCACCAAAATCAAAACATTTTATGTCAATATTTTCTAAATGAAACATTTTGATTTATTTATTTATTTATTTTGTCATTTAGAGTTGCACTTCAATTTTATTTGAATTAAAACAAAAGAAAACAGGGTTGAGCTACACGTTTTGTTTGGCCTAAAACAATTTTTTGGTTGTGTTTTTTGGTTCAGCCACCAAACCGAAATATCAGTTATTCACACAGCTATAATGATAGTTCTTCACTTTCATGAGTACCCAAATCATTCATCCATTTCTTTTTATTTTAAAAAGGACTGGCTTTGGAAATCTAATGCCCTAGGATACAATCCTTTAAAAATAAAGGGGGGAGGGATAGCTCAGTGGTTTGAGCATTGGCCTGCTAAACGTAGGGTTGTGAGTTCAATCCTTGAGGGGGCCATTTAGGGATCTGGGGCAAAAATCTGTCATGGACAGTACTTGGTCCTGCTAGTGAAGGCAGGGGACTGGACTCAATGACCTTTCAAGGTCCTTCCAGTTCTATGAGATAGATATATCTCCATATTATAACCAACAGTATATGAAACAATATATTATAGTTACCAATAGTCCAGATTTCTCTGTGCCAGTCCTGGGTTTCTGCCTTGCACCTAGGTCAGCTGCTAGTGACACCAGCTCCCACAGATTAGCTGTACTGCTGGTTTCAGTTTCTCTACTTCCTCTGTGGACTGTGCCACTCCCACTCTGCTTGCCTCTCACTGAAGCAGAGCTGAGGAGGAAGTGCCAGGAGCCAGGAGCCAGGAGGGGGAGACAAGATAGCCACTAGTGCATGCTCTGTCACTTAGCAGTGACTGATTTTCCAGAGTCCCCGAAAAGGGGATGGGGGAGAAGGGGAGAAAGACATGGGTATTGCTAAGGAGAAAGACAAAGAAAACACAAAGGGAAAGAAGAAAGGGCACCACAAGGCAATAGAGAAGCGAGTGAAGAGGGAGATGCCCCACAAAAAGACTGTAGAAACAGGCCTACCATCTATCCCATGAGGGCACCAGAGAGTGTAGACTTGCTGGCTACCTCTTGTACCCCAAACATCCCTCAAGAGAGTAACCACTTAGCTGTCTTTCCCCAAGGAAGATAAGAGAAGGTCAAGATCCAGAGCCTCTCTGGCAATTGGGTGGTTTTGGGAGGAGAGCTTCAGGGCCTGGAAGGGAGACCATCAGAAGTTCTTGTTTACATCTTGGGCTGATTCTCCGTTATGCTATGATCCCTATATGCTACCTTGGCATAAAGGCTTTGTGCTGACCCTGCTCCCAGCCATGTTGCCCAGGGTCCTGGGGATTGTGCTAAAAGGATTTCAGTCCTTTGTGGAGATACTCACCCAAAGAATAGTAATGGGAAACTGTACCTCCACCACTAGACCCCTCACTTGTCTAGTCCCACGTGAGTCAATTCTCTCTCCAGTCCTATTCAACGTCTACATGCAACCACTAAATGAAATAGTCAGAAGGCAGAGATTCAAGTGCCAGCAATGTGTAGATTACACATAGCTCTACTTATCATTCATCACATATGGTCACACCGCTACCACCAAGATGGCGCAGTGCTTGGAAGAGACCAGCTCATGGATGAAGAAGGTGACCTGAGCAAGACAGAGATGATGCTGATGGGCAGAGGAACATGCTTGGAAAGATTTGCAGCTGTAGTGCAGTCTCTTTTGGTTGAAGGAACACAGTTGGTTTGTAGTTGCAGAGTGTTTCTGGATTCCTTGCTGATGCTGCAGCTTTCACATAGCAGGATACATGTGTAACCCACACCCCCCCTGGATGCTCTTTCCCATCTAGTGATACCAAGACCACTTACAGAGAGAGATTAATGAGTCTGCTCTACAGCCCTAGCTAACAGCCATGCGTCTTTTAGCTCATGCAGTAGAGGCTCATGCACTAAGCCCCAGAGGTCCCAGGTTCAATCCTGCCCGCTGACGACCGGGGTCTGTGGGCATTACAAGTGACTGGGTTTCCTGGTACACTCCCAGTAAAGTTCAGAGGCCCCGCTAGTAAAGGGTAACTACACATGATTAACACTTTCTACTTGTCCAATTAGGTATGAGACTCGGTCCCATCCTAACACATGATAACCTGGCCTCAGTTATTCATACCTTCATTACATCCTGGTTGGAATACAGCAATCTGATAAACCTGGGCATGAAAACTTCAGCCTTTAGGAATGAAAATCCAACTAGTACAGACTACTGCAATGTGTCTCCTTACCAACACAGGCTACTGTGAGAACATCAACCTATCCTCTACTCATTCCACTGGCTTCCCATAGAACATGGAGTCAAGTTCAAGGTCTTGGTCCTTATCTTCAAGATACTAAAAGGCCTGAAGCCAGGATACCTAAAGCTCCAGGATGAAAACTGTGGCTGACAACTTGTCTCTTCAGGAACAGTGGAACTTCCCAGCTTTGAATGGGGAAGGGCTGGGACAATGCCTTACTCTGGCCCCAGCCAGAAACACCTCCTCTGGTGCTGCCGCTGTGCTAGCTCTGGGGGTCAGTTTATGCCTGACCTCTGTGCAGATGAACTAGGGCTCCTAGTGCACTCTCCCTTCCTCTAGGGCTTCCATGCAGTGGTAAGCATAATTTAGTCCTTAATTGATTTTTAGACTCATAATAGGAAATATTGTATTCATAGTGAAAAAGTGTCTAGACCAACTGTCTGAGCCTAGTGCTGCTCCATAAATGCCCTCAACCCTGACCTGGAGTCACCATCCTTTCTCCAAGTAAGGGATGATTAAATATTCATGCTGGTTAAATCCTGGCTAAACTGTTAATTGCTATGACAGTCTCCCAAACAAAAGTCGTTTATCCCTTTCCTCCTCACACCCTCTGCATTTTAAAATGTTTGCTATAGGCAATGCGAGTGTGTCTCACTTGCTCTGAAAATGAAACCTATTTCTTGCAGAAACATTTCACATCTGAAGTCTTTCTTTTGGAAAGAATACTGGAAGTTTTCCCATTTTGAAACCCAAATGACAACAACATACCTGACTGATCGTTGTTGTTGTTAACATGTCTTCGACTACATTTTTGTATTTATCTTCTATCCATACCAGCTGCATCTCTATTAGTCAAAAATATCATCAGAGGGAATTCAGAAATATTGGTGATGGGAAGGCTGAGAGTTACTTTGTCAAACTTTCTGAATTTTGCACATAGATGCAGCCTGTAAGGCTCTCCCACTCCCTCGTCCTCATCTCTTCCTCCTGAAATGATCTTTCAAGGGAGCAATATGAACAAGAACTTAAAAACTGATTCAACTGAGCAGCTTCATGCTTAAAGAAAAAATTGTATACCCCAACCACCTAAGCATAGCAATATGCTGAACAAGCACCTAGCACAGACCAATAAATGAAAGGAAACTGAAAGGTCACTAGAGGTCATTATTTTCACATACCTTTGAATAATGAGAGCATCACATGTCAGCCAGAGGAGAACAAAATGTTGCATTCTCTAGCTAAAGGTCATCACTAGTCATAGGTCACTGAAGGGAGGCCAGGAAATAACCTAAGAGGTTAGGATGAGTGCACAAAGAAAGGTCAACAAATGTCAATGAAAGCATGCAGCTGTTTTGAGATGAAACAACTGAGGCACCCTTTTGAGCTGACATAGACTAAAAAAAAATTATTTGCTGACTTTTTTTAAACAGTCAGTTTTATAGGACATTGACATTAATTCAGGGTTGGGTACATTAGCCGTTTTAAAACAACAGTTTGGAAGTTAAGTGCAGCAGTTTCCAAAGAATCATAACCATGACATTTTTATTTCAAATAATTGATGTTGCAATGGACTTCTAGCACCAGATTCAAGCTTCAATCTTAGTCCTTGCATCATGCAATGTGATAACCATCACCATGGCCTTCTCCAATTCTTGTCCCCTTAACTAGCTGCCACCCAGAACTGTCACTTCACATGCAGAATGTAGTGGTGCATTTTTTTTGTTTTAATGTCATGGTTTTCTAAAGTGGTGACTTTAAGTCTGCCCCAACAATGACAATCCAGCTCTCTTGGGGAAAATTTGGAAATACAGTAACTCCTCGCTTAACGTTGTACCTATGTTCCTGAAAAATGCGACTTTAAGTGAAACAATGTTAAGTGAATCCAATTTCCCCATAAGAATTAATGTAAATGGGGGGGTTAGGTTCCGGGGAAATTTTTTTCACCAGACAAAAGACTATATTATATATATACATACACAGTATAAGTTTTAAGCAAACAATTTAATACTGTACACAGCAATGATGATTGTGAGACTTGGTTGAGGTGGTGGAGTCAGAGGGTTAAAGGGGGTGGGATATTTCCCAGGGACTGCCTTACTGCTAAAGGATGAACTAGCACTTGTCTGAGCCCGCAAGGGTTAACACATTGTTGTTAATGTAGCCTCACACTCTACAAGGCAGCACGAATGGAGGGAGGGGAGACAGCATGGCAGACAGAAACACACACCCTGTGTGTGAGAGAGAGATGTGCATTGCCCCTTTAAGTACACTGACTCCACTCTAAGTACACTGTCTTTTTAAGTAGATCGCAAGTTGAGACAGCAGCTGCTGCCAGCAAGCTCCCTCCGTCCTGAGCCCTGTTGTGTCCCCCACCCCACTCTATGGAGATGGGGTAAGTGGGGTGCAGGAGCAGGGGGGAGGGGAACACCCTGACATTAGCCCCACTCTTCCCCCAACCCCCCACACAGCAAGCAGGAGGCTCCCATGAGCAGCTCCAAGGCAGAGGGCAGGAGCAGCACATGGCAGCGGGGGGAGGGACAGCTGAACTGCCCGGCAATTGATAGCCTGATGGGCGGCTGCTGCACAGGGAACTTAGGGGAGCGGGGAGCTGATGGGGGGCTGCCGGTCCACCCTGGTTCCAAGCCCCCACCAGCTATCTCCAACAGCTGCTCTTCCTGCAAGAAGTGGACAAAGCAGGCGGCTGCCAAAAGACGTTATAAGGGAGCATTGCACAACTTTAAATGAGCATGTTCTCTAATTGATCAGCAATGTAACAACGAAACAACGTTAACCAGGATGACTTTGAGTGAGGAGTTACTGTATAGCTAAACATGGAGGCACCTGTCACTTCCGCATTTGGAGTTGCATCTTTGGTTATCTGACTTTTGCCTTCTCACCTGAATGGCTGCACAATATCATTGTTTCTGATGTTACCTCAAGTGTGGACCTCACAACAGCACTTCAAGAAATAGCACAATGGTGTCAGGAGTGTATATTGGCTGAAGCTTAAAACTAGTTGTTTTAGGGACAGTACTTTCAGGAAGAGCAGCAGAGAAAAAGGCTACCATTGGTATCCACAGCAGATCAGACAGTTGAGCAGTACCTATGGGCAATCTTGTAGACTGAATACACCATCCTTTTATAGAGTCACTCATGAAAACATTGTTCCATTATGTAAAGGAGAGGGAATGTGATCTAGTGATTAGAAAGCACTAAACTGGGAGTCCTGGGTTATATTTCTAGCTCTGCCAGTTAGTCATCCAGTGAAGTTGGTAGGTTCAATTAACTTCTAAGTGCTTCACTTTTGCCATGTGACAAATGAATATAATAATACCTACCCACACAGTTTTGTTGTGTGGCTTAATTGGTAATGGTACACATTGAGATTTTTGGGGTGATAATTGCCACAGAATTATACATATTGCTGACCTAGCAGTGAGAGCTGTTTCAGAGGTAACACTTGAGTAGTCTCTGCTTTCCCAATTAACTCATTAATTAATGGGTAAGAAACCAGGGTTTATTGAAACTCAAGTGTTTTTCCTAACCCATCACTCACTAACTTCCTCTTCATTAGACCTTGGCCACTTATTTGTAGTGAGCAGTTTATCTGAGAGCTTTGCCCTATATTTCTGACTGGGAATTTTCCAGGAGCAGACTTTTGGGTTTTTTTATGAGTTTGGTATTGATCCTGCAAAGATGTAAGCACCTAACCTTACACTTTACTTAACACACTCTGGTTGAATTCCTGGCCCCACTGATGTTAATGGGAGTTTTGCTATTGATTTCAATGAAGACAGCATTTCACCCTGTGAGTTGTCCCATTGACTTCGATAGAACTACTCACAGTACCTCAAGTTAAGCACCTGTATAAAACTTTGTAGAATTGGGCTCTAAATTCATAATTGTTTGAACACTTCATGTGACCATATTCTGACTTATGGAATGCTTACAAGCTATTCATGTTCACTATGTCTTTGACTAATCTAAATCTGCTATGTTGTTCAAACTACAGCATAGAAGATTTAGATTAAATCTCAGGAAAAACTTCCTAACTGTAAGAACAGTAGGACAATGTAACAAACTGCCTATGGAAGTCATGGAAGCTCCTTCACTGAGCTTTTCAAAAAGATACTAGATAGCCATCTGTCTTGGATGGTCTAGACCAGGGATCGGCAACCTTTGGCACGCGGCCCATCAGGGAAATCCGCAGGCAGGCTGGAACGGTTTGTTTACCTGCAGTGTCCACAGGTTTGGCCATCGCAACTCCCACTGGCCGTGGTTCGCCGCTCCAGGCCAATGGGGGCTGCGGGAAGTGGCACGGGCCGAGGGATGTGCTGGCCGCCTCTTTCCACAGCCCCCATTGGCCTGGAACGGTGAACCGCAGCCAATGGGAGCTGAGATTGGCCGAACCTGCGGACGCTGCAGGTAAACAAATCATCCCGGCCCGCCAGCAGATTTCCCTGATGGGCTGTGTGCCAAAGGTTGCCAATCCCTGGTCTAGACACAACAAATCCTGCATCTTGGCAGGGGGCTAGACTAGATGACCCTTGCTGTCCTTTTTAACTCTATGGTCCTATGATTCTATTAATTGTTCCTTGTTTGTGGTATGTAACTGGTCATCCAAAAGAGATGGAATTCTTTCTGCTGCCAAATTGGGATGACTGAATTGTAAACAGGGCAAACACACTGAGCACAAGTATCAAATAAGCTATAACCATTTTTAAGTGAGTATTGGCATTTGGAATAGCCTTTCTCCAACATTCTTTGAAATGAAATCTGTTCCAGTTAGAGAGTTGATAGACAAGTGAATAAAATAAATTTGAACATGGCCAAATCAAAAAGAGTTTGTGTTTGCAAAGATGGTCACAAATCATTTTTTGCCCATGACACCAAGTTCTGATTCTACCCTCACTAAATTGTTCTGAATATCTACAGAATTTTATACACCCCTAGCAAAAAGTGTCCCCTTAAAATTCATAGTTGCATGTTTATTTTCCTTTTCTAGTCTATCCCACTCTTGTAAATCACATTAAATGAGCCAATTAAAAAACTATACGCACATCTTATGATCATATCTTTTTAAACCTCTCAAATCAAAAGGTTTTTTAATGAAATATAGACTGTGAATTCTGCAAGATCTTGATTCAGTTCTGCAGATATAAGATCTACTAAACCTAATTCTTATTCAGCAGCATTTTAGAAAAGGAAGATGTCTTCAGGTTGCAGAGTGCTTACACTATTACTTTGCTCTGCCGTATTCAGCCACCCAAAGGGCAAAAGCTAATGCCCTCCCATTGTCATTACTGATGTTATGGCCACTCTAGTGTGCACGCAGGGATAGGTTCTGTCTAGCAGGTTACTCATGACTGTACAATAAATATTGTAGCTCAAGCACTGCAGTGCCTTTGAACTTACAAGTAAACTAATATAATACTATATATAGGGAACCGGAGAGTATAAATGAAGTCAGTGACTTTAACGGGTCATACCCAGTCTATATGGAGGTCACTGAACTTTCTTTAAAAAGTCATTTTTATGCCTGCTCTTTTTCTCATGATTTTTGTACCCCTGAATCCTTATAAAATGGTTGTATATTCAGTCCTGAACTAATCATATTTGTGATGAATGTGAAATGTCGAAGGTCCAATTGCACAAAAATTTCATAAGGAAAGCAGCAGGATGAAAGAGACTTTTTAAAAAGAGTTCATGAGCCCCCATATGAATTGAGCATGTCATATTCATGTTCATTTATTTAATATGGCTCCAAATAATTGATACTAGTACAGCAATAAAAGTACAGAGACTTTACTGCCATAATTACAATCATGAAGAGCCTCCTTTGCTGATTTCATCATGGGGCTGTTAGTCTGCTTGGAAAGAGCTCTGGCGAAAACCAGGTTGCAGCAAATGCCAATAAGATAATCAAAAACATGTGAAGAACATTGGCTGAGAGGGACATAGTCAGGGAGTGACTTTAGGGTGGGAGGTAGATCACAAACCAAGCGCTGCCTACAAACTAAAAAGTAAACGGTGAGGATTTTTAGAGTGGTGTACTGAATTCCAGACTATCCTGGGGGAAGATTTTGAGTCACATGGATCCAGTGGTTAACCAGTTGGTATCCTGAGTCTGCCACTTCCATACCAAACATTGTGCATGCTCACTGTTACCTTGTCTTCCCTCACCACCTGTTCTCTCCTTCTGCTATCTTATCATTGGCTTAGACCGCAAGTCTTTTTATTACATGTATGTACAGTGTCTAGTGCTATGGGGCCTTGATTGGGCCTTCTAGGCCCCACTGCAATATACATTAGTAATAATGTGGGCTCAAGACAGCCATGCAGGTGCAGAAATGTGGGTGGTGGGGTGGGTCCTAGTAAGCAATAGATTGTATATCCATTTTAACAATCTGTTCTAGGACAGATATAAATCCCATTGCTGGCCCCGATCATCTGATTAGCCTTATCAAAGGTGTGCCAGTATTTCACTAAAATTCAGAATGATGCAGGAGATTCATGTGTTGATTTGGTGCACATCGACTCTTTTTTACTCTGCAAGACACATTGGAGATGGAAAACTACTACTGGAGAATTGGATTGAATGCAAACTATTGAGATATGAGAGTGGCAGATGGTACAGATTCTCTCAAGGCAGTGAAAGAAAGGGAAGAACAACAATGTAAAAGAGAACACTCACTGAATTGAAAATACTTCTGACCGGCTTACTGTTTATCAGAACAAAAGGTATAGGATTTGACTCCTACAAGCTTCAGTCAGTTCTTCAAACATCCAACAAAAAGCAGTGGCCAAGTGAGGAAAGATCCACATCACATGCTGTATTTGTGTTATGGGAACTGTGGATTGTAGTCTGAGTGGTTTGGTTTAGCAATGAAGGATGAAGACCATTCTGGAAGCTGATTTGTATGATAACTTAGCTCTTCTATGGCACTTCTTTATTTAATGTTCCATTGACAGATGGACTAAATCACCATACACAGATTAGAAATTTGCTATCTGCAGTTATACTCTATAAGAAGCTGGTATCCTACATGCTCTAAAACAGTACTCACCCCCTTCCTGAGGTATTAACTTTTTAGCAAACAAGTAAGGCAAAAAGTCCTGTCCAAACCTTCTCAGAGTTAGATTCATACATTTTTAAGGCCAAAAGGAACCATTGGGTCATCTAGTCTGACCTCTGTCTTAACATAGACCACAGAATTTTACCCAGTAATCTATGCTTCAAGTCTAGAACTTCTGTTTGAGGTATATATCCCTTTAAAAGATATCCAGTGGTGGCTTCAAAAGTTCAGATGGTGGAGTATCCACCCCATACCTCGTAAGTTGCTCCAATGGTTAATTATCCTGTCTGTTAAAATTTATGCCTTATTTCTAATCTGAATTTGCCTACCCTCATCTTCCAGCCATTGAATCTCATTTCAGGGCTGGATTAATCTTGGTGGGCCCCAGCGCCTGGACTGAGGCCCCGCCCATGCTTGGCCTCTTCCCCCCCCCGAGGCACTGCCTGCTGCTTGCAGGAGGGGAGGGGGGCGGAAAGGAATGAGCAAGGAGGGAGGGGTGGAGAAGAGTGGGTCCTTCTCAGTGTGGACCTGGCACCATTGGCACCATTGTAAACCTGGTACTGTTCATTGTGCTTTTTTTTGCCCTTTTTTTTTTTTGGCTGTATTAAAGAGCCCTCTCCTATCAGAAATCTCTTCCCTATTTTGTAGGTATTGCAAACCATGATCAAGTAACCTCTTAACCATCTCTTGGATAAATTATTAGCTACTCCTAGGTTCTCTGTATTTCAGACTCCAGAGCTCTGTCCCAGCACAGTCCTGCTTCCCTCCCCTCCACACTTTTATTCCCACCCCTCCAGACTTGATGTTGCTGGCATGTTTTTCAGGAGGGGTTAACTTCAATTTCTGTCTTCAGCAGCATTTATCCATCAGGTAAAACCTTCTGTTTTAGGATAAATTCTGGCAGAAACGTGGATAACATTTTCTCAGTCAATAGCTGCATTTCTATGGCGTACAACTCTGAGAACCACCCCTGCACAGATCCATACCCCTCCACCCCAACTTACACATTTTAAGAAAATGTGTACAAATTTTGTATGAAACAGTGGAAAGTTGGTACACACATAATATCTCTCACACAAAACAATAAAAGCAAGAAAATGAAAAGTTAGCCTCTGAGCAGTACATGTCCTGCACCTTACCACTACCATATACCATCAGCATAATCTTAACTCTGCCCCCTAAGGGGTGCCAGCCTCCCATCACTGCATTTACCAAACTATCCCTTCCAACACACCAGACTGCTACACTAAACACTCACAACTAATAGAATTGGGAGGGGATAGTTCGTGTGTGTGGAAAAGGTTGGTATTCTGCAATAAACAGCTGCTGCCCCACAATGCACAGCAAAAATCTCCCATTAAGTAGCACACCAGAAGGTGGTACAGAGGACATTAGGATGCCTTCCCACAGTGCAACACACATTTCCTGATGCAATCTGATGCTGAGGGAACACAGTGCCCCAAGACAAACAGCCAAGTGTGCCCTCTGCTGGCAAAACTGTTGTCAGTAAAACCTGCTGGAGTAGACAAGATCAAGGTTTGTGGGGGATTGTGTGTATTTGAATGTTGATATAGCTGTCTGCCTTCATTCTTTGGAAGGGGGAGGGAAAGAGATATGTGCTTTCCCCCACTTTTTTAATGTATGTTTTCTTCAATCCAAAGTATGTATAGAAAAGTTTGTAGCAATATAAGTAGGGGATTGAAGACAAACTGTCTCAGGGCCCAATTTGAACTCTGCTGAAGCTAATGGAAAGACTCCCATTAATTTGGTAAGTTTTGGACCAGGGCTTCAATCATCAGTGAAAGTTATGCTAAAAGAAACAGTGCCACACAAGATCAAACAAAAATAAGGCTTATTGCCCTTGTAAGTGCCAAACAAAATACTGGTGGCGACACCTATTCCTTCTCCAGGCATTAGAGCTGAAATGGTTGATTTGCATTTTGCATGCTGTTGAAATGTTTCATCAGCTTGTTGCTCCATTTTCATACGACAATTTAGCTATAGTACTCTTCAGTCTTCAAAGTTCCTTACAAATATGAACTAATTCCAATACCCTGTGAGGTAAGTGAGTCATTTATGCTTCCCCCCAAATAAAAGAGCTGCAGAAATATATGATAAAGGCAAAACCAGAATAGCTTCTGGAAGGTTTCTCTATGGCAAGTTCTTGGCCATATGACCATGCCTACTCCAGTTCTTGAGTGAATAGCAGTCAGCAGAACAGCTAGCCTCTGAGGAACTCACTCTGTGTATCAATAGGATGGCTAACCTCAAAACAGTACAATAGAGATTTAAGAGCTTGATGCAATTTCAACATGAAAATGAGGGAAGTTGGGTTTGGAGTTATTGCTATGGAAAGCAGAGATCCAGCTAACCCAGGCTACAGTTGCCAGTAATGTATTGATTCAGTATGCCAGCTACAGCATTGATTATCTTCTGTCAGCTTCAAGCCTCTGATTTCTATCTACTGGAAGTAGAGAAAGGCATCTGTCAGGCTATGACATTTCCCTTTCCCCCAAAACCCCAACCTGTTTCTGAAACATTTAATTGTAATTGGGACCTCTTCAAACAACCAGCACTTAGTGATTCAGAAATAAGTTTTCCAACAAGGGTTACCACTTATTAATGAGGTCAATTGAGAGCATACCTGCAAACACAATGGTATTGACATTTTAACCTCTCTGGGCAGGATCTTGTCTTTCTAATCCATTGTCCGTTTCCCATTAGTAACAAAGGCAGTTGTACTCCTATAGAAATTTGTTTTAATTTCTTCTGCATTACGCATTTCTACCTCTGATGTGACTATATGTTAGACTGGCTGTACACAAATGCAGTAGTTATATCATTTTTGGAAGACTAATTGTATTGCTTATGCTAATGAATTATTCATGATATAATCATATAAATCCACTCTCCACACGGATGTTTTATTTTGCATTCTAATCCGAACATTTTGAATTGTTCATGTTTTGATCTGTCCGTGATCTTTGATAGTGACCTGTTCATGGACATAGAGGTTGATGTTGCTCTCAATGTTCCTGTTTTTGAAACACTGCTAAATAGTGTGTGTGTTTCAGTAGCATGCTAAAAGTCAGGCTCTGACTAATGATTTCTTTTACAAACCCTGCACTTACTCTTTATTGACAGACTCCAAGATAATTTCTGAGAACTGGCCTGGATAGATTTGTAATGCTCACACGCTGGCTAGGATTCCTATGTATCCAGGTCTAGTGTCTCAAATGACTTCATGGAGACTTCTAGTCTCACTTGCTCAGTTTGCTGCAGGGTACAAAATGATGCACCTGAAGGAGCCAGAAAAGAATGTCTGTATACGCATTCTAACCCGTATTGCACAATTAGTCATGTACATAATGGAAGAGGGAGGGTGTTACCTCAAGAACAAAGTATTAGTAATTGTGTGGGTGTATTATAAAAACTTAAAGACAGACTTTCTTTCTTGGCCATAAGTTGTTTACTATTTCATAGTATTTATCAGCTTAAATCGGAAATAGTTTAAAATTCAAATGGCAAAAGTTCAGTAATTTGAAATTTAATTTCATATTAACTTTGCTGTGTGGTTCTTAGGGTTTTGTGGAATTGAGAGGGAGGTAGAATTTGCATTCAGAGTGAGAGACTTACGAACACATGAAAAAAATTGAAGGTTTAAGATTTTTGCAGGCGTTTTAGTAAACCCTATGCTAGGTCCACCGACTCTATCACTTGCAAACCTAGGTCCCAATCCCGCACACACCTATGCTTACCTTCATGAATGTCATGAATGTGAATAATCCCATTGGAATTACTTTTGTGGGTAAGTGTTCATGGGATCAGAGGCTTAAGAGAGACTCTGAAGTTTACACCTGCATTATGAAACCCTGCTTTCCTGACAGAGCAATGGTTCTCAACAGAATAGAGATAGTGATTTTTTTTTAAAAATGTGGCATAAACTTGGGAAAAGTTAAGTGGCACAGCAGTGAGACCCTAATGTTGAGTTACTGAGTCTTGTTGTAACAGCAGGAAAGGCCACCAAGTCATCCCAGAAGTTCAGGTATGAAAGCACTGGTGCGAAGGAGAAGCAAGTGGCCCAGCAGGACAGTACCTGAGAGACCTGTGATGAAATCCTAGCCCTGGTGTAGTTAATTGGAGTTTTGCCTTTTACTTCGGTGGGACCAGGATTTCATCCCCAGTGTCAGAGCAGATTGCTTTCTTTCTACTAGAAGGAGTGACAGACAACTGAGCTTTCCCTCCTCAAAAAGCTAGTCAGTGGGAAAAGGGTAACTATGTGGGGAATATGAAGATCTGATGGACCTCTTGGCCAAACCCTTGGAGGTTTGCCCATTATCACTCTCAATTCTTTGCCTTGTTTTCACAAACAAATGGTTCCTGCTTCAGGGTATCTGGAAGTGCCATGAAGGAATTTCTACCTCTGTACACACGAGAACTAATATTGCACAATTGGCAAGATGCATAGGGCCTGACCCAAAGTCCATGAGAAATCCCCATTGATTTCAATGGACTTTGGATCAGGCCCATAACAAGGTGGGGAGAGGGAGTGGTAACTTTATCTGAAGAAGAAAATATTGGCACCTACCAGGCTACCAGGCAACGCTCTCTGAATTGATAGGGCAGCTCCTATATTCTAATTTGGAAGCTGCATATCCCGGCATGGACTACTTTTGTGATTCTTATCCTTTAAGTGCTTTGGGGGTCCGTTAAACATGATCAAAGACAAATGCAATTCCCATAATAATGGTGGTGGTTAAAGCAAGGTTCTGTTGCTTTAATGGTGAATTGCTGAAATGGTGACTGTAAAATTGGCATTGTGAGCATCCATGCCTTTGTCTCAATGATTTCCTGGAATCTATTTAGTTTATAAGGAAACTACTGTATTTCTAGTGACAAATCTGCAAACTCCACCTGGAATTTGAAAGTCAGTCTGAATTCTTCCCTTCTTATTCATCATCATAAATAATAGGTGTACAGGGGAAGCTGTAATATGATAATAAGGTTGCACTTTTGTGGTGTGGTGATAATTTGGCCTATAGCATCTTTGTTACTGGCAATAATGCATGAGGAGAGAAGAACCCAGCTTGACTTTCAGAACCCAAAGTGAGTTTAAAGGGCAAACTCTGCCCTTTAAACTCATCTGTACACTGAGAATTTGATACAAATTTGTCACCTTAAGGACAATAAACAGAAACCCAATGTAACTTTAAGTCACTTTTCAGAAAAGAGCTGTGCTCTAATTCTTACTAAGTTGGTTCTTAGCTTTACTATTTGGAGAGTTAATTCACCAGTTGCATTTAAACAGCTGACTCAATCATTTAAAAAATAATATCTCCCTGATCACTGAAGAAGCAAATTAACCAAGATAATTTTCTACTTAATTTTTATTCCCATTTTTCAGCTGTTTAACCTTCCTAATCCTGAACCTTTCCAACTCTAAACATCTGTCTAAGAGCACTAAAAATCAGCCCCTGCAGTTTGATCTATGCATCTCAACTGCAGAGGATTATCTTCTTCAGAACTTGTCAGATTAATAGGGGCACAATTATTTTTTGCTTCGCTTGTATATTTTTGTGTCTGTGAATTTTAATTTAATAAATTAATACATTATCAGAATACATTGTTTTATCTCCAGAATACATTGTTTTAGCCAAAATAGCTAAATATCTAGTGATTAGTCTAATATCTAATCTAATACTCTATCATTTTAATGTGACAAGAGTCACATGTTAAATTTACATCTATCATTTAAGGGGGCTTGTTTAGAGGATTTATAGAAACAGAATGAAGGGACATGCAATCAATGGCTTTATAGCTGACAGTGACCAGAGACTCATCATGAGGTTACTGTTGGACAGATAAATGATGAATTTTTAAGGGTGATTTTTTCCTGTAACCTCTTGACCTTTGGAAAAACCCAAGTAACAGACGGTCGTGAGCTTCTGCAAATAAGTGAAATGTGAAAAACAGCAAACAAGGCTTCTTGTATGACCTGTCTATTAGGAGTTCCTTTCCTGTGCACAGATGGCCTAAATGAATCCTTGAAATGAGACTGTTGTTTTCTAACAAGCATCATTAAATAAAGCCCACATCATGCTGAGCTCATCCTAATGAGTAGGATTCGTTATCTAAAAGCTGTGCTGTTTGACCAGGAAGCAGTCCATGAGGTAATGTACAGTAAATAGAGCAAGATCTTAGAGGAAAGAGATCTTACTGACAGGAATAATGTGATTCAGCCTTTAATGACTCAGGGGTTTAGGAAGTGTTTTCGAGGAGACTTCAGTTTACAGTAGTCTGCTCTCAGTTTGGAACAGCTGCGTTGGCTCATCTTTTCACCCCCAGCAGCTGAAAGCCATTTTCTTATACCCTCCTAAAAGAACATCTTGCCTGAAAGAAATGTGTATCATGCCTTGCCATGAGTGGTAAATATTCATGTACATACCAAAAAACCCACATGTCAGTTAGACTTCTTAGCTGCAGTTCCTCAAGCAACCCGAGGCCCCAGACAGTGCTGGGCTGCTCCTCCAATACAGCTGCAGGAGTCTCATCAGGTATCGGAGTTTGGAGCTGTGGATTCAAATCCCAGGTCTGTCTTGACTCTTATATTCTTGGGGACAGCATCTAGACCAAACATTTCAAAAGCCGCTACTGATGTTTGGGTGTCCAAATTTGGGACTACTTAGTGCTGGATTTTCTTTTCTAGGAGTGCTGAGCACCTGCAGCTCCGACTGACATCATTGGGAGTTCTGAGTTTCAACATCTCCAAAAATCAGACTCCAGTTAGAACAGAAGAGAAAGAACCAAGCTGCTTTTGAGGATAAATCATTACTGGACTCTCAAGTTGACTCAGGTTGGGATCCAAAACGTGATCCATCTGCAGTCAGTGACCACTACTGGAAACACATCTCAGTATGTTTGTGCTTCAATTTCCCAGGTGTAAAGTGTGCAGACATTTAACATGGGGTGTTGTGAGTCTCAATTTATTAATATTTGTAAAGCATATTTTAAAATAATCCAGTGGAATGTGCTACAGAGGAGCAAAGGTATTATTTTCATGATGCTAGGGCAAGGACATGAATTGCATAGTTTGCAATGCTCTGTGAAGTCCAAGCAGCTGCTTGCTTGAATTGTGCTTCCGTTTGGCTCTGCAGTTCACTGTAATCTTAGGCATTGTCTACAACACTACAAGTACTACAGTGGCACAGTTCCCTTACTGCTAAGTGCTGTGGATGTTACATGGTACTTGTGTCTTTGCAGAATATCCCTAATGTGATTTGTATGTGTGCAAATGACTCTTCCCATGGTTTTTAGTTTTGACTTTTCTTCATTGGATTTGTTCCACATGACAGCCCGCTCTATCCTCAAGGGCAGATTGGTTTCTTCTCTTCTATCTTTAAGAGTAGAAACACAGCTGGTCCAGCCTTTGCAGGAGAAGTCTGTAATTATAATCCTTTTACTGAACCATTGTCCCCCATCAAAAACTACATTTTGTTAATTTCAAGCTCTGCTGTGTTGGTGAGAAGGGCTATTATTGTTTACTCACAAACATGCAGCTTCACAGAGCATTCAGCCAAAGAAAGAAAAAAACCCTACATGCTACTAATAAATCTGTGCCAATTCTGCACCATACTTATTTGCTTGTACATCATATCTACTTCCCATGCCTTACATATGTTTGTGTCTCTAGATCATAAGCCCAGCAGGGAAATGATTGTCTCTCTTCTGTGTCTCTACTGCACCCAGCACAACGAGGCCCCAAACCTGATGGAAGACTTTGGGCGCTGTCATAAATATTTGACTACTGCTTCTAAAAATATTGTTAGTAATATTACTATCAGCATCAGTTCCACAAACCACTTTAAGTTCCACTTGTTATTATCTGATAGTTACGCCATTAGTTTTGCATCCTTTCATTATACAGCAACACCACCTTACTTTCCTCTTCAAAGTGACATACAGTCTGCTCCTACCTTCCTAAGGTTTGGTTTTTGGCACCCCCAAAAATATGTTTTCAGGTTAGAGGATACAAACAGCCCAGCACCAACATTCAGGTTGCCAACTTTCTATTTCCAGAAAACCAACCCCCCCTGCCCTGCCCCTTCTCCGAGGTCCCGGCCCTCTGCTCACTCCATCCCCCCTCCCTCCGTCGCTCACTCTCCCCCACCCTCGCTCACTCACTTATTTTCACCAGGCTGGGGCAGGGGGTTGAGGTGTGGGAGGAGGTATGGGCTGGGGGTGCAGGCTCTGAGATGGGGCCAAGGATGCGAGGTTTGGGATGTAGGAGGAGGCTCTGGGTTGGGGGTTGGGGTGCAGAAGGGCATTTGCAGTACAGGCTCCGGGCATTGCTTACCTCAGGCAGCTCCTGGGAAGCAACAGCATGTTCCCCCCGTGCCTCCGCCAGCTCCTAGGTGGAAGGGCCAGAGGGCTCTGCGCACTGCAGGCGCCATCCCCGCAGCGTCCATTGGCTCCGGTTCCCAGCCAATGGGAGCTGCAGAGCTGGCACTGGGAGCGGGGGCAGCATGCAGAGCTCTGTGGCTGCCCCATGTCTAGGAGTCAGAGGGACATGTCGCTGCTTCCGGGAGCTGCACGGAGCCGGGTAGGGAGCCTGACAGCCCCATATCAACAGAATTTTAATGGCCCGGTCAGTAGTGCTGACTGGAGCCGCTAGGGTCCCTTTTCGACCGGGCCTTCCGGTCGAAAACTGGATGCCTGGTAACCCCAACCAATATCCTAGAATCAAAGTATATTTAATAAATTACACAATAGTTTGTGATCTCTATTTAAAAATCTATTGTTACAGATGTATGGATAACTAGAGCTTTATGGTTCGCTATACTGCAAACCATGGGCACTTTAATACTTGGCAGGGGGTATAGAATTCAGATTCTCCTGTTTCAAAAAGCATGGACTGCTGCCCCTTGAACTAAAGGAGAATCTCCATTAACTGTAAGAGCCCAGACTGCTTTGACAAGCTGCTGAGCATGTCTGATTTCACCTGGTAGAAGGCAGTGGTGTATTTAGCCAGTACATGGCAGTATTAATATCAGGAAGGCATGGAATTCTGTAGTGTTTGCAGCCAGTTTCCTCAGATTCTGTGGCATTAATAAACCCAGTGTTGGGGTTACTAGGCCTATATGAGCCAGAGTTCTTCCATGTTTAAACTCTGTCCTTCCATGTTTAACTCTAATCGACCTCAAGAGCCAAGGACAGGAATTGGAATGTGTAAATAGCCAGTTACCAATTACGACCTTGCTCATACAAGGTACCAAGCAATAATGATGAGGTTTGCATGTTTTTAGCTGGAGAAGGGGTAATAAACTAAGGGTAAGCAGAACCAAATAACTGTTTAGAGGAATGTTACTAACAAGCTAGATTTATAGCCCTAGAATGATTTAACGGCTTAAATGTATAAACATGCCTTCGGTAGAGAGGGGAGGGGGAGTGGGGGGGTGGTAGAGGGGGAGAGAGGGGGGGCTTAGTTGTGAAAAGTATAAGAAGAAAGAAACTGTTTTTGCTGGTGTGCTCGATTTGAGACTTGCCTGTCTCCTTGCACCACTTTGAGATCTCAAATAAACTTTGATTGTTTCTCCACCCCGGTTTGTTTATTGGCGCGAAGCACGCCGGGCAACGAACCCCGCTGTTGCTGTCCTCGGGCCTCTGTGCCTGCAACACCAGTGGGCCACTATATTTTTGGCATGTCCCAAAAATCTGCTTGTATAAGTTTTGGTACATTCTGCCATCTATTACTCATGTCTGTATTTGAGATAAAGTAATTCTCTGTGCACCTTTACTGCTGCCAAAAAGCAGTGCATCATAATGCAGAACAAATATTGCTGCAAGCTATATCCCATTTATTTATTTTTATCTTTTAACCTGTTCATTGGGTTGTGCTTGGGAGTAAAGGGAGTCTGCAACTTCCCCTATTTTCTAGGTAATTTCTGCTACCTATTTGTGACCTATTTGTGTCAAAGCTAAGGGAAGGGACCGACTAAGAAAATCTCTGCTGAATTCACTCATATTTTTAGCATTGTGTGTTGGAGCAGTACTTTGACATGGTAGCAAATAATACGTGGCAGAATAAAATGCATTGGCTATATGAATGGGTGAACTCAAAAGATTTGATTGCTTAGGCAAACCTTAAATGAACCTCTGACTCTTTGAGACAAAACTGCACTCCTCTAGAAACTTTTAGGCAGCCTGCCCATAAAAACCCAGCATGTGCCAGTTTCCTCCTTCCCTTCAAACTCCCAGAAGCACCCCTAATTCCCCAAATCACTTACTTGCAGAAAATCTGAGGTGTCCTGCTGACAGTGCTTAAAGTAGAGGGAGGAGGTTGTGAGGAGTTGCAGACCTGGTAAAAAAATAAATAAAAGTTGAACCAGGTCTCTGAGGGATGCACTTTAATCACTTTTACCAAAGGTGCTGCACCCAGATTGACAGATCCTAGCATCTTTTTCAGATCACTTTAAGCTCTGACTACAGGTATGGAAACCTGCCTGAATGGTCTCATGTTGCTGGATCAGTCAACTTTCTCAGCATTGTAGTGTTTCCGCCCCGTGTTGTAACCAAGAGTGAATGACAGAGTTATGCCCAAGGGAGAGAGCAGTGCTTACTCCCCTCATATGCTCTAGTGGTCAAAGGCATAGACTCTAGGTTTCCCCTTTAAATGAGCCCAAGAACATTGGGAAGTGTGAATTAAGTAGCAGCACATGGCTCAGCAGAAAATTGCAAGATCTGCTAATAGTTGTCTGATCTTCAAAAGTGAGATTTGGCTAAGAGCAGAGACTGGATCCCATTGTGCACTGCGAACCTGAAAACTGTCATGGATGGGTCGCCAGTAGTCAGAGATTGGATCCCATGGGAATGGAAAGGAGGGAGGGTTCAGATTGTGTTGTGTTTGGGGAGTAGCAATGGAAGGCTGGGGGGCTTGGATCAGGATGAGGTAAAAGTAGGTCAGATATTAAAAAGAGGGTAGCGAGGTAGTAGGAAGAAGAGGCAGAGACAGAATCCAATCTTGGAGCTGGAAGTAGTAATAGCAGGGAGTGGAATTAAGGTACTGGGGTTGGGGGAGATTTATCCAAATGGAATGGGTTCAGTTTAGGGGAACAGGCAAAGCTTCAGGCCAATTCTTTCTTGGGCCAGTTTGCTTTCCCTAATTAGAAGCTAGGCTAAGTTATCTTTTCATTGCAGCAATTAACACTCGTGGTTACTGCCAGACAATTTTGTAATGATTCAGGAAGCTCATCCAACTTTGAGGAAGGCTGGCGTGTTCCAGTATCTCTTTGTTATAGATGAAAGTTCATGTTTCAGCAAGGAACAAATTGCTCTAAAACGCCATTAGACTAGCACTATACACAGTACATATTGTGCAGTATTTTAATGTTCTAGCAATAAATAAAATATGAAGCTTATCCCATCCATCTGATTTATATACTGTGTGTATGTGTGTGTGTGTGTAGGTATATATTCATATGTACACACCACACATAGATATGCATGTGTGAGCATGCAGAGGAATATCACCCTAGGAAAATAGAATACTGTGCTTTAATTCTGTGACTATGGGTCTTTGTTATAATTAGTATTTCGTGTCAGTGAAACTCACACATTCAGCAACCTGGGAAGAAGCCCCCATGGCCTGCTCCAAGTTGCCATGTAGAGCTTGAGGCTGTAAGAACAATCTCTACAATACCAATGAACAGCTTAGGTTTATTAGCAGATGTCTGCCAGAGCACAGATTCTACACACTGATATTTTTGTTGTATCTGGGTAGCAAAGGATGACAGGGCCACATTGAGCATAATTCTGCTGTCCTGCAGTCTGGTGTAAGTGGCGGTTGGAGTACTGCAACAGGAGGTGAGGGAGCTAAGGAAGCAATAGTACATCACCTTGACAAGCTAATGTCTGCACATTTTATAAAGCATTTGAAGCCCCGTATTGCCCTCCTCCTTTCACTAGAAAGATGATACGATGTTTTAGGTGGCAACATTTTAGAGGCTGATATCAGCAATGTTGCCTCAATTTCTCACTGGTACACTATTCTAGAGAACGGTCATTTATAGCAGATGTGCTTTTGGTGCATTAGCTCTGGCTGTAAAGTGTAGCGAGGAAATATTTCATCCAAAATGAATCTCATGTTAGGTAATGAGAGAACCAGATATGGATCGGAAGGAAGGTTGCATTGTTTTAATCATATGGTGTGATTTTTTTATAATGACTTAGTTAAACCGGTGTTTAAACCAGCCTGTGTGGACACTAATTTCTGTTAAAACCAGGCTTGTTTCAATTTAGCTTAAATTGATTAGGACATGGCTTAAACTAAACCAAATTAAGACATTCTTAATGTGAAATAAGAGGGTTCAAACAGGGGTTTACATTGGTTTAACTAAATCTTTCTAAAATCACACCATAAGTTTAAACTACTACAATTTTCCTGTGTAGACAAGGCTTCAGCTACTGCTGTGAAATCCCACTGAAGTCTGTGGACATAACTGAGGGCAGAATTTGGCCTGTGACGGTGAACCTAGAAACATAGCCATGTTAGAAAAGGATTGTCTGTTTAAGTAGATTTTGCTCAAACTGAAAAAATAATCTTTAGGCAGAAATAAGCATAGACAATTTTAGCTCCAAAGACAAATGTTTTAGAAAGTGCTGTGTGTGTGAAAGCAGGGGTTTAATGGGCAGACATTATTCTGCAACTTTAACTGGTGCTGCTGGCAACTACTAATATATGAAGTTTAATCATGTAAAGTGACAAATTCTGACATTCTAGAACAAAAGTAAATTCAGAATTCAGGGATAGGACACGACGAAGATGCAAATCCATTGGACTCATGGTAAAATTCTGACAGCCATGACAAAAGGGAGCATCCTGTTAAATAAAGAACCAAAAAACCTCACAGATATGAGGAAGCCAAGCTACACAAAGTAAGACTACTAACATCTTAAAATCAGCCCACTGCTTTGAATGGGAGCCAGTGAAGGGGAGTAGTGTGCTGTGTGTACTACTTAGACTACTAAATAGCTAGATTATGTCCCAAATGCAAATAGTGGAAGGTGATAACAGGGAGGACTGGCATACAAAGAATTGCAGTAGTCTTGTCTGACACAAAATATGGAATAAAGTTTTAGCAAAGTGGACTAAGAACAGCATAGATCTCAGTCTGGCTAGCTTCCAAAGACAGTGGTAAGACATTTTAATTACATGATTGATGGGGACTTCAAAAGAAACACAGAATCCACAATGACCCCCAGGTCACAAGCATTATCTGAGGGATAAAAAGAACCACCACAAATGGAAACTGCCATAGATGACACCTGAGACCTCTGCACCAGTGAACTAATCAATAGCAACTCAGTTTTTCGTCTGTGTTAAGTTTAACAAAATTTGAAGCTATCCATGATTGAATATCACAGAGGCAATTATACAAAACATCAAACTTCTTTGTAGGATCTGCAGGGACTGAGAGGATATCCAAGTTTGGTCTGCATACAAATGACATTGCAAACAATGAGACTGAACAATGTTAAGTAGTGGAAGTGTATAAATAGAAATCAAAACTGAAACCTTGAAGGAATTGCAGAGTACAGGAGCCATTCTAACAAATGAACCCCCAGTGCATAAGTGGAACTTATCAATACGTATAAAACAGTACTAGACAAACCAGTGTAAACTTCCAAATGAAATTAAGGAAAGGCCTGCTAAATATTCACTAAATTGTAGATTCAACAACTCTCCCAAAGACATGTGCTGTGAGGGCCTGATTCTGAATCCTTTATTTATCTTAAGTATTACAATAACATGCAGGTAGTCCCATTGAAATCAATGGGATTATGAAGGCGTAAGGTATTATACGAGATGTGTAAAGGCATCAGAATCTAGTCCTTTGTTAATAAACATAGGTGTCATTGCTGAGTTGGAACAATGTGATAATATCACAGGATGACCCAGGGCCGGCTCCAGGTTTTTTGCCGCCCCAAGCAACAACAACAACAACAACAACAACAAAAGCCGGAGTGCCGCCACTGAAGCAAAAAAAAAAAGGGGGGCTGGAGCGTCACCCCTTGAAAAGTGCCTCCCCAAGCATATGCTTGGGACGCTGATGGCTAGAGCTGGCCCTGGGATGACCATAACCAATTAGAATTAATTGCCCAGTATGATGAAATGTAAGGTGTAAAGAAATTTAAAACATTATACTACAAGGGCTTCCAACCTCTCGTCTACCTTTAAGAATTAAAGCAAGGCTTTCTTCTAAGATAGAGACATACAATTTAGTTAGGTCCCTTGTTAAAAGAATAAGAGTAATTATGTGTATCTTCAAGCCAGATGGAAGCTCACCTTGAAAGGCAAAGAACAGAAAAGAAGGAGTAATAAGACAGACAGACCTCCACAAGTGGGAGAACTTCCAGCCAAATCTTAGTGACAGCCAAAAAATCTAGGCCATTTTCAAAAACTAACTTGAGAATTAATAGTGATTTATTACTGAGAGAGTTGACATTAATTAAAGCAAATTTAGCAGTATCCTTATCACTTTGAGTTGATGTTATTACAGCTAGCTGGAAACAGAATACAAATTACTTAGGAAAGGACCTTTAGCTCACCAAGTTTTTCTAGCATATTTATGTTTCCTGACCATCTCAATACAGGACTTGAGTAAAATATGAATCGTCACATGAAAACCAGAGTGTGATGAACAATCACCAAATTCCAAAGGCCCTGCAGAGAAGAATGGTAGTATAATGAACAAGAGAGGGTGCTAGTGACCAAGTGGTATCAAATGGCACCAGCACTTAAAAATGAAAAAAGGGAATTTGTAATATTAGACAGTTAAAATGAAAAATGTACATAAAATACCTCAATATTAAAACTTGATTCATCTTCCCAGTGATCAAAGCTCAGTTCCTAATCAATAGATCCTGACTCCCCAGATAACGCCACAATATGAAAAGCACAACCACCACCAAAACTGCAGTTCCCCTTTCCCAGTAAGTCTTGGGCAAAAAAACCAAAACCACAGAATCTTGCTTCTGCAATATTGCTTAGGGTATGTCTACACTACGAGAGTAGTTTGATTTTACTTAAATCGAATATGTGGAATCGATATTACAAAGTCGAACGTGTGTATCCACACTAAGGACAGTAATTCGACTTTGTGAGTCCACACTAACGGGGCAAGCGTTGACATTGGAAGCGGTGCACTGTGGGCAGCTATCCCACAGTTCCCGCAGTCCCCGCTGCCCATTGGAATTCTGGGTCGAGCCCCCAATGCCTTCTGGGGAAAAAAATGTGTCAAGGGTGGTTTTGGGTAACTGTCGTCATCCAACAGTCACTCCCGCCCTCCCTCCCTGAAAGCGCCGGCGGGAAATCAGTTCGCGCACTTTTCTGGTCAGTGACAGCGCGGACGCCACAGCACTGCAAGCATGGAGCCCGCTGCGACCATCGCTGCAGTTATGGCCGTTGTCAACACCTCGCACCTTATCATCCACCTTTCCCAGAGGGAGATGCTGAGAAATCGGGCGAGGAGGCTACGGCAGCGCGGTGAGGACCTGAAGTCTGAGAGTGGCACAGACCTGTCACAAAGCATGGGACCCCGCGCCGAGGACATCATGTTGGCAATGGGTCATGTTGGTGTTGTGAAACGGCGATTCTGGACCCGGGAAACAAGCACGGACTGGTGGGACCGCATAGTGCTGCAGGTCTGGGATGAATCACAGTGGCTGCGAAACTTTCGCATGCGGAAGGGGACTTTCCTGGAACTTTGTGAGTTGCTGTCCCCTGCCCTGAAGCGCAAGGACACCCGGATGCGAGCAGCCCTGACTGTCCAGAAGCGAGTGGCCATAGCCCTCTGGAAGCTTGCAACTCCGGACAGCTACCGGTCAGTCGCGAACCACTTTGGCGTGGGCAAATCTACCGTGGGGGTTGTTGTGATGCAAGTAGCCAACGCAATCGTTGAGCTACTGCTCTCAAAGGTAGTGACCCTGGGAAAAGTGGAGGTCATCATAGATGGCTTCGCCGCGATGGGATTCCCAAACTGCGGTGGGGCTATAGATGGAACTCACATCCCTATCCTGGGACCGGACCACCAGGCCAGCCAGTACATTAACCGAAAGGGCTACTTTTCAATGGTGCTGCAAGCACTGGTGGACCATAGGGGACGTTTTACAAACATCAACGTCGGATGGCCGGGCAAGGTTCATGACGCTCGTGTTTTCAGGAACTCTGGTCTGTTTAGACGGCTGCAGGAAGGTATTTACTTCCCGGACCACAAAATAACTCTTGGGGATGAGGAGATGCCTATAGTCATCCTCGGGGACCCAGCCTACCCGCTAATGCCCTGGCTCATGAAGCCCTATACAGGCGCCCTGAACACTGAAAAAGAACTCTTCAACTACCGGCTGAGCAAGTGCAGAATGGTGGTGGAGTGTGCTTTTGGACGTCTCAAGGGGAGATGGAGAACCTTACTGACTCGTTCTGATCTCAGCGAAACCAATATCCCCATTGTTATTGCAGCTTGCTGTGTGCTCCACAATCTGTGTGAGAGTAAGGGGGAGACCTTTATGGCGGGGTGGGAGGTTGAGGCAAATAGCCTGGCATCTGATTACGCCCAGCCAGACAGCCGGGCGATTAGAAGAGCCCAGCGGGACGCGCTGTGCATCCGGGAGGCTTTGAAAGCTAGGTTCCTGAGTGAGCAGGGTAACCTGTGACTATTAAGTTTGTTTACAGAGAAGCTGAACCTGCCCCCGTTTCTTTACCCAGTAAATGTTCACTATCCTCTCCAGTTACATACCCCGTTCACCCCGTTCACCCCCTTCCAACACACGTTTAAAAATAAAATCACTTGAAATTTGTTAATGAACACCGTTTTCTTTATTACTGTTTTCGCGGGAAAGTGTTGAACCTGGGACGCAGACTGTGGTGGGGAGCGGGTGTAGTGTAGTGATGCAAAGGACGCTTCTAAACTCCAGGAATGACAGGCTCCGCACTGGTGGACTGGTTGTTTCAACGGAGCCTGCCACCCCTCCTGTTCGGGACTCTGTGTGTGGGGGCTATGTGACTTTGTGGCAGGGGGAGGACGGTTACAGATCCCCTGCTGCGTGGCTCTGTGATCCAGGATAAGGACCGCTGCATAAGATCTCTAACCGCCCTCCCCCGCCACAAAGTCACATAGCCCCCTCCCCCCCCCCCCACAGAACATGAAAACCACCTCCCAGACTGACCAGGGTAACTAGTGACTGCAATGTGTGTGTGCCCTGCTGCTGAACCTGCCCCCGCGTCTGTACCCTGGTAAAGGTGACTGTCCTGTCCAATTACCACCCGCATTCCCCCCCTTCAAACAGACTCTCCTCTAAAAGAACATGATGGAAACAGTAATTAACAGAAACGTATTTTTTATTAGCAACTACACATGAAACTGGGGGATGAAACTGGGACGGGGGCTTGGGTGAGGCGGGAAGGAAAGGACTTATCAAATTTTGGGGAATGAGAGCCTTCTGGTACTTGAGCAGTCTGCAGGGGTGGAGTGAGAGTTTTCACGGACTCTGCCGCCCCTCCTTCTTGGGACTTTGGGTGAGGGGCGTATGGGACTTTGTGGCGGGGGAGGGCGGTTAGAGATAGACTGCAGCGGGGCTCTGTCCTCCTGCCTCCGGTCCTGCAGAACATCCACAAGGCGCCGGAGCGTGTCCGTTTGCTCCCTCATTAGTCCAAGCAGTGTTTGAGTCGCCTGCTGGTCTTCCTGCCGCCACCTCTCCTCCCGTTCCATGTGTGATCGGTGGATTTGGGACAAGTTCTCCCTCCACTGGGTCTGCTGGGCTGCCTGGGCTCGGGAGCAGCCCATAAGTTCCGAGAACATGTCCTCCCGTGTCCTCTTCTTCCTACGCCTAATCTACGCTAGCCTCTGGGAGTGTGATGCCAGGGTAGGTCGGGAGACAGTCGCAGCTGTGGGATGGGAAAAAGGGAGTGAATTCCTCAGAAAGATAAATTTTTTTGTGAACAAAGAACATAGTCTTTCTCTGTGAACAAGAACTATCACATGCGCACTCAGGACAAGGTCGAATTTTCGGCCTTCGCATTCAGTGCCTGGGGTCTTGCAGTGCAGATCAGACAAGCGGGACAGGACAGCGGAATTTGGGTAACAGGCTGACATGGTAAGCCGTAGACTTGTGGCTGCTTAAAACTTTAATAATAGCACTGGCCTCCTTTCACGTTCAAAGCAATGCCAGTCCCTGCTGCCAGCAATCCGGCAAGCATGAACTCTGCCCCTGTCCCACCCCCTCGCGGCTGTCCCAGGGAAAGATCCCTGTATGCTGCTCCTCTCCCGCCTCCACCGCGTGGCTGTAAACCGCCGGTTACAGTTCTGTAAAGGAACAGGCAAGCAGTCCCAATACTAACATTCCCCTACCTAATTCAAAGCAGGTCACCATGAGCGACATCACTCTGATGAGGATTTCAGAGACGGAGAAAGAACGGATGCTTCGGGAAAGCATGCAAAGACCAGGGCCGTATGCCGCCATGCTCTGCAAGGCAATGATACCCGAGTACTTGATTGTCTCCTGGCGCGGAAACGTTTCCTACCACGGAGGACCCAATAAGGCCGCTCTCCCCAGGAACCTGATGCAAAGGCTTTCTAATTACCTCCAGGAGAGCTTCGTGGAGATGTCCCAGGAGGACTTCTGCTCTATCCCCGGACATATAGACCGGATTTTACTGTAGCTGCACTGGCAGGGACTAAACAGTAGAGCGCCTAGGGCAAAACAATCATGCTAAACCGGACATTGTTAGATTTTTTTTCAGTAGTTGCACTGCCAAGGACTGAAACGTTAAGCGCCTAGGGCAAACTAATCATGAAAAACCCATTGTTAATATTGTTAATATTCCTGTTCTGTTAAAAATAAATGTTTACATGTTTAAAACACTTACTGACTGATCCTTCCCCTGATTCTGTGTCCGGGTTAACGCCTGGGGACGGTTGGTAGGGGATCTCTGTAAGGGTGATGAAGAGATCCTGGCTGTTGGGGAAATCAGTGTTGTAAGCGCTGTCGACTGCCTCGTCCTCCTCATCTCCTTTCTCATCTTCCCCGTCCGCTAACATTTCCGAGGAACCGGCCGTCGACAATATCCCATCCTCAGAGTCCACGGTCAGTGGTGGGGTAGTGGTGGCGGCCGCACCTAGGATGGAATGCAGTGCCTCGTAGAAACGGGATGTCTGGGGCTGGGATCCGGAGCGTCCGTTTGCCTCTTTGGTCTTCTGGTAGCCTTGTCTCAGCTCCTTGATTTTCACGCGGCACTGCGTTGCATCCCGGCTGTATCCTCTCTCTGCCATGGCTTTAGAGATCTTCTCGTAGATCTTTGCATTCCGTTTTTTCGATCGCAGCTCGGAAAGCACGGACTCATCGCCCCACACAGCGATCAGATCCAAGACTTCCCGATCAGTCCATGCTGGGGCCCTCTTTCTATTCTGAGATTGCATGGCCATCTCTGCTGGAGAGCTCTGCATCGTTGCCAGTGCTGCTGAGCTCGCCACGATGTCCAAACAGGAAATGAGATTCAAACTGCCCAGACAGGAAAAGGAATTCAAATTTTCCCGGGGCTTTTCCTGTGTGGCTGGTCAGAGCATCCGAGCTCGGACTGCTGTCCAGAGCGTCAACAGAGTGGTGCACTGTGGGATAGCTCCCGGAGCTATTACCGTCGATTTCCATCCACACCTAGCCTAATTCGACATGGCCATGTCGAATTTAGCGCTACTCCCCTCGTTGGGGAGGAGTACAGAAGTCGAATTTAAGAGACCTCTATGTCGAACTAAATAGCTTCGTGGTGTGGACGGGTGCAGAGTTAATTCGATGTAATGGTGCTAAATTCGACATAAACTCCTAGTGTAGACCAGGCCTTAGTTTCAAGACATGACCCCTGCTATGCAGTTCATTGACCAGATACTCTGTATGCTTACATAGTTAAAGTTGATAGTATTACAGTTGTATAATGTAATTTTAGTATACACCCCAGACTTCTACATTTTGTGTCATTGTTCATTACTGATGCTGGATCCATGGATGGGCCCAAGTTGTGAAATTCAGACCCAGATTTGAGGGGAGGTTCAGTTGCATGGTTTTGGTTCAGATTTTGAACCCTTCCCAAAATGTGGGGGTGCGGAGAATTGAAATCTGGGTCTCTGATCTGGGCCAATTTCTGGGCAGAATAGTTGTACTAACAGGGTCGGAGGGCATTGCACCAGTAAAATGCCAGGAGCCTGAATTGAGGCTTCCTTTTTTCAGTTCAAAACCCCCCTGGCTAATTCAGGAACAACACTGGAGGGTTTTAGAGGAAGTGGCCTTCGGACCCTTATCAAGAATGGAGCTAAGCACTTGCAGCCTCTTGTGCACACACTGTATGTGTATACCTGGGCAGCTGTAGTGCTTGAGCAAGTGTCCTAGGAGAGGGTGTTTCTGTATCTGGAACCAACTCTGGACCATCTCTGGGCTCAATATTGGGTAACTGGTTGAAACCTAATTTCCTGTGATATACAGGAGGGCAGACTACATGATCAAATAATTCCTTCTAGCCTTAAACTCTATGAATTATTCTATGACTCTATAGTTGCACTTCAGCGATTCTCTTACTGTAAAACTACAGAGTACATGCGGTAGTCACTTAGGACCGGCTATATAAAAGGTAGGTTTTGACACAGATAATTGCATTTTTGACTGAAACACACACTTTGTTTTTTTGCCTTTTGAGTTCCTTGATTTATGCCTTTGTGTCTCCATCTTCTTATCAAGATTTGCGTGTCTTCATGATGCTAATATTAAGGAATGACTGTTTGGAAGGAGAGGAAGGCAGAAGCAAATGATGCAAAATAAGGTAAGCAGCACAGCTGGGAAACATCATCTACCAAACAGAAGATCTGCTCCATTTGAGATTTCTGCTTTTTCAAGGTACCAGTAACATTTTAACTATTTTATATTTTTAATGATATTTTATTTTGTGTAGTCTTCTGTGGCTTTTTGTATCAGACATAAAAACCTATAGCAAATGGAGCAAAGAATTGGGTTGTAAACATTGCTGGGGAGATTCTGTGATGCACAATCTAAAAGGAGCAGCAGAGAACTTGCAGCCCAGGGGCAAGGAGGGCAATAGTGGCTTAGTCTGCCTGATCCTGAGCTGTTCTGGAGGCTGGAGAGACCTCCAGAATAATTTCATCAGTCCTATGGGCTTATCTGAATTATAGCAGCCACATGGTTTGCAGCCCTGTCCAGAATCTTAGCAGGGCTGTGGGCTGTGCTCCTCACTCACCATGTGTTTCCAGCTGCAGCAGGCTTTTGATACTCAGCAGGGAGAACACCCTTGGGCTTCCAAAGTGCCTTTTCTTTGTTCCATTCCACTTCTGCTAAGGGCAAGCCTACACTTATAACACTGCAGCAGCGCCGCTGTAGTGCTTCAGGTTTCAGAGTGGTAGCCGTGTAGTCTGTATCAGCAAAAACAATGAGGAGTCCTTATGGCACCTTAGAGACTAACGAATTTATTTGGGCACACATTTGTTAGTCTCTAAGATGCCACAAGGACTCCTCGTTGTTTTTGTAGTGCTTCAGTGAAGCTGTTACCTACACGGACAGGAGAGCTTACCTGGAGCAACGTAGTTATACAAACATAAGTTCCTAGTGTAGACCAAGCCTAAGATACAAACTGTTACAGATCACCATTTCTGTTCTTTTTCTCAAATTCTTCAGTTACACATAATAAAATTTGTTTTTTTACCTTTTCTTTAAAGACAACCGAAGGAAATTAAATACAAAAAAGTATATTTAAAGAACATTAACGTTGTAAAGTCAAGCATTCAGAAGTTAGGAAATGACAGAATTAAGATTTCATGTACAACCTTAATTAACCCCCTTTGTGGGTCTGCATTATGATGCAGTCTTGAATTACATGGTCACATACTTCTTTTTTTCCAGAGGACCCCTGCCTTCTTTAGTGCACAGGATAAATACAAATGGGGGCAGAATAGATTTGCTTTGGCAACCATAAATCTATCACTTCCTATGTTTTGAGTGTTTGTTTTTGCAACCTAAATAAAATTCTTTTAGTGCAGGATTTTGTCTGTAATATTAAATACTTTGCTTGAGGATAGAATAGCACTGTAACCATCAGCTTTAAAATACTTAGGTGCCCTGGACCCAGAGGTTCAAATCCCTGCAAAGCTGTCTCCTCCTTCCAAGTTAGGTAAATTGAGTTCTGTATGGATAGTGTGCACATATTTTTCAGGCAAAACCTTTTAAAAAGTGACATCCTGCGCCCATTCTCTCTGGATTTTAGATGTCGTGTCACTTTTAGTAAAAATAGAGGTTTTTCCCCACCATCACTGGCCAAAATATACCTCTTACTCCTAATGGTGTTCTGTGCCCATTTGATTACAGTTGGCTGCATTTCAATGATGCACTATGTATCATTATTTTGTTTTAAAAGATGTTGTGTACACTTATCAGCCGGATGTTTAGATCCGTGACAGCATTACCCACTGCTAGTGAAGAACCCAAATAAGTACAAAGGGGAATTTGCTGTTGTAGCTAAAACAAATTGCTGTGATCTATATTTGTTATGCTCATACATTTTTGTTAGGGTGATGGTCTCTTAAACCAGACTTGTTGGCTAAATACTTGACAGGTATCAAGTATTTTATAGGCATGGCAAAAGTGCTTCCAAAGAAATGGATCAAGATGATGAATAAAAAATAACTGAAGACCCTGAGAAAATCCCCGAGGAGCTTCAGCTTCACAGCTGTAAGCCTTTGTATAATAGCCTTCCATTTACTTTTAAAACTCTCTCAGGACTATGAACTCATACTGTTAAAAAAGGATGTCCTATGTAGATAGTTTAGAAGTATTATGCACAGCAAGCTAATGTGAGAAGTAAATGCAGGAGTGAAGATATTTTCAAAAACCGGGATAGCTTTGTGGTGACATTTTTTAGGGTTATGAAAGGTCACGCAAGACTACTTTAAAAAATTGTGCAGGTGTTGCTGCTGCCAACTTGTGACTAAAGAGCAACACGGGCCTGTTTCTCAGAGTGAAGGATTTAAGCCACCTTTGCACTCCCTTTATTCTAGGACTACGTTGGGGCCTGCTCGGCTCCTGGGGTAAATTGGAGCCATCTCAGGTCTCTGACTTTCATGGCCCCCTATGAACACTAGGAAGCAAAGAACAGTCACAGTGCAGCAAACTCCTGCCATACATGTTGTTTGGCCCTTTGCAGCCAGACCTGGGAGTAGAACCCTTGTGCCAGTTTTACACCACCAAGAAGGCTTTTTGTGCAGGAGTTATTCTCAGGGGGTTATTTCTACCTACTGTAGGACTGCTTTATGACACCAGAGTGGTGTGAAAAGGCTGTAACATAATTAAGAATCAGAACTAGAGTGTGCATTGCAGAATATTAAGAAATATCAAAGTATAAAGAATTAATTTATTTCCAGCCAATAGAGATATTATAGTGCATGAGGGCATTAGTATCTGAGAGAGAGTGGCTTGAGTGTGGCTATATTTCAGATATAGAAAATAAATATTGTCACCACCTAGATCAAATTAGGATCAAATGACAAGTGGAGATCAAAAATGCTGCTAAGATTTTTGGTCAACCTGAGGGAAAGAAGAGTTGTTTCATTATGAGAGATGACAGAGAGGGGCATGGAGAGAAGCTGGCATTTCGTTCCAGTTGGGAAAGTCCTTAGTGTTCTATAATCACTATTAAACTTGACTAAGCTTCAAGACTTCCATACTTGAGTTTTCACCAGGCCCTGAAACAGCACCAAACAAACGCTATCAGTCAAACTCAACCACTTTTTTTTTTTTAACCAAAATTATAGAACCAGTGGACAGAAGGGATTCAGACATAATAAATCTGGACATCCAAAAATGTGTTTCCTATAATGCCTATGAAATGTTGTTAAATTAATTTACGTTGGCTTGGATGGGAGTTTGGTCATGTGGAGTGAAAGCTGACTGAGAGATTGCAAACAAAGCGTAGATAACAATAATCAGAAACCCACTGTGTGAAAGTGATGTCACATTCATTCACACAGATGAACCTGGCCTCTTTGGGTACATCTACACTGCCACTGGGAACAAGATTCCCAGCTCAGGTAGACAGAGGTGCTAGCTCTGCTTGGGCTAGTGGACTAAAAATACCAGTGTAGCCAGGGATAGCCTGGGTGGCTGCTCAAGCTAGTCACCAGAGTATGTACCCAGGTGGAGTGGGCAAGTTAGTACTCAGCTGGCTAGCCCAAGGCACTGTCTATGCCACTCCTTGCAATGCTACTGTTTTTAGCACTCTATCTTAGACAGACTGTGATGGTCCTCACTTGGGGGCTGGTTGGTATGGTAGTGTCACCTCGTAGTCAAGGCTTAGGCCCATGACCTACAGGAGGTTGTTGATAAGGGAGCCAGGGAACCCCTACTCCACCAGGCTCTGACCCAGGGCCCTTTGATGGCTATCAGTGATCTGACAGCTGAGGCTGCTTAAGGCCTGGTCTACACTACGACTTTAATTCGGATTTAGCTGCTTTAATTCGAATTAATGCTTGACCCGTCCACACAACGAAGCCATTTAATTCGAATTAAAGGGCCCTTTAATTCGATTTCTGTACTCCTCCTCGACGAGAGGAGTAGCGTCAAAATCGGTATTGTTAATCCGAATTAAGGTTAGTGTGGCCGCAATTCGATGTTATTGGCCTCCAGGAGCTATCCCACAGTGCACCATTGTGACCGCTCTGGCCAGCAATCTGAACTCGCATGCACTGGCCAGGTGGACAGGAAAAGCCCCACGAACATTTGAATTTCATTTCCTGTTTGCACAGCGTGGAGAGCACAGGTGACCACAGAGAGCTCATCAGCACAGGTAACCGTGCAGGCTGATAATCGAAAAAGAGCACCAGCATGGACCGTACAGGAGGTACTGGATTTGATCTCTATATGGAGAGAGGATTCAGTGCTAGCAGAACTGCGTTCGAAAAGACGAAATGCCAAAACTTTTGAAAAAATTTCCAAGGGCATGATGGAGAGAGGCCACAATAGGGACTCAGATCAGTGCCGCGTGAAAGTCAAGGAGCTCAGACAAGCCTATCAAAAAGCAAAGGAGGCAAACGGTCGCTCCGGGTCAGAGCCGCGGACATGCCGCTTCTACGCTGAGCTAAATGCATTTCTAGGGGGGGCCGCCACCACTACCCCACCTCTGACTGTGGATTCCGAGATGGGGATAATCTCATCAGGTACACCTGATGATTCCGTGGAAGGGGAAGAGGAGGAGGAGGAGGACGAGCTGGCAGAGAGCACCCAGCTCTCCGTTCTCCCCAACAGCCAGGATCTGTTTCTCACCCTGACTGAAGTACCCTCCCAAGCCTCCCAAGCCAGCACCCAAGACCATGACCCCATGGAAGGGACCTCAGGTGAGTTTACCTTTTAAAATATAAAACATGTTTTAAAAGCAAGCATTTTTAATGATTAATTTGCCCTGAGCACTTGGGATGCATTCGCAGCCAGTACAGCTACTGGAAAAGTCTGTTAACATGTCTGGGGATGGAGCGGAAATCCTCCAGGGACATCTCCATGAAGCTCTCCTGGAGGTACTCCAAAAGCCTTGCCACAAGGTTTCTGGGCAGTGCAGCCTTATTCCGTCCTCCATGGTAGGACACTTGACCACGCCATGCTAGTAGCAAGTAATCTGGTATCATTGCCTGACAGAGCCTGGCAGCGTATGGTCCCGGTGTTTGCTGGCATTCAAGCAACATCCGTTCTTTATCTTGCTGTGTAATCCTCAGGAGAGTGATATCGCTTAGGGTAACCTGGTTGAAATAAGGGAATTTAATTAAGGGGACAGAGGTGGCCGTTCCTACTGGGCTGTTTGCCTGTGGCTGAAAAGAAATCCTTCCCTGCATTTAGCCAAGTGCAAAGGGGGGGGGGGAGGATTGGCCCAGAGCTTTTCGCGTTTTGCTAGTAGGGATCTTCCCTGATACCAGCCACGTGGTGGGGGGAGGGAGAAAGCACTCATCCCAGAGAATTCATGGCGGGTGGGGGGGGGGTGTTAGTTTCGTTCCTGCAGGGATCTTCCCTGATACCAGCCAGGCGGTGGGGGGAGGGAGAAAGCACTCATCCCAGAGAATTCATGGCGGGTGGGGGGGGGGTGTTAGTTTCGTTCCTGCAGGGATCTTCCCTGATACCAGCCAGGCGGTGGGGGGAGGGAGAAAGCACTCATCCCAGAGAATTCATGGCGGGTGGGGGGGGGGGGTGTTAGTTTGGTTCCTGCAGGGATCTTCCCTGATACCAGCCACGCGGTGGGGGGAGGGAGAAAGCACTCATCCCAGAGAATTCATGGCGGGTGGGGGGGTGTTAACCTTCAGCAGCAGAAAACAAGCTAACAGGAAAACTGCAGCACAACGGGCTTTGCTTGGTATGTGGGAAAGCAGGGCGCAGAAGCCTAAAGACAGTGGCTTACCATGGCAGCATGCAAGGTGAATTCTGTTGCCCGGACCTGCGTCTGTGATCTCTAGCAGCAAAGCCACAGACACTCAATATTAAGAGGCAAAATGCGATCTTGCACAGAAATCACATGTGCTATGTAATGTGAATAGTATACACCGTGAAAGAGTATAAGCATTGTTCTGAAAAATGTATCTTTTAAAAAAATTCTCTCCTTTTTTCACTCCCTCCAGCAGGTGCAAATGTTTCAAGCCTCCCTACTCCTTCCCGAAGGCTATCCCAGATAAGGCGTCGTAAAAAAAAGACGAGAGAAGAGATGTTTGCCGAAATCATGCAATCCACCAGGAGTGAAAGAGCTCATCTGAATGAGTGGAAGGAGACGGTTTGCAAGTATAGGAAAGAAGCCAGTGACCGTGAGGACATGAGGGACCAACGTGAGGACAGGAGAGACGCTCGAGATGAGAGGTGGCGGCAGGAAGATCAGAGGAGTCGGGAAGCAATGCTGGGGCTGATGCGTGAGCAAACAGACATGCTCCGGCGTCTGGTGGAGCTTCAAGAACGGCTGCTGGAGAATAGAGTGCCGCTACAGCCCCTGTATAACCCCCCTACCTCCTCACCATGTTCCATAGCCTCCTCACCCAGACGTTTAAGAACACGGGGGGGGGGGGAGGCTCCGTACACCCTCCCATTCCACCCCAGTGGACAGCCCAAGCAAAAGGCTGCCATATTTTTAACCTTTTTTTACTGGGCTTTTCCTTCCCGCTGATCCTCCTCCCAAACCCCACTCAGGTTCTCTCCCTCTTTTTATAATCAATTAATAAAGAATAAATGATTTTTAAACAATGGTGACTTTATTTCCTTTGAAAGCAAGCTGGGGGAAGGGGGAGGTTGGGTTCCTTACAGAGAATGAGTCAATAAAGGGGGCGGGTTTTCAGGAAGGATAAACAAACATAAATTTCACAGTGTAGCCTGGCCAGTCATGAAACTGGTTTTCAAAGCTTCCCTAATGCGCAGCGCTTCATCGTGTGCTCTTCTAATCGCCCTGGTGTCTGGCTGCGAGTAATCAGCAGCCAGGTGATTTGCCTCAGCCTCCCACCCTGCCATAAAGGTCTCCCCCTTGCTCTCACAGAGATTGTGAAGCACACAGCAAGCAGTAATAACAATGGGGATATTGGTTTGGCTGAGGTCTGAGCGAGTCAGTAAGGATCGCCAGCGACCTTTTAAACGGCCAAATGCACATTCTACCACCATTCTGCACTTGCTCAGCCTGTAGTTGAACAACTCCTGACTCCTGTCCAGGCTGCCTGTGTATGGCTTCATGAGCCATGGCATTAAGGGGTAGGCTGGGTCCCCAAGAATAACAATTGGCATTTCAACATCCCCCACGGTTATTTTCTGGTCTGGAAAGTAAGTCCCTTTCTGCAGCCATTTAAACAGATTGGTGTTCCTGAAGACGCGAGCGTCATGAACCCTTCCCGGCCAGCCCACATGGATGTTGGTGAAACGTCCCTTGTGATCCACAAGTGCTTGCAGCACCATTGAGAAGTACCCCTTGCGGTTTATGTACTGGGTACCCTGGTGCTCCGGTGCCAAGATAGGAATATGGGTTCCATCTATCGCCCCACCACAGTTAGGGAATCCCATTGCAGCAAAGCCATCCACTATGACCTGCACATTTCCCAGAGTCACTACCTTTCGTAGCAGCACCTCCGTGATTGCTTTGGCTACTTGCATCACAGCAGCCCCCACAGTAGATTTGCCCACTCCAAATTGATTCCCGACTGACCGGTAGCTGTCTGGCGTTGCAAGCTTCCACAGGGCTATCGCCACTCGCTTCTCAACTGTGAGGGCTGCTCTCATCTTGGTATTCTGGTGCTTCAGGGCAGGGGAAAGCAAGTCACAAAGTTCCATGAAAGTGCCCTTATGCATGCGAAAGTTTCTCAGCCACTGGGAATCGTCCCACACCTGCAACACTATGCGGTCCCACCAGTCTGTGCTTGTTTCCCGGGCCCAGAATCGGCGTTCCAAGCCTATAACCTGGCCCATTAACATCATAATCTCCAAAGCACCGGGGCCCGCGGTCTCAGAGAATTCTGTGTCCGTGCCCATGTCCTCATCACGCTGGTCGCTGCGCTGCAATCGCCGCCTCCTCCTCCTCGCCTCTTTTTTCTGGTCCTGGGTAAGCATAAACTCCACGAGAACGCGCGAGGTGTTTATAATGTTCAAGACTGCGTTCTGGAGCACAACGGGATCCATGCTTGCTGCGGAATGGAGTCTGCAGAGTTCACTCAGGAAAAAAGGCGCAAAATGGTTGTCTGCCGTTGCTTTCAGGGAGGGAGGGGGAGGCTGTACCCAGAACTACCTGCGACAATGTTTTTTGCCCCATCATGCACTGGGGTCTCAACCCAGAATTCCAAGGGGGGTGGAGACTGCAGGAACTATGGGATAGCTATGGAAAAGCTACCCACAATGCAACGCTCTGGAAATCGATGCTACTACGGTAGCTTGGACGCACACCACCGAATTAATGGAGCCTAGTGTGGCCGAATACATTCGAATTTATAAAATCGGTTTCCTAAATTCGAATTATATAAATTCGGATTAATCCTGTAGTGTAGACATACCGTAAGACTGCCCTACCTGGGCCACTTCCTATCTCCCCCACTTCAGTTGTCCAAAAGTCACCATACGGGTTAAGGCAGTGTGAAGGGTGCTCATTCACCACAAGGTACCTACTGGTGATGGTGTGCAGCAGGGATCGGCAACCTTTGGCATGCAGCCCGCCGGGATAAGCCCCCTGGCGGACCAGGCCAGTTTGTTTATCTGCCGCGTCCGCAGGTTCGGCCAATTGCGGCTCCCACTGGCCGTGGTTCGCCACTCCAAGCCAATGGGGGTTGCGGGAAGCAGCGTGGGCCGAGGGAGGTGCTGGCCGTGGCTTCTCGCAGCCCCCATTGGCCTGGAGTGGCGAACTGCGGCCAGTGGGAGCCGTGATCAGCCGAACCTGTGGACGCAGCAGGTAAACAAACCGGCCTGGCCCGCCAGGGAACTCACCCTGGTAGGCCGCATGCCGAAGGTTGCCGATCCCTGGTGTGCAGCATGGTAGCTCTCTTCGGCGGTGTGATGGGGTATACCTGTCCCGCACTGGACAGGAAGGGGTTAACCCCATACTGTGGGCTGAGGAAGCCATGCCCCTCACACCTGCTGGTCATGTTCCAACTGGAACCACAGTATAAAAGGGAGCAGCCCAGTTCAGTCTGCCCTGACTGCTGAGGAGAGAGGACGTGTGCTACAGGCTCCCACCTGGGAACTGCCAGAGCACCAGATCAAATAGGACAGGTGTGCTGAGACCCAGGTAAATACCCAGCTGCCTGCAGAAGCCCATGAGGGGAAGGAGTCATCGGGAACTTCACCAGCCAACTATCCCAGAGGACCTGTGGACTACAGCACAGGAAGACAGGGTAGGAAGTAGCCCAGGGGAGTTAGACATTGGTCTGATTTGTGGAACTGGAACAGTCAGTGTGTTTCAGACAGATCCCTGCTAACCCAGTGGCAGATACACTTGCTGCTGATAGGACCCTTGTCGGGGACCCCTTACCCTGGCCACCAACCCCCTGCCTTTTAACCCCTCCTCCAGCTGGAGCATTTCCTACAGGTGTTGCAGGGCAGGGCTAGATGGTCCCAGAGCAGTTCCTTAACCCCTTGTTGCCCAGTGTGGGGTTTGCACACCCCATCACACAGACACACATTAGCTCTGCTCGCCAAAGCTGCGAAGTGTGCTTCCAGCTGTAGTGTAGATGCACTCTTTGTTAATGACATGGTATAAGAGGTAAATAGCACAATCCTCTGATGGATTTAGGAGAACTATTGAGGATAGGGGATTGGATTTGCACTAATAACCACATGGGTGGATCCTTGATCAGTTAACTTTAGTTGGAGCACTGTGCATGCACAGGGCTCGACTTTGGGGTTCCTTTTGCAAGACCAGGGACTTGGGGAGTAAATATTTAAATTGAACTAGAGTACAGGCTGCTACTATACATATGGGGAAAGATCTCCTGAAAGGCAGATATCTAATGATAGGGAAATGCTTGGAAAGCAGTATTTCCAAACGAGAACTGAGTATAATAGTAGATGGCAAAGGTTCTTTAGTATCTCTTCACATGAGGTTTAGAGAATATTAAATCACTAGGAGCCAACTCAAAATGTTAAAGAAACATGTAGCAAGGACCAGCCTTTGAGGCCTGCAAATCCATGGGACCCTCCCCTCAATGATTGTTCGAGGACTCCTGACCCATTTGCTGCTGCAGCAGCTACCTGTGAAGCTATTGACTGTGTGAGAGCCACAGCAAGCTTCATTCCACTAACCCACTGGTTGCTAACATCATTGAGCCATCTTGATCCTCCCTTGAGCTGCCATTACAGACTCCAATGAGCAGAGAGCAGGAGCAAAGCAGCTCAGTGGAGGAACCACCACAGGCAGCTTGCCCAAGGAGCCAGGCACAGACAGCTCCACTGACAGCAAAAGGTCAGTGGCCTTGAATATCAACCTCATCCCTTCTTGACTTGCCAGGAGATCACTGTGGAAGAAAATCTTGTGAAGAAAACTGGATTTGCATGGCAAAGGAAAGAGACTTTAAGTAACAGAGATAGAGAAGGGGGCAAAGGAAAGAAAGTAAAATTTTGTAAAATGAGAATAATAGCACTTCTCTACTTCAGGGGTGTTGTTTATGAGTATAAATTCATTAGTCTTGCCTGGCACTCAGGTATTGTCAATGTGAGCACTATAGAAAAGTCTATAAATAGATGGGGGGAAATAGGAGAGGGGAAATGACTGAGCAAGAGGTAAAGTGGAGTGTGGATGGGGGAGATCTAGGAAGGAAAGAGCAGAAAATAGTATACAAGTTAGAAACCGTATCAGAAGGAAAGAGAAGATGGAATGGAGATATGAAAGTGGGAGGTAGAGAAAAAGAAGGGACTAAAGATAAGGAAAAATACAGAGGATACAAATGCAACTTTGAGCTCATTAAATTGTATTTATTTTTAGTTTATCTGCATTCCTACATTTATTTTCTATAGGAGACTGGGCCATTGCATTGCAATGCAAGATCACCTTGTACTGATTTTTGTGCCAATAGGAAAAGAGCCAGCAGCATCACCATCAAGCAATGTCGTGATGTGAAGCCATAAACATTGTGTGACGGCACAAGGTATCGTACCACAGTTTGAGGTCTCCTACGACTAACCTTGCTGCCCCTCCCCCAAATATTAAAGCCATTCCTGACCAAGAGTGCATGGGCTAACAGGGCAAGGATGTGACAAATCCACTTTTGGGGGACTGACAGATGCTATATATGAGCAGCTTTTTTTTCTGCTGGATAATTGGTATGGATCTGAATAGCCATGTCATGATCTCGTGAATTCAATGTAGCAACCATATTAAAAAAAACAGTGCGTATTGGGGGCCAGGGGCAGTGAGCAGAAGTGAGAGTGCATTAATTTTGCATCTGCATTGAGGCGTATTTCAAGACAGTTAAAAGTTTGGGAAGACAAATCTCCTTTACCCCTTCCTTAGTGGTAGCAAAAATGGGTTGATTAGCAATGTCACACTAATGCAGAGCACAAGATATTCTTCCAGCTTATGTTTATATATGAAAAAATAATAAAACATTAAATCTGCAGGAATGAAAGACAGAGGGTTCATAATTATTCTAATGAGAGTGACTGTATGGCTGTTTTGCAGAAAATGTCGCTTCCTAAATCTAAGTTCTCATAACTTATTTTAACATATGAATCCTGAAAAATACCTACATGTTCTTTCTATGGATCTGGAGAAGTAGAAAAGATCTGGAGGAAAGAATGGGGCAATGGGTGCCTCCAGGATGACTTGTACAACAAGCTATAACTGTGTAATGTACTGTATTTACCATAATTAAATATTACAGACGTACAAAATTTCTCAAGATTCCTGAAAGGAAGGTACCCACCTTATGGATTAATTGCCTTCATAATATTTCTTCTATATTCAGCATGTGTGATATAAAGATTGCCAAAGAATCATCAGAAATTTTGGTTTAAATTTTTTTACCAAAAATAACTTCAGAAATGTGCTTAATTTCAGAATTCAATTTAGGGGTTTAAGACACTGGCTGATGGTTTTAAAAGTTGGTCTTTGGATACCCTGTGCCCCTATGGGTGCATCAAAAGTCTATTGAAAATCCCATAAAATGCAATCCACAATTACAGACAGTAGAAAGTTTCAGAAAAATCCCAAACAATGCATTTATGTTGGCTGATAGCAAATGCAAATTATTTCTACCATGTAAGTTCTGTGGTTTGTAGTAATGTGCAAGAAGCTAGACAAATGTTTTTGTTCATATGGAATTTTTCACCAATCAATCAATTAGGCCTCAATGTTCCCCTCCTTTAAAAGAAAAGTGAGTGGGGTTCACCTATATAAAAAATTCCACAATGTTGTAATGCCCACATAGATCATGCATTCTTCTATCCAGCCTTCAGGAGAAGCAGACAGAGGCTGGGCCTGGGACACCTAGCAGAGGGCCAAGGATACACACATCAGTGCCCTAACACACCAGATCCTGACCAAATGTATAGAATTCTCCATCTGTACTGCTTTCAGCTTGGCCTAAACTGTATGCCCAGGCCATTAGCCATGTTGCCATCAACTTGTCAGCTAACTGGCATTCTGTGACCCCGCAGAGGGGGTTCAGAGGGCTTGCATTAGTGCTTCTTAGTGCCCAGCATTAACTTGCAGAGCCTTTTAGTCTTTAAGGTACACGGTTCTTGTAAGACAGGATATCATTTGGTGCAGCTCCTCCCTTCAACAACCCATATTGGTTCATGATCATTCTGTCTGTGTGAATCTTTTGCAGTAAGCCATCAGGTTGACTATATAATGGGGGGGGGAGCATCTTGCATTGCCACCTTTTCTATTCAGTGCAGTCTGTACGTGTCTGTCTCTCTCTCTCTCTCTCTCCCTCGCACATTCACTCTCCCCTGACAATTCTGTTACCTACTACTTTGTGGGTTACAGAGAGAGGGAAAGAGGCTTTAGGGGCATTACTGAATGCTAAATAATACCCTATTCGAAGATAAACTAGAGGTGAATGTGGTAGAGTAACTGGCCAAATCATCATAGGTTTGCCAATCCTTCTGGATTGGCCGTGAGTCTCCCAGAATGGGCCTCGATCTCCCGGTGGTTACTGAAGCCAATCCAGGAGATTTAGGCCCCTAAAAGTCCAGTAGGCGGCACAGGGGGGGCTAAGGCAGGCTCCCTAGCTGCCCTGGCTCCACACCGCTCCCAGAAGTAGCCAGCAAGTCCCTCTAGCTCCTAGGTGCAGGGGAGGCCAGGGGGTCTCTGCACACTGCCCCCGCCTCGAACGCTGACTCCGCAGCTCCAGTGCCTGCAGGCAGAGGCAGCACGCAGAGCCGCCTGGCCACCCCTAAACCTAGGAGCCGGACATGCCGGCTGCTTCCTAGGAACTGCCCAAGGTTAGCGCCGCCCGGCTGGAGCCCCCACCCCGAACCCCCTCCCACACCCCAACCCCCGTCCCAGCCCTGAGCCCCCCCACACTCAAACTCCCTCCCAGAGCCTGCACCCCTCCCACACCCCAACCCCCTGCCCCAGGCTCAGCCAGGAGCCCCCTCCCACAATCCGAACCCCTTGGACCCAGCCCAGAGCCCACATCCCCTTCCACACCCCAACCCCATGCCCCAGCCCAGTGAAAGTGAGGGTGGGGGAGAGTGAGTGACGGAGGGAGGGGGGATGGAGTGAGTGGTGGTGGGGCAAGGGTGTTTGGGTTTGTGCAATTAGACAATTGACAACCCTATCACTGTAGGAGATTACTGCCCTCACATTCACTATCCCAAAAGGCAGAGGTTGTTAACGCTTCTCTTCTTAACAACTATGCTCTTCTTTTTAATGGTCTCCCAAAATCCTCCCTCTCTCAATTTCAGGATCACATGTCTCATGTCCTAGGTCACCTTCAGTTTAACTGTTTTTTCTGAATGCCACTCAAGATAGCTTTCCTGCCTTTACAGACTCCATTGACTTTCTCCATTCTAACAATGACCCATTTTCCTCCTCACACCTGTTTTTTTTGGCCTGCTGTCTCCCCTATGACTCTCCCAAGTTGGCAGTCTCTGTTGTTCCACGTCATCTCTCTGGAATCTTGCCCCTTGTCCGCAAAACCTCTGAGTCACTTTAGATCTTAAGTAGAACACTGGGCCCAATTCATTGTTGTCCTGCACCTTTGGAGTCATTTGCACCAGTGTATAGAGGGTGCAAAATGCTTAGAAATCAGAAGGGCAGTGTTTCTCAGTCCCTTTGCACTGGTGTAAATGACTCCACAAGGTACAGGATACTAACTCTAGCTGTGTTCGTACAGGGGCTTTGTAGTACTGTATGTGAAGGATGCTATAAAAAATTGTCATTGCATTTTTCTTGTTCAGCTCACTGTCTTTTTCCTTTAACTTGCCTGCTTATGAAGAGAGAGCCATTCAGATCCATCCTGTATTTTTATATTCACATTTTGGAAATGGGAAAATCTAATATTTAGAGCAATAAAACAGTTAACAGTGCAGACCCTAATGAATTAATGAGATAAAAAAGTTTCTACATTTTGGTTTACCATTCCACACTCAGAGACAAGGCGTGTTAGATAATATCTTTTATTGGACTAACTTCTGCTGGTGGGAGATACAAGCTTTCGAGCTACACAGGACTTTTCCTGAGGTCTGGGAAAGGTACTGAGTGTCGCAGCTAAATACAAGGTCGAACAGATAGTTTAACATAAGTAATTTGCGCATATTCTGAGGGACCAGTCAAGGTGAAGTTGCCCATTAACACCCCTGTAGTCATATGACCACGGTTTTTAGTGTTTAGCAAAGTTATGAGTTTAAGCTCCCAGGCTCGTCTTGAAAGTGTTGTGCAGCTTTCCTTTGAGGACTGATAGGTCAGACATAGAGTGATTGCTTTGTGAAAAGTGTTCACCCACAGATGCTGGATTTCTGGTTTATTACTATTATCTGTAATCCACTAGTGCCCCCCACTTTTATCCTATGACTACAGATGTGTTATTGGGCCACTTCACCTTGAATGGTCCCTTAAGATAAAGGCAAACACTCTGAGTACCTTTCCCAAACCCAAAGAAGAGCTCTGTGTAGCTCGAAAGCTTGTCTCTCTCTCCAACAGAAGTTGGTCCAATTAATGATATTCCCTCAATCACCTTGTTTCTCTAATATCCTGGGACTGACATAGCTACAACAACACTGCGTACATCCCACACCCACTCCTTCTCTGGGCTGATTATAGTGGCAAAGTAAAAGTCAAAGGAGATAAATAGTATGTGACAATGAGAGAATTGTAGACAACTTTTAGTCAATTCCCTGGGACGCACTTGGAGGTTACTAGCCATGGGATGTGATGGTTTCTCTGTGCAATTACAGCTGACTTCATTTATCTTTCAGTAAATATATGCAACCCTTAAATGGTAAAATTACGGTTTACCTTAGATCAGTGTTGGACACATCTCTGAAAATCTTTCTGTTTGTTGGCCCAGAATCTTGCAATCCTAGGAAGCCACACTATTTGTTTTTTGCTATAGTAATCTCATTTCTGGAAACAATCATAATTTGGCAATTGTAAGTTTTATGTAATTAGTAATTTATGACCTCTAATTTTCTCAAAGTACTTCTGAGGCTGGAACTGCGAATGATGATATGCCAAAACCTGATCTCTGTTGCAGTATATGTAAAAGGTCTAAAATTATACATATTTAAGACATCTATTCTACCAAGTGTTTATTAAGAAAGGTTTCCTAGTAAGTAAAGTAATGACATAAATTAGGACATAGCAGATTTAATCATTTGAGGTTATTTTATTATACCCATTAGATAATCATTATGCTATATTTCATCAATTGATATACAAGTGGGTTTTTTTTCCAAGCAATAGCTGCATTTCATATCAAGTATGTATCTGAAATGACTGCATTTGCAGGCTTGGTAAAGAGGACTTCATAAATAATATCTCTTAAAAGTTCATTTTTTATCTTCCTTCCCAGCAACTGTTTGCTTTGGGCTGTACATATACCCAAACTTGAATATGTGGAAACCCTTAAACCATATCACAGAGCAAATGTGATTCCAATTGTTTAAACAAATTTCTTTTTATGTCATGTTTCCCTTCATTTTGTTCTGCTTTAAGTGTCCTAACATTGCACAAGGTTTAAAGGCAAAAGTTAAAACCATACTAATGGGGTTAACGTGTGGTCATAGTCTGCAGAATAAACACACACACAAAAGCATTTGGCATTATGCTTGTGGAATAAAGGAAATCGGTAAGCAGTGAGCTCTGGGGAAAAAAACTAACAAATTTACATAAAACTAGACTACTGTATTTGTCAGCACCCTTGTCATGTTGTCCAAAGAGCTGTGTTTCATTTGTACTTCCAAGTGTCCTACAGCTTCACTGCAGTGAGAAGCCAACATTTGACTCATGAGGTCTGCAAAAATAACACCAACTATATCAGTATTAGCACTTTGTACTCTCTGGGCTGATTCATCACAGCCCCATTCCAACTTTATCCCATTTGATTTCAATAGTATTAGGCCATGTCTACATTACATAATTATGTTGACCTAAGTTATGTTGGCATGCAGCCACCGCAGTTCTTAAATCGCGTGTGTGTGTGTGTGTGTCTCTGTGTGTGTCTGTGTGTGTGCGCATACTGTGCTCCTTGTGTAGGTGGTGCATGTCCTAACCAGGAACACTTGTTTTGATTGTATTGTCAGTGTGGGGCATTGTGGGATGGCTCCTGAAAGCCTGTAACAGTTGATGTAAGCAATGCAGTGTTTATATTGACACCGTATCAACCGAATTACATCGACTGTGACTCTACACCACTCAGGGAGGTGGTGTTAATTGGCGCAGAGAGGCATTTACAGCAGCAGGAGCCAAATTTAAGTGAAGACACTTCCACCGTTAAGTCGACACCCAACCCTGTAGTGTAGACCAGGCCTTAGACTGGCATAAGAGGAGTCAATGCAGTGATGAATCAGGCTCTGTTTCTAGCAACATACAGAAGTTAATCTGCTAGATACTTTATTAAGAGGCCTTATTCCTTATTCCTTATGGTGTGTAATAGAGCGGGGAGGGAAGGAGTCAAAAGAAAAGGTAATGTCCCAGTGGCTACATAAGAATGAGTGTAGGTTTGTGACCTGCCCCTAATTCCCCTTTCCAGGAAAGCTCCTTTGTACTAACATTGTGCAGTTTGGGCTCTGTGGACTGGAGTGGGGATATACAGGTCTGTGTGTGTACTGAGATGAGCAGGAAAGGAGTCACTGGTGGCATGAACCCTGGCAACAGTTTAAATACCATCTAAAAGACCAGTGAAAATGCACACTACTAAAAGAATCCTTTAATTTCTACTCCGTGATGTCTCCTGCTCTGAGGAGAGGGAAGGGGTTAGAATGCAAATATGGTGTTGGGAATCATTTGGAGACAGATGTCCAAGGCATAGAATTGGGAGTAACTTGGATGGAAATGTCAGGGAAGTTAGCTTTTCTCATGGATCCTTAAGCTCCATGGAGTTAAGAGGTCTTCCTCTGATCTTCCCCACCCATATGGTTTACAGCATTTCCTGACTCTTCTTTCCACCTCCTTTCCAGCAAAATGCATAGTATCATTTGGCTCAAGTCTTTTTTGGAAAAAAGTCACTTGTATAAAATACTAGTGGTAAAAGATAGTTCTGGAGCAGCTGATGTTGTGTTTATTAAAACTTAAAACTTAACTTGTCTTGCCCTCACCTAATTTGTTGCAGTCAGTTCTAACATGAATCTTTCTGCGGAAAGGTGGTCTTGTGGCTAAGGCACTGGATTTAGCGATAGGAGAGCCATAGAACTCCTCTGTGGAGGTGAGGCAACACATTTAACCCCACTGCACCTCAGTTACCCCATTTGTAAAATGGGACACTTGCATTCCTCCTGGGGCTATTGTGAGGCTAAAGTAATGTTTGCAAAGCACTTTAAGATGTTCGGATTAAAGGTGCTATATTGTTACTATAAGGGTAGATGGTGTATTTGGTTAATATACTAGCCCTCACTTCTGGAGATCTGACTTCAAATGTTAGCTCAGGGCACAAGCAGAAATTATTGAGATGAGCTCAGCCTGATCCTTACTAGATTTTTGTTTGTTTGTTTGTTTTTTTGTCCTTAGTACAATATCATTAACACATGGAAAGTGTTGGGCAACCTTAATAGGCAGTGCTTCCCGTTCCACTTTATTTTATTTATATATAAAGTGGGACAGGTAGCACTGCCTGTTAACACTTTCCATTATAAAACGCGGTTTTCAGTTGCTTTTAACATTGCTACATTTTAACCATTTGGGCTGAAATTTTCCATGCTGTCTGTCTGCCTCAGGCTGAATTAGTTTGGAAATTTTCAGCCAAAACTATTCAGCCTTTTCCAAGAACAAGGCCAGGGAAAAATATATTATCTTGTCCAAACTAAAAAATTCTGACAACATTTTTGTTGAGACTCAGCAGTTCTATAGACAAGTTTCTTTTACCCAACCCTGATTCATTCTCAGATCAAGTTCACTGAATTAAGCAAGAGTTCTATGGCAAAAATAGTATGTGGTCATGTAAATAAGTATTGTATCATAATACATATACACACAAAGGGCTGAATTAAGGGTATACAGACAACCTTAATTGTGGCATTTCCTAACTTTTGAATGCTTGCCTTTGCAGCCTTAATTGTCTCTTAATATGGAGGAGTTTCTGAGTCATATGTATATCTAGGTCAGACTAGATGATCTAATGGTTTCTTCTGGCCTTAAAATCTGTGACTCTATTAATTTGCCACAATTTAGTTAATTTTCAATCCGCTAACCTGTTAATCTTGGTCTGTTTTGGCAAGGTCTAAAACTGAGATGTTCAGTAGAAGATTGTGCAATATTCTTAGGTGGCTTCATTGGGGATACTTTGATGCAACTGAGAGAAGGATTTCTCACCTTGTATGCAAGGTTCCTCACAAAAGGATAGCTATGCATCCTAATCATGACCTAAACACCCCACACCTGCATCTCTTCCAAATAGCCAGTGACAAATAATTATGCTGCCAATTTGTGCCAAAGTTTTGATTGTTTTGTTACAAAGAGAGCTATTTACCAAGGACTAAGCTGATCCAGCCAAACTTATTTTCATTTGTGATCTAAGACAACAGCTGAATTCATCTCTCCAGAAGAGAGACGTTATTTGTAGCGGGGTGGTCACCCCACTCCAGCCCTCAAGGGGTTAAAAGCAGCAGGGTTAAAAGCAGGGAAAGGGAGTGAGAAGCTGAGTGAGTTGCTGACCACAGCTGTGGCCAGCCTAATCAGGGCCCAGCTGGCCCTTATATAAGTGGGCTGGGGCCAGAAGCTAAAGAGAGACACTCTCTCTAGCTGTTGAGAGGGATGGGTTTGGCTGCTGAGCCAGGTACTTAAAGTGGAGTAGGGCTGGGGAGCTCCAGCCTGGAAAACCTCTAGGCTGCAGACCTTGATAAAGGCCAAGAAGGTACTGGGGGTTGCACAGGGGCAGCCCAAGGGTAGGCAGAGGCCGCAGGTCCAAACCCTCCTTGCCAATGATGAGTGGCTTTTACACTGCAGTCTGCCCCTGTGAGTGGGGGCTAGATGGTGACTGGCAGTAGCCAAAGACTGAGGTGAGGTGGGGGTTCCCCAGGGTGGGGAGACCTAGTGAGACTGTGGGGTACTGCAGGGGGCAGAACCTTGAGAGAAGGGGCACTGGGGTCCAGGATGGACATGGGGGGGGCAGTGGCAAGTGAGACACCAGCCTGCAGAGGGCACTCCAGAGGCTGGAATGCTAATTCCCTGGACGACTAGCAGGAGGCGCTGCCGTGTGAGTTATCGCTCCCTTACACTATTTCATAAATCAAATATAGTACCTCCTTATCTACTGATGATAGTAGACACATTTACTGGCTGCAGTCTTATTGTTTATAGTTGCAAAACCAAAAACCACTATAGGAATGTGGTTGACAAGAATAAAAAAATTAAGATAAATGGAATGTCCTATTGCCTATCACAGACAAATGAACTGTGAGGGGAAAATGGGCCAAGTGGGTGAACTTTTTAAAAATAAATCATTGATCTAGCTTTTGATATTATCTATGCTTATTGTAACCCATAATTTATGCTACCTTGACTTTACAATGTTTCATTATTGTATATATCTAGCACCCTCTTTTATTCATGTCAGAAAATTACTTGTTCTGTTTTAAGATGCTAATTTATTTATTGAAGATAAATTGACTGTAACAAATGAAGTGTGAGCTGCTAAATTTTGCTTGTGGAACAAGTTGAGTTCTTCAAAGCCCCTAATCTTGCAGACACTTAAGCATGAATTGAATTCTGTCCAGGGAGACTACTCACATGTGTCAAGTTACTCATGTGCTTAAGTGTTTGTAGGATTGGACCATAATGTGCAGAAATGCACAATATCTGCGCTACCAAAATGCTTTTCCCACAGTGCCTAAATGTTACTCTTCTCAAAGGACAGTAGACCGCATGGATCAAAAGTCAGTGAGGTTGCATTTGGTAGAAGAATTTAGCCAAGTTTTTCTCCATCATATGTGTTTTAAACCAGCACTATTAATTCATCCTGTTTATAGGCCTTGCATTTACACTAAGGGCTTGTCCTCATAGGATGTTACTGTGCAGCAAGCTGGTGGACTGTAGTCATACCCTGGCTGACTGGGCAGTAATTTGCCATGTAGACAAGCCCTAAATTTAAAAGTGAGGCAGAGACTGCCGCATACTATTTGTCCAACGTCTAGCACAATGGGATCCCAAACTTCTTGGGCTCTAGGTGTTAACATTTAAATCATAGTTAATAATAATGTTAATCATTGGCCAATATTTTCAAAAAGACTAGTCATTTGGGGTACCTCAAATTTTGTGAGCCCAGCATGAGGTGCTTTAAAAGGCCTGATATTCAAAGAGTGGATGTTCATCAATTTCTGAAAAAACAGACCCCCACCCTTTAAGATGTCTTGGACTTGGCACACCAAATCACCAGTCACTTCTGAACATCTGGGCCAATCGTTTTAGTTCTTTCCTGTATGAAAAGAACCTCTCTGGCCCGCCACTGCTAGCTATTGAGCTTTCAGTGCTGTAATCCCTTTAGAAGTGTGTAAATTGTTATAAATGGGTCAGGACATTCTTTAAGCCAATACTTGCTCAATTCATGGGCTTGAAAGGGAAGTGGAAAGTGAAATCAGAATCCCTGAGACCAGAGATCCTCTCCCAGCAGATGATGGTAGTGGGGAGACCTCTTTCTGCTTTGAATCCTATCTGGAGGAATCCCTGTGAATTTAGGAATCCCTGGGATCCCATTGACGACAGAGAATAGCAGCAGTTGCTGCAGCTAACAGGGAGCTACAGGCTTTGCAGAAGGTGCTGGGAGGACTTCATTAAACTAAACAATGCAAGATTTACTCTGAAAGACAGATGGGGGGTTTGTGGAAATGATGCAGTAATATATTTTAAATACCTGAGTCAATTCATTCAAAAAATACACATTGGCAGGAGGAGGGGAAGTAGTTTAATAATTCTAATGGCTATCACTTAAGAAAAGATTAAAGGTCTAATGCATTAAAAAGAAAACTCTGCTGATGGTAATCAGTTTTGTGGCTTTTATGCATTGTTTTGTGCTGGAGGGGAGGGTGGAATGATGAGTTAGAGAGATCCTTGCTTTCACAAAGGTGTTTTATTGCACATTGGCAATTCTGGATTTAACTAGACAATCCAATCGTGGAAAAAGGATGAAACAATCTGTTTTTTCCTATAATCAATCATGAGGTTACAGGATGTATTAAAATAAATTTGTTAACCACCATTCCTCTTCCTTTCCGCTGCCACTTGTCAATGCTGATGCTGTCCTCTTCCTTCAACCTTTTTTGAGACATTTTTCTTGTCCTTATTTTTGGTAACAAAGTAAATGAAGTGTTTTAAAGGTACTGCTAAAATATTGTCAAGATTATGATAAATCAATTGAAATGGTGAATTTTTCATAAAGGAAGCACCAGCAACTCAAGTGTTTTCATACATTTTGCTGGTGGTTGCCCATTTTCTTGGTTTAATAGAGATTTCAGTAACACAAGCTGTCTCCAAAGGTGGTGGTGGTTTTGGACCAGCAACTGCTTTGTTGTGATATTTAGCAAATAACCACCACAATCAAGAGCAATATTTTCCTACCAGAGCAGAATGCAGAATAACTTCTTTATAAATATTCCCCATGCCACAATAAATATTGGTGGCAAGCTGTCATAATGTCCATAACCCTCACTTTACTGCATCATGTGTCAGGTCTTTCTCACTTTCCTTTCCTCGGACCCGAAGTGTGGATTTTTTTATCACTTTCTATACTCTGCGTTCCAGTTTCCCCAGGGGCAGCAGTCCTAATGGGCAACACATAATCAGATTGACTAAAATTGTATCCTTTTCCCCCCTGCAAATTCACCACATTTCAAATTTACATCAGGTGCATGATAGGTAGCAGCATAGGCTTTTCAAATGTGCCCAAGTGACTTAGGAGCACACATTGCTTTGGGTTCATCTTCACTAGGAAAAAGGTGTGGTCTTAACTCATTAGCTAATACACACTAACTAACACAAGATAAAACCCTACTGAAGACACAGCAGTTTTAAAACATGTTAGCAGATTTAGATAGACTATGGGGGGGCTATTAATCTGCTAATTTGTGTTAATTACCAGCTGCCTTTTCTTCATTAGTATTTTACCTCATGTTAACTTGTATTTGAAAACTAGTATTAAGAACACACCTTTTATTCTTAGTAAAGGCAAGGCCTTTGACTTTTAATGGGACCTGTGCTAAGTGATTTAGGCTCTTTTGAAAATTCCCCAGAAATGTTAGTTATAATTTAAATGAATATAACTAACTAAATAAACATATTGACTTCTTTAGCAGATTTGTATAGCCTTTCCTTGTGGGATGGGCTGAGTGCAGCCATCACTAATTAAATGCTTTACATAACACATATGCTTGCGCGCATATGCAAATTCATACACTAACATGTAATAGTCAGAATCTGAATAATCAAAATTGCATATAAATATCCTAGACTCCAAGGTGTGGGCTCTTCCATATCTCCCCAAAACAGAGCTTACAATCTATGGGCTAGATTTGGTAAATGGATTCATCTGCGCAGACCCCTGAACTGGTGAAGATCCCATTGACTTGCATGGGTAGGCCATTGCACCTCCCATTGAAGTCAATGGGAGGTGCAATGGCCTACCCATGCAGATCCCTTTGCAGGATCTAACTCACCTGCACAGAACACATAGCAGGATTGGAGCGTAAATACAGTATCTGCATCTGTAGAGTCCTGCAAATCCACAGATATCCGCTTTATATCTGCGGACCACATTTGCCGATGGGATGCAGATACAAATTTTGTATCCGCACAGGGCCCTATGCACTTGGGATTGACAGCTGAGAACAAATGAAATGTGTATTTTTGAAGGATACTGGTGCCAATGTAACCAAACTAAGCATAAAAGGCAATACACATGTAATCAAGAGTTTGATGCCCTTACTCAGATGACTAATCCTTGTCAGGGTTTGCAGGAATTGGCCGCAAGTTTGTAAGTGTCAGTATTTGATAACTTTATAAGCAAAAAGCCAAATGTCGTTCTGCTGACAGATAACCAAGGAATAGTGATGTGTATAGGGAGCTCTATTGATGGATGTAGTGAGACTGTGCCGGTATAGACTGATGTCACTGCTATATGGTGGCCATTTTCTGTGGCATTTGTTCTCTGCCTCACATCCTGGGGCTTGTTTCTAATCTTTGCTTTAGTTGCTTTTCATGAGTACAATATAAAGCACTGAACAAATGTAAAATATTTTATTTTAACAAATATGGCTGTATAAACTACTTACCTTTTCTGGTTTATCTCACATCACTGTAAAGTTATAATTGCCTTTTTACCTGCATACAGTGAAATCATTGAGTCTGACCACATATAATCTATAAAGTGCAGAACATGTAAATATTTATCAGACCGTGTTCAGTGCAAAAACCGCATTAAACGTTATCAAATCCAATTTCATTTTAAAAAATACTAAGCCAGCATATTGAACTGATTTCTGGCACAACTGTAAGATGTTTTCCCCCCTTTACTGTCATTTTAATTCATTATATTACTAGGCTATTTTTAAAAGAGCCCATTTATTTTGTACACTGCAGTTCAATAGATTAACATTTGGAAAACTAAAGATGGATTTACAGGAAACATAAGGAAAGTAGAAAAGAGTAGTGACATGAGTTAACTTGAGTTATCATATCCTATAATATATTGCAAGATCTGTATCATGCCGTGTATTCTGGAGTAGAATTATTTTATGTCATAATATCTTGTTTTCTGGTGTATCATGAATAAAGCTGGCTGAAACGCAGGACTTTTCAGTTCATGAGAGATTTAAAAATTTGGTTTCACTCCAATTTGTACCAAAACCAATTGTTTTGACATTTCTGAGGAACCAGAAATCCTAGCGGGAAAAGGGGGAATTATTTCAGAAACACTGACACGTGTATTTTGTTTTAGAAATACCATTTCTTGAGCCATCAGCTGCTGACTGGAATTGACATTGTCAAGGTTCTCAGGGGTTCCAGGTTCCCAGTTCCATGTCCAGCAGCATAGAAACCCTGAGACACCTCCCTCCCCCAGTCTTCCAGGCTCCTTGCTTTGGAGCTGGAGCCATGTCCTAGCTACAGTCAGGGCTTCCACGCTTCTAGCTCCACCGCTAGGAGTTTGGAACCCCTGGCATGGTCTGGCTGTGGCAGCCAGACCCAAGAAACCTGGGCTTCCCAGCAAACTGGCAGAGAACCAGGAAATTCTATTCTACCAGAAAATTTCTAACCAGCTCGAATCATGAGGATGATCTCATGCCAGGGCTCAATTCAATTAATAACCTTTACAGAGTATGGTGTGGGCTAGTGGATAGATGACTGGACTGGTTATCAGAAGACTCTGGTTATGTTCCTGGCTCTGCCACTGACCTGTTGTGTTGACTTGGACAAGTCCTCCCCCCCCCCCCCCCTGTGCCCCTGTTTACCTTCCACCCTTTGTTCTTCTTGTCTATTTAGATTGTAGGCTCCTTGGGGTAGGAATTGTCTTGTCATTATTATAAGACAATCTGAGTAAAATGTAGCGTAACATCTTTATTACTATGTTACAGCTTCGTTACTATAATTTTATTTGAACAAAATATCTGAAATAAATTTTTTTTCCTTTATAAGGAAAAAAGGAGTTGTTAGAAAACATTAGGCCATGTCTACCATACAAAGTTTGGTTGACAAAAGTTATGTTGGTGTATCACTACTGCAGTTAATGTATTGTGAGTGCACATGTATACTTGGATCAGTGGTGCATGTACTCACTAGGAGTGCTTGTGTTTGATGCAGTGTGGTACACCATGGCTAGGTATCCCAGTGTGCAGCTCACAATCTGGTGCACTTTATTTTAGGAAATTTTGGTAAAGTATGGTGGGCAGACACGGGTCATGCAGGAGTGACTGGGAGCATGGGTTCAAGTTCCCATCATGCAACTTTTTTCATCCCATAATTATACCATATCCTATAACTTTTGTGCCTCTCTTTAGAATCCCACAAATGAGATGGCATTTTTCACTGTCCACCATCTCTGATAGAAGCATGGAGTCCACCTATGCACTATTATCATGAGCATTGCAAACACAGGAGCAATGATCCCCCAGTATTTGCAGAGCCGCAGGAAGAAATGCAGCAATGGGGACATGATGATTTTGTGGAGGACAGTTTGCTGTGGGACATAAAGAAAAACCAATTCAAGGTTGGTGGTGGTGTCCAAGGAGCAGCTGCAGATGGTGAAGTGCTGATTCTGGGCCTGAGAAATGAGCACTTAATGGGATTGCATCATAATGCAGGTTTGGGCCAATAAGCAGCAGCTGCAGAACTTTTCAGATGCAAAAGGCCATATTCCTGGATCTTCAGGGCAGGGACACCAGCATGAGCATTGCTCTGACAGCTGAGAAGTGAGTGGCAATTGCAATCTAGAGGCTTGTAGCTTCAGATTGCAGCCAGTCAGTGGGAAATCATTTTGGAATTGAAAAATCCCTCTGTAGGGGACATGGTTGTGCAAGTATGCAGGGCCATTAATAGCATTCTGCGATGCAGGACTGTGACTCTCAGCAATGTACAGGACCTAGTGGATGGATTTGCAGCAGTGGGGTTCCTGAACTGCAGTGCAGCAATAAAGGGCACACAGATCCCTATTTTGGCACTAGTACTCTGTGACAAGATGCACATCAACAGAAAGGGCTACTTTTCTATGGTTATGCAAGTGCTGGTAGATCTCCTGATATCAGGTGATGTATCACCTATATCAGTATTGGCTATACAAGTGTAAGCAGGGGAATGGTCCCACTATTGTGGGGAACTTTCCTAGTTTATACACTACCCTGGTGAAGTGGACTAGCGAAAGGATCTGAGTCCTCGCTCCCACTTCCTTTACCCAGCGGCCTGCCTGACCTCAAGGGCTGCCCTTCCACTCATCTTTGTAATCCAAACAAGGCTGGGCCTGGGATTCCTGGAGGAGCTTGACCCCCAACCTTGTTGTGGTCACTTAGGGCAGGGGCTAGGGTGTCCCCACTCTGGGGTGCTCTCTGCACTGGATGCTTCCCTGACCCAATGATCATTACATACAATTCAAAGCAAATACACTCTATTAAACAGCAATCAATAAAAAAAAGGAAAAAATGGGAAAGGTTAAAGGAAAACACATAACCCCGCTCTGTGGCACAGGGACATCACAACCAGCGTCTCTGGAATGTAAGGGAAGTGAACTCTGTTCCTCACAAGTCCCAGGCCACTTCTCAGGCCCTGGCTGTGCTGCAGGGATGCTGTGGGTCAGACACTTGCTCTGGCGGTGGCCACATGCTCTCAGGCTCTAGGTGGCAGGACCCTTCTTCCCAGCATCGCCCCTGCCCCGTTGGGGTTATGATCCCTCTTAAAGTTTGGCCTGAAAGGCCTCCTGGCTGGGGGCATCTCCCTGTGCTGCCCCCTCACTTTCCCCAACTGCTAACCACACCCAGCTCCAGCTCCACCCTGCCTCAGCACGGCGGCTGCTGCTGCTCTGCCTCTAGCTCCCTGGGCTGCTTCTCTGACTCTGATTGCTACAGCTCTGCTCCCAGTACAAGTCTGCTCTGTGGGCTGCTTTTCTGGCCCCTCTGGCTGGCACAGCTCTGCTCCCTAGCTCAGTTTTGGCCCCTGCTCTCTCCTTAGCTCGGCCTCACTCTGTCCGACCCAGGCACTTCTAGCTCATGGATGACGGGACTCATTCTGGCCCCTGACTCCCTGATTAGCCTGCCTGCCCTGTTAATCAGGCTGACCTGGAGCATTGGCCTCTCCCCATTGGTCCTGGGGCCTGTCAGTCTCAGGGTCCTGATTTCCCATCAACCCTTCCCCTTTCTTTTGGTGCTGGGGGCTAGCCAATCAAAACACCCCCACTGAGCCTTAGTAAGGGGACACCTTACATAGGGAATGTGCATGCTGCAGGCATCTTTAAGAACTAAGGTGAACAAATGTCCCGATTTTATAGGGACAGTCCTGATATTTGGGGCTTTTTCTTATATAGGCTCCTATTACCCCCCCCCCCCCGTCCTGATTTTTCACACTTGCTGTCTGGTCACCCTATTAAGAACTCAGGACTTTTCAGAAAGCTACAAGCAGGGACATTCTGTCCTGACTGGTGGATTACCATTGGTGATGAAGTGCCAATAGTGATCCTGGAGGACCCAACCTAAACCCTATGCCCCTGGCTCATGAAGCTATACACCGGCCACCTCAACAACACTAAGGAAAGATTCTTGGGCTTCATTAAATAAGAAACCAGTGAATGAGAGAGGAATAAAACTTTAATAAAACAAACTGGAGAACATCTCTGGTGAACTGCTGCACAAAGCCAGGCGTTCTTCACAACCCCCACCTCCAGGGCACATCTCCAAATTCCTATGTTCATAATACTGTCCCTTATGAGAGTGTCTCTAAACTATCATCTTCTACAATCCCCATGCCATGGAGTAAGAACGCTCTTACACCTCTGGATAGGCTCCCCTGGTCTTGGGGCTAGGCACTGGGTATTTGGTTAGGGAATGTCTACATTGCAATTAAAAACCCACAGCTGGCCCATGTCAGCTGACTCAGGCTCGCAGGGCTAAGGCTGCAGGGCTGTTTAATTGTGGTGTAGATGTTCAGGCTCGGGCTGCAGCCAGAGCTCTGAGACCCTGCGCCTTGCAGGATCCTAGAGCCCAGGCTCTAGCTCAAGCCTGAACGTCTACACTGCAATTAAACAGCCCTGCAGCCTTAGCCCTGCGAGCCTGAGTCAGCTGACATGGGCCAGCTGTGGGTTTTTAATTGCAATGTAGACATACCCTCAGGGCTTATCTACACCCTTATACGTCTCTAAGGACTGATCTCAGTGAGTTGAGTTTACAGTAAAATGGAAATGTCTGGTTCTTGCTGTGTTTTTTACCTTACGATAACTCATGCATATTAGTTACCACATGGTAAAAAAGCCACTTTTTTTTTTTTTTTTTAGCAGTGAGTCACAATTCTTCCCAGAGCTACTCCTGGGTTGGGGCAGTTCATGCACCAAGTCTTGCTCAAGGCTGTACTTACAATCAAGCTCTAAATCTCCACACCTCTCCACAATAATGGCAGGAATGACACGCCCAACGACAGTAATAAAAGGCTTTTACAAACTATCATTTGCAGTAACAACTTTAGATGGATTGCACACAGAAATACCTAAAGTTCTCATGAGTGCTAAAATTAATGCAGCATTAATCAGAACCATTGCAATGAATGTAAAGAAGATTATAACGACAGGACACATAATGTTACTAATGTAAATCGTAAAGCTGACTATCTGCTTAAACTCTGCCACAAAGCTTTCTTACGTGAAGTCTGCAGTGTGGCTACTAGTTTTGTTATAGATCAAAAATGTAATAGTTACCACAGCAAGTGCAATCACAGGAGTATGAGGAACTGTCAAGTGTTTAACAACAATCCAAAAGTCGCACGCCGATGCAAAATAAATACCGGTATAATTTAACAGGCAATGTAAGGCCACCCTCCACCATTAAAAGATTCAGAATCAAGTTGGAACAGGTAATCTCTGCAAAAAACTCTTTGACAATTACAGATTCAGGTTTCAATTTTTCAGAATTTTTGTTATTTTTCATTCACGTATCACCACCTTTGACCTTTGGGTTGCATGGGTCTTTATCTGTACACAACAGGTGCAAATCTATAAGATGGTAAGTGAAGTTTTTGGACTAGTGTAATAGGTGATAGGCTCAATTTCTATGAGTGTTTCAAACCTATATTGAAATTATGTTCACCTGGTCTTGGAGGAAAAGGGCAATGTCCAAGTGATTTAACTCTCAAAGAAGATGGCATCTCCAGGCAAGCTCTTAATCAGTTCCAGCCACTTCAGCCCCAATCAGGGAGAATGGATTGGGGCTGGGTGAACCACCCTCAGTTTGCCTGGTAACTGACTACACCTGCCAGTCTCATTAGCAGGAGCTATAAGGCTGGAAGGAAGTGAGAGAAAGGGGGGTGGAGACTAGGAGGGGGAGGTTAGGCTCGGCTTAGAGGGAGTAGGAGCCTCCTCGTCTGTTGCTGACCAGGCCTGCGGTAGGTCAAGCAGTTGTAAAGCCTGTATATAGTTGGAGACTGGTCGTGGGAAACTGATCATGAATAAAGAACACGGGTGTTGCACCAGACTCAAGTGTCCCTGATTCACGGAGGAGAGGAGCCAAGGGGCTGACTCCGGAGGGGCACTGTGGGTTCCCTGTTACAGTATGATACCTTGATGACTATTAATCTTGGAGGACATTGACTATCTTTTCCCAGTGCTTCCTTTTTTCATTTGTCACTCAAAGCATTGACACATCTATCATTCCAGCTGAAAGACTAAAAACAAGTGACCTTGCAGCAGTGACCCAAGGAATTATTTTCGATAGTTATACAAGGGAAACAGAGAAGTCAAATCCACATTCTTTGTGAAAACAACTTTTCATAAGGGACAAGATTTCCAGGCCCTGTATTTGTTTCCATGATAAATGCACTTGCATAAAAAAAAGTTGTAAACTACACACACACAAATCACATTTAAATAACAATTCAGATATTACCGAGGCATTGCAAAGTTCAAACCAACATTCCTCCTCAATGTCTTTTGTGAGGTCTACAGGTAAAAAGCAATACCAAAAAAAAAAAAAAAAAAGATGTAAGTGAACTTTCTCCAAGTCCCACAGACTCTTTAATGACTTTTGGATTATAAACTCTCTGGGGCAGACACTTTTTCTCTTTGCAGAGTGTACACTGCAGCTTTTTACGTGTAAGACCTGCCATAAAGAATAGAACCCAGATCCCCTGGCTCCCAGTCTAGCACGCTGCCCACTAGACAGCTCTATCTCCCCTGCTCTTAAAATAAAGAGAAGATCCAAAAACGGATGGGAAGAATTGGAGAAACAAAGATGCAGAAGCCCTGAGCCATAATCTAGTACATTTTACTCATTCTCACTAGTCCCATATTGTAAGGCAAATGGCAGCCACTAGGGAAAATCCTCCCTGATGGTTTTTTCTCCTCTTCCCTGCCCAAAAAATTAAAATCTGTAATATGAATACACAGACACAAAAGGTAATGCAATCTTTCCAAGGAGAGGACATATTCCATTGAGCATCAAAAAGCACAGTGGATACAAGCTCCATGCAACCTCATTTCTACACATTGTTAAAGACTCTGCTGTGGTACACTAGGTCATATCACTTGTTCTGTCCCATTGTTAACAGTGGAACATAAGAATGGCCATACTGGGTCAGACCAAAGGTCCATCCAGCCCAGTATCCTCCCTACCAACAGTGGCCAATGCCAGGTGCCCCAGAGGGAGTGAACCTAACAGGTAATGATCAAGTGATCTCTCTCCTGCCATCCATCTCCACCCTCTGACAAACAGAGGCTAGGGACACCATTCCTTACCCATCCTGGCTAATAGCCATTAATGGACTTAAATTCATGGAGGTTATCTAGTTCTCTTTTAAACCCTGTTATAGTCCTAGCCTTCACAACCTCCTCAGGCAAGGAGTTCCACAGGTTGACTGTGTGCTGTGTGAAGAAGAACTTCCTTTTATTTGTTTTAAACCTGCTGTCCATTAATTTCATTTGGTGGCCCCTAGTTCTTATATTATGGGTATAAGTAAATAACTTTTCCTTATTCACTTTCTCCACACCACTCAAGATTTTATATACCCCCTTACTTGTCTCTCTTCCAAGCTGAAGAGTCCTAGTCCCTTTAATCTCTCTTCATATGGGACCCATTCCAAACCCCTAATCATTTTAGTTGCCCTTCTCTGAACCTTTTCTAGCGCCAGTATATCTTTTTTGAGATGAGGAGACCACATCTGTATGCAGTATTCAAGATGTGGGCGTACCATGGATTTATATAAGGGCAATAAGCAATTCTCCGTCTTATTCTCTATCCCTTTTTTTAATGATTCCTAACATCCTGTTTGCTTTTTTGACCGCCTCTGCACACTGTGTGTGTGAGAATGGAGAGACACACAAAGCAAGTTCATTTTCAGGCCTGGTCTACACCAGAAAACTAGGTCAGTTTAACCACATCGGTCAGGAATGTGAAAATCCATACCCCTGACTGACGCAGTTAAGCTGATCTTATTCCCCATGTAGACAGCACTAGATCAATGGAAGAATTCTTCATCAACCTAGCTGCTGCCTCCTGGGGAGGTGGATTGCCTATGCTGACAGAAGAATCCCTCCCATCATCGTAGGTAGTGTCTACACTAAAATGCTACAGCAGCACAGCTGTGTTGCTGTAGCGCTTTAAGTATAGACTAGCCCTCAGAGAATGGATACTCTGTGTTAGAATTGAACAACAGGAAACACAAGCAGAATTAGCATTTTAATGGGAAACAATAAGAGTCTGAAATTTTTTTAATTTGGCTATCCAGCACCATCTAAAAACTGCCTGCTTAAAAGGCAAGAAAGCGAGAGGGCATTGTACCCAGATGTATAAGAAATTCAGCTTGTGTTTTAATAAGAGATGAATTGAAGTAGTCAATACAGCTGACCTTGCTTGAGACACATTTTCCTGATGCAAAATGCTGGAATTTCAGACCCACTTTCTCACATTCCATGAATAGATGTCATTTACTCATTACCACTTTTATCATTATAAGTGTTAAAACAATGAGGTGATAACAAGGGAGAAGGACGAAAATAGGCTTTAAAGACCTTTTTAAAAAAAGTATTGTGGCAGCTTGTTAGAAAGGAGTAAAAAGCAGCCACGGACCAAATCCTGAAAACTCTTCCTCACAGGGGTTGTCCTAGTGAAATCTGAACTTTTCACTCTTGTTCCTTTCCAAAACTGGCATAAGACAAAGTGCCAGGGTTGAAGATATAATGGGCTGGATGCTGTGCCATTGACTCCAAAGGGGGGAGGGGGGGAAGGGTGACAGAGGCTCAAGCCCAATGTGTGCACCATTACTGCTGTTTTGAAGTTGAATCAATACATTTTTCATTAGAATGATGAGGTACGTGGTGAGAAATTCCAGAGACAATTTCCATATCTATTTTTAGCAAACCACTAGATAGTGGGTAGCTATTGTGAAAAGAAAGGAGCACATAGACTGGGGTGTGGAGATGGGTGAACATCTGACATGCTAAATTATGGAGACTGAATTTAACTCATTATGGTCACCACTCATTTTCTTTGAAGAGAAAATGTATGAATAGTTGAACTGTGGTCACAGGTGATGGTGAGGATAAAAGTATTGCAGGATCTTTGGTCTCGTAGTGCTTCCCCTATGTTGTGGATTGGTAGGGTAGATTTTGAAACTCTTTAATCATTTTCTTTTTAATAGAAAACTGGAAGTTCACAAATACTGAATTCTGCTATTTGCAAAGAAGCTGGCTTTTTGATAAAGTGGTATCAGTCAAAAGAACTCTGTCATCTAGCCAATTTCAAATTCAGATGAATAAGACTGGCAATTATTTGAATGATTTTGAAAGCTAGATATTCAGACCTAATAGTATGCTTCATTTTGATACCCAATTCCTGTTCTGTCTTTGTATTTGCAACACCATCCTCTATACAAATGACGATGCCATGGCTTTTTATATGGATTTTTCTCATTTGATCAAACTGATTATCAGACACAACACCTAAACAAAATGAATCTGACAGTTACCTTCAGAGACTGCTCCATTGTGACCAGCATCACAACCAGAGAAAATGGAGAGCTTAGGCAATTTTATTATACTTCTCCAATCTATTCTATATGTGGAACCAACTAATTGGTTCCAGTGTCCATTGAAACAAGTGGTGCTAAAGTTGGAGAATTGTGCTATGTGACATCAAGGACTGGATCCTACTCCCATCAAAGTCAATGACAAAACTTCAATTGACATCAATGGGAGCAGAGGCTTAGGCCATGGTGTTGCATTTTCTCTTACACTCCTGTTTATAGCCTAGAATCAGCATGGCACTTAACTTCTTTGCTTTAACTAACAATGGGATTATTCATGTGGTTAAGTGCTTTGCTGAATCAGGACCCATTAGAGGGGTTAAATTCTGGAATAATGTGAGATGAAATACAAACATAGGACATGATGCCATATGTGTGATTCAAAATGCTTCCTTAAAGAAACACTGATATTGCATGTCCTCTTTTGATGTGTCACATTAACCTCTGTACATTTTACAACACAAAAAGTCAAATGCATTTGCTGCTGCAAGGGCAAAACAGAGATATGTTGGCTGATGGTGAAGACCGTTTGATTTCCATAGACTGCTCATAGATTCATATATTTTTAAAAGCCAGAAGGGACTATTATGATCATTTATTCTTATCTCCTGCATAACACAGGCCACAGAATCTCACCCAGTAATTTCTGCATCATATTACAATCAAATCATACTTTGCAGGCTAGACATGCCCTTTGAAAGATACTGATCATATGAGTGACTCGTCCTAGGCCTGTAAATAGGCTAGAATAAGTTTGATAACTTTTCCTAAATTCCTTAACTATACAGGATGGGATAGATTTTTTTTGTTTGATTGTTTTAAAGAAAAACTGTGCCTGGATTTTTTTTTTTTAATACTCATGAATGGTTCCAAATCGTCATCCCTGGGGCATGAAGTCTTCCATTTGATCTGAGAACAGGTACAGCTTGGACGGCAAGAATACACTTCCCCAGTGCCCATTCAATCCTTGGCCATTCCCTATAAGGGTGACAGTTTACGTGGCAGTTTCTGTAATGTAGACAGTCATCAGCTCTGAACTGATACCAATGAATTCATTTCACATGGACCACTGAACAGCCCTCAGATAACACAGTTCATTCACTGTAAATCTTGACTGGATTCACATTGGCTGTTTACAATAGAAGTGATAAACTCAAATATACTAGTACCCCCTCTGAGGTTTGTAACTAACGCCTGGTCTACCATAGAAAGTAGGTTGACATAAATCACTTTTGTGTCAACCAGCTGTGCACATATCTATGCTCAAATTTGTCTCCAGCCAATGTAAGTGCTCTGTTATGGTGACACAGTAACACCACCTGCAAACAGCGTTAAGCCATGCTCAACATTCTGAGGTCAGTGCACTGTGAGTGTAGACTTTGTATGATCTATATTGACCCTAACAGTCCTTCAGCAGCTGTCCCACAATGCCTGACACTGACTGCTCTGCTCACGAATTATGAACTGCACTGCTTACGGGTCAGAGACACCTGAAGCTACCCCCCACACACACTTTTAAAAAACCTGCATATTTTTGAAATGCCTTTTCCTGATTGCCCAGTGTGGTGAGCACACCTAGCAGCTCTTCCTTGTTGTGTGGAATTGCCCAACCAACCATGCCAGTTACACGCTTCTGTCTGCAGTAGACAGGGGATATTGGCTCTCCTGGTCTTGTGGGGTGAAGAGGCTGTGCAAGCACAGCTACAGAGCACTCATAGAAACATGGACATCTACAAAAAGATTGCACAGGGGAGGCAAGTGAAAGGGTACGGCAGGGTTCAGAAGCAGGGCCATGTGAAAGTGAAGCATCTGCAGCAGGCATACCACAAGGCCTGGGAAGCCAAGAGTAGATCTGGTGCCAAACCACAGATCTGCTGCTTTTACAATGACCCCACCAGCATCCTATGGAAGACCATAGATCCCTCCGAGAAGCCTGAGACCCCTGCTATTAACAGAAAGAGGGGGAGGGGCATGTTACAGTGAGGTCCAGCTATGCCTCAAGCCAGGACTTGTTTTTGGGACTCCATTGCAGTTTAGCCAGACCTGCCAGCTGAGCCCAATTTCAGGGAAGGAAACTCAAGTAAGTGTTTCAGAGTAGCAGCCGTCCTAGTCTGTATCCACAAAAAGAACAGGAGTACTTGTGGCACCTTAGAGACTAACACATTTATTAGAGCATAAGCTTTTGTGAGCTACAGCCCACTTCTTCGGATGCATAGAATGGAACATATAGTAGGGAGATAGAGAACATGAAAAGGTTGGAGTTGCCCTACCAACTCTAAGAGGCTAATTAATTAAAGTGTGTGAATGCATTTCCCATTACAAAATTTAAATGGCACCCAACCCCAGCGTAGCAGGACACCATTATCAACTTGTCATTGTTGTACTAAAAGTAGTGATATAAAAAACAAAGTGTTATCTGCTTTCCATTCCCCTGTAGAATTAGGTGGGGTGGGGGAAGGTACATGGGGAGCAGTTTGCTTATGTCCACAAGGATGTCCTTTGATTCCTCCTGAGAGATCTCAATGAAATTTTCATGGAGGTTCTCTGCAATCCTGATGGTTTCTAGGGAAGGCTGCCTTATTTCTTCCTCTGCGCTACGACACTTTCCCACACCAGTCCATGACTTCAGCAGCCACCCATTGCAGTATACAGGCTAGCTACATATAGGCCAGGTTGCCTTCAGAACGCCAGCAGCAGCTGTGCTCTCTGTGCCTTTGTTATCCTCAGGAGTGAGATATCAGCTAAAAGTCACCAATTCCTATGGAAAATAGTGCCAGTATTCAGTGCCATTGCCCTGTATTCATACCCATGGAAATAGGGGCTGAAATTCTATGCAACTTTTATGCAACTGAACAACTCCCTCCTCATTCCCCCCGCTCCACCCCCTATGGGCCATAGTCACCAGGGTTGGGACTGGAGACCAGTGCTATGCAGAGGTGGCTCCAAAGCTGTCTTGTTTAAAACTTTTAGGGGAGTAAGAGAAGAGAGCTATGAAATTTTTCACGTTCCATTGTGACTATAAATACAATAGTCCATTTCTGTGTTTTATCTGTAGCTGCTGCCTCTGCGGCCTCGAGGGAGGAGGAGAAAGAAGGATTCAGAAGAATATGTTCAGTGAGATACTGCAAGTCAGTGCTGCAACAGACCATGAACAGAGGACCTAGAGGGTGAATACTGAAGATAGTATGGAGGAGGAAAGAGTGGACAGGAGAGAGGCCCAGGAGTCCCCTCAGGAAGAGGAAAGGGGCATGAACCAGAACATAATGGGGCTTCTCCGGCACAAACACAAATGCTGAAGGCTCTTGTGGAGCTACAGGTTCAACAAGCACAGGCTCACCTCCCTTTGCAGTCAATGGAGAACTCCATTTTAGCACCACACCTCACCTCTCAACATTCCATGTGGCATCAAAGGCACATCCCTACCCCTACCATTCCAAGCCAGGGGACCGTAAGGACAACCCTAGCTTCACATACACTGACCTAGGAGAGCCATGATTGATGTATGTGTAGCCAAAATGAACTGAAATGGACAGGAATGTTCTTTTCCCTTGTAAAGTTCTGTTCCATTAATTTATTTCAGAAGTTGTTTTTATTGTATTTGTTTTTTAATTGCACATTGTTTTGGTTTGTTTTGTACTGGTTTTGGAACACAATAACATTCTATTTTGGGGAAATTGTCATCTTTATTACTTCACAACATATGCTGCAGAGATCCTACTGCTACACAAAGCACTCACTACTTTTTATCCTACAGGATGGCAGAACTCAGGATCAGTGACAAACACAGTGTAATAATCCTAAATGTACAGCAAGCACCACACAATTCCTAACCGGCCCCCAAAGTGCAGGGCCAGCTAGAGCACAGTAGACCACATTTCATTACTGTGGCTCACTATTAAACTGCTGTTTTCAAGGCCTCCACATAGCTCCACATTGAGCTCTTCTAATAGCCCCTGTGTCTGACTGGGCAAACTCAGCAAACAGCCTCTCCACACCACCTTGGCCTCACAGACACAATGCAGGACACAACAGGCAGCTATAACCATGTTTTATTAAAGTTTTATTTCTTTTTCATTCACTGGTTTGTTATTTAATGAATCCCAAGATCATTACAGAGTTGTGGTCCTAGTCATAGTCTAAGCCCTTTGATATATGTCATTGCAGAAAACTGATAACATTAAAAATAAATGGCCCAACAATATGCTGTCTCCATAGGAGGAGTAGAATTGTGTGTTCTTACCTGTAGTTCTGTTCTTTGCTCTCATAGGCAGGGGTGCTGGAAGTAGGGGTGCTGTGGGTGCTGCAGCACCCCCTGGTTTGAAGTGGTTTCCATCATATACAGGGTTTACAGTTTGGTTCAGTGGCTTTCAGCACCCCCACTAGACAAATTGTCCCAATGCCACTGCTTAAAGGGAGTTATGATTGGGTCATATTGTTCTACTGTAGTTTCCTCCCTCTTACACTTTAGAAGAAAGATGATTTTCATAGAATGTTCATCCATATAAGCATTTTTTGTATGCAGTGGGCTATTCAACTGAGAATACATCACTAAGGAATTGCATCTATTGTATGTTTAAATCAAACCAGTAATTCAGTATCTAAGTGACCAACATTTACAAGGTCTAACATCGTTTGTTTTTTTAATTGAAAATCTGCTGATTGTAGACGCATAAAGAAGAAAGGTAAGATATTTGAATAGTGTAATAGGCTCTGAATGTTAATTTATAATCCCTTTTATGAACTGTGGGGCTGTCAGGTGAAATTGTGACTTCATGAACCATCTTCTTTTTACAAGTGTATCTAACAAGCACATGCTAAATTTTAGAGCCAAAAAAATTATGCTTGAGGTTAAATATTTTAAATATTAGACTAATAAAGGGATAAACCTCTTTAAAGGACACTTAGATAAACTGATGTTCCTAAGGGTATGTCTACACTACGAAATTAGGTCGAATTAATAGAAGCCGGTTTTATAGAAATCGGTTGTATACAGCCGATTGTGTGTGTCCCCACATAAAATGCTCTAAGTGCTCTAGTCAGCGGACCGCGTCCACAGTACCGAGGCTAGCGTCGACTTCCGGAGCATTGCACTATGGGTAGCTATCCCACAGTTCCCGCAGTCTCTGCCACCCATTGGAATTCTGGGTTGAGATCCCAATGCCCGAATGATGCAAAACAGTGCCGCGGGGGGTTCTGGGTACATGTCATCAGGCCCCTCCCCCTCCGTCAGAGCAACGGCAGACAATAGATTCGGGCCTTTTTACCTGGGTTACCTGTGCAGACAACATACCACGGCAAGCATGGAGCCCGCTCAGCTCAGCTCACCGTCACCATATGTCATCTGGGTGCCAGCAGACGTGGGACTGCATTGCTACACAGCAGCAGCAGCTAACTGCCTTTTGGTGGTAGACGGTGCAGCATGACTGGTAGCCTTCATCGTCGATCTGGGTGCTGGCAGCCATGGGGCTGGCAGCCGTAGGGCTGCATTGCACCAGCCCTTGCCTTTTGGCAGTAGATGGTTTATTACGACTGGTAACCGTCCTCGTCGTACAGCAGTGGCTGTCGATCATGGGCACCTGGGCAGACATGTTCAGTCCAGCAGTGGCTGGAACTCTGTATGTCCCCCATCCCCCCAGTCATATTCTGCTGCCTTCACGATGATGATGATGATGGCTATCAGTCGTAGTATGCCATTTTCTGCCAAGTGCCCTGTTGGATCATCGCACATTAGCAGAATCTTCCCTGAGCAGCAGATCGTGCAATAGGCCTGAAGGCTACTGCCAAGCGCCCAGAAGATGCAGAGGGCTATCAGTCATGCTGCACCGTCGTCTTAACATGTAAAAAATAGATTTGTTCTGTATTCATTTGCTTCCCCCTCCCTCCGTCAAATCAACGGCCTGCTAAACTCAGGCTTTTGAGTTCAATCTTTGGGGGGGGCCATTCTGTGTGACAGTTGTTTGTGTTTCTCCCTGATGCACAGCCACCTTTGTTGATTTTAATTCCCTGTACCTGTACGCCATGTCGTCACTTGCCCCTCCCTCCCTCCCTCCCTCCCCTGGTCCGTCAGATACTAGTTTCGTGCCTTTTTTCAGACCAGACGCCATAGCTAGCACTGGGATCATGGAGCCCGCTCAGATCACCGCGGCAATTATGAGCACTATGAACACCACGCGCATTGTCCTGGAGTATATGCAGAGCCAGGACCAGCCGAGGAGGCGATTGCAGCGCGGCGACGAGAGTGATGAGGAAATTGACATGGACATAGACCTCTCACAAGGCACAGGCCCCAGCAATGTGGAAATCATGGTGTTACTGGGGCAGGTTCATGCCGTGGAACGCCGATTCTGGGCCCGGGAAACAAGCACAGACTGGTGGGACCGCATCGTGCTGCAGGTGTGGGACGATTCCCAGTGGCTGCGAAACTTTCGCATGCGTAAGGGCACTTTCATGGAACTTTGTGACTTGCTTTCCCCTGCCCTGAAGCGCCAGAATACCAGGATGAGAGCAGCCCTCACAGTTGAGAAGCGAGTGGCGATAGCCCTGTGGAAGCTTGCAACGCCAGACAGCTACCGGTCAGTCGGGAATCAATTTGGAGTGGGCAAATCTACTGTGGGGGCTGCTGTGATCCAAGTTGCCAGGGCAATGAAAGACCTGGTGATATCAAGGGTAGTGACTCTGGGAAACGTGCAGGACATAGTGGATGGCTTTGCTGCAATGGGATTCCCAAACTGTGGTGGGGCCATAGACGGAACCCATATCCCTATCTTGGCACCGGAGCACCAAGCCACCGAGTACATAAACCGCAAGGGGTACTTCTCAATGCTGCTGCAAGCCCTGGTGGATCACAAGGGACGTTTCACCAACATCAACGTGGGCTGGCCGGGAAGGGTACATGATGCTTGCGTCTTCAGGCACTCTGCTCTGTTTCGAAAGCTGGAGGAAGGGACTTTCTTCCCGGACCAGAAAATAACCGTTGGGGATGTTGAAATCCCTATCGTGATCCTGGGGGACCCAGCCTACCCCTTAATGCTATGGCTCATGAAGCCGTACACAGGCAGCCTGGACAGTAGTCAGGACCTGTTCAACTACAGGCTGAGCAAGTGCCGAATGGTGGTGGAATGTGCATTTGGGCGTTTAAAAGCGCGCTGGCACAGCTTACTGACTCGCTCAGACCTTAGCGAAAAGAATATCCCCATTGTTATTGCTGCTTGCTGTGCACTCCACAATATCTGTGAGAGTAAGGGGGAGACATTTATGGCAGGGTGGGAGGTTGAGGCAAATCGCCTGGCCGCTGATTACGCGCAGCCAGACACCAGGGCGGTTAGAGGAGCACAGCATGGCGTGGTGCGCATCAGAGAAGCTTTGAAAATGAGTTTTGTGACTGGCCAGGCTACGGTGTAAAACTTCTGTTTGTTTCTCCTTGATGAACCATCCGCCCCTCGGTTAACTCTACTTCCCTGTAAACCAACCACCCCACCCTCCCCCCTTCGAGCACCACTTGCAGAGGCAATGAAGTCATAGTTACTTCACATTCATGCATTGTTTATTCATTCATCACACAACTAGGGGGATAATTGCAAAGGTAGCCCGGGATGGGTGGGGGAGGAGGGAAGGAAAAGGACACACTGCAGTTTAAAACTTTAACTCTTATTGAAGGCCAGCCTTCTGATGCTAGGGCAATCATCTGGGGTGGAGTGATTGGGTGGCCGGAGGCCCTCCCACCGTGTTCTTGGGCGTCTGGGTGAGGAGGCTATGGAACCTGGGGAGGAGGGCTGTTGGTTACACAGGGGCTGTAGCGGCGGTCTCTGCTCCTGCTGCCTTTCCTGCAGCTCAACCATACGCTGGAGCATATCAGTTTGATGCTCCAGCAGCCGGAGCATCGACTCTTGCCTTCTGTCTGCAAGCTGACGCCACCTATCATCTTCAGCCCGCAACTTGCTCTGTTCATCCCGCGATTCAGCACGCCACCTCTCCTCTCGTTCATATTGGGCTTTTCTATAATCAGTAATTGACTGCCTCCACGCATTCTGCTGTGCTCTGTCAGCGTGGGAGGACATCTGTAGTTCTGTAAACATGTCATCACGTGTCCTTCGCTTTCTCTTTCTAATCTTCACTAGCCTCTGTGAAGGAGAAACATTTGCAGCTGGTGGAGGAGAAGGGAGAGGTGATTAAAGAAGACACATTTTAGAGAACAATGGGTACACTCTTTCACGTTCAATTTTGCTGTTCACATTACACAGCACATGTGCTTTCGTTACAAGGTCGCATTTTTCCTCTTATATTGAGGGCCTGCCGGTTTGGTGTGAGAGATCACTCACGCAGTGCCAGGCCACAGATTTCAGCTTGCAGGCAGCCATGGTAAGACACAGTCTTTTGGCTTTTTTAACCTTCTTAACATGTGGGAATGGTTTAAAACAGTAGTGCTCTCATTTCCCATACCAAGCACCCGTTGGGTTGGCCATTTAAAATGGGTTTGCAATGTAAAGGGAGGGGCTGCGGTTTCAGGGTTAACATACAGCACAAACCCAACTAATTCCCCTCCCCCACACCCAATTCTCTGGGATGATCACTTCACCCCTCCCCCCACCGCGTGGCTAACAGCGGGGAATATTTCTGTTCAGCAGAGCAGGAACGGGCACCTCTGAATGTCCCCTTAATAAAATTGCCCCATTTCAACCAGGTGAACGTGAATGATATCACTCTCCTGAGGATAACAAAGAGCGATCAGGAATGGATGTTGTCTGCATGCCAGCAAACAGCGGGACCATACGCTGCCATGCTTTGTTATGCAATGATTCCAGACTATGTGCTACTGGCCTGGCGTGGTAAAGTGTCCTACCATGGCGGACGGGATAAGGCAGCCCTCCCCAGAAACCTTTTGCAAAGGCTTTGGGAGTACATGAAGGAGAGCTTTCTGGAGATGTCCCTGGAGGATTTCCGCTCCATCCCCATACACGTTAACAGACTTTTCCAGTAGCTGTACTGGCCGCGATTGCCAGGGCAAATTAATCATTAATCATTAAACATGCTTGCTTTTAAACCATGTGTAATATTTACAAAGGTACACTCACCAGAGGTCCCTTGTGTGCCCTCAGGGTCTTCGGTGAGTTCGGGGGTTACTGGTTCCAGGTCCAGGGTGACAAACATATCCTGGCTGTTGGGGAAACCGGTTTCTCCGCTTCCTTGCGGCTGTGAGCTATCTACATTTCCTCCATCCTCCTCTTCCGAACCCTCTTCCCTGTGTGTTTCTCCAGTGAGGGAGTCATAGCACACGGTTGGGGTAGTGGTGGCTGCACCCCCTAGAATGGCTTGCAGCTCCGTGTAGAAGCGGCATGTTTGCGGCTCAGCCCCGGACCTTCCGTTTGCTTCTCTGGCTTTGTGGTAGGCTTGCCTTAGCTCCTTAATTTTCATGTGGCACTGCTGTGCGTCCCTATTATGGCCTCTTTCCTTCATGGCCTTGGAGACCTTTTCTAATATTTTGCCATTTCGTTTACTGCTTCGGAGTTCGGCCAGCACTGATTCATCTCCCCATATGGCGAGCAGATCCTGTACCTCCCGTTCTGTCCATGCTGGAGCTCTTTTGCGATGCTGGGACTCCATCACAGTTACCTGTGCTGATGAGTTCTGCGTGGTCACCTGTGCTCTCCACGCTGAGCAAACAGGAAATGAAATTCAAACGTTCGCGGGGCTTTTCCTGTCTACCTGGCCAGTGCATCTGAGTTGAGAGTGCTGTCCAGAGCGATCACAATGAAGCACTGTGGGATAGCTCCCGGAGGCCAATAACGTCGAATTCTGTCCACACTACCCCAATTCCGACCCCCTAAGGTCGATTTTATCGCTAATTCCCTCGTCGGAGGTGGAGTAAAGAAACCGGTTTAAAGGGCCCTTTAAGTCGAAAGAAAGGGCTTCGTCGTGTGAACGTGTCCAGGCTTAATTCGATTTAACGCGGCTAAAGTCGACCTAAACTCGTAGTGTAGACCAGGCCTAAGAGATATAAAATGGAAATGTAGTGTTTGCTGCACCACCCACTAGTATGAGAATACAAGAGAAACAGGCAAAATATTTTTTGAAGCTCACTTTGAGACTATTTGAATAACGGACATTAGAGAGACTGTAATATCATTTGTTTTACCAATCATCATCTCTATCCCATTCACAAATGAGTTTGTGTGGTGGTAAATCTGTTAATCCCAGGAAAATATCAAATACTAGACTTGCTTTCTCAACTGAGTACTTTGGTCTAAAAGGCTTTTATCCCTACCTATGAAAATTAGACATTTCATGATCTTTTGAATCAGTATGGTAGATACTGTCTCAAAGAAGGGTCAGGTAGTACAGTCCCTCTTCTGGCCAAACTCCCTATTGAGATCAGTGTCTAACTTCTGTTATTTATCATGACCTAAGAGGTAACTTTTATTGACAGTGGACCCATAACATATTACTGCAATGACCAAATCCTTCAGGCAAATAGTTTTTGACAGTGAGAGAGAGAAATAGCACCTCACTAAAATGTTCAATGGTTTCTTTATTTTAGGGCCAAGTTTTACCTCACACATTTCTTACTGGTGTATTTAATTCTGCAGGCTCTCAATCCTGCAATTGCTTTAGTGTGGGTAGACATCATACCCTATGGAGCACTGAGCTTAATGGGACTCGGCACAGGCATATGAATCTGCCCTCACTGATCACCCTTCAGGTACAGGGCCTACAATTTCTTTTCCCCTAAACTCCACCACCTTTTTTTTTTTTTTTTTTTTTTTTTGCATGATCGCTTCAGTGAACTGCATAGAAACCCCCCTTCCCTCCTACCCCTGATCCTACCTATATAGTAAAGGCTTAAATTCAGTGCTTTTGTTACACCTCCACAAACCTATTGAAGTTGAATGAGATCAGAATTTGGTCCTAAGATGTCAAGGAGTTTCAGTGATGTGGGAGGGTAATGTTTGTTTTTTTGTGGGGAGAGGAGCTGAGCATTTTCTGAGGTTGCAGCAGTAATAGGCTGAAATTCTTCTCTTGGTGTGTAACACTTTTATGTCCAGTTCAATCCTATAAAACAGAAGACATGTTTTAGAGAGTGAGATTTTCAGTACATTAAAACATTTAATTACATGGGTTGGTTAATTGAACCAGAAACTGCTTCAGAAATCTCTTTTCATCTTAAACCAAGCTCTGAACATTTGCGACAGCCCACAAGTCTCTAAACACTGACCACATTCACACATTTTTATGTGCAAAGGAATACACTTTTGTTTCTCAGTTTTTCTCATTTAAAAGAAGAGGGGGTCCTCTAGTGGTGAATTACAAGCTTTACTCAAGGCATGAGACGAGAAGATTTGACTCTAGCTGTTTGAACGTTGCAAATCAGGGTTCAGGAACATGCATTCAAACTGTAAACCATTGTTTGGCTTACCCATATTCATACCCATTGTTAAGTACAAGTCTCCAACATTTGTGTGAACAGATTTTGTTCTTCCAAAGGTGTGGGAGATTTCTGTTTTTCTTACCTCTATTTTCTGGAGAAGAAGTGTATGTATATTTAGAAGTGACCAAGAGTACTGCCATTTGGTAATCCTTATTCTCCTGCTGAAAAGAAAATTGCCACATAATCAGGGAGGAGAAGTAATATCATGTGGCTTATGTGACCAACCAAACAACATCAATGGCCAAATTAAACAGCTTCCGAAATGGTTAATTCAAAACTAACCACCAACTAGTTACAAATAACAAATACATTCACAAAAATGAGGATCAATTCACCAGTTTAAAAAAAAAAAAATTAAATTAGCAGTGAATGTTAGTTAGAATGAAGCATTTGACCAGCTCGTGATGTGACACAACTTGAAAGAACACAGTGTACTTCAAAAGGGCATTTATATAACAGGATGTGATTTGATGACTTTTGTTTGGTTACCTTATTAGCTGCACACAAACATCAGTCAAGTAGTTTTAAGCAGCCCTGGAGACGTCTCAGCTTTTTGCTCCTGACTTCTCAGAATATTTCCAGTTTTTCATTTATGCATGAACTTGGCTTCTTTTTGCTATTTCAATTTGTTTTTCTCTTTCTCCAGCCCCATTTCAGATTGCAGTTGTCTGCTAAGGAAGATGGGGACAGATGATAGGAGCCAGAAGCACAGTACTTTGCATGGAAGGCCATGGCTTCCTGTTTATTAGGGCTTGTTGGACAACAGTAATTACATTTTGTGAACAATGTTGAGGTTGCAACATTTGTGTTCATTTCTCATTCAAAATTTTAATGCAAAACAAGAGAGAGACAGACAGACCCCTCCACCCACCCCGGTATAGCTAAAAGCCCAGTTGTTGGGGTGTTCACCCATTATGCTGAAGACCCAGGTTCAAGTTCCTGCTCCAAATAAGGATATTAATTTCAAACTGGACCTGTAAAATCTTCCCAATGAAATTTTCATTGAAAAGATGCTTTTCTGTGAAAAGTTTCCATTTCAATTAATTGTAATTTTTCGATGTAAAAATGTTTAGTTGAAAAATTCCCAACCAGCTCCTTTGTTTATCTCGCTGGAATCTACAGATTTTGAAAGTGTTACTTTAATCTGTGTGCCTCAGTTTCCAGTCTATAAAATGGCAATAATAGTATTTCTTCTTCAAATGATTGCTCATATGCATTCCACAATAGGTGTGCATGCTCGCCACGTGCACCGTTGCCGGAAGTTTTTCCCCTAGCAGTACCCTGGAGTGGCGCCACTATGGTGCGTTATAAGGGGCGCTGTGTGCTCCCCTCACCCTCAGTTCCTTCTTGTCGCCAGTGAAGGTGCGTCAGAACTGCTCTGCTCCAGCTTTGCTGTAGCTTCCCTCTTGGACTCTGTTAGTTCATAGTAGCAACCGTGTTAGTCTGTATCCGCAAAAAGAACAGGAGTACTTGTGGCACCTTAGGCCTGGTCTACACTAGGCTTTTATGTCGAATTTAGCGCCGTTACATCGAATTAACCCTGCACCCGTCCACACCACGAAGCTATTTAGTTCGACATAGAGCTCTCTTAAATTCGACTTCTGTACTCCTCCAAAACGAGAGGAGTAGCGCTAAATTCGAAATGGCCATATCGAATTAGGCTAGGTGTGGATGGAAATCGACGGTAATAGCTCCGGGAGCTATCCCACAGTGCACCACTCTGTTGACGCTCTGGACAGCAGTCCGAGCTCGGATGCTCTGATCAGCCACACAGGAAAAGCCCCGGGAAAATTTGAATTCCTTTTCCTGTCTGGCCAGTTTGAATCTCATTCCCTGTTTGGACAGCGTGGCGAGCTCAGCAGCACTGGCAACGATGCAGAGCTCTCCAGCAGAGATGGTCATGCAATCTAATAGAAGGAGGGCCCCAGCATGGACTGATCGGGAAGTCTTGGATCTCATCGCTGTGTGGGGCGATGAGTCCGTGCTTTCAGAGCTGCGCTCCAAAAGACGGAATGCAAAGATCTACGAGAAGATCTCTAAAGCCATGGCAGAGAGAGGATACAGCCGGGATGCAACGCAGTGCCGCGTGAAAATCAAGGAGCTGAGACAAGGCTACCAAAAAACCAAAGAGGCAAACGGACGCTCCGGATCCCATCCCCACACATCCCGTTTCTACGAGGCACTGCATTCCATCCTAGGTGCGGCCGCCACCACTACCCCACCACTGACCGTGGACTCTGAGGATGGGATATTGTCCGCGGCAGGTTCCTCGTCGGACATGTTAGCGGACGGGGAAGATGAAGAAGGAGATGAGGAGGACGAGGCAGTCGACAGCGCTGGCACCGCTGATTTCCCCGACAGCCAGGAGCTCTTCATCACCCTTACCGAGATCCCCTACCAACCGTCCCCATCCCTTACCCCGGAGACAGAATCAGGGGAAGGATCAAGCAGTGAGTGCTTTAAATATCTAAACATTTATTTTTACAAGAACTAGAATATTTATAATATTAACAATGGCTGTTTATTAAAGTGCTTAAACATGTAAACAATTAACTGCAAAAAAACTGGAATATTTACAATCGTAACAAAGGGTTTTTCATGATTTGTCTGCCTTAGGCTCTTCACAATTTAGTCCCAAGTATTTAAAATTTTTTTTACAATGTCCGGTAAGTCATGATTATGCTGCCCAAGACGCTCCACTCTTTAGTCCCAGTGCACCTACGCGAAAATCCGGTCAATATGGCCGGGGATGGAGGCGAAATCCTCATAGGAGAACTCCTCGTAGGTCTCAAGAAGGTACATTTCCAGCCTGTTCATCAGGTTCCTGGGTAGGGCGATCTTATTGGGCCCTCCGTGGTAGGACACGTTACCGCGCCACGACACCATCAGATAGTCTGGTATCATTGCCCTGCAGAGCATAGCGGCAAACGGCCCTGGTTTCTGAAGGCTTTCTCGAAACATCCTTTCCCTCTGGGACTCCGAGATCCTCAGCAGGGTGATGTCGCTCATTACGCCCTGCTTTGAATTAGGGAGGGGAATGTTAGTATTGGGACTGCTTTACAGCCACGCGGTGGAGGGAGAGGGGCAGCATACAGGGATCTTTCCCTGGAACAGCCGCGAGGGGGTGGGACAGGGGCATAGTTCATGCTGTCCTGATTGCTGGCAGCAGAGACTGGCATTGCTTTCAATGTGAAAGGAGGCCAGTGCTACTAGTACAGTTTTAAGCAGCCAGAAGTCTACGGCTTACCATGATTGCACGCTACAGAAGTTCAGGTGTCCTGCCACGCTTCTCAGATAACTGCAAGACCACTGCAGGACCCCAGGCACTGAAGGCGATGGCCGAAAATTCGACCTTGTCCTGAGTGCGCATGTGAGAGGTGCAGTGCATGGTCTTGTTCACAGAGAAAGACTAGGTTCTTTGTACACAACTTCATTTATCTGTCTCAGGAATTCACTCCATTTTTCCCATTCACACAGACACATCTGCGACTGTCTCCCAACCCAGCCTGTCAGCACACTCCCAGAGGCTAGCGCAGATTAGGAGGAGGAAGAAGAAGACGCGGGAGGACATGTTCTCAGAACTAATGAGCTGTTCCCGAGCCCAGGCAGCCCAGCAGACACAGTGGAGGGAGAACTTGTCCCAAATGCACCGAGCAGTCATGGAACGGGAGGAGAGGTGGCGTCAGGAGGACCAGCAGGCTACTGAAAAGCTGCTTGGACTTCTGAGGGAGCAAACGGACACGCTCCGGCGCCTTGTGGATGTTCTGCAAGACCGGAGGCAGGAGGACAGAGCCCCGCTGCGGTCTATCTCTAACCGCCCTCCCCCGCCACCAAGTCCCACACCCCCCTCACCCAAAGTACAAAGAAGGAGGGGCGGCAAGGGCCGTTAAAACTTTCAGTCAACCCCTGCAGACTGCTCTAGCACTAGAAGGCTCTCATTCCCCAAAATTTTAAAAGTCCTTTCCTACACACCTCACAGAAGCCCCCGTGCAAGTTTCAACCCCCACGTTTCATGTGTGGTTCATAATAAAATATTCGTTTCTGTTAATTACTGTTTCCATGATTTTATTTTGGAGGAGAGTCTGTCTGAACGAGGGGAAGGGGCATGGTAATTGGACAGGACAGTCACCTTTACCAGGGTACAGAGGCGGGGTCAGGTCCAGGATCAGGACACATACCCAGTGCAGTGACTAGTGACCCTGTTCAATCTGGGAGGTGGTTTTCGTGTTCTGGGGGGGGGGGGGTTGCTCTGTGACTTTGTGGCGGGGGAGGGCAGTTACAGATCTAATGCATCACAGAGCCCCGCAGCAGGGGAGCTGTAACCCTCCTCCCCCTGCCAGACAGTCACATAGCCGACACATACACGCTGTCCCGCCCAGGAGGGCTGGCAGGCTCTGTTGAAACAACCAGTCCACCACTGCGGAACCCGTCATTCCTGGAGTTTAGAAGCATCATTTGCATCACAACAGTAAACCCGCACCCCGCCACAGTCTGCGTCCCAGGTTTAAAACATTCCCGCGAAAACAGTAATAAAGACAACGGTGTTCATTAACAAAACAGAACAGATTTTATTTTTTGGGAAGGGGGTGAAGGGGGTATGTAACTGGAGAGGATAGTCAACGGTAACTGGGTAAAGAAACGGTGGCAAGTTCAGGTTCTGAGTCCACAAACTTAAAATTCACTGGTGACCCTGCTCAGTCTGGAAACTGTCTTTCAAAGCCTCCCGGATGCACAGTGCGTCCCGCTGGGCTCTTCTAATCTCCCGGCTGTCTGGCTGGGAGTAATCAGCAGCCAGGCGATTTGCCTCAACCTCCCACCCCACCATAAAGGTCTCCCCCTTGCTCTCACAGAGATTGTGGAGCACACAGCAAGCTGCAATAACAATGGGGATATTGGTTTCGCTGAGATCACAGCGAGTCAGTAAGCTTCTCCATCTCCCCTTGAGACGGCCAAAAGCACACTCCACCACCATTCTGCACTTGCTGAGCCGGTAGTTGAACAGTTCTTTTTCTGTGTCCAGGGCGCCAGTATAGGGCTTCATGAGCCAGGGCATTAGCGGGTATGCTGGGTCCCCGAGGATCACTGTAGGCATCTCCACATCCCCAAGAGTTATTTTGTGGTCCGGGAAGTAAATACCTTCCTGCAGCCTTCTAAACAGACCAGAGTTCCTGAACACGCGAGCGTCATGAACCTTGCCCGGCCATCCAACGTTGATGTTAGTAAAACGTCCCTTATGGTCCACCAGTGCTTGCAGCACCATTGAAAAGTAGCCCTTTCGGTTGATGTACTGGCTGGCCTGGTGGTCCGGTCCCAGGATAGGGATGTGAGTCCCATCTATAGCCCCACCGCAGTTTGGGAATCCCATCGCGGCGAAGCCATCTATGATGGCCTGCGCGTTTCCCAGGGTCACTACCTTTGACAGCAGTACCTTCACGATTGCCTTGGCTACTTGCATGACAACAACCCCCACGGTAGACTTGCCCACGCCAAACTGGTTCGCGACTGACCGGTAGCTGTCCGGCGTTGCGAGCTTCCAGAGGGCTATGGCCACTCGCTTCTGGACAGTCAGGGCTGCTCGCATCCGGGTGTCCTTGCGCTTCAGGGCAGGGGACAGCAACTCACAAAGTTCGAGGAAAGTCCCCTTCCGCATGCGAAAGTTTCGCAGCCACTGGGATTCATCCCAGACCTGAAGCACTATGCGGTCCCACCAGTCCGTGCTTGTTTCACGGGCCCAGAATCGCCGTTCCACAGTATCCACAAGACCCATTGCCACCGTGATGTCCTCGGCACTGGGTGTCGTGGTTTCAGACAGGCGTGTGCTACTCTCGGAGTTCAGGTCCTGACCCCGGTGCCGTAGCCTCCTCGCCTGATTTCTCTCTATCTGCCTCAGTGAAAGGTCGATGATGAGCTGCGATGCGTTGACAACGGCCACAACTGCAGCGATGGTCACAGCGGGATCCATGCTCGCAGTGCTGTGGCGTCCGCGCTGTCACTGACCAGAAAAGTGCGCGAACTGATTTCCCGCCGGCGCTTTCAGGGAGGGAGGGCGGGAGTGACGGTTGGATGACGACAGTTACCCAAAAGCACCCTCGACACATTTTTTTACCCAGAAGGCAATGGCGGCTCGACCCAGAATTCCAATGGGCAGCGGGGACTGCGGGAACTGTGGGATAGCTGCCCACAGTGCACCGCTTCCAATGTCGACGCTTGCCCCGTTAGTGTGGACTGACAAAGTCGAATTACTGTCCTTAGTGTGGACACACACGTTCGACTTTGTAATATCGACTCCACATATTCGATTTAACTAAAATCGAACTACTCTCGTAGTGTAGACATACCCTTAGAGACTAACACATTTATTAGAGCATAAGCTTTCGTGGGCTACAGCGTCCGAAGAAGTGGGCTGTAGCCCACGAAAGCTTATGCTCTAATAAATTTGTTAGTCTCTAAGGTGCCACAAGTACTCCTGTTCTTTTTGTTAGTTCATAGTTAGTAGTACCTGTAGTTGAAAAGTAGTTAGTTTAGTGTGCCCAGGTCGGGGCATGCCCCGTGCCCTGGACTTTAAGTCATGCAACACTTGCAAGCAGCCGATGCCCGTGAGTGATCCACACACGGACTGTTTCCGCTGTCTGGGGGAAACCCATCTCAGCAATCACTGCAAGATTTGCAGATCCTTCAAACTTCGCACCAAGAAGGAGCGGGACATTCGGCTCAGAGCCATTTTGATGGAGTCGGCCCTGACCCAGACACCGCTGTGCCACTCCAAGTTGGCACCAAGCACCACGGCATCGGTGCGCAGCGACCCTTCGGTGCCCTCCACCAGTGGGCACCACTCCCTGTCCACGGGACACTCTAAAAAGGCAAAAAAAAGGTCTTCTCTGCTGAGGCACCAGAGCAAGACCGGGGGAAAGACTATACCCCCGTTGGGCAGCTCTCGGTCCCCATCAACCTCCCGGCCTCTGACTCAAGTTGAGCAGAGTAGCCTGGCCCATTCTGAGCCGACCTCCCCGGACGTTTGGGTGCCCTCCACGCCGGAGGCCCTGAAAGCGGCCTGAGACATTATGTCTCTGCTGGTACTGGGGGCACCACCGCCATTGGCTCCCCGGTCCAGAGGCAAGACACTGCTTAGATCCCCACAGTCACCACCTGGATGGTACCGTTCATGGTCTAGGGACGGTTCCTGACACCGTTTCCCGCTCAGCGACCGCCCTGTGCACAGTCCGCTCCGGTCCCTGTCGACCCCCACCAGGTTGTCTGGCTGGGTACCGACTGGCAGGGGTTCCAGGCACTGCTCTGCCTCGATGGACCGTAGACCTCGCAAGGAGAGCATGCCCTGTCGAGACCGGGACAGATGGCAGCGGAGGTCCTTGTCTCCGAGAGGTTACTGTAGCCCTTTGCAGTATGGGCATTGACACCATTCCCGTTCTTCGTCTCACTCGAGGTCCCCACCGCGGCACTGCTCCCGCAGTCCCAGGCGTTGATCGCTGGCACCTCGCCATCGCGGATCCGCCCGTTGGAGCCAGTCATGGACCAGCTGCTACCGGCGGTACTCCTGCTCCTCCACACCAGGATCACAGTCTCATAGTTGGCACTGTTCCCGATGCTACCGCTCGTCCCGGGATAGCGGCAGATCATATGCTAGCCTGGCCTCCCTTCGCTGTCGTCAGTGAATGGGCCAAGCTAGTCAGGCTGAACAGCTTGCTCCGCCATGGCACCAGGCTCCTTTGCTGGCACCATGTGTACCAATGGGCCCCGTGGCCCCTGACGCAGCCCCCAGGGGTGGCTCGCTCAGTGGCTGGAGCCTCGGAGAGACCATCGGCATCCCTTTCTCAACCTCCCAGGAAGGAGTCAGTGAAGCGTTCATCCCCAGTTCCGCGCCCGGAGGGGGACCAAGTGGTAGGACCTGAGGCACCGGTGGGGATGCAGAGTACTGCACCCACATCCTCATCCTCCCCGGATGAGGCGATCACGGCCCCTCCTCCGCCTGTCCTGCAGGAGGACTCTAAAGCCCACCAGGAACTGTTGAAAAGGGTGGCATCAAGCCTCAACCTTCAAGCTGAGGAGGTGGAGGAACCCTTGAACTCCCTCTTCAACGTCCTCTTGGCTTGGGCACCGGGCTGGGTGGCTCTCCTACTCCATGAAGGGGTGGCAAAGATTTCAAACGCCTTGTGGCAAACCCTGGCTTCCTTGCCTCCCATCTCTAAGAGGGCAGAACGGAATACCTGTATACCCATTCTGCCCCCAACTCCCTTGTGGTCAAGTCGGTCAACCATAGGGAGAGGCAGCTTTGGCTGCAGCAGATATGGCTGCAAGGTCTATAGCCTCTTTGGTGTCCATGAGGAGGGCGTCGTGGCTCCTGCTGTCTGGGTTGTCCAGCGAGGCACAGAACTCCTTACAGGACCTTCCGTTTGATGGCAAGGCCCTGTTTGCGGAACAGATGGACATGAAATTACACAGCCTGAAAGATTCCCACACAACACTAAAGACCCTTGGCCTCTATGTCCCGGACCCAGCCAGGACCAAGTTTAAACCACAGCACGTTCCCACCCAGGCCACCCACTCTAAATACGAGCCCCCTGATAAAAAGTCAAGGGACTATAAAAAACACCTGCAACAACAATCCTGGTCTGCGCCCCAACCTGGGCCCTCCAAGGGTAAACAGGCGGGAAAGCATCAGTTTTGACGGGACGCCTGAGGGCAACTTACCAGTTCATACCAGGGATCCACCTGCAATACAGCTTCCCTTCTCCAACCGGTTGTGTGCTTTTCTCCCGGAGTGGTCGTGGCTGACCTCTGACCAATGAGTCCTCAATACCGTCTCCCGGGGCTACACCCTCCAGTTTACCTCTACCCCACTCACCCACCCTCCATCCCCGTCCCTCCTCAGGGACCCCTCTCACGAGACCTGCTTGAGCAGGAGGTGAGGCGGCTCCTTGGCCTAGAAGCAGTGGAGGTGATACCAGCGCAGTTCAGATGCAAGGTGTTTTACTCCCGCTACTTCCTTATCCCGAAGGCCAAAGGGGTGCTCAGGCCCCTCCTGGACCTGCGAGGCCTGAACCACTACATGCTAAAGCTCAAGTTTCACATGGTCTCTCTGGCTTCCATCATCCCCTCCCTGGATCCTGGGGACTGGTACACCACCCTCGATCTGCAGGACGCATACTTCCACATTCATATATTCGAGGAACACAGGCATTTCCTCCGTTTCATGGTTGGGCAGGAGCACTACCAATTTACTGTCCTCCCATTTGGCCTGTCCACTGCTCCCAGGGTATTCACAAAGCGTATGTCTGTGGTAGCGGCCTACCTCAGATGTCAGGGAAAGACCTGGACCCCCCCCCCCCATCTCGACAACTGGCTGGTCAAGGGCAGCTCCCGGTCACAGGTGCGGGATCACATGGCACTCCTCCTGTCCACATGCGCCACTCTGGGCCTGTTGGTAAACGACACCAAGTCCACATTAGTCCCGGTGCAGCACATAGACTTCATTGAGGCAATTCTGGACACTATGTCAGCCAGGGTCTCCCTCCCACTGGACAGGTTCGAAGCCCTAAGGGAGCTCATCAGTACAGTCCCAAAGTTCCCTGTGACCACAGCCAGAGCATGCCTCCAGCTCCTGGGTCATATGTCGGCGTGCACGTATGTGGTTCACCACGCCAGACTCAGGATGCCATCCCTCCAGCTCTGGTTGGCCTTGGTATTCTCCCAATCCAGAGACAGGATGGACAAAGTCCTCACTGTGCCCAAACCAGTGATCGCCTCTCTGCGATGGTGGTCCTCCCCGGGGAACATGCTCCAAGGGGTCCCGTTGAGGGGTCGACCACTGTCCGTGGAACTGGTATCCGACGCATCAGACCTGGGAGGGGGAACCCATGTGGGGAACGTTCAGACCCAAGGTCTATGGTCCGCGCAGGACCTTGCCTTGCATATAAATGTCAAGGAGCTCAGGGCGGTCCGTCTGGCATGCGTGGCCTTCCGCTCACACCTGGAGGGCAGCGTGGTCAGGTTTCTCATGGACAACATGGCCTCAATGTTCTACATCAACAGGCAAGGTGGGGCCCGTTCCTCAGCCTTCTGCCAGGAAGCCCTCAGCCTGTGGGACTTCTGCATAGCCCACGATATTTGCCTGGAAGCCCACCACTTACCGGGCGCCCGGAATTCTCGGGTGGATCGCCTAAGCCAAGACTTCTCCTCTCAGCACAAGTGGTCACTACACCCAGAGGTGGTGCACAGGAACTTCCAAATGTGGGGAACTCCCCAGGTGGACCTGTTCGCGACACAGCAGAGCCGTCGGTGTCCCCGCTTCTGCTCCGGGGGGGTTGGGTGTGGGCACCATCTCCGATGCCTTCCTTCTCTCCTGGTCGGGCCAGCTTTTCTATGCCTTTCCCCCAATCCCACTGATTGGCAAGGTCTTAGAAAAGATAAAAACGGACAGGACCCAGGTCCTCCTGATTGCCTCGGGATGGCCTAGGTAACATTGGTACGGGACTCTCACGAGCCTGGCAGTCGCCCAGCTATGGCCGTTGCCATCCAGCCTGGACCTGCTATCCCAGGACCAGGGCTGTCTCCTCCACCCCAGTCGAGAAGCACTCCACCTCACGGCGTGGCTGCTCAATGTTCAGGCCGGGAGGAGAGGACTTGCTTGGAAGGGGTTCAGCGCATCCTCCTGGAAAGCAGAGGGCCCTCCACACGTTGGGCCTACCTGGCAAAGTGGTCTCGGTTTTCCTGGTGGGCAGCTGATCGGGGCATTTCGCCTGTGGCTGCTCCGATTCAGCATATTTTAGACTACCTCCTTCACTTGAGAGCCCAAGGCCTAACACCCTCGTTCGTCAAGGTGCACTTGGCAGCCATATCGGCCTTCCACCCACTGGTGCAGGGCCACACAGTGTTCTCCCATGCCATGACTGGCGGATTCCTTAAGGGTTTGGATAGTCTCTTCCCATATGTTAGGCCCCCAGTCCCGCAGTGGGACCTGAACTTGGTGCTGACCAGGTTGATGGGTCCCTCATTTGAACCACTAGCTACATGCTCCTGGTCGCACCTCTGATGGAAGGTAGCCTTCCTGGTGGTGATCACATCTGCTAGACGGGTCTCAGAGCTCCGGCCCTGATCTCTGAACCCCCAGTACATGATGTTCCATAAGGATAAGGTCCAGCTCCGACCACATCCTTTGTTCCTCCCCAAGGACATTTTCCTGCTGGTGCTCTGTCCCAAACCCCACACATCCAGTGCAGAGCGCTGTCTCACATGCTGGATGTGAGATGGGCTCTGGATTTTTACCTGGAACGTACAAAACCGTTCAGGAAGTCCTCGCATGAGAGGCCGGCCGATCTCCACTCAGAGGCTCTCCAACTGGATCACTTCGTGTATTCGTATCTGTTACGACCTGGCGGGAGTCCCCCCGCCGTCGATTGTGAGGACACACTCGACTAGGGCGCAAGCCTCATTGGCTGCATTTCTGGCCCATCCAGGACATTTGTAGGGCTGCCACATGGTCTTTGGTTCACACGTTCGCCTTGCATTATGCAATCATCTCCCAAACTAGGGAGGACACCAGGTTTGGCAGGACTGTACTCTGTTCTGAGTCTCTGTGAACTCCTGCCCACCTCCAACAGATATAGTTTGGAATCACCTATTGTGGAATGCACATGAGTAATCACTCGAAGAAGAAAAGACAGTTACCTTTTCCGTAACTGGTGTTCTTCGAGAAGTGTTGCTCATGTCCATTCCACATCCTGCTCTCCTTCCCCTCTGTCGGAGTTGTTTGGCAAGAAGGAACTGAGGGTGGGGGGAGCATGCAGCGCCCCTTTTACCGCGCCATAGCGGCGCCACTCCAGGGGTTGCTATTGGCGCTCCCCTATGGGTACTGCTAGGGGAAAAACTTCCAGCACTGGTGCACGTGGCAAGCACGCACACCTATTGTGGAATGGACATGAGCAACACATCTCAAAGAACGCCAGTTATGGAAAAGATAACTGTCTTTTCCCTACCGCATAGAGAAAATCCCAGATTAACCAATGTGCCTTGGGTGTACTTGCACAGGGTCCCTATCTGATTGGGGGCCCCAACTACCAGATTTTGGTGGGTGGAATGGCAACCTGGCACACTGGGTTGCAACACCGCTCAAGTTTGGCCTGGCTGCCCCAATGTCATGATGTGGGGGAGGGCACTGGGCCAAATTTGAATCTAGGTGTGTGGATGGAGGCAATTTCTATAGTGCACAGGACCTCAAAATTCTTTAACCCAGCCACTGTATAGGGATGTTGTGAAGATAAATGCATTAAAGATTATGAAGGGTTCAGATACTTTGGTAAAGGTGGAATGTATAATTACCTCAAATATATAAGTAGGTAGGAAAAGATAAGAAATGTACTGAATAAAATTATTCCATAAATTGTTTCTCAAGCCTCTTGAAGTGCTTTAAAGAATAATTTTGCTGAGTCTGTAAGAGACTTTGGAGCTTTTTCCAGAGATTGTCTGAACAGTCGACCATTGAATGGAACCTAAAGTAGATTACAGTACAAAGCACAGCCTGTGTCTGGGGTTCTGGGACCATGATACAAAATTCCAGAGTACTGGAGAGGAGGAAGCAAGCTGTGATCCAGGCTTTGTCTCAGGCAGCATTACAAATGGAGGACAGAGCTGTCCTGATAGTGCAAAGCTGGCTTCTGAGCTCTCTTTCAGTTTTTTTCTTAGAAAGGGTTTTTCCAGGGTGAGGGATAATGATAATCTGGTGATGCTGTGCCCTCCTTTGTTGCAACTGAAAGGCTGTCAATGAGCATTCTCAACCTCACCACATGTTTCAGTAACACATACAGCAATACTTCATAACTTCACATACAGTGATAGCACATACAATCCAACAGGATATTAATGTTCAACAAATCCAGACTTTTAAAATGATATCTCATAAGGTATACTTGGTACAAAACATATCATAATTATATGAGAGTAGTAAATATGGGGGTTCCAGGATGCTACTTTGAGGTACAGAGTGTCACACAACCACCTCCCATATTTTTGAACCATTCCTTTACAGTAGGATTGTTTTCCCTTTTTCAGCGGGAGGCTACCAGTCACCTAGCGGCTACTAGCAGATGAGAGATTAATTCTTCATTTCCTTTTGCATGACCATTTCCACTAGAAAGGCCCAGGAGGATTACCCAAGGATCATGTGGTAATAAATATTCAATAATTTGTAATATGGGATTACGAATTGCATTCCAGTACTCTTTTATGGCTGGACATGTCCACCATATATGCATGAATCTCCTCTTTCTTCACTATTATGTTTAACCTGTCTGGTGTGAGGTACCATTGAAACTATACCTTAAAGAAATTTTGTTTTATTGTGCTTGTGATGGGGTGTACCAACCCCATACTGGCAATGCAGGAGTTAACCAACTGCTTTGGGTCCAAGAGGCCACACCCCCATACCCCTGCTGGGCATGCTCCCATAGGAGGGAGCATATAAAAGGAAGCAGCTCAGTTCAGTCTGGGCTGGCTGAGGAGGAGAGTGATTGTATACTGCAGGCTACTGCTTAGAAGCCACTAGGGCTCCAGACTGCCAATACCAAGCACCCTGACTATGCCATGGGAAACCAGTTGATCATGAGGACCAAAGGGGATGACAAGCCAGTACCAGCCAAGGAGATACCAGAGCTGGAACAAAGGGCAAGAAGCAACCCAGGAGATGTGCTGGGGGAATATGGATACTTGAGCCCTGTAACAGGGTAACTGGTTTCAAGGGGCCCCAGGTCGGAATCTGGTGGAGTAGGGTCAGTCCAGGTTCCACTAACCTCTCTGCACTTGCCACCAGGCAATACTGCCACCAGAAGAGGTGGCCCCATAGACTCTTGCTGCTAGGTGATACTGCTGGCAACGGAGGCAGCCCCCTGAGACTCTCGCCACTGGGCAACCCAGCCACCAGAGAGGTGCCCCCCCCCAAGTCTCTCGGTGTTGGGCAACGCTGCAGCCACGAGGGGCAACCCCATATACTCTTGCCCATCGGGCAATACAGCTGCTGAAGTAAATGGCCCCTTTTTTTGGACTCTCACTGCTGCGGGATGCTGCTGCTGATGTAAAGGGACCCTCCTTGGACGCCCGCAGACCCCTCGACAGTACTACAAAGTAAGATTGCTGGTTCTTCCTTCCAGATCAAACCCCACTACTCTGGAGTAATTTGTTTGTCCAGGTCCTTTTCCCAGCATGTCGTATATGGACAACTTTTGTGAGGAAAGTTGTCTGCAAATATTGATATTAATTAGTTACTTTTTGTTTCCTAATTGACCAGATACTATTGCTTCTATTAAAGTTAGCTTTCTCTAAAACAGATTTTCTAGAAGGTTGTGAAACATAACACCTAACTTGAAAATGCTGTTACCAGGGGAGAATGAGTCAGCTGAAGGTAATTTTGATCTCTAAATAAGGCTATATCTACACTAGCGACTTTACAGCAGCACAGCTGTACCGATGCAGCTGTGCCGCTGTATGATCTCCTGTGTACCGCACTATGCTGATGGGAGACAGCTCTCCCGTCTACATAATTAAACCACCCCCAACAAGTGGCAGTAGCTATGTCAGCAGAGGAGCATCTCCCGCTGACATAACACTGTCCACAACGGCGCTTCTGTTGGCGTAACTTATGTCATTCAGAGAGGTGCACCCTGGCAACACAAGTTATACCGGCAAAAGTGCTAGTGTAGACATAAACTTTTCTAACTTTTCTAGGTTATTTGCTGAATAGCTGGCCAACCATTTGTATTCCATGTGTCTCCCGATCTTTGAAGTTCTCGGGTTCTTGATTTGGGTTAAGACTTGGATTGTTTACAATGAGCGTCATTGGTGAGGGAAAAGAAATTATTTTATGTCTAGCTCTATCTCACACCCATAGAGTAGCCTTCAGTAAAGGATGTGTGTGAATTTCTGGTGGATGTGATTTTTGTTTTTAAATCCATGGTAGTGTAGCAATGTTTACACTGCAACAATTTTCTTATTCTTGTTTGTTTGGGTTAGAACACTACTGCTTCTAGTTGACTGGCTTGATAGTACTGTGGAATATTTAGAACAGTTAATGGGTCTGTACAAAGTATCTGCATTCACTCTTGGTCTTTCCTATTCTATATTTTATTCTATTTTCCTATCTCTATTATCCTCTATTTTATTCTATATACATTCTAACACCCTCTGTATTCCTGCTATGGTTTTATCTGATATGATTACAGGAAGAGTTTGAAACAATAAAGCTTTCCTTGGCAAAATGTTCACTTTGGCTGTGTCTGTTCTTCTCAACCAAGAAACAACACAATTCCTTTTTAAAAACATGAATTAATCTATGTGAGGGTTATCTGGCAAAAAAGTGTTTCATGTGCATGTACTTTTCTCAAGACTTTTTTTTTTTTTTTTTTTTTTTTTCTTCTGCTGATTTTCAGGCTTCAATCTGTTTTGGTATCAGGACATGAAATCTGATTTTTAACTCTATGGACCCCAAAAGCTTAGGAAAATTACTCAAAGTATATTCAACTTCACATCATCTAAAATAACTCTTAATACCATGCAGTGTTTTAGATCATAGCATTTCCATAAAAGAGGCAGTAACAAAGGTTAATTTATTTGTAACACGGAATTCCTAAGTAGTATGTCTCCTTTTTGCTCAGTTTCCCTCTTGGACAATTCCTCTCCTTGATAGTTGTAGACTGTAATTATATAGCCACATAAGTCATTTTTGGCCAACTATGTGTATTTAGTTCTTTTTAATTTTTCCTTATAAGTCACTTGCTCAGAGTAAGTGCACAAAATATTAAATAACATGAATATGTCTCTGTTCTTTGTGCTGGGTAACTTATGTGGTTCTGAAGCGGTGTCAGATTTTTCCCATCTATTTTTTGGTAGCACTGAGCAAAGTATGGACAGTTTTTTCCTGTGGTAGATCTGATGCTCTTGATTTCTGACACCTCCTGAGAGGATCCATGCAGATCATGGTAGAAAAAAAACTTCTTCTAGCTTTTAAGAACAGGGGAAATGAGGATTTTCAAAGATTGAGTATATATTTGGCTCTAAGCACGAGCCTATTGCCTGTCATGCTGACCAATATTATCTCATTGTTTCTTTGTGCTCCCCGTCAGTCTATCTGTAATGTATTCACCTGTTTCACTTGTCTTATACCTAGATTGTAAGCTCTTGTGACAGACCCAGACCAGTGGGGTACAGGAGTCTGGTAGAGGGCAAATATACTGGTCACTGGATGAGTAGTTTTCTGTTCCCTAAATGGCCAGAGCAGGGGCTGCACTAGAGTAATCAGGAACCTGCTAGAACCAGTTAAGGCAGGCAGGCTAATTAGGACACCTGGAGCCAATTAAGAAGAAGCTGCTAGAATCAATTAAGGCAGGCTAATCAGGGCACCTGGGTTTTAAAAAGGAGCTCACTTCAGTTTGTGGTGGGAGTGTGAGGAGCTGGGAGTAAGAGGTGCAAGGAGCTGAGAGTGTGTGCTGCTGGAGGACTGAGGAGCACAAGCGTTATCTGACACCAGGAGAAAGGTCCTGTGGTGAGAATAAGGAAGGTGATTGGAGGAGGCCATGGGGAAGTAGCCCAGGGAGTTGTAGCTGTCATGCAGCTGTTACAGGAGGCACTATAGACAGCTGCAGTCCACAGGGCCCTGGGCTGGAACCTGGAGTAGAGGGCGGGCCCAGGTTCCCCCCAAACCTCCCAATTGACCTGGACTGTGGGTTCTCCCAGAGGGGAAGGTCTCTGGGCTGTTCCCCAACCCACATGGTGAATCTCTGAGGCAAGAAAATCCGCCAATAAGCGCAGGACCCACCAAGATAGAGGAGGAACTTTGTCACACTCTTTAGAGCAGACATTTTTTTGTTTTAATTGTACAGTGCCTAGCACAATGGAGTCCTGGTCTATGCCTGAATCTCCTATATGCGATTACAATACAGTTAATAAATAACAGCATTCCACTGGGATGAAATGTGTAAAATGATGGCACATTTCATGTAAAAAGTGAAGCTGGCAGATTATCTGCTTTCAGTACCCACCACCCACCTAAAATGTGTGTTGTGGGGGGGAGGGGGTGTAAAGACCCACTGATTGACATTTTGTGATTTTTTTTTTTTCCTTATTTTGCTCTAAACAAGAAGCAGCTTTTATCAGGGGAAATAATTAGATTTCATGAAAGATGCAGAAAATATAAAAAATGATGCAAATGAAAAGCCTTTTTGTTTGTATCAAATGGGGAAAAAAAATTCACTTTGAAAATATTTTCATCTAATTGGTGAACCTGTGCATCATTTGGTCATGAAAAATTGCAGAAAACAAGAAATCACATAGCTCTAATGAAGTTCACATGTTTGGGGGCAGGGGCGGAAAGAAACACTTTGCAGTTTTCATTTGTGTCTGGGTGTTCAGGTTAGGTTATAAGTTATGGGAAGGATAGTGAGATACAAATAGTTTGATGTTCCTATGCTTTCGGCAAAATATAAATGCTTTGTCTTAAAAGAACCAAAAGAAATGCATAGTTAATGAATCGCTACTTGAAAAGTGTTGTTGCAAAATGTCTTGGGGCCTGAAGGTTATCAGATAAAAACTATGGGAAGTGAAGGGTTTATATAACAAATGATTTCAGGTGATGATCCCTCACTCTTTATATAGGGACATTTTTACTCAGTTCAAAGGTGACTCAGTACTTTTGTATAAATTATCTCTTCCTTTTCAGCTAGCTGAGTGCTCCTGCTGCTGGGCACGGAAGAAACCTCTGCAAGGGCACAGCTGTTCATGGAAGGATTAAGGTAACACAGAATGATTTAGTGTCTTTGCTGTAAAAGAGAAGTTCATTTGTCATATTAAAAGGAATTCAGAGCAGAACTTAATTCTGTTAATAAAATATCTTCTTGCTGAAAACCTAGTTTAGGCTTTTCGTGCATATGGTACCATTTATTAATCTATAACATTAGACTGCCATATATATATCAATTTTTAGATTATTTTTCTACAATGCTTGAAGAGTTTTGGCTGCAAAATGGAAAGCAAATCCAAAATATTCATCAATTATCCATCAGCATCAAGGCAGAATCAGACTGCGTTTTGAGAGAGCATGTCAAATACAGTATCTATAGTCTTTGACCGATCCTTGATCAAATTAAATTCTACACAGGGACTTGGGTTCAAAGTTCTTGATTTGAATAAAATACCCAAATTCTCACTCTCAGCTGGGTAATAGCTAAGCCTGAGAAGTTTCACTATGCATGATAGACCCATCTGTTAAATACACACACGTGTATGTATGCTGGTCATCGTTAAAAACTTGTCATTTCCATTAGATACCTCAGTGTGTGCACTATTCTCTATACTTCATAGCAAGCTGAACTGAAATTCTGAGGCATTTACATTTTAAAAACAAATATCAAAAATTAGTACAATCAGCCAGTGGCCCAGGTGTTGATTTTGATATTGAATTCAATTTATCATTGCTGTCTTCACATTTTCAACATTTGATATGCCACAGATGTTTGTCCTGACAGTGCCTAGCTGCATTGTATACCTTGTCGGGGGGGAAAAGCTGGAGAATCTGGTGGCTGGGGCTTTTGGCACCTGGGGAAATGATGGAGGCAGTTATCAGTTGTCAAGTTATTAATTCTGTATGGGCACCCACTGATGCAGAGAGAATCGGTAGTAGTCAGGGCTGCAGTGAATGTAAGTAGGTGGCCTTAATAGAAAAGAATAAAGAGTCCCAGATGCATCTTGGATCAGACATTTGCATTTAACTCCTAAAAATCCAAATAAAACCCCATCAATTGGAAATCTAAGACTCTTCTTTTTTTTTCCTGCATAGCTCTTTGCTCTACTTTTATGGATCTTCATAACAGAGTTGACATTTACCCCCCCCCTTCACCTCTTCAAGGAGTTAATGGAACTGCAGCTCTTTGACATGTCTGTAATTCTTCTTATTTGAACTTTTTAACTCAGTGCCAATCTTTGAACCACTAATGACTACAACTCAGATGATTCTTTAGGTTTTTTTCTGATCCATGTGGACACCTGGCTCCAGAGATGATCTGCTTGTGGTACTCCTAGGCTCATTTTGAGTTTTGTACACCTTGTGCTGAAGTATTTGGTACTGGCCACTGGTACCGCCAGAAACAGTAGAATGGATTGACCATTGGTCTGTCCTGATGAGGCAGTTCTTAAATTCTTAAAATTACTGAAACATTCTAGAAAAACAGATGAATTATTTTTTTAATCTCACAAGTTCACTCTGTGAACTTTTTCTTACCACACACTTGTAAGATATGTGAATGAATTAGCTTGAAACTGTGATATCTCTTAAGCCACATGTTGTTGTCCATAACCTGGGGGTGGCTCTCTTCTCAGTTGTATGTTATCCCTCCATAGATACGGCAGCTGACTCAGAAGAAAATGTGAAAAATTAAAACAATCATTTAGAGATACTTGGAAAGAAATGGGTCAATTGTGTATATGTGATGGAAGCCAGCTAATGTAAGTGAAAGCTTTTGCTTTGATGCTTTAGCTCATTTGTGAAATAGCAGTTTTGATATCTGCATAAATTATGATAAACATATAGCTGATGGCCAATATTTTTTAAAAATGGAAGCCTAAATTTAGGACCCCAAGTCCATATTTAGGCACCTAAATAAGTGACCTGATTTCCAAAAGTAGTGAGCACTGAGTAGCTCTTCTGGAGGAACTGCTAAGTGCTCAGCACACGTGAGAATATCAGACCTCTTATCTAACTTTAGGCAACCATTTTTGAAAACTTAAACTGTGCTATTAGTGTGCCCTCACTCCCTTCAAAGGTTGAATACGATTGCTACTACGGGCTTGGCTACACTTGCGAGTTAGAGCGCATTAAAGCAGCCCCGCGCGCCCTAGCTCACAACCCATCCACACTGGCTAGGCAAGTAGAGTGCTCTCTCTCCAGGGCTAGAGCGCTCCTGGTACTCCTCCTCGGTGAGAAGATTAACGCTTGGTGCGCCTTGGCTGAAACGCCCGGGCATCAGTGTGAACGAGGTGTTGCATTACTGCGCTCTGATCAGCCTCCAGAAAAGTCCCATAATCCCCTTAAGTCAAGTGGCCACTCTTGTCATTGTTTTGGAATCGCTGCAGGAATGCGGATATGCCCTTTGGAAGCTCCATTTCTGACAGCCAGCTGCTTATCTGCTCCGAGACAAAGCAACCATTACTGTGGAATGCTGTGTGTGAGAGAGAGAGAGAGGTGGGGGTGGGGTGGGGGTCGTCTGCTGTCTGAACTTACAAGACAGCATGCTGACATGCTCTCAGCCCCCTAAAAACCCACTCTCACCCACCACATATACACAACACACTCCTTGTCACACTCCACCCCACGCCACCCCATTTGAAAAGCACGTTGCAGCCATTTACATGCTCGGATAGTTACCAGAATGCACTGCTCTCTGTGGCCACTGCAAGAGCTGCTAATGTGGCCACGCCAGTGCGCTTACTTCTGTCAGTGTGGACAGATTGCAGCGCTTTCCCTACTGCGCTCTACGAAGGCTGGTTTAACTCAAAGCGCTCTACATCTGCAAGTGTAGCCATGTCCTAAGTGAGAATTTTAAGTTACTTTTGAACACCAGCTATTCATTTGCAAGTCCTTTAAAGATTCTAATTTGCCTATTGGTCTGTTTAAATCTCCTAAAAAAACCCATCCTTTTAGAACTACATACCTCCCAGGAAAAATCTGAAGAACCACTCCCACACCTAATAATTTGAGCTCTAACCTCATCATTCTGCTGCCTATCTTCCACATCTTATTTGACCTATATTTTTCTGCAGCATTCATAAATAATTGAAATTGTTGCTGCTTTTTTAACAATACGGTACCAATCAAAAAGCTTAAGGGAAGGGAAACATGAAATAGCATAGAATAGTTGTTCATCTGGAAAAAAAAATCCAGTTTCAGTTCCTAAAGATTTAATGAACCCTAACATAGATATTTCATTAATTTTTTTCTTCTCCTTTTGTCTGTGCTTTTGGTTCTTCTTAAACAGTACATGATCTAAATATTTGCTGTTTGTAAGCACTGCAATATTTGCATTCTTTTTCACTTTTTTCCTCTGTATTTTATCATGTTCAGTGATATATATAGTGCCTCTTGTTAAATTACTGCCATCAAATTGAAAGGAAGGTTGAATTGATCTCCCTGTCTCTGGTGGGTTTAGGCTTGATGTAGCTCAAAGGTTTGGAAAAGAGTAGCTGGTAAAAAAGCAAACTACTACTTTGACTACAACAATATAGCTGGTCAAAGATAATCATTTGCCAATTCTGATTCTGAAAGAATAACAGAATATTCAAAGAATACAGCCAAGCATCGTAGTTTGGAAGCCAAGTTTGACTCCAACCGGAATCAATGGGAGCTGCTGCATGAACAAGTTGTTAAAATTTAAGTGCCTGAATATGGACTTAGAATCCTAACTTTAAGCATTCAGTTTTGAAAAATTGGCCAAGAGAAATCAAGTTAGTGTTATTGCAGCGTAATTCACTTGGAGTATATGGAAAGTCTTTTGTGAGTCCACAGCAGATGGCACTGCTGAGACATAGGTCATTGTCTTCCTCAATATGCAACTATAGCTCTATGCAAAATGCACCAGAACAGAACTTCACATCCAGTTGTAAACTAGAAAAGAGATGTAATAAAGAGTGGATTTTTACTAAATGTGTGTGTCTTTAAATAGTTATACGGCAGTTAGGGAAAAGTAGGTCAAGTGCCACGCAGCTCAATAAAGGAAGGATGATAGTTTCTGTGTGTTAAATTTTAAATTTCAGGATGCTCTTAAGTGATCAGAATTAACTTTTTATTAAAGCTATAGTATATAAAACTGGTTAATTATCATAGCTACATGAATTGTGAGTTTCATTAATTCATTCTTCAGAGATGATATTGCATATAAAATATAGATTTAGCAATAAAAGAATGCTAGGTTAGTATACAAAAATCATATTCTGTACATACCTCATGAAAAATAGCAATCACATTCTTTTTAGCTTTTCAAATGACTTTTTTCCCCCAGTTCCTTTGCCAGAGTGACAGTACTGGAAACTGAAGTCTTCTCTTTGTCCCCAGAATAGGCTACAATCAATGGCTGATGGCTTTGCAGGTTTATCCATACTCTGATTATCATTGTGCCTCAACCCTGTTTTGGAGAGACATCTTCTAGAGAGTATTGCTCAGTCTCTATGTATATCCTACCTTTGGCTTTTTTGCTAGATCCCCGCTGGATTGATCGCTGCCTGCCGATCCGGCCGGTAGTGAAGACAGACAATCTTTCTAGTCCCACTGAGAGGAGGCAGAAGGCTGAAAATACTGGAGATGAACAGCTGGTTATGCAACTGGTATGAAGCTTGAAGGTTTAGGTTTTGTGTAACATTGGGCCACTTTCCAGTGGATGAGAGGGCTGACTGCACCTCAAAAATAGGGGAGCTAATCTTCTGCATTGGAGACTAGCTGGAGCAAGCAGGAGGGCATTAAACTAACAAGAGGAGGATGCTAAAGGGACAAATATGTGTACAGATGCTTAAACCTATTACTCATATTCTGGATGTCATGAACACATTAGCCTTCGGTGGTATGTGAAGAGAATAAAATGTTCAGTTTTCTATACCAATATTCAGAATCTGAGTAATAAGCAAAAAGTATTGAAAACTTTCATAGATTAGAAGAATTTGATATAATTGACATTACTGAAACCTGGTGGGACTACTTGCTTGGAAATGAAATATTTTTGACAGATAATTATTAGAGCAGGTCAAAAAATTCTGTTTTATTTCTACACAAAATTTTGAACAAAACACTTTCATTAAAGCTATTTTGGCAAAACCATTCAAAGTCAAATTAAAATGTTCATTTCATTTTATTTGAAATTGAAATGCTCATTTTGTTACTAAAAGAGGGGGAATTGGTGGGGGGTACTTTTGTGGTGGTTTTCTTTTTTCTTTTTTTTTTAAACTTCCCCCTTTTTTCCCCACTACTAAAGGAGGAAAAAGTTGAAAATAGAGAGTGGGCAAAAACAAAACAAGATTTCTCCCACCACCTCTGTTTTTATCTTTTTTCCTCCTTTAGCAGTGTAAAAAAGGGAGAGAGAATGGAAGAGAAAAAAAACAGGGTCCCCCCACCCCATTTTCTTTCACATTTTTTCTTCTTTCCACTTGAAAAACAGGGAAAACATTTTTAAAAAGATGAAAGGGTTACCATACCTTTTAAAAAATTGCTTCCACATTTTTGAATGGAAAAAAATAGTGTGAGAGGTTCCTCTCACACTTTTTCCACTGGAGAAAAAAGAAAAGGAGAGTAAAAAAAACAAGTAGGTAGGCATTTTCCCATGATTTCAAAATGAAAAATTGTATTTTTTTGTCAATTCTTTGTTTGAAATTAAAAAATAATCATTTTCAATGGAACCTCATTTTTTACTCCTCCCCCCAGAAATTGTTGACTTTTTTTGACTAGCTCAGATTTTGAGTTTATGCCTGCTTAATGGGTGATTTATCTAAATTTTAACAAATAACTAGTTTAGGGTGGACATATAGAACTGACCATTTTTTTCTTTAGTTAGCTTCAGTTGTTTTGTTCTCATTTCCTTTCTTAGTCTCTTTTGTTAAATTATAGACATTTAACTATTCATCCAGGATGGTTGCATAAAACTGTGCAGATGAGAGAATAGAAATAAAGATCATGTGATCAGTTTCACAGTTCAGGGCAACTCTACCTGTATTCCCTCTCTGTGGTCCCTCGAGGGCACCCACTTTAGGCTCCCCGCGCCTCAGCTGTCACCTTTCTTGAGCAGAGACCTGCACCTCTCTCCTTTCAGAGTCTGTGCAGTTTCTCACCTACACCATGATATCCACAGCAAGCTAGACAGAAAAGTACAGATGCTGGCCTTTCTCTGCAAAGGCTATGAACAGCTGTAATTGCCAGCCATTACGAGTTACCCCATAGCTCTGTATAAGCAAGCACATTAATTCTTAAGGTGAAAACATTACAGAGAAAACATATTAAAAACAATAAAAGATCCTATGTGCATGCTAAAAGCTTACCAGAGGTGCCAATCAGTCGCATGGGGTCTTATTAGGACAAAGTCCTTCCAACCTTTCCATGGGAGGATTGGGTACACCCTTGGACAGAATGCCTGTCCATTTGATGGGTCAGAAAGAAGGACCTGAGTCAGTTTAAACTCAGGATTTTGGGATAAATATTCTTTCTTTGTCTGTTGGTCCCAAGAGAATCCAGTTTGAACTAGTATACATGAACTTCTCCAGGTGGGGGTACCTCTCTGGAGGTGTTACAACCTGAGTGAATTTTCTAATCACATCCCGCTGTTCTTAATTCCTGAAGGAGCTGTGATCACCCTCCCCTATGGAATTACATACAATCCCTGGCCTACAATGATACATAAACTTAATATAGTAAGATCTCCCACATATATTGTGGGAAATTGCTGTCTCTGTCACAATCAGTATTTATTCAATAGAAAGATTAATACCTGCATGCTCTTTAAGTTGAATGGAGGTTGCAGATGAAAGCATAATGAGGTAGCAGTCAGATGGAGCACAGGTTGTACCACAGAGCACAGTAAAGAAAAATAAAACTAAAGGGACAAAATAATCTCAGGTGTAACACTGTGACGGGTTGGACCCCCCCTTTCAGGGTGCCACTGGATGTGCTGGGGTCCCACTGAGTCTGCAGGTCCTACCAGCCTGGGTTTCCCTTGCCCTGGGTTGCTGTGCCAGACTCTCAAGTCTCTTTCCAGCACACACCCAGGCAAGGCCGCAGACACAGACTGAAATCAGCTAGGGGAATGGCCAGCACTCCGGTGCACACACTATCTGCAGTGTAAACCCCAACATAATATTGTCTTGCACTGTATAGAGAGATCTGTACAATGCAAGCTCATAAATATTGCCCCCTCCCTCAACGTGGAGGGAGATTTGCACAGCTTTTTGCCCCCCCACCCCACCCCACCCAATATGAATTGCACAAACTGAGTTTTGGAATAAACAAGGAATAAGTTTAAATTAACTACAAAAGGTAAATTGTAAGTGATTATAAGGGATAGCAAACAGAACAAAGTAGATTACTGAGCAAATAAAACAAAGCACACAACCTAAGCTTAATTCATTAAAGAAACAGGTTACAAAATGTAATTTCTCACCCTAAATGTTGTTTTTGGCAGAGTTTCTGCAGCTTAGAGTTCCAGTTATTTCTCTTTACAAACTAGACCCTTGTCTCAGGCTGGACTCAGCCCTTCCTTTCCCCAGCTTAGTTCCTTTGTCTCTTCAGGTGCTTTCAGCAGTCTTCCTTCGTGGGCAGGGAGGCAATGGAGAAGAGCCCTGATTGACTTACTTCCCACCCTTACGTAGGATTTACATAAGGTGGGAATCCTTTGTTTCCAGTGGAAAAATACCAGCAGTGTCCAGCTGACATCATCTGATGACCCTGCAACATCCCAGGCAGCTCCTCAGGAAGGTGGGAGATTAGTATCTTCGAAGTTCTATTGTCCTTCTTAAATGGCTCATTCAGCTGATTGCCTACTGTTAGGTGGGTGTTCCCCCAAGTACACACACCGTTGTAATTGTTACATAGTCAATATTCTTAACTTCAGATACAGAAATGATATATGCATGCAAATTGGATAAACACATTTAGTAGATCCTAACCTTTTCAAAAAACCTCACATGACCCATCTTGCATAAAACCTATCTTAGTTATGCCATATTCTTATCATAACAATATATCTATGAAGAATATGGGGTGTAACGTCACAAACACCATTGACATAAATGGAGTTATACCTGGCATGAATTTAGTCCAAAGTCAGAAGATAGTAGGGAGGGCTCATAAAGATGAGGAATTTACAGTGGAGAGAAAGAAAAGCCTAAAACAGATGGGGGTGTCTGAAGCAAAGAGAGGAGGGGGAGGGGGCTGGAGACACACAGAAACACCTAGCAACAGAGAACTACCCATTTTGCTACCAGAAGAGGTGCTCCAGAAGCGTCCAGTTAGACAGACTAATCCAGTTGGTGGCAGCAGTTCATCAGGTACTGCAAAGCTACAGAGCTGCCTGACGGAAGTGGGATGGCCAAGGTTAGCTCATTTAGTTTAACATGAAAAGTGTGAGGCCAAGACATTTTTCTTCTCTGGAGTGGGGGAGAGAGAGAAAGAGCTTTGATATGTTGGTGAGGGAGTTTGAATGAATATTTCACACCAAAACCCAACAGAATAAAAAATAGACTAAGTCCTTCCTAGTGCAGAGCCAGCAGCAACAAGGGAACTAGACAGGCCATACTGAGTGAATCATTCTGGACAGACTATAGTCCATTTTTTTTTTTTTTTTTTTTTTAGCATGTTGAGACCATTTCCATCTCCAAACCTTGGAAGTGTAACATTAGTAAAACTGAGATTAATCATTATAGTGTTGTTCCAATTTCAATTTTATTCAAAATGTTACTGACCTGTAACACTGCTCTACAGCCAAAATGCTTCTGAAATAAATGTAGTCAAACTTTACTAATTCTGGGTCACTCAGAACGAAAATGATGCTTAAAATTGTTGATTGGCTCTAGTTTTCAAGATATGCTATTGGGTCAGTATATACCACCCTTGACTTGGGAATGGCGGAGGATAAGTGAGTTATAAAGGGAAGGGATCTCAATTTAAACCAGAAATGACTAAAATACATCTTTGACTGGATCTATGAATAAATCTATGACTGGGTTTGGACAGTACTTGCTTTTTAGGCAAAACAATGAATGATGCAATCTGAAGCTGGTATTGCGTCATACATGATATGAATTGCATCATGTTATTCCTCGAAGTCATGGATGATGCAATCATAACGAAGCTTACATCACTCTGCTGAACAAATTGCCCTATATCAGCTCCAGAAATCATTCAGTGTCGTGCTCTCTTATTTGTCAGTGTTTGATTTTGCAAAGGGACACATTTCTGTTTAGCCAAAGTGAGCAGAGATGCCTCGTACTTGTGTGAACAGTGCAGATAATTTCTGCTATGTTTGTGGTGAAGTGACTTTTGCATCACAAAAGCGCAGTATAACCACTATGGTTAAGAAAGCCTATCACCTTTATTTTGGCTGCAAAATTGGAGATCAGGACAAGAGGTGGGCCCCACACATATGCTGCAACACTTGTGCAACAAATCTTCACCAGTGGTTGAACAGGAAAAGGAAATCTATGCCTTTTGCAGTGCCCATGATTTGGAGAGAGCCAACAGATCATACCAGCAATTGTTACTTCTGCATGGTGCCTCCAGTTGGGAAAGGTGTGTCAAAGAAGAAAAAGTGGACTGTGCATTATCCAAACATTCCATCAGCTATACGCCCAGTACCCCACGGAGAAGGACTGCCGGTTCCTGATGCACCAGAATCATTCTCACTTGAGTCAGACGAGGAAAAGGAGGAAACTTCTGGTCCTGAACCATCAATGTCACAGGACCCACATTTTCTCCCATCCTCCTCCTCCTCTGAACCACACCTCATAACACAAGGTGAACTGAATGACCTTGTCAGGGATTTGGAACTACCCAAGAGTAAGGCAGAGCTGTTGGGCTCCAGACTACAGCAGTGGAATCTCCTGGCAGGTGATGTTAGGGTTTCCATGTTCCGTGACCGTCAAAAGGATCTTGTCCCATTCTTCTTCATGGAAGGTGATCTTGTAGCCTGCAACAACATGGATGGTGTGATGGCAGCCCTCAGCATCGTTCACGATCCAGATGAGTGGAGACTGTTCATTGATTCATCAAAGACGAGTCTTAAAGCTGTTTTACTGCATAATGGCAATGTTTTGCCATCAATTCCAGTTGGTCATGCAGTCCATATGAAGGAAACCTATGACAACATGAAACAACTTTTGAGGTGCATAAACTATGACCAACATCAGTGGCAGCTTTGTGGCGATTTGAAGGTTGTTGCTCTCTTGCTTGGTCTGCAGACTGGATACACAAAGTACTGCTGTTTTCTCTGCGAATGGGATAGTCGTGCAAGAGATTCCCACTACATCAAGAAAGATTGGCCACTCCGACAGTCATTGGAGCCTGGGAGGAAAAGTGTTCAGCATCCGCCACTTGTTCAATCAAGGAAGATTTTGTTACCACCCTTACACATCAAGCTGGGTCTGATGATGAACTTTGTCAAGGCCATTGACAAAACACAAGCAGCTTGCAAGTACCTCCGTGGAAAATTTCCAAGGTTAAGTGAAGCTAAGATAAAGGAAGGTGTCTTTGTTGGTCCTCAGATTCGTGAACTTCTTCGAGATGATGCATTTGACCATGCACTGCGTGGCAAGGAAAAGACGGCATGGAAAGCCTTCCAGTTAGTGGCAATAAATTTTCTCGGAAACAACAAGGCAGACAACTACAGGTTGTTGGTGGAAAATCTCCTCAAGGCATACAAAAGCCTTGGTTGCAACATGTCACTAAAGATACATTTTTTTTGCACTCTCATCTAGATTTTTTTTTCCCACCGAACTGCGGAGCAGTGAGCGACGAGCACGGCGAGCGATTTCACCAGGACATTGCAACAATGGAGAAACGCTATCAGGGCAAATGGAGCCCATCAATGCTTGCAGACTATTGCTGGACAGTGACAAGAGATGCTCCATTTAATGAATACAAGAGACAAGCCAAGAAGCGCCGAGTAGACACTGAATAGGACTAAACTATGTACATAATAGTTTTTTGCCTTTTGTTTCATAATAAATTTTATTTATATAACCCTTTTGCTGATTTTTAAAGTGTTACATAAACAGGACAGTTGAAATATTATCATGTAAAGCAACCATAAACACATGAAAAGACCTAGGTTTACAATTTATGATTAAAACTCTACTATCTACACAATATACATAGACATAAAATGTAAAAACTTAAATATCTTAGAAACAGTAGCCAATCAGTTTTTAATTGTCATATTTGAATTCAGCACATCAAAATACATAATAAATAGCACATTTTATCTCTGAAGCAGACGACTTCTCAAAAATTGTAGACCAGTGTAATTGATATTATTTAGCTCAAAAAATGAGACACATCAGGGAATGGTACTCCATGAGACAGTTCTCTGTGACTGCCATTATTTAAGATACTATGGCAATGCTGCCTCTGAGAGATATCAACATTAAAAAAAGATTCGGACTCTGTAAACCCTTGATATTCATGGGTTGAGCAGAAAGACTCTTTAGCTAGATTAGACCCTGATTCAGCAAAACATTTAAGCACATGCTTAAAATTAAGCACACAAGTAGTCACACTGAAGTCAATTACTCATGTATGTAAAGTTAAGCATGGCCATAAGTGTTTTGCTGAATTGGAATTATCATGTGTCCTGTCGCCTTGCAGGACTATGTTCTGTCTAATATGAGTGGGCAGATCGTTGTTTCTATTTCATTCTATTCAGGTTCTTCTAATATACTTGTGACCAGTGGCGGATTAGCCAGTGGGCCAATGGGGCCTGTGCCCAAGGGCCCCGGCCAATGGGGGACCCTGGAAAAATGGCTGCCCTGCTCCCAGCAGACCTCCGCTGCGGGCTGGCAGAAGCCTGGAGCCCTAACAGAAGTGCTGGGTGGGCGGGGGAAGCCCCCGTGCCCTGACTCCACTCTCCAGCAAAAGAAGCTACCACACCCCAACCCTGTGCCCCGGCAGAAGTGCCAGGCGAGGGAAGCCCTAGCAGCTGGACCCCGGCTGCAGCCACAGGACTGGAGGAGCTCTCACTCCCCGTTGCGGGGCAGGGGGACAGAGCTTCTCCAGTCTTGGGGCTGCAGTGGAGGGGGGAAGAAAGGAGCAAATGGGTTGCGGGGACGCAGTGGGGGGGCAGAATGGCGTGAGACCATGGATGGAACGGGGTGGGGGCACTGAGGGGAGGGGCAGAACGGTGTGGGGCCATAGCGGGGCCGTAGGCAGAAGGGGCAGAATGGGGGTTGGACCACAGGCTGAAGGGGTGGGGAGACAGACACACACACACACACGCGCGCGCGCTCTGGCCCAGGGCCCCACAAAACCTTAATCTGCCTCTGCTTGTGACTATGGTATCTGAGTGCTTAAGTAATGCCAGAACTGCTCAAGTGTGTGGCACAGGGCCTAATGCTGCTGTAGTTAGAGGAAATTCTTCTTTAGTTCAAATGTTGCAGGCCTGAGTGCTTTAGAGAAGGAAATTCTGAGCAGCTAGATAGTGATGATCATGTAGCCCTATTTAACAGGCATTCTATCATGAGTGACATGTCCAGATCTGATTATTCATGAACTATTTATTAAGCACCAGCAGAATGCTGAGCACTTCAAAAACACAAAAGCAAGACACAGTCCTTGTCCCAAGGATTTTATTAAAATATCTGAGACAGGCACAAAACACTTGAAAGATTCATTATGCCTGCAGTGACTTGCACAGGATGGTGGTGGGTGTAATCTTACAGTGTCCATCAGTGATAATATGGATTGTGGAAGTGCATTTTAAGGCAGAATGGATTAAGAGGGAAAGGTGGTCATATGATGCAGGAGAAGAGGGACACACTTCCAGGAAAAGGAGGGGTGGTTTGGAAGAAAGCATGAAGAGGGGAGTGGGATAAGAATGCCAAGAAAAGGGTTAGAAGGAAAACTTGGATGAACCAAGAGAACGTTCTCCCATTTATTTTGCATTAGCTAAGTGATTTTTTTTAATGCCTAATAAAATGAAATGCCCAATAATAATTAGTTTATGAAATACTAATAGTAATAGTAACTTTTTCAATGTATTCATATTGGCTATTTTTAAAGAGCACATGCTAATTTTGGGCGCTAATTAAGAGTTAGCATGTGATTTTAATTTGTATGTAATGGCTTATCTATAGTTGATGCTTCTTACTGCTGACTGCAAATGTAGATTCAGAAGATACAATTAAAATAAGTTACCCTCTGATGGGGGAAATATTGTTAGATGGAGCCTAATTAATAATGTTCTTTGAGGGTGTGCAAGGAGATCTGAGATGATTTGACTTTGCATCTTAATAAAAAATTGTTGGCAGAATTAAAAGTCCCTTTGGTTGTTAAAAGATTATGTTAATATTGTAACCTTTTAAAGGCAAGGACATGCTGTTGCAAACAAGACACAAACAGAAAGGGAACAAGTCACAATATTTGGCAAATTTTTTAATGTTTCCATTTTGTAACTAGTTTGTCTTTTCATTCTGTGAAGCAAATAAAGTATTTCAAAATTCTTCCTCAGTTTAATGGAAAAGATATGAAGCAAGATATATGACTACATGAATTTATATACGCCTCAAAACATAAGATGAAGAGCTAGATCAGTGCAGAGGAATTTTGTGTGTAATCCATGCCAATGTAACAGTCTGCTGAGGATACCCAGATCTGTGATCCACTGTTTTACCTCTCTGCCTCAGCAAGTGTGAGCTTTACTGGAGATTAGACGGAGTGTCAGCTCCCTGCCACACCAGTCTGTCTTCCTCACCAGCAGACTCCTCAAGGCTCTCTCAGCCCAAACCTTGCTTGAGAGGTAACAATGAGTGAACTCCAGCCCCTGAGCAACTCAGAGATGTTTTTCAGCAATGTACTCATCACTGAACATTCATAGCTGATATTAAGTTTGCTGCTCTTTTAAAGAGTCAATGCATTACAGATTATTAATTTACCTGGTGTAAACAGATCATTCCCTTCAACCACACCACTGATTGATTTATAGTGGAAATAAAACATGTTAATTAACAAAAGGGCATAGGTTAAGGGATAGCAAATAGAAGGAACAAAAATAGCAATGGCTACAAACAAAAGTAAAAATATGCTTTCTAGTGACTAAGGCCTAACGTAACAAGCTACAGTCTTGTTCAAGGTAGTTCCTTCATTAATCTTCCTTTCCCAGCAGTAGCTGGCTAACTCTTAGGCCTGGTCCACACTAAGCCCCCACTTCGAACTAAGATACGCAACTTCAGCTACGTTATTAACGTAGCTGAAGTCAAAGTACCTTAGTTCGAACTTACCGCGGGTCCAGACGCGGCAGGCAGGCTCCCCCGTCGACTCCGCGTACTCCTCTCGCGGAGCAGGAGTACCGGCGTCGACGGCGAGCACTTCGGGGATCGATCCGGGATCGATTTATCATGTCTAGACAAGATGCGATAAATCGATCCCAGAAGATCGATTGCTTACCGCCGGACCCAGAGGTAAGTATAGACGTACCCTTAGCCAGAATCTCCACAGTCCAAGGCGCTGTTTTTCCTTGTCTCCTCGGGTAAAGGATCATCCAAAATCTTTGTGTGTCTTTATATCTCACAGTCTGCCTCTGTTTCAAGGGTCAAATTGGTCCCCTGAGTTTGTCTCCTATCTCCACCAGGGCGGCTATCTCCATAAAGATTAAATTGTGCCCTACAGTGTTCAAATGTGATGTTTCCTGCTGCAATTTTATGATGTAAAATTACATTTGGCCATACCTGGTTTGAGATGTTGGCCTCTTTCCTTTGTGGGGAGAAAACTTGTTTATCAACTCCCCCTGACAAACCTGTTTTAAACATCTTTTAGTAACAGACTTTAAACCATAATATCAGTATGTATCCATAATTCCAAATGCAGCATTGTCACACGTATTTCACAATGATATTACTGATCAGTGTGCTGTTAGTTTTCAAATGATACCTCACAAGGCATATTGTATACAATTATCATTGCAGCAGTGTGTAGGGTTTGAATCCAGCCAGAGGTCACATACAAGAGAGAGGGTCAGTGAACAGAGCAAAACTGGAACAAAGAAACCCAATAGGTAGTAGTAAAAATGAACACTAATATAGTGCTCTTCATCTTGAAAACTTTTTTCATGTAGTAAGGCTAACCTCAAGCCAACTGCTGTGTCCTGCCCAAGATTAGCAATCAGTTGTCAGGCAGAGTATGAGATACATACAAATGCCTGTTACTTACACCCTATAAACACACTGTGTACTGCAGTAATATTAGTAAGTGATTAGTCACACCATATTCAGATATGTTGTAATTACTACATATTGAATGCCTCCTAAATTTAACACTGGTTAAGGCATAGTAATTGTGGAATTCTCCTTTGTCCCAGATCACAGAAAAAATGCATGAACTGATGGCCTAATTATCCAGCAGCAAGGGTTTAAATTTAGAATGGGGGGGAGGCATATCATTTGACTCAGCAAGGGATAAGTAATTTGACTACAAGCAACTTATAGTGGAAGCTAGAAAGCATGCTGCTACTGCCTTTTTGGAAGAGCCCTGGAACTGGCAAGGCTGTGCGTCAGTGAACCTGGGCTATTTAGTTGGACACTAAAGACTTCTGTGCATGTGCTTGATTCATGAGCATTTCCCCATATTCTGAGTAATCAAAATGCCTCTGCTCTTACTGTTTCTCCTCCTTAATAGCATTTTATTTTAACACTGAACATTTTGGAACAAATTCTGCTCTCTGATACTCTGGGCAACTACTGATGATTTCAGTGTGAATCGCATCTGACATCACAATTTGGGCCTTAAGTGGCCAGATTTTCAGGAGTGCTGAGCTTCAATTTCCATGGACTTTAATAGGAGCTGTGGATGAACAATCCTTTTCATGTACCTAGTAATATCTGGGCTAATCTCAGTTTTCATTTTAAAATGAAGAGTTCATTTGTAGTCCTTTTCATTGTGAAGATGGGTTACATTCTCAAAGCAATCACACAGTCTAGAATAGTTTCACAGGGCCACCCGAAAACGGAAAGCCTGGATCTGAGAGTTCCTTTTGTGGCTTAGTATTGAAGATAGCTCCAAAACAGTGGATGAATTTTCCATGCTGTGCCATGTGCAGTGCAATATTTAGGCATGAGAGGGTGAGTTGAGGATGATTTTAAACTAGATATTCTGTTTTAAACCCAGAAAAGTAAGACTTTTCTTACATAACTTACATAATGACCCTTCACATTATGATAAAGTAACATTCATTCTTCAGTTATCACTACATCGAGTTACTACATTGCAACTTGTAGCAGTTCAGATCCCTTATGCTTATAAATTGATGCCAGAGACAAATGTTAGTGTGATAAAAATTCAGATTTTTTGTCTGCTGTGCCATCAGTTGCTGAAGTTACCGTGGTTCATGCAGGGCCGTAGCAACAAAGAACGTGGCCCCCTCCGAACATATGTCCGGGCGGGGCCCCTTACAATGCAGAAACTGGAATGCGGTATTTATTTTGCCACTTTTAGGGGCCCCCTTCCTTGCGGGGACCCCTCTGGTCAGAGGGTACGGAGGGCGCTCGCTACGCCTCTGGGTTCATGGCAGCCCTGATTGGGTCACTGAAAATCACTGTGGCCAAGGGGGAAAATGATAGCTTCAGTCAAACAAAAATAATGCAAGCATTGGACAACTCATAGATGCTTTCTATATGAGCTGAAGTACAGATTGCCAGCTAAGAGTAAAAATTTTGCAGATCAACATGTGGTTAAACAATAGGTCTAGGAAAAGCTCACATTTCAAATAACGTAAATGTTTTAGAAGAATTAAATACAGAATCAGTTAAGAGGAGTTTGGACCACTTCAAACTATATACTATACTATACTTATACTATAGTACGTCCCTTGGCCCGCGCCGCTTCCAGCAGCTCCTATTGGCCTGGAGCAGCGAACCGCAGCCAGTGGGGGCCGTGATCGGCCGAACCTGCCGCGTCAGCAGGTAAATAAACTGGCCCGGCCCGCCAGGGTGCTTACCCTGGCGAGCCGCATGCCAGAGGTTGCCAACCCTTCATCTATTTAAACGGGGTGGGAAGCATTGTCCCATCACTTGATTAACTGTTAGACTGGCCAAGCAAATCATCCATATTCAGAAGACTTTCTATGCTGTATCTCCAAAACTGAATGTGAAACAAACAAAAAATTGAGTTTATTGATGAAATTCAGAAGCAAAAGAAGTGTCATGCTATAATATTGGTCCTATAACCTGCAAACCTAGGCTAAATGTTTGCAATTAAGATTTTTGAGAAACACACTGGTGAACATGGTACATATCCCCCAGTGTTGGCATATTGTTTGCTTGTCCGTTCTGGCAGAACTTCCTCAGGCCCCAAAAATAATGATGATTTAAAAAAAATACATTTTGTATTTGTCTATGTATAACGTTTTGGGGGTTTGGGGGCATCCACAGTGTATTTGGATCACATTTTTAAGCTTTATGTCTGGCAACCATGAGGGCTAGAAATGTACTATTTGTTTTTTAAATAAAAACCTAGATTCTCATGTAGTCACAGCACTCCAGGAGCTGGGGCTCTAAGAAAAACATCAAATTCCATCAGACTCATGCTAAAATCACATGAGTTTGCAACACTTAATTATAAATAATTTCCTGTAGTTCTCATAATGTGTGAGGGCTGTGCAAACATAAAAGAAGGCTTGGTTCAAGCTCCTTAAGGACTGACATTAAAATATATATGTGTGTATATAATGGATGTAAGTGGAGTCAGAATGAGCTCTACCCTGACATCTGGTGGTGAGCTGTGGAAAAGGGCTTCAGGGGCTGATCTCGTTTGCCTGGGCACACCCACCCCACCTAGCATGATGGGACTGCTTGCCCAAATAGTCACTTTGGCTGCTGTGGGATCCCCAGTCTCTTTGTTATTGGGGCAGGAGTAATAAAGTGTTGTTATCCTGGTTATGTGAATCAAGGACAGTAGAACTGTACTTGGCATTTTATGATGGAGGGACTCGCCCTCAACTAAGTAGCACTTGCTAGGCAAGGGACATGGGTTCCAAAGCCTAGTGAACTGAGAGAGGCTGGAGACAGGTATTTGCATCTGGCAGTGTGGGCCTATGCTGGGGGTTCTAAACACAAGTTTGACCTTTCCACTGCATAATAACAGCTAATTTTGACTCCATTAGGAGTCTTATTACATGCTGTAGAACTAAAATCACTGATACCTAGGTCTAAGCATTAGACCTACTTTGGACTAGTGGTTCTGAGTGTATCAGCACTGAGGTGCCCCTACTAACAGCTGAAATCACTAAAGAGCTGAGGTTACTAAGAGCTGTGATCACTGAGTGCTGTGTTAAGTATGGGGGGGGCGGGGGCCTGAAAGCATATTGGTGAGTGGCTAATAGGATGGCTGGCGGAGAGGAGCGGCCAGCAGGATGGCTGGCGGAGAGGTGCAGCTGGCGGTGAAGACTGCAGCAGAACCCCACGGAGAGGCGTGGCAATTGGCCGTCGATCCGAGCAGCGGAGCATGTAAGGTGTCCCCATACCTCCTCCCACTTCCACCCAGGCTGGGAGGTAAACTCTGCAGATAAACTTCTGAACTCTGGAGGCTACACTGACCAAGGACAGAAACTGTGGGTGGGGTGACTTTTGGGTTGCTGGACTTAAGACCCCGAGGGGAAAAGGACACTGCCAAACTTACTTGGGGGTGGGTCTTTTGCTCATGGTTTGTGTTATGAATCCTGTTTGTGGTGTTTCCCCAACATAATGCCGCATTGTTTCCCTCCTTTATTAAAAGGCTTTTGCCACACTCAGACTCTGTGCTTGCGAGAGGGGAAGTATTGCCTCTTAGGGGCGCCCGGGGGGTGGTATATAATTGTCCCAGGTCACTGGATGGGGGCTCGAGCCGGTTTTGCATTGCGTTATTGAAACGGAACCCCTAGATACTGAACCCGGCCCTTGTTGCTGCCAGCTCTGATGGGCAAAAGGGCTACATGTATATGATCACTGTGTATTGGAGGGTAGCATATGGCCCAATCTTGGGATAAAAGATAGGACTACTCTTGCAATGCAATATTCTGATGCATATCTAGGCCTTGCTCAAATAGAGGAATGATTTCAAAATCTTGTACACGTGAATTTTCATCTCTATATTCTCAAGGGGAAGAAGAATGGTCTTGTGGTTAAGGAAGATTACTGGGAGTGAAGATAGTGTGGTCCGTTTTGGTTCTATCCCATACACTGCATGGCTGTAGGAAAAATTGTTGAAAAAAATTAACAACATATTTTCATGGCCATAAATTATTTACCTTCCCAAAGCAGAAATCAATGGAGATGCTAGTGTAAAAGAATTCTAAAAACATTGCTTATGAATGTTTTCAAATATAGGCATGTTTCCTTAGATGAAAACCTATTTGAAATCAAAATTAGTACCATTTCATTTTAACCCCATACTTGCAGAATCCAGAAACAAATTTCAAGTTTCATCTCCGCAGGCACGGCCCCCCACAGCTCCCAGTGGTCGCGGGTATGCATCGAACTTTGATATTGTGTTCACCTTTCAGAAATCTATGCAGAATCGGAGGGTCCCATCAGGCTTCGGAACCAACATGATGGGACTACGCCACTTGCTCTGCGACTGTTCCACGACTCCCAGCTCTATCATCGCTTGGACTTCCTTTTCAACAATTTCTCGGGTCTGACGCGGGAGCGGGCAAATGGTCTCTCGAACCACCTCCCCGTGATTCGTCTGAATGGTCTAGTGGACGAAGCTAGTCTGGCCTGGGAGGGTGGTAAAAGTTGTGTGAAAGGCGTTCAACAGGCTCCAAGCCTGTTTCTATTATTCCAGGGAGAGGGTGTCCCCCAGTTGAGGCTCCTTAGTCTTAGCCATATCCGGGACCTGGGGACTTAAGGCTGGCTCGGGTGGGCAAGGGGTAACTAGCAGTCCATCCCGTACACACCAAGGCTTCAGAAGGTTCACGTGATAAATCTGCTTTTTCCTTCATCGGTCTGGTTGGTGGACTTCGTATGTGACTGGCCCCACTCGCTGGACCATGTCATAAGGGCCCTGCCATCGGGGAAGCAGTTTTGACTCCTCAGAGGGGAGAAGGAGGAGTACTCGGTTGCCGGGCTCAAAGGTTCGGTCTCGGGCTCCCTGGTTATAGCACCACTCCTGGGTCTCTCGTGCCACCTGGAGATTCTCCTGCATGAGGGCCCCTGCCTGAGCGAGAGGGTCCTGCAATTGCAGCACATATTGGAGAAGCCCCTGTGAAGCTGAAGAGGTGCACTCCCAGGCCTCTCTCATCAGATCCAGTACCCCGCAGCAGTTCAAAGGGGGAGAACTTAATGGACGACTGGGGTACTTCTTGGATGGCTAACAATGGCAGGAGCAACTGATCCCACTGCTGCAATTCTTGTGGAGGGAACTTCCTCAACATACCCTTCAAAGTCCTGTTAAAACACTCGACGAGCCTGTCCGTCTGTGGAGGATACACTGATGTCTGCAGCTTCCTAATGCCCAGCAGGGCACACACCTGACAGAGCAGCCAAGAAGTGAAATTAGTCCCTTGATTGGTGAGGAGTTCCCAGGGAAGCTCCACACAGGCAAAGACCTTCACCAGTTCTGCTGCGACGGTGCAGGCACTGGTGTTTTGCAGTGGAATAGCTTCGGGGAAGCAGGTGGTATAATCCATTAGGACAAGGATATGACAGAATCCAGCCTTGCTCTTTGGGAGGGGTCCCACCAGGTCCATGGTGACTCGCTCGAAGGGAACACCTACCACAGGCAAGGGGACCAAGGGTGCTTTTGGCACCCCTGGGCTGGCGGCCAACTGGCATTCGGGGCATGCACGGCAATAGTCTCTTATTGAGCCCAGAAATCTGCCAAACCACATATTCTTCTTGACTGTGAACAGTTATTGGCAGAGAAGGAGGAATAGTATGGAGTGGGAAAGGGGTTCTTGACTAATGATTTTAGAAGAGAAGCCGTGGAAGAAGAGATGAATCTTGAGGGAATCTGTTAGCTGTAACTTGAAAGTAACTAGGTTAATCTGTTTCATGATCTGGAAAGGCATCAGGTACTTATGGTCCAGCTTTGTGGAGAGAGTTGATCACAGATTCCAGACAGATGGCCACACCTTATCCTCTACCCTGAAGCCAGATGTTGGCTGCTGGGACCAGTTGTCTTACCGTTTGTAGTTTGCATTGGCAACTTCTAACTGCCTCTGGAGCTCTTGGTGTATCTGCTGGATATGGTTTGTGAGTTCAGTAACAGCAGGCATCAACACTTCAGAGGGGATCTCTGGATGGACATGAAGATGCAAAGCATAATTTGCAAAGAAGGGAGTCTTCTTGGTGGAAGCTGTATGGCATTGTTGTAAGCAAACTTGGCATGAGGGATCAGGTACAGACAATCATCTTGCAGATAGTTTAGGAAGCAACATAGGTACTGTTATGGACCTGATTGACCTGCTCTGCCTGTCCATTGGTGCTGGGGGGCTGTTGAGGTTAGGGTCTCTATACTCAGGCAGCATAGAAATTCTCACCAGAAGCAGCAAATAAACTGGGATTCTCGGTCAGATACCACACCTGTAGACAAGCCATGGAGGTGAAAGATGTTGCTCACAAACAGGCAGGCTGTCTCCTGAGCAGAGGAACATGGAACAAATGCACTATGGAACAAAATGCACCATCTTGGTTAAGTGGTCAATCACCACTGGAATGGTAGCATGGCCTTGGGAGGATGGTAATTCTATGATGAAGTCCATAAAAACAATGAACCAAAGCCAAGGTGAAGTGGATAAGGGCTGGAGGAGACCCAGTGGTGTTGAATGGGGGGATCTTGGTCTGGGCACAAATGTCACAGGACTCTACATAGGACGCAACAGACGAGCACATGGCAGGCCACCAAAACTTCTTGGAAATAAGATCTTGGGTCTTGGAAAGGCCAAAGTGGCCTGCTAGGGGAGCATTATGGCAGAGCTGGAGGACTCAAAGCGGTTTGGCCCCTCCAGGCACAGAGAGATCGCTTGTGGAACAGGATCTCATCCTGGAATGTGAAGATTGTAGAAATCTGGTCCTGGTTGGGTCTAAGTCTTAATGGGTTTGGATGGCAAAGGGAGCTCTAGGTAATTGAGAGTGGATCAAAGATAACAAGTCAGAGGTTATGACATCAGAAATGAAGTTTGAGGGCTTGAGAATCATGGATATAGTTCCCTCACCAGGTTTGTAGTACTCATCCTTTGGTGACAATGCAACCGACTTCACATTCCTTGTCCCCAGCTGGTAGGTGACCACAAACTCAAATCACATGAAGAAGAGAGACCAGCATGCCTTCTGCTGGTTCAGATGCCTGGCATTTTTAGGTATTGTGAATTGTTATGGTCTGACAGAATGTGAATTGGGAACCATTTTCTGGATGGTGCCATTCTTCAAAGGCTGCTTTGATGGCCAGCAGTTCATTGTCCAGGAAGTCCTAGTTTATCTCAGTGCTTGTGAGTTTTCATGAGTAAAAGGTTCACAGGTGAAGCCAACATTGGGAGCAGTGAGTTGGGAATGGACTGGCCCTAGAGCAAAGTCTGAAGCATCTGCCTCCACTGTCTGGTCTGGTCTGGTCTGAGTGGATCAAGGTGGGAGCTGTGATGAATTTCTGTTTCAAATTATCAAAGGTAGTCTGTGCTTCTGGGATCCATGAAAACTGTGCTCCCATTTGCAGCAAGGCTGTAAGAGGGATGGCCAAAGGAGAGAATCCTGGGATAAATTGTTTATAAAAAATTAGCAAAACCCAGGAAGTGTTGGATTCCACAGACATCCTTTGGTGCCACCTAATCTGTGAGAATTGCCACTTTACAGCAGCCCATTTCCAGTCCCTGGAATAAGATGACATATCCAAGAAAGTCAAGGGTGTCCCAGTCAAACTTGCATTTCTCTGGTTTGGCATATAGATAATTCTGATATAGTCTTTCAAGAACACTACACACAGGCTGGTCGTGAAGAGTTGGGTCTTCAGAAAAAATCAGAATGTCATAAGGCAGATAATGACAAAGTGCTCCAGTATATCTCGGAATATATAATTCATAAAGTGTTGAAAGGTTGCTGGAGCATTGCATAGGCTGAAAGACATGACTACATACTCATAGTGGTCATATGAAGTATGAAAGGCAGTCTTGCATGCACACCAGGTTGTGGGACCCATGCAGATCCAACTTTGTGAAAATACAGGCCATGCATAACCAGTCCAAGAGCTTATTGATAATGGGGACGGGAGAGCAGTTTCGTATGGTCATCTTGTTCAGGGCCAAATAGTCAATACAGGGCTACAAAGAACCATCTTTCTTCTTGATAAAAGAGATTGGAGCACCTGCTGGGGCTGTGGATGGGCAGGTGAAACCCTTCTGAAGGTTCTCCTGCAAGTACAGGCAGAAAGCCTGAAGTTCAGGTTTGGCGAGGGCATATATCCAGCCGAATGTGATCTCAGCTTCAGGCTGGAGCTCAATTGGGCAATCGTAAGCCCAATTTGGGGGCAGGATGTCTGCCTTCTCCTTGTCAAAAACATCAGCAAGGTCACAGTATTTGTGGGAGATCTTGGCCATGGCAGGGGAGCTGTTGAGGGACCTGGAGGTCTTGTGGCCTGAGTGTCGGGATCTTCCAGTGGGTGACATGAGCTACAGAGTGTACCGATCTGTTTCTCAGATCCTGGGAGACAAAATAGCGGATAACACCAGGAGTTAAAGAGTAGAGTCCCCTTCTGCCAGTGAATGTGGGAATAATGGGTGACAAATCAGGGAATATTTAGGATGAGAGGAGAATGAGGGGCCCAGATTAATCCAAATCAGAGGATCTCCTGGTGCCCATGGAGGGTGATAACCATTATTGGCAAGGTCTGGTGGGTTACAGGTCCTGAGGAGAGAAGAGAACCATCAATAGTCTCAACCAGATCTGGAAAGTGCTTGCATATGGTGGGAACCACATGGGTCTTAGCAAATTTAAGCCCATAAAGTTACCTGAGGCCCCCAAGTCAACTAGGGCCTCTAGGGGGATCTTGGAGCTTACCAACAGTCAAATGAATAGAGGTATTCAGAGTTGCATCAGAAACTGACTTGGGGATCCTGCTGTGCTGACTGTGGCCCATGGGCACTGGGAACTACTGGAGAGGGTAGCAAACCAGCTCAGCCTAGACCCCTCCCAAGGTTAGCAGGAATGGCATATACAAGATCCCGTCGAAAATTGGCTGTTCACAAAAAGTGCTCTCCCTATTTAAGGAACTCGTTCATTTCATATCCAGTATGAAAATGAAACATCATCTGAGTTTAGCATTGATACTAGCATGAAGCAAGACTGTATCTTAGTGCTTTGGCATCTTCTTCTCTGTTCTTCTTCTTAAGTATGCTTTTGGAAACAATCAATCTGGACTACTAATTGAATTGAGGATGGATGGTAGCTTGTTCAGCATCAGATGATTTAAGAGCCAAAGGCATGCCACCCAGCTCACTGTTTGAAATCTACTTTTTGCAGATGACACTGCATTCGTCTCTAACTCACCTGATGAATTGCTGATCATGATGAATAAGTTCTCTGGTGCATTATAAAGTTTGGCATGATAATCAGTATAAAGAAAACAGTTGTCATGTCACAGGGCACCAACTTTCCACCTAAAATCTTCTACATCAATAATGAAGCTCTGGACAATGTGGATCTCTTCTGCTATCTTGGCTCAACTCTAACCGGCTCACTTAGCCTTCATAGAGAACTTGATGTGAGAATTGGCAAAGCCTCTGTCACCTTTGGCAAACTTAAATTAAATAAATAAATTAATGGAGATATCCCATCTCCTAGAACTGGAAGGGACCTTGAAAGGTCATTGAGTCCAGCCCCCTGCCTTCACTAGCAGGACCAAGTACTGATTTTGCCCCAGATTCCTAAGTGGCCCCCTCAAGGATTGAACTCACAACCCTGAGTTTAGCAGGCCAATGCTCAAACCACTGAGCTATCATGTGTCTGGAACAACAAGCTGCTGCTAACCCTGAACACAAAGGTGTCCATTTATCAGGCTTGTGTGCTCAGTACCCTCCTTTATGGCTGTGAAAGCTGGGTCATGTACTCCCAACAGGAGCAGAGATTGAACAGCTTCCACCTTCGCTGTCTCAGAAAAATCCTTGGAGTCACTTGGGACCAACGGATGACTAACAACAAGATCCTTGAGAGAACCGGCCTACAGACTACGTTGGACACTCGCAGGCTTCACTGGCTGGAACACATGGCGTGTATGCCTCTGGATCGTCTGCCGAAGGCTGTGCTCTATGGCTAATTCAAGAATTGCCCGCAACCCAGAGGAAGGCCAAAGCTCCAATACAGCAACAAGATCAAGCAAGGTCTCAAGAAATTCAGCATTCCTACTGACAGCTGGAAGAACCCTGCCCACAACCACTCAGTCTGGAGAAGCCAGGTCAAGGCTGGTGCAGTCATCGTGGAGAGCCCCAGGTGAGCCAGGAAGCAGAGTGTGCTCCAACTTCTATCTGGCGAGTGGACCTGTAGCACCAACCACCATTGACTGACTGATTTTTGTCACATTTCCTTTCATTTGTCAAGATGTTGAATGGCCATAACCATGTTCCATTTTAACCTTTTAAATACGTTTAATTAGGACATTTTCCCCCTGACCTTGAGATCTACCTATGTAAAGCACTATATAAGAGCTAGGTATTTCACTGAAAGCAAATCTTTCCGTATTCACAGGATTCCTTTCTATATTCCTATACCAGATTTTCATAATCAAGTGCCAGGAACCGTGACTTGCACCAAAGCCAGTCTCTGGACAACATAATAAATGCAGCTGGCCTGTATTAGGATGCATGATTGGCTACACTGCTGGATTGGCTACATCACCTGACTGGTGGGAGGAGTCAGCAGACCAGCTCTTAAACTTGAAGCACCAATAGTTTGGTGGCTTCTCAAACCTTTTGCACATGGCTGTGATAGTTCAGGTCTTTGATCCAGCCCTAGGCCAACGTCACTCCACTACACTCCTGACAATCCATCTCTGACCCTCAGCTCCGATTCCTCACTTCTGGCTTTGGCTCTAGCATCTGGCCTCTGACTCCAACTCTCACCCTGAGCTCTTACTCCTGGCTACCAACTCCCACCCTAACCAGTAGGCATGACTATCCACAACCTAGTCTCTGACACTAGGAAGCCATCTAGAAATTGAAAAACTTACAAAAAGTATAGATGTGTGTTTTCAATATGTCACACACACAACACACACAGTGGAGTTCTTTTAGATGCATCCTATAACTATGGAATGGTTTTGTGCTCATTCATTTAAAAAGAGAGAGATCATCTAGTCTCCTTTTGAGTTGACAGCATTTCTGGCCAGAGATAGAATCATTTGTGGCATTAAAGATAATATGTTGAGAGAAAATGCACCATGAAGGAGATTTAACTTTAGAAAAAGCTCTCCAGATATGAAGGGCAGCAGGAACTGTGAAAGCACAAGCCAAAGAACTGAATTCACCAGAAGGGGTTATTCATGTACTGAGTACAAAAGAATATAGCCAAAAAGGTCAAATCAAAAAGTGGAACCACCTGCTATGAAAATCAATATGGAGTGTGGGGGGCTGGGTTCAGAGCATTATGTAGCAGGTGTGGATTGCAGCATGGCCCAAAACAGTGTTTTGCCTTTGGGGAAACTGTCATCAATGTGGAAAACAATCATTTTGCAAAATGCTGTGGATCCAAAATGCAGGAAAATCAAGTGCATGCAGCTGAAGACAACCTGGTTGAGGAGGTGTATGTAACTGTGCTGTGATCAGTCAAACCTACTGAGAGGGACTGGATGCTGCCAATGAAAGTGAATGAAACAATTATTCCTCTCAAACTGGACATAGGAGCTCAGGTTAATGTTATGGCTGAACAAGATTATGAGAGACTGAAAATAAGACCATAATCAGGACCAACAAAAATAAAAGTAACTGGTTATCCTGGAACAAATATACCACTGAAGGGGCATTGCTATAATCAAATATAAAAACACCACATACAAGCTCCCATTCATTGTAGTACCAAAAAAGGTGATGCCAATTTTAGGGTTGGCCATCTGTGGAAAACTTGATCTAGTAAAATGGGTGTTCTCACTACAAGATCATACTGAACCTAGCTATGAGGCACTCACCTGGAAATATCATGTTCTGTTTCGAGGACTGGATTGCTTTCAGAGTGAACATACAATCCAGATAAACAAGCAGGTAAAAAGGTGCCATTTGCACTCCGTGAGAAACTCAAGGCCAAGCTTGCAAGAATGAAAGCAATGCAAGGAATGCAAAAAAATGAGGAGCCAATAGAATGGGTGAGGTCCCTAGTAATCGCAGAGAAAAATAATGCCCAGCTACATGTATGGTTAGATCCGAGAGACCTCAACAAGGCTATAAAAAAATAACATTTGAAACTGCCAACCAGAGATGAGATTATGGCTCAACTTGTGAATGCACAGTATTTCAGTAAATCTTCAGGATTTTGGCAGCTAAAATTAACTGAAGAAACTCAGAACTATGCACGTTTAATACCCCATTTGGAAGATACAGCTTCTTACACCTACCCTTCAGTATAGCTTCAGCACCAGTACCACAAAACAATGCACATGATCTATGAACATATTAATTATGTCAATGGATAACATCATCTTCTGGTGCTCAACTAAAGAGGAGCATGACTCGATTTTGGGAAGGCTTGGATGCAACTGGCACTGTGAATTTGAAATTAAATACGGAGAAATATGTTTTTGGGATTACAAAACTGACTTTTATTGGAGATATTATTTCCAATGAAGATGTAAAACCTGATAAGAGAAAGATTTCAACTGTTGAAATGATGCCACATCCCCAGTCAAAGAAACATGTCCAACATTTCATTTGAATGGTTAATTATCTTGGAAAATTCATACCTAATCTATCTATAGAAGCAGCAGCTTTGAGGAAATTCCTAGAAAATAAAAATAAATGGTATTGGGGTGAAGAACAGGAAGAATTATGGGAAGGTTTGAAACAACTGATACAAGAGCCAGTATGGAAGTTCTACGTGCCAAGCAGGCCTATTATAATGTCAGCAGGGGCTTTACAGTATGGGATAGGTGCAGTGATTTTATAGAAACACAATGATTGTTAGCAGCCAGTGGCATATGCATCCAAATCACTGACTGATGTGGAAACCAGATTTAGAAACACTGTTTGCCTGTGAGAGATTCAATCAATATATTTATGGCCAGACAGTGGATGCTGAAGTGGACCACAAGCCCCGATAACTTTATTTGGCACACTGCTAAATGAATGTACCTTAAGGATTCAAAGAATGATGATAAAGCTGCAAAAGTATGATTCAGTTGTGACCTATATACCCAGTAAATTTGTGTTTACTGAGGATGCACTTTCCAGAGTGAAGACTTCCACTAAGAAACCATAGAAGATCTTAGAGATAGAGATGCAAGCCTATGTAGATCTGATTGTACAGTCTATTCCTATAGCTAACAAAAAACTGCAACAAATAAGAGGGGACATGCAGAAAGACAAGTCATTCAGGATCCTTAAAGAAGTAATAATTAAAGGGTGGCCTGAAGAAATAGGCAGTTGCTGTCCAAGTGTAAGACTATTGGAACTGCAGACCTGAACTTACTATAATAGATGGGATTATTTTCAAGGGCAGCAAGGCTGCCTCAAACCTCCAGAAAGAAATGCTACAGAAGATAATTTTGGAATTGAGAAATCAAAACAATGAGTATGAAAGGTGATGTATTGGCCACGGATCAATCATGACATTGCTAATGTAGAAGGAAACAGCTTTTTTCATGCTTGAAATACAAGCCTCGCCAACAGGCAGAGCCACTGAGACCTCACCCAGTTCCACAAAGGCCTAATGAGACGGTAGGCACTGATTTATTTACCTGGCAATCAAAGGATTATTTAATAGTCACAGATTATTATTCTTTGTATCCAGAAATTTGAACATTGCATAGTACCAGTAGTAAGTCAGTGATAGCCGGCATGAAAGGAATACTTTCCAGACATGGAATTCCAGATGAAGTCATTAGTGATAATGCGCCACAATTTTCCAGCACAGATTTTAGGCAATTTGCTATAGATTAACCCCCAGTCAAATTATTTGTGGTCAGGTCTGTATGGATGATAAAGAACCTTATGAAAAAAGACTTTTGACAGTGATTGTGACTTATATAAAGCTTTACTGATTTATAGTACACCTGTGGAGAATGGCTCTTTTCCAGATCAGCTGCTACTGGAAGGAAGGATCAAATATAACTCACCAATCACTGATAACTTGCTGAAATCTCATGACAATGAAAACATACGGAAGATGAAAGAAAATCAGAAGGGGAAGCAGAAAATATTATTTTGACAAGAGGGCCTGTGACATCCCACCTCTTAACCCAGGTGATAGTGTGCCTGAGGAATCACATCTTTAAAACTTGGGGCCAAAGAGGTACCATTAAAGAACAGCTGCATCTAAGGTTTTATGTAGCCCAGATGACCAGGGGGACACATTTTGGCATAATTGAAGGGATCTAAGGTTAACCCCAGAAATTTCGAAACATTGACTATAGACGTGAACTCTGGCATTTACCAACCAACTGATTGTTTATCATCAACAGAGAAAGGAGAAACTTGCAAGCAACAAGAGAACAACTCAGATTCTAATGAAAGGCTGACACTGATCATATCAGAGAGGGATAGCTAACATCCTGAAAGATTCATAGAGATTTGCTAACTTGCTTGAAGAAAGGGGTATTTGAGGAAAGTGAGTGGTAAAGACTCACTCCATAGTGTGGTAACCTCGCCTCTCTAGGTAGTTGATATATTGGTTATATAGACTGTAGTTTATGGAAATGTACTAGTTGGGTTGAGAATTTAATGTATGTGTTAGTAGATAGTTGTTAGTTTATAGATATAAGAGCTAATTGTTGGATTTTTTAGGAAAGAAGATATGGAAATATGGTTGTGAAAGATTATAATTTAGAGAGGCTCACTCATGAGGGACAGTATTATGAACATAGGAATTTTGAGACGTGCCCTAGAAGCAGGGGGTGGAGAATACAATGTAGCTGTGTACAGCAGTTAGCTACAGACCCTCTCTAAGCCCTGGTCTACACTACGAGTTTAGGTCAAATTTAGCAGCGTTAGATTGATTTAACCCTGCACCCGTCCACACGATGAAGCCATTTTTGTCGACTTAAAGGGCTCTTAAAATCTATTTCTGTACTCCTCCCCGACGAGGGGGTTAGCGCTGAAATCGACCTTGCTGGGTCGAATTTGGAGTAGTGTGGACGCAATTCGATGGTATTGGCCTCTGGGAGCGATCCCAGAGTGCTCCATTGTGACCGCTCTGGACAGCACTCTCAACTCAGATGCACTGGCCAGGTAGACAGGAAAAGTCCCGCGAACTTTTGAATTTCATTTCCTGTTTGGCCAGCGTGGCGAGCTCAGAGGTGACCAAGCATATCTCATCAGCAGAGGTGACCATGGAGTCCTAGAATCGCAAAAGAGCTCCAGCATGGACCGAACGGGAGGTACTGGATCTGATCACTGTATGGGGAGAGGAATCCGTGCTATTTGAAAAAATCTCCAAGGGCATGAAGGACGGAGGCTATAACAGGGACCCGCAGCAGTGCCGCATGAAACTTAAGGAGCTCAGGCAACCCTACCAAAGAGGCAAACAGCAGCTCCAGGTCAGAGCCCCAGACATGCCGCTTCCGTGATGACCCAAGCAACAGAAAGCTGGCATTCAATAAGTTTTGAAGTGCGGTATGGCCTTGTCCTTCCCTCCTCCCCTCCTCCACCAGCCTTCTCGGGCTACCTTGGCAGTTCTCCCCCTCCCCACCATTTGTGTGACGAATTAATAAAGAATGCATGAATTTGAAACAACAATGACTTTATTGCCTCTGCAAGTGGTGATCAAAGGGGGGAGGAGAGGGCGGTTGGCTTACAGGGAAGTAGAGTGAACCAAAGGGGCGGGTTTTCATCAAGGAGAAACAAACAGAACTGTCACACCGTGGCCTGGCCAGTCATGAAACTGGTTTTCAAAGCTTCTCTGATGCGCCGCGTGCCTTGCTGTTCTCTTCTAATCGCAAACAGCCTAGTCAGCAAACAGCGCCTGCGAGCTTCTAAACATCCAAAGGCACATTCTACCACCATTCTGCACTTGCTCAGCCTATAGTTGAACTGCCCTTACTAGTGTCCAGGCTTCATGAGCCATGGGAGCAAGGGGTAGGCTGGGGTAGGTGCGACCGCGCGGTGCTGCTGGGAGAGCAGCCTGCGGCAGAAGCCTCCAGCTCGCATGATATTCCAGGCAGGACTGAATCTCCATGAGATGAAACTTAAAGAAGAGAATGACCTGGAGTCACTCCCACTTATGTCCAGGCGCCCCTGACCGACCTCACCGAGGTCGGCCAGGAGCACCCAGGAGACGACGATGATGGCTAGCAGTCATACTGCACCGTCTGCTGCCGTGAAGGCAAGGAGCTGCTGCTGTGTAGCAATGCAGTACTACGTCTGCCAGAAGCACCCAGGAGACATACGGTGATGGTGAGCTGAGCGGGCTCCATGCTTGCCGTGGTATGTCGTCTGCACGGGTAACCCAGGAAAAAAGGCGAGAAACAATTGTTTGCCATTGCTTTCACGGAGGGAGGAAGGGAGGGGGGCCTGACGACATGTACCCAAAAACCACCCGCGACAATGTTTTTGCCCCATCAGGCATTGGGAGCTCAACCCAGAATTCCAATGGGCAACGGAGACTGCGGGAACTGTGGGATAGCTACCCACAGTGCAACGCTCTGAAAGTCGACGCTAGCCTTGGTACTGTGAATACACTCCACTGACTTAATGCGCTTAGTGGGGACACACACAATCGACTGTATAAAATCGATTTCTAAAAAATCGACTTCTATAAAATCGACCTAATTTCGTAGTGTAGACATACCCTACTTTTTTTTTTTAAATAAAAGTTTTTTATTCCTTTCTCATTCACTGGTTTGTTGTTTAATGAACCCTATGACACACCGTACCTCAGAGTAGCACCCTGGTACCTCCATATTCACCACTGTCATATATAATCGTTGCTACATTCACTGGGAGGTCAGTAATACGACGTCCAGTGGCCAATTGATTACATTGAAATGTTGGTGAATTTGCACAAAACACAGAGCACAAGAAACACCAACACTTAACAGAAGCACCACATGAAGGTTGTCGTCTTGCTCCCTTGTGCGTGTGTGTGTGTGTGTGTGTGTGTGTTTTGTGACCCATAATAGTGCAGGTATCCCACTGCCCACAACAAGAACCATCCTGACTCACTTCCTGCATAACCAACATCGCCCAATCATCCTCCAGATTGGCCTGGAAATGCCTCTTGTGCAGTCGGTGCCAAAGCCACGATGGAATTTCTGCAAGGCTGACTGGCCAGCATACACTTCAGAAACAGAGCATCGGATTCCACAGCAAGAACCGATACCTAGAAACTTTGGCCATTTTACAAACATCCTAAAATCGACTGCTAAGAAGTACATCCCGTGCGGTCACCGCAAGGCTTTCACCCCCTGCTGGACAAAGGAATCCAAGTCCCTCTTGAGGGAATATGAAAGGAGCGGTGACCCAGAAAAAATAACTGCTCTACTTGAGTCCTTGAATTCGGCATGCCTGGAAAGGTGGAAAGAGACTGTTGAAAACCTTGATTTCACCCATTCGAGCCATAAGGCATGGGCTCTTTTGTGGCAACTTGGAGGATCCCAGTGACTCTCAGCAAAGGTGACCGCAAATGCTATCACCTCTCATCTTCTTTCTAACAGCAAGAGACTGACAGACAAGAATACATGCCAGGAGGTCCAGCAGGAACTCTACAGAACCCCGCCCCCCCACCCCAATGCCTGGAGGAATCCCCACTCTCCTCTTCATATTCTGTCGAGGAAATTAATGTTGCGCTGTCAGAAACCAAAAGCCAGAAAGCTGCAGGGGCTGATGGCATTCCTCCAGAGTTTCTCAAGAACCTGGGGAGACAGAGATGGGAATGGCTGGTGGTGCTTTTTATTGCCATGCATAAAACCAGAGAAGTGCCAACAAGCTGGCTACAGGTAACAGTGGTTGGCCTACTGCAGCCTGGGAAACCCCAGAGAATGCAGCCAGGTACCACCCTATCTCTCTCCTCTCAACCACCAGCAAGCTTATGGAACGGGTGCTGCTCCACCGTCTGTCTGATATCATCGAAGAGATCCTCCCAGCAGAGCAGGCAGGATTTCGCCCAAAGATAAATTGCTGTGACCAAGTAGCTTCACTTACTGGCCATGTTGAGGCAGGATTCCAACATAAGTTGAAGACAGGAATTGCCCTTGTTGATCTGTCCTCAGCATATGACACTGTCTGTTCTCCTCAAGATCTCCCACGTCATTCACTACCGGCAAATGATCTGCCTCTTGGCGGCAATGACTGGGGACCACTGCTTTAAGGTACACCTCAATGGCCAGATCAGTAAACCAAGAACTCTTAACTCGGGCATCCCTCAGAGCTCGGTCCTGGCCCTGATATTTTTTAATCTATACACAGCGGATATACCAGCAACAGAGTCAGGGCAATGTCATCCACATAGATGAATATCCTTATCTGTTCAGCATACAAGCCTTCACACCGTCAGCTGCACCCTAACCTGAGATCTTAGCACAATGGCTGATTATATCCAATACTGGAAATTTAGGCCTCACCCAAAAAAAAAAAAAACCCCCATGGTAACCACTTTCCATCTGAACAATAAAACGGCTAATACCAAACTTGATGTGCAGTTCTGCGGTGAAAGTGTCAGCCAGGAGGCTAATCCAAAGTATTTTAGCATTACACTGGACCAGAGTTTGACCTTTCAACAATACCTCGAGAACACTTGCGATAAGGTCAGGTCTCGTGTCGAGCTTATCTGAAAATTGGCCAGAATATCATGGGACTCCAGTCCACGGACCTTACGAACCACAACAGTTACCTTGGTATATTCTGTAGCTGAACATTGTGTGCCACTGTGGTCTCACAGCAGTCACACTAAACTCCTTGACACGCAACTCAATAACGTTATGCGCAAAGTGTCAGGGATGCTCAGATCGACTCTAGTCGACTGGCTCCTGGTCCTATTGCACATCCAGCCTCCACAGATTAGAAGAGCTGCTCAGACATCTCACTTTCTTAACTATGTCAATGCAAACACAAGGATCCCGCTGCACCACGACCTGCAGAACCCGCCAAAGACAAGATTAAAATCCTGCAACCCTCTATGGAACCGTATCAAGACCCCAGCACCCAACTTTGATGCTGAGGCTCAATGGAGAGTCACATGGAGTGTTTCAATCGCTTAAAAAACAAACAATTCGTCACTAAAACTGCTGAGGAACCACCGGGTTTTGTTTTACGTTGGGAAGACTGGTGCAGTTTGAATCGCATCAGAACATCTCATGGGAGATGTGGACAAACCCTCTTTAAATGGAAAATGAGGCAAACACCTGTATGTGACTGTGGTCACCAGGCACAAACGATAGAGCACATCATATCCGAGTGTGCCCTTCATTCTTTTGCTGGGGGCTTGAAGGACATTCACTGCTGCAGCAATGTGCTGGCTAGCAAACTTAGATATAAATTTGTAGTCATTGCTACCTACCAAAGCCATACAAATGAAGAAGACCACTGTCATATAATTATTATATGTTTTGTACAAAGTATGTCTTGTGAGGTATCATTATAAAGTCTTGATCTGTTGAATATTAATATCCTGTTGGATTGTATATGTTATCATGGTAGGTGAACTTCTGAAGTTTTGCAATGTGTGTATTACTGAAATATGTTGTGAGGTTGGAAAACCCACAACCAGTCTTTTAAGTACAACAATGGAGTAGCAAAACAGCGTTAATGGCTCACCAACACCCATCAAGGAAAGAATCCACTATCCCAGGAACTGTATACAATGGAGATGTCTCAGAGAGAGCACATATAAAATGGAGGCTGCTAGCAAAAGATTTTTCCAGCAAGCTGGTAGAAACTATAAAAGTGGGGAAGTAACATCATGATTTGGCTTCACTTCCCCCACAACTCAACACCTGGAAACACATCTGGAGGACAAAGACTTTGAACTGGGGTGGGTGGTCCCAGGGTGGAAAAGAGTCCCAGGCTGTGTGTTGAGGAACTGTAACCCACTTGTACCATCTGTCAGGGTGAGACATTGCTTGATTCAAATCCTGCTTAGTTTGTAGAACAAAGACCGTGAATTTACTTTTATTTCTTAGGTAACCAACTTTGATTTCTATGCTTGCTACTTATAATCACTTAAAAATCTATCTTTCTGTAATTAATGAATCTGTTTTATATTTTACCTATAACAGTGTATTTTGGTTGAAGTGCTTGGGAAATCTTATCTCAGTTTACAAGGCTAGTGTGGGTCCTCTTGACATTGAGGGTGGGGTGGACTGGGTAATGAACTTACACTAGTCAGGCTTCTGACCAGTGCAAGATGGTACAGTTCTGGGGTGCCAGGCTGGGGAGCTGGAAGGAATTGGCTAGAGCCTCTCTATTGTTGGTTCATGAATGGCTGCTGAAAGCACTCATGTAACTCAGTTGGGTGTCCGCCTGCCTGTGGATGTCTGTGTAAGTGCAGCACCTGTTTATGGCTTGGAAACAGCATCACAGAGCAAGTGGGATAGCCCTGGCTGGCGACAGAGGACTAAGCTGGCTGGGGACAGAGGGCTAAGCAATACCACAGTCCAGGTTGCACTCTGGAAACCCCGTCACAAACCCTAAGATCATTACAGTTTCCAGTGGAGCTTTCTCAGAACTGACACTGTCCTTCAGAACATTCCAATTTTGACAAATTGGCAAATTCTGATGAAAAAATGTTTTGCTGAAATTTGTCCAACCAGCTCTAAATCTTACTCTGGTTTGTAACTCACACCAACACAGCAAAAGCACTGCCGACTCTAGGTTCATAAAAGGTTCATTTGCTTTAACAATTTCTATTTTCCCCAGGACCTGCTGCTTTGGTTTCTTTAATTCTTGAAGAATTTTGCTTTTATTGTCCTAAATGGACAATTCAGAAATTGGAAGCAATGAAATAAACCTTGGGCCACTTTCCAAACACTTCATCTCTTGAAGCTTTTGCTGCAAATGTTGCTTTCTCAGTAGAACATGAACCTTTCAGAAATATTTTTAAAGATAGAAAAATACATCAATAAGACCATACAGGCTCTTTTTTAGATTTCTCAGCTAGTTACAAAGCATTAAGAAGAAAATTTAAACTGTTGCTTTTTAACACAATTTTGGTAAACTGATCATTCTTTCGGATATAAAACTTTTTTGCATACCATAATGGCATTTAATAATGCTTTCTCCCATGTTAATAGTATTGATTCATTCCAGTACTCAGCTTTGGCTACTGAAGTCAAAGAACTGAACTATGAAGACTTGCCCTTGTTTCTTTTAGATGACTTTCCACATCTGTATTAAACTGATTAACTAGTGCAAAAATGTTGCATCTTGAGTCCTGGAATGATATTGCTAAAGAGAAGCAGCATTCAATAGACTGTAATGTCACCATTCCAAATGCTCTTTAGCAGTTGAAAAATATTACGTAATGATATTGATTACAGAAAACAAAAAGAAAACTAAAAATTCTCCTTCATGGGATGGCTTTGGAACCATTTTGAGTGAAAGAGAGACATCCTGCCTCAGTGCTGGGAACTGGACTAGATGACCTATAAAGGTCCCTTCCAGTCCTACATTTCTATGATTCTATCAGGAAGTGTGGGAAGAGGAGCTGAGGCATCAGAAACAAATAAATGGTTGTTTTGTAAAACTGAGATTGTGTGGACTGCCATCCATTTCTATCCGAGGCACCAGTCAGAACTGTTGCTTCTTCAGGGACACAGAAGAGGGTCCTTTCTGCAGTGGTTGGGCAGGTTCACTCCCATCTCTAACTTCAGGCTTGAAATATTAGATTCATCAAGGAGATGCACATGCACTCCTCAAAATGGACAAGGGTTTGAAGAGGGTTCTATCAACTCATTACCAAAGGGCACCATCCCAGCAAGTGGAAATGCACAGATGCTCTTGAAGAAAATGGATCAACCTTTTTCTTGTTGAAAGTGCTTTTCTCTGGAAGAGAGTTGCAGGCAGGGATGGCTCCAGGCACCAGCGAACGAAGCAGGTGCCTGGGGCGGCCAATAGAAAGGGGCGGCAGTCTGTTGGTTGTTGGGGCGGCACGTCGGCGGCAGGTCCTTCACTCCCTCTTCCTCTTCAGCAGCACTTCGGCGGCCACTCAATTGGTTTTTCCTCTTTTTTTTTCTTTTTTTTTTCTTTGTCGCTTGGGGCGGCAAAAAAGCTGGAGCCGGCCCTGGTTGCAGGCCCTGCTGCTATCACATTACCCAATACAAACAACCCTTCCATTCTGGGCATGCTCCAGCCACACCCCTTTCTCTTATATATCACAGTCCTGTAAAGCAGAAGACTACCAACTAAGCAAGGTGGAGCCTGCTGTTTGATCACTGACTACTGATATACAAAGCCTATGAGTCTGAGTTGACCTTCATATTTTGAATTGGGTTATATCTCTGAAGCCGTGCTGAGAGGCAGGGTATGTGTTGTGGGGAGATAGTGGCAAAGCCATTGACTTTGTGTTAGGCTGGCTGAGACTGGGAGCTGAAATGGTGACACAGTAGGAGAAACTTTTGGAAATCTGTGTAAGGGATGCCCCCAGTTATTAGGAGTGGTTTTATAGAGGTGAAGGTTTATGGATGGGATTCCTACATGCCTGAAGATAGGGCTCTGGATCCTCCAGTCTATCTAAAACTGCTATTAAAGCTCTTTTTTTAATATGAGGTGAAGATTAGCACATGAAATTACACAAGGTAGTTGCACAGAGGACTATACTGCTGTAGGAGTGCAACCACCATTTATTAGCTATATTTCTTTCTTGGCTTTGATCTGGTTCTGTGGAAACCAGGTATTTTTCCACACCCACACCTGCCCAGATATTTCTCTGTAGCTTGCATGGGAAATGTGCCCCCTCAGTTTTAACTGGCAAATAATGAAGGGATGGATTTTTCTCTGGCATGAGAATGTGTATCTATCAAAAAACTGTTTGTTACCATAAGGGCAGGTTTACACTGGTGCAGAATTCCCCTTCAAGCTATGTCTGAAATGCTTCCCCTTTCCCAAGCTGGTTATTGGTTTGGTTTATTTATGTGTGTGGGTGGGTGGGTGTAGCAGAGAATCTTGCCCTGTGTGTGTGTGTGTAATCTATATTTAACTTTTTTTGAAAAGCCAAGATAATGACAGACCAGCTCAGTCATGTAAATGTGTTCAGATTCCACCTACCTTCCACCATATGCAGACTAATTGTAAGCAATGAAGTTGCACAAGGTATAAACTGGTAAAACTTAGCCTGTGATATCTATCAAAACATCAATATTAGAAAAAAGGCAGTCTATCATAACTTGATCATTCAAAGTAATCTAGCCACTCTCTAGGGTTCATATCCATACAAGTTTACAATTAAGAAACCAAGTTAACCCTAATAGTCCCTTTCTCTCTCGTCTATTTAAATGATCAACCCATTTATTAATATGTCTCTTTTGATAGACTTCACCCCTTTTACAGCTACTACATACTACTTGCCCCAACTTAGCTTTTTATATGGGAAATATTTTAAAATCAAATTCAATTTGGCATTATTTAAAACACTTTCCTAGAAAGGACAATAAGCCAAATTTTCATTTGTATAAATTGGATTTCTCTGTATACATATAAAACTCCACTCAGCTAATCACAACTTGTATCTTCAGTTTTAGAGTTGTTTGTGATTAACATAATGGGATCTCACATTATTAGAAATCCAGAACAAAAACTGAGTAACTAAATTCACTTTACATTTAGGTTAGGTAATTCTTAACCCTATATATATAAAGGCTAATTTAAAATTGTATATAATATGTATATATAAGAAAATGTTAAAGCAGTACTTGACCCAAAATGCTTACAGTCTTGGGACAGAGTTAAACAGAGGTTAGAGGTAAGGAATCAACTAAAAGTATTTATCATGTATGGTACTGAAGACAACCAGAAGTTATTTAAAAATGTCACCACCCATGTACAATGTTATACATAATTTTTTTTTAAGATCACTACCTTTATGAAGCACTTACTCCACTGCTTCACTCTGAGTCTCCAAAGCATTGGAGTGGAGAAATCATGTATGGTGGAGAAATCAAACCGTTTTCCTGTAATTCAATTCCAGTTAAAAACAGCTAGAGCAGAGGGCTATTACAAACATTCTCCTTGTCAAAGTAGAGTACAACATATTGTACCTTTACTCAGAGCCACTAAATGCTGCAAAAATTTTGTTTTGCAAAACTGTATGTAATTATGTAAAATACATTTTATTCAAACAGCTACACAACCCAACTACAATAGAATGTATGCATACATATAAAGGTTAAAAGGAAAATAGCAATTTTCAGTAACTTCTTTTAATAATCAAACAATTCAAATGCCTTTCCATCTAACCATTAGAATAACAACAGAATTGAATTCACTCACCAGCCAGTCAACTTTAAATATATTAAATAAATATTTTTTATTGGTATCCACTAACAACTATATTCTTGCTCTTATGCATTTAAACTGTAAATGTAAAATGTAAGATGAAAAGAAAAAAAAACATAACTGTAGCTGCTATAAACTCCATTAATTGCAACATTCACTGATTTGCTGCAGCCTTCCTCATGGGAAAGCATGAAATCCAAGGTTAGCAAGGTCAGATGTTATGCAAGCTGCTTTTGGTTGATGGAGTATTTGTATAATTTTATGTTAATGTCTCATTTTCAGCTCAGAGCATTAGTTATGAAGTTTAGTATTAGTGATTCCAATTTGTATGTATTTCCTCCAAATCATCTACATTTCTATACTGCTTCCTACAGTTTCAGTGCTTACAAAAAATTCCTAGATGGGTCATGATGACACTAATGCAGACTTGATGATATCATCAAAAGCAGAAGCTGTTGCCACCTTCTGAACAGTAGCAGTAGATTAGGTGATGTCACCCACTTGCTCTTTCCATGTGATTCAGATATGTCATCATTGTGGATACTGACTTGAGGGTTAGGGGGGTGAGAAAGAGAGGGGAGCAGGATCTGTAACTGAAAGTAGCCATACAAAACAGTGATTGCACTCTATTCTTTTGGGAGAGGCAGAAGAATGAGCTAATGGAGCAGGCTTTTCAGGTGGCTTCTTATAGTTACACAGTACACAGATTCATGCTAACTCATCTCGAGCTAGCACACCAGAAACAGCAGCGTGGATGTTGTGGCTCTCGTGAAGACTCAGGCTAGCCACCCATCCCAAGCTTAAACTCAGGGAATCAGGTGGGCTTGAGAGCCTGAACTGCTGCCTAAGCTGCAATGTCCACACTGTTGTTTTTAGTGTGCTAGCTAGAGCACGTCTGTCTGCCTGGGCTAGGAGGCTTGTTCCCAGCTGCAGTGTAGAGTAGGGTGACCAGACAGCAAGTGTGAAAAATTGGGACGGGTGTGGGAAGTAATAGGCTTCTATATTAAAAAAAAAAAAAAGCCTCAAATATAGGGACTGTCCCTATAAAATCGGGACATCTGGTCACCCTAGTGTAGAGATACCCTGAGAGGCTTAAAGAAGATATTCTTAGTGGAGCCAGAGGGAGAACATGAACCTCAGGAAGTTGAAGCTCTTTTCCCCCCAAAAAAGTTGTCTAGGCGATCCTTCAAACCAATCCCAGACTGTACTGAAGATGACCCCTGTGGCTTATGCCACAAAGACTTCAAATCAGGAGACTCTGGTACATCCTCCAGATCCAAAATTGGACCTCCACTCAATCCCTCCAGTAAAATTCCAGAGATTGGCATAGCAGGAAGGGCTAGAGACACCTTTTGAACCTGGGGAACTTGAACCCAGACCTCTGATCCATCTATACACTCCCTGGAACTATGACAGTTTTTCTTCTTTCTCCTCTACTATGGCACCAAGCCACCCAGCACAAAAACCCACTCTGAGTTCCTTTTACCCATATGCTTGAGGGTGGAGGATCCCCAAGTAAGATGTGTTAAAGAGAAGCTATAAGTTTATTGTTAATATGCAAGACAGTTCATCATCTACTGAAAATACCCGTCAGCCACCTATCTGCCAGTGTTTGGCTAACAAGAAAAGTAAAGCACTCAGAATTGAGAGCTGTGCATTAATTTTCAAGCCAGATTACTAAACTCACTTTAAGAGGCCTCAGGGATCTGTAATAATGACCAGCCAGTAATTTGTAAGTTGCTCACTCCTCTGTTTTAGTGTTTATTTGGAAAACTAATTGATGAATTGTTTGTTTTGTGAAGTTTTGTTGTCTCCCACCTCTGTCCTTTTCCCCAACAAACTACTCCCTTATTGACTTGCCCTTGGTGTTTTTACTGTGTATATTCTGCCTGGCTGCCTCATTGACTCCTTGGAATAGTGTCTGAGCTATGTGGTATATTGAACTTGTTCTAAGAGGCAGGGTCACATTAGTTGTACATGCCTTAATGAGAATTACATGGTAGTTGATGACACTAGATCCAGTTGCCAGTGAAGAGAGAATGCCACAAGACTAATCCCTCACAAACCAATGAACCTAGCCCCCTTGAAATTTTTGCCTAGCACTGCCAGTTCAGTACTGATCTCATTTTAAGTCAATGAATCCTTGACCACACCAATGGCTTCATTGCATAGTGACCTTCACAATTATGGTGTCATAGTAGTGCCCTATCTACTGTAACTCAGATACTGTAACAATCTGTGACATCTCTTCATAAATGTTGACTTTTAAATTAAATGGTGAATTTGGTACCACCAAAGTTTGTCTCTAGAATGGCTTTCCATGGCAACTATCAAATGTGTAATAGTGCCCATTGGATAAATAAAACCTTTGAAGGCATCCTGTGGAATGTTCTTCCAAACAGAGTACTAAAGCTCCCAAAGAACATCAATGAAAGGTCCCTACTGAGTAGCAAATGCCACTGAAGATTATTTGTCAAGCAATATGACTAACATCACACTTTGATCTCATCTCATTGGGCTCCAGTTTATTTAATGTGTCACGCTTTGTCTTATATTTCACCTCAGCTGTTCATGTTTTAACATTTAAATGCCTTGCTTCCACTACATCTGATACTGTAGTAGTGCAGTAATCTGAGATTACTGTTAGGTGGCTTTCTTTTTATATATCTTACTTGATGAGGAAGAGTCATTGTAAAGTTTGTCAACAAGATCAGCTTTAAGTGTCTTGCATATTAAACTATTTTGTTTTCATTTGGAGTATTCAATTCCATTGTGGATGGAAATATCATTACAATTTAAGTAATAGATCTTGTGACTCCCACTGTACACTTAGGGTCAAATACTGTCTGTGGTGTGTTCATGGAGAATGCAGCTGTACATTCAGTCCAATACTGCCCTTTGTCAATGCACAGAACGCCCATTGACATCAATAACATGGCTGTCTACAGGAGTTCTGTGCATGGATCAAGAGCAATATATGGCTTTTACAGTAGAACATTCAATTGTTTTTTCTTTGAGTAAGTTGACCAACCCAATTTCAGTCATTTTATATTTTCCCCTTTTATTCCATTTTAAAACTAAAATGCAGATTTGTTCACCCAAAGCACTAGATGGGCACAAACTACTTAGATAAGAGATGTCAAATCAGAGATATGAAAGTGATCTGTAACTAATTCATATTTTTGCTGTAAAATCTGAGTGAGGCAGCCTTATCAGTTAAAATCATAACAGAAAAATGGAAATGAAAGGGTTTTCTTTCCCTAAGATACCTACTGACTCACAAAGTTCTTGTTGCATCTGTCAATTAATCCTGTGGAGATATCTCAGATTATGAGCTGAAAAATGGGGAAAACATTTTTTGTTATTCCAGAAACAAAGATTTTATGTTAGAATACTTTTCAGTATACATACCAAGGATACATTATAGTATGGGCCCGAACCTATACATACATTAATATGTTCAAGTCCTATTATCATTTGGGGTTGTTTTTTTTTTTAATTGTAAGCTCAGTAGAAAACCATAACCACCACTCTACAGTTTGTACAGTAAAATGACAGGTGTTTCCACGCCTGGCTGTGGGAGGGTTGAGGATAGTTTATCAGGAAAATTGAAATGCATATGCCCCTTGCATGTGGTGCAATCTGCACCAATCGCTAGCCCCAGCTTGGGTGCTCACTAATTGGATGTTACGCTAAATCAGACACAGTCGGTTTATTTGACTTTTACCTTTTGTCTTGGGGTTTTAAGATTTTAACTTTTTTCTCTTTTTCTTGGGGAATAACACTTATCAAGTTCTGCAATATACAACAGCTAAAATAAAAAAGACAAAATTTAACACCTTTCTGCTGTAGAGACACTTGAGTCAGGCTGGTAACTCTGCCTTGCAATGTTATTATGAACTGAATACAGTGAAACCTGTTAATAATGACGTTATATGGGAGCAAGGACTTAGTTCCTCAATCCTTGTCATGGTGGACTGTGGGAGACTTTAATTAAGGATGTGTCACAAGCAGAGAACATGGCTGTTTGCACAATGCCTAGCACAGTGGGATCTTGGACCATAACCAGGGCTCCTAGGCATTATGGTAATACAAATAATAGTGACATTTAAAACTAGTCCTACTGGTCTTATTTGGACTCTTATCTCAGGATTATGAGATGTTGGTGGATAGTGACCTTATTTAGCCATCCATGCTGTCAAATGAAGCAGTTGCCATTCATAATTTAATTAAGGAAGAGGCCCTGATCCTGCATGTATGACAGAGACTTGGTTAGGGGATACTGTAGGCTGTTCTATTTGATTCAACAGAAATTAAGAGAAGATTGGGAAGATGAGTGACAGATGAAATTCACTGTTGACTAGAGCTGGGCAGGAACTGAATTTTCCATGCCACAGAAAATTTTGTGATTTTTGAAAAATTCTCTGTTACAAACAGAGCAAAAACTGAACATTTCCCACAAAACAAAATTCTGACCAGAAAAAATTCATTTTCAGTCAATCAAAACATTTTGTTTTGTTTTGATTTTGATATTTTAAATTTTGTAACATATTTTATTAAATAAAATTTCAGATACAAAAGTTGTTTTGAAACATTTCATTCTAAAAATATCAAAACAGAATATTTCAACTTCATCAAAATCCTTTTCCATTTTTTCCCCCCTGAAATGAAATGTTGTAAAAATCAACAGATTTCCATAACAAGTTTTGCTTTTCATGAACTGGAATTTTCTGATGGAAAGACATTCAGTTGGAAATTTTGCAACCAGCTCTACTGTTGGCAAATGCCAGGTAATGCACATTGGAAGGACTATTGTGAATGACTCGTACGCTTTGCTGAACTTTAAATGAACTGTAACCTAACCACTCAGAAAAAGGCCTGGGTGTCAATGTGGACAGCTCAATGAAAATATCTCATCAATGTGAAAGTGTGGTCAAGTTTGGGGCATCACACTTTGTATGTAAAAGGTTGTTATAAAGAGGCTGGTGATCAACTGGTCTCCGTGTCCATTGAGAGTGGGACAAGAAGTAATCCGCTTAGTTTGCTTCAAGGAAGATTTATGTTAGAAAATAGAAAAAAATTTCTAACTATAGGAATACTGAGACACTGGAACAGGTTACCAGAGGACCTTGTGGAATCCCTGTCCCTTAAAGTTTTTAAGAATAGGTTAGTCATCTGTCAGGGATAGTCTAGGTATACTTAATCCTGCCTCAGTGCGTGTGTGGGGTAGATTCAATGACCTCCTTAGGCCCCCTCCAGCCCTACATTTCTATGAAAGCAAACAAAACATAAGGCTATATAATCTTAGATGACTGCAGTCGATTTGCAGAATTACTGAGCACTTGCAACTTTCATTAAAATGAACTGGAGATATGTGTGCACAGCTCCTCCGAAAATCAGGCATTGCTACTGTGAATTGGTGGATTTATATGATAAAGTGGGATGCAGTCATTTACATAGGCTAGATCATCTCAATTGCAGGGATTGTTCTTGTTATCCTACGTTTTGATTATTTAGTTAAAGAATTGATTGCTCAAGGTCATACAACGAATTAAAAACTCAGAAACAGAGACCCCGAAAGCTGTGACTCGCATTCCCCTTAGGGTGACCAGACGTCCCGATAAAATCGGGACCGTCCCGATATTTCGGTGTCTGTCCCGCATCCCGACACCCTAATTCCCCTGCTTTAACCATTAGACCACCTAAATAAAGAAACAGCTAAACTAGACTACTAAGTACAGACTGTGTTTAACTAAAGGTTGAAAAAATCCTGTTGGAAATTTCAGGGAGCATTGAAGTGAATTGTTTAGCGCAGGAAGTTTTTGTTGGAGATGGCCATTGTATATAAGGAAACCTATGCTAAGGTGTTGGTGTTTTTGAGTTGTCTGAAGTAAGGATACGGATGAGGCTCCAGGCAGAGGTGTCATAGATACTATGGACTGTATTGTTTAGGATTTTAAACTCTTAACAATGCCAATTTCTGTGGAAATTTTCAACAGTACAAATGACAGATGCCTTTCAGTTGATCTCCTATGTAGGCAGGCAATGTAAGCATTAGGAGAAATATGTTTGTGGTTGCTCAGACCAGTAAGCAAATATGCTGCTGCTGCTGCAGTCCTATTTGTTTCCTGTGAATCAGAAACAAACAATTATCTTTGCTTACTTCTCTTTCTGTGCACTAATATCAATAAGGTCAGCTACAAGTCACAACACTGGGCTTGTGCAAGCTAAATGATCACTGCAGACTAGCAGGGGGAGTTCATACACTGGTTCTGTTTTTGTTAGGGAGTCCTGCTTAAGAAGCAATATTATAAAGAAAATTCTCAGTAAAAGATTATTGGATGTAATTCCTGTTGTTCTCTGATTAAGTGTAAATTCCAATCTTGCATTAAATGTACTTAATATAGAACATTTGTTGTAAATGGCACACAAAATTCAGTTCCATCTGTTTTTCAGCAGTGCCATATGTATTACGGAATCATAATTTGCATTGCTATGATGCAGACTGTCAGCATTTCAATTATAAATCCCTATTTCAGGAGTGTATTAGTCAGGTGTATATAAAAATTATCATTACCACTCTGTATAGAAATGATCTGTAATTTTTTAATTATTTTATAAAATGTGAGTTTAGGTTATTCTGCTCATGCATTAAAATGGGGCACAAATTGAAGTTTATTTAAAATGTTTTCTTTGGGGGCCCATTTCCTGCTTTGATGGTGCGTGAGGAAAGCAGGAATGGGCCCACATTGGTATGTGGTTTGCACAGGGGCAGCTGTGCTCCCGTGTGTGTTTGTGGGTAGTGGGGTATTGTGCTGTTTGGATAGGGGCAGCTGAGTATCAGGTGGTTGAGGCAGCTTGGTAGACAGATTACACAATATACAGGAGCAGGGGCCCTAGGGCAGGGTGAGATGGCAGACTCATACATTTAGATGTTTGAAAACTATTCAATTATCTTTTTTTTTTTAATGTTTACATTGTATATATACATAATTGAAAATTATGTTCATAACACCATACACCAACATAATACACAAGTGTGGTTTAGAAGAAAGCTGTTAAAATATATTAAAAATAATACATGACAGTCCAATATACTTAAGCACATGGATTTATGGGGAAATTATGTACTAAACTGAAGGACAAAGAGCCTGGTCTTGTCTTTTGGACACAACAATACAACAGAATTTTTTTATAAAGAAATAAACTACCACTGCTCATGTGGAGCCAACCCTTGACTGAGCATGGAGTCTGAATTACGGCTCTTAACCCTGAAAAAGCACCTTTGGATCACTGTCAAATCTCATTATTTGGCTTGCATAATACTTGCTGCCTATTCTACAGTAAATGCTTTGTTAAATACTATTTTAAAAATATATAAATTGCCTAGGCCACCTGCAATGATGGGCAAAACGTTTTATACTGCTACTAATATGTCTCTGATCAGCAAATCTTAGAAGACCAAATGTTAACAAATTGCAAAACTACCCCCACAAAAGCTAAAATAAAATAAGGAAAGAAAATAAACAAGCAAAAATATTAGACTGAAATAATCAGATGCTAAAGAAAATAACTGGGCCTACGCTGGCTCAGTGAGGTGGGGGAAGCTTGCTTTGTCACTGCTACTGCTGTGTGAATTTTTATTGTGCTGGTCATGGAACAGATATACAGTAAAATTATCCCTACCCCAATGAGTTTACAGTCTAAATGAAAACCCAAAGCCTTGTGACAGTGGTAGAGAATCACAAAAGAATCACTTCTTCTAACACTGATTTAAGAACTTTGTTAGATTATGGAAAATTGTATTTTCCCTAAAACTACTCTTCCTCCTCTTCACAGCCAAGCTTTTGCCTAGAACTTTCCCCAGCTCTCTTCTGTCCAGCTTCAGGATATATATTTAAATAAGCCATACACATATACTCACATAAGGTATTAGAACTATGAGTTTGGGTTTGAGGTTGGGGTAAAAGCTGAACAGAAAGAGGAGGAGGGGGATAGTAATTTGAATGACTGTGTGAGGGTGTAACAAGGATTGAATTGGGGGAAAAACTCTAATGACGTTAGTGCTGCCTTCTCTTGTGAATTTATTATGAGTTTCAGGTTATTTGATGTTTTTCTTAAAGCCTCAGCTTTTGGGGTCATGTTTTTATATCAGCAACTCAGTTCTTATTTTTAACAAAGTAAGTTTCTAGTTCTTCTGGTTGCAGAGAAGACTTGAAATTGTGAACCCTAAAGGCTGAACAATTAGAAGGCAAATAAAAAGAAGCTCTAATTCATTTGTTAAAATCTCATGACTTTTGGGAGCTAACTTACAATTTTTGAATTCTTGTGGTTGGCAATCCTGTGCTTCTCCTGCAAACTCTGCTCACTTGAGATCAGTGGTATAGCGGTTTAAAAAAAAATGTGGGTAAACTAACATAAACTCCATATTCCCAAATAAGAAGTGGGTAAACTCAGCTCACTTGCATTTACCCTCGACTGTATTATTGTTTGAGATGCCAAAATGAGGCACTGCTCACAGCATATTTTGCAGACATTCAAGATATGATCAAATGGGCTCAGCTGGACCTGACTCTCTCGATAGGTTTCAGATACACCATAGACACAAATAAGCATGTGTCTTGGGCCACAGAACCCAGCATCATATGATGAAGTGAGAATCTCAGCTTTCATTTTAAACAAATTGTTTTTAGCCTTTATGATTGTGAAGAAAACTTGACCCAAATATGACTAATGCAGTGCCATCTGCTTGAGTCTACAGAGTCTGGAAGAGGCAGGAACAGCTGCCACTAGAGCATACCTGTTTCCACATCCCCTGTCAGAGCAGACCCTATCCCTACTGCTCTCCAGGGTTGGGAAGGCACATTGGCTAGGTAGCGCTTGGATGCTCCACTGCACTCTGCAGATAGACTGACTCTTACTAAGAACTCTGTTCTCTCCCACTGGTTTCTTTGCTCCAAAGGTGGTATCCCTCCAATTATGACACCAAAATGAAAAGACAGTCACAGTACATGTTTCATATCTGTGATCCTCCCTCTCCTTTCTTGTATGATTTTTTAGCAGTGAAATTGTTAACAATGTTGAGATTTAACTCAAAAGCCCCAGGATGATGATTTAACAACGCAAAGAGAAAAATGGGGTGCTTCACTTCACATCTCTGAGCTATTGTTTCAGGCTTTCTGCAGATGCAGGCAGATACTAAGTTGACTACATTTGTTTCATGCTTTTTTACAATTTTGTCTGCAACCATATGTGGGAAGACTTTTTTTCTAATTAAAGTAGAGATTCTGGAGAACAAGATGACTGCTTCAGAAGTTGCCAAGCATGACCTGACCAAATTCATGCCATGAGGGAGGAGAGGGGAGAGAATGGAGGGATGAAATAACAACATTAATGCCTGGGTGTGGAAGGGAGAGATGAGCTTCTATTACTGCTAGATAGGAGGAGGAATCACAAGGGACAGGAAGGAAACTAAGGGCATGTCTACACTGCTCTCCTTCTGTTGGCAGTGACCGTCCCCACCAGGAGCGCTTCCACTGACTGAAGAGGGGCAGTGTGGGAGGCTGAGAGCCAGGGCTCTCAGCTCTGTGCAGCTCCCAGCCAGGAGCCACCTGGCTTTTGGGCTCCCTGAGCTGGGAGCAGGGAGCCTCCTGCTAGAAGCTCTAGCTGCCCCGTTTCTTGTCAATTTCACAGCTCCATGCTGGAGCCCTGAAATTGACAAGATAGCCAACAGCTAATGTAGGTTAACACAGTGTCTACGGTCAACATAATCTGTGGACCTAACTGTGTAGTGTAGACTAGGTCTATGACTAGGGAGTTGGTTGAAGCTAAACTGTTGCTGCTGAAGAGTAAAAGGGAGGCCAGTAGTGCTAGTGGAAGAAAGTTTACTGGAATGTCTCGGTAGGAATTCCTCCTCTTCTGCAGCAACAGCTGGAGAGGAGGGGTAGTAACACTAATGATTAGGTAAAAGCTCAACTGCTGCCCTGGAAGAGATGGGTGAGGAGGACACTGGTGACTGGATAGTGAGGGGAGAGAACTGAAGTCCTGCTGCTCCTCTTGGGCCGAGTAAGTACGAGGAGGAATTGGAAGGGAAGGAGCAAGAAGGGTGTAACACTAGTGACTCTGACAGACACATGTACTGCTGTCAGGGCACAGGGAGAAAGCAGAATGTAAGAACACTAGTGATTAGAGGGGGAGAGGAGATGTATTAGCCTGGGGAGGGTGGACACTATATTGTGCTTGTACAGTGTCTAGGACAATGTCGTCCTGATCCACAACTGTGGATCCCAGGCACTATGATAATACAATAAGACATATTATCACTAGTGATTAGGTGGGAGCAGCTTCTGAGGAGCAAGAGAAGGAGGGATCAGAGTGGGAAGGGAGGCCAGCAACCCTGGTCCCTAGGTGAGGAAGTTGCTGCTGTTGTAAAGAAGTAGGAGGGCAGTAGCACGAGGTGGGGGGTAGGCAGAGGAGAGCCGTAGTACTAGTGAGGAGCGGGGAGGAGGGAAGACAGGGCCGCTGGTTACTGGCTGGGGAGAGGGAGGAGCGTGGGGGGATGAGGGTGGCAGCGGGGGGAGGCAGAGGAGGAGCGGAGGGCGGTGCGGGGCAGGGCCGCGGTGCGGGGGTGGGAGCCGAGCAGGCCGGTGGTTGGCTGTGGTGCTGGTCGGGCCGGGCTGCGAGCGGGGGGCGGAGCTGGCGGCACATTCCAGGGCCCGGGCCGGGCTGGGTGGCAGGCAGCAGCCGGGCCTGAGCCGACCCGCTCTTTCTCTCCCAGGGCTCCAGCTCCATTGGGCGGCACATTCGCGCCGCGCCGAGTCGGGCTCCCCCCGCCTGCGTCCTCCCCGACTCCGGGCCCGGCACCTGCCTCTCCGCTGCCCGCGCCGCCGCCTCCTGCTGCTGCTGCTGCTCTCTGCGCCGGGGGGACGCGGCCAGCGGCGCCGTGCCGGGGCCATGACCGTGGAGCAGAACGTCCTGCAGCAGAGCAAATCCCAGAAGGTACGGACCGTGCAGCCCGCGGCCCTCCGCGGGGAGCGGCCCAGCCCGTGCCGCCGGGGGAAGCCCTCCTTCGGCCGCTGGGCTACGCTAGGGCCCGGCTTTGGAGCCTGAACGCCGTGGGGGGTTTCTCCCGGCCGCTCCGCGCTGTGACCTTACCAGGGAGCCAGCTGGGCGGTGGCGGCGGTGCGGGCTGGACTGGGGGTGGTGGGGACACTGGGGTGAATGCTGGGCTGGGGGCCCTTTGGGGGTGGGGGCTGTGGCAGTGGCTGCTGTGAGTGTTGCATGTATTGCATGATGTCTCTTCTCCATTAGGTCCTATCTGCCCCGCCCCATGAATTTTTCTCTCTCACCAGGACATATGTGGAGTGTAGCTATTCACCCAGCGCCCATTGTAAACAACTCGCCCCTCCCGCCTCCACAGCCCCCCTTTCTCTGTGCCCTCCCCTACACACCATCCTCCCTATATCCCCCCAAAATCAATCAGCGTTTCCCTCTCTTCCGTCCAGTCCTTCCCTGAGAAGATCTTTAGAGCAGATCTCCCCAGGCCTTTATAGTTCTGGAGTGTTTTCCTTCTGTATCTTGATTGAACATGAAAGTTATGAACAAAATCTGTTTGTCTAATTATGCAAGGTTGTGAAATCAATACATTTCAGTGAGTGGATCAGTCTACTTGGAGCATGCTTTTATAGCAACCAAGGTGCCGTTTGTCATGCCTGAGGAGAAGTGGAGAGGGTACTGTCGCAATTATAACTTCTGAATTCCTTTATGTAGATGTAGTTAAAATGTGCAGATTCCCTCAGGCTGTGCTCAGATGTGATGAGTAGAGGTTCCTAAATATCCTGTGGTATACATGTAAAAGAATAGTTGTGTGCTGAGCCTCTAGTAAAATCACACCCCCCCCCCATCATTGTGCAGTGTGCTCTGGAGTGCAAGGTCATGTTGCTTCCATTCACTTCAAAGGTGGCTGTACTTCAGTGGTGGTACAGGTATGCAGGGCCCAGTCTTCAAACTCCCTCATGAGCAGTCCTGTTGAACTCATGGGATACTTATCTAAGAGAAAAATATTCACATGCATGACTAAGGATTGTAGGATAGTACCCATATTTTATAATGTGCCTTGTAGTTCTCTGAGGAGAAAGGTGCTATGCTGTACATATAAAATACGGGGTGAAAGGTGTTACTTAAATGTAAAATACAAATACTGATATCAGTAGATATTTAAAGTGGAAACTATTCAGAGCATGTAACAATGGAGTAATATAATGATTGTAAAATACATTTGGAGGCCTTATTAAAATTGAAGATTGTATATCTAATGACTTTGTCAATTGCATTTTTCCAGTTGGGTTTAAGCAGCTAGTGGTGATGTGGAACCTTTCAACTCTGTCACTGCTGAAAATTGGTACTATCTGTTGCTGTTCATTGGCTAACATGAAATGAGTTGATGACTGTCTCCGCTACAGACCTTACAGCAGCACAGCTGTACCACTGCATCTGTGCTGCTGTAAGGTCCCCGGTGTAGTGACAGAAGAGAGCTCTCCCATCGGCATAATAAAACCACACCCAACGAGTGCTAGTAGCTATGTTGGCGGGAGAGCATCTCCTGCCAATATAGCGCTGTCCATGTTGGCGCTTCTGTCAGTAAAACTTACATTGGTCAGGGGTGTGGTTTTTATCACACCCCTGACCAGCAAAAGTTTTACCGACAAAAATGCTCGTGTAGACTTAGCCTTACACTTTTTCTTATCAGTGTAACTGTCTGGGGGTGGGTGGGTGATGTATTTAACCAAAATTGTCATACCAATAAAACTCTGGTATGGATGTGGCTATCCAAGTATAAAAGTGTGTACTGGTATAGTTATTCTCACCTTCCCATATGGGAATAACGACACCAGTATAAGGCTACGTCTTCACTACCCGCCGATCTGGCGGGTAGCAATCGGTCTATCGGGGATCGACTTACCGCGTCTAGTGAAGACGAGATAAAATTGATCCCTGATGGCTCTACCGTCGACTCCGGAAATCCACCGCGGCAAGAGGCGGTAGCGGAGTCGACGGCGGCGCGGCAGCGGTCGACTTGCCGCCGTCCTCACAGCCAGGTAAGTCGACCTAAAATACGCCACTTCAGCTACGCTATTCACGTAGCTGAAGTTGCGTATCTTAGGTCGACCCCCCGCTGTAGTGTAGACCTAGCCTAACTGTCCTTACTTGTGCTGCTTTTTCTATATTGGTATCGTTAAAGTAGTACTGCTTTCTAGTTTAGATAAGCCCTTCAAGAGATGTGCCAACTTCTAAAGATTGCTGTCACAATTAGCAATAATTTGCACTTTTGTTGGCAGTTTCAGCAGGGAGGGGAAAGGCTGAATGGACATGGACTAAATTTATCTTCTCATTCCTGAAGTGTTCAATACCAATTTAAATTGAAGTGTGCTAGCAAGCTACTGTTGCAAAGTCTTGCTGCCAGTGCCTGTGTTTTGTGAATAGTAGAGAACTTCATTTTCTACTACTGCAATTATGACACCTTTTGTGACCAATAAATTAACTTAAAATGCTATTATTGGTGAGATGTACTTGAATAGCCCTTAATTATTGTACTGGAGCTTGGATTATAGACATGTAATATCTGGTAGGTCTGCATGCTTACATTTCTTTCTGTCAATTATGTCTGACAAATTAATCAAAACAATCATGGAGCTGGTATACGCTAGAAAGTTAAGTCAACCTGGCTACATTGCTCGGGGTTGTGAAAAATTCACACCTCTGAGAGGTGTATGTAGTAAAGTCAATCAAAGTCCCAGTGTAGTCACCCTTTGGTTGATGGAGGAATTCTATTGACCCTACCTACCACATCTCAGAGAGGTAGATTATGTTTTCACCCCTCAGCTCACAGAGAGCCGAGAAGCGATACACTGATTGAAGAACCCCTTCTGTTTGTGCAGTGAGTGTCTGTGCTGAAGCACTGCAGCTGTGTCACTGGAGCATTTCTACTGTAGACCTAGCCATGGCTGTCAGATAGACCAGTGGGCAATGGTCTGTAGCTGAGGATTCCTTTCTCTTTCCCCTTTGGAAGTTAAACTTGGAAGTGGTTGGTTGTGATTAAATTTCAACTAGTGATTCAACCTGGAAAAAAAAGTTGAATTAGCAAGAACTCTAATACTAAATCTTGCTGCTGCCGGTAGTTTATTATTTACACCGCTCAAAAGAGTGTACAGTAAAACTGTTTGCATTGTATTATCTGAGTAAATTAATATTAAACCTCTGCAGTTCAAAGAGGATTCAGAGTTCATTAATTTTTCAAGCCAAAAAAGGATGCAAAAGCATATTAGTCTAAAATTACTTTAGTTTTAATATCTAGCAATATTTATCAGCTATATGTAACATGAAAAATCTCCCTTATACTACATTTTCTATAACTTATTTCCCCTGAAATGTATGTGAAAAAACAACCTTTAGTTCAGGTTGCAAATTTTGTCTTCCAAGTGACAGCTCCAAATCTTAATGGATACAATCAAGAGTTTACATGCTGACAGATTTAATCAAATAACAAGCCAAATAATATGTTATAATATTAAAATGGACTAATACCTTATCTAAACTGGGAAAATTTACAAAAATTCCTACTGGTTTAGCTGAACTGGTGCTAAACATGGTGGGAGTTTGTTTTATTGGGGGAGCAGAGTGGAGAGTGCTTTTGTTTGTTTGTTTTTGTTTGTTTGTGGGCAAGGACTGAAAGTCTCTCATGATGGTCCTCTGTTAGTGCAGAGAAACTACATATAAGGTACAAATGTATTATTAGCTTTCCAAGAGATGACTTTGAGTCAGCAGAATACCCTTACTCCTCATAACAGTGGTTTTCAGTAACTAATTAATCAGGATCGCTTTCTGTTACTCAGGAAGTATTTAGCAGCTTTTGTAATACTTTAAAATATGGGTTTATTTGGTACAATGCTGTATAGTTAACTTCAAAGCTTGGTTCACTCAGGCTAGGAGCCTGATCTGCGCTTAAGTTTTGCTGGCATAACTTTCATTTAGGAATGTGAAAAAAATCGTACCCCTTACCGACATAGCTATGTTGGCAGAAGCACTAGGGTAGACACAGTTACACTGGCAAAAGAACTTTTGCTCGTATAAATTGTCTACACTCAGAGATTTTGCTGGTAAAGCTATACTGGCAAACCCTTTCTAGTATAGACAAGGCCTAATATTGTTTTCCTTACTTAGACAGAGAATCTGGGTCTGTTTAAAATTGGATCTTTATTTCCTTCATGTTTACTGGGCATCTTGACTTTTGTGTTACTCAAGATTTGCTCTCTATCTCTTGAATCAAAAAATAACCAGGATCACATTATTAGTCTTGTTGCTGTGTCCAACTTGGGAATCTGTAACATTTAGTATGTATGGGGTCATCTGTAATGTCCATGTTTATATACAAGTAGTTTAATAAATGTAAATAGGTTGGTAGCTTTTTGTTTTTTTGTCCAGAGGTATTCCCAATATTTGGTTAACTTTTGGCTCCTATCTGACTCTTATCCTCTTTTCCTTCCACTAAAATGTTGATTTTGATCAGGCTTCTTGTTGAGAAGGTAAAGAATTTTTATTGTTTGATTCCACACAGTTGGCCGTTCAGTTTGGTAGATGTGTCTTCAAGTTGACATTTCAAAGGAACACGGTTGTAGTCTGTCACTCTTGCTGCGGAGGGCCTCCAGTCCCTTAGACATTGTGTACACCACCAAAACTCAAATGCAGTTTTCCAGTGGTAGAAAATGAGAAGCAATAGTGTACACAGATCATATGTGGCTTCACCACTATGTCACTTAACTCCACTGAAGTGTAAGCTATAGCTGACCTCCTGTCTAATAAGAAATGGCTTTAGATCATTAATTCATTTTACACTGGCCTCTGAACAGCCAACGCATGGTACCAATTTTCAATGGTTATCCTGGTTTGTGTGCCACTCAGAGAAGGATTGGATGGTGGTTGTTGTGTGAGGTTTAAAAAACAAACAAACAAAGCTTGTGTTTTATTTATGCTGCAGTTCCCGTGACAGTTATAATTGCCGCTGAACTATCTGAATTTTGCCAGTGTAGTTGTGAACATAATAGAATAAAATTAGAGGTGGCAGTTCATCTTATCTTTTAGAAATATGCTGTATTAAGGATATGTAGCACTGATTTTGTAAATGGTATATAGCACTTTGCTAGGAAAAAGACAACTTGCTTTTTTTCTTTTAGCATCTTCCATAGGTTAAAATGTGTTTCCCTTAAATGCCCTTTTGGTTTGTGGTTTGCTGGTAGCCTGCGGAAAGTTGGCTGGTCATGTGATTTTGGCTCTTCCTGTCTTCTGCTGCTAAATTGCATTGAATAACAGCTGAAATGTTATATTACTCCCTAATATTACTTTTCCATGAACAGTTGCTGTAGTCGTCATGAGAATATTATGCCATTACAAATGGGGGTGAGGGAGAGAAGTGGTCCATGCAGTCAGGAAAGGGAGGGGAGATTATCTGAAGGACCGTTTTCCTATGAGGTGGTCTATTCTAAAAATATTTAGGAAATGTTATACCACTTTTTCCACAATTCATGGTTTTAAGACCAACCACCATTGAAATAATGGTATTGTGAACATGATCTTGAACTTTTGCTATTGCGACCAGTTAGTTCAGCGTGTGCTGGCATCAGCTTCAGATATTCAAAATATTTGTAGTGAGTTCATCATAAAAGCATGTTTGGAGGGAATGCTGTGTATTGTGTTGGTGTTGACTATTTTTAAAATACATGGCGATGTCTGTGTATAAAGCCTTATTATGTGTAACTTCTGCTTGAACATAGACCCTTCTCATTATTTAATACTACAACAGCAGGTAAAACTCAATTTTATGAAAGTCTAATCAATACAAAACATATTTTGTCCTTCTTCTCCTTCCCCCAGCCTAATAAGTTATCGAATATTTCCTGGATTTTATGGTCATTTTTTTTGGTCTGCCTTTTACAACCTTTGTGAAATTGGGATTTATATTTATCAAGTCAGTGGGCCATATTATGACTTTACTATCATTGAACTCAATGGGAATGCCCTCAGTGACTTTATGATGTATTATTTGTGTTGTAGTAGCATCTAGGTCATGATGCAGGACCCCACTGTACTAGGCATTGTTCAAGCCCATAACAAAGAGAGTTCCTGCCTCAAAGACCTTACTTGAACGGCTTTTGGATCAAGTCCAAGTTCAAAATATACAAACACACAAGGTGTCTTTTAACTAATTAACTTGTTTTTAATTCTTTGTATAACTCCAAAATGGCTTGATTTAAGTTGTTGAAAAAACAAAACAAATGTTATTTAGTATAGCCATAAATATTTTTATCAAGGGTTTATAAAAGAATCACACAACTTTGCATTAAAAGGTTAAAACATATTTTCAAAAACACTATTTTAAGTGCTCCTAAATATCAGTATATCTTGGACCATTAAAAGTGATCTACAAAGGTGTGTGTGTGTGTGTGTGTGTGTGTGTGTGTGTGACAACTGAGTTTTGTGTAATATATAATGAACCTGAAAGGGCAGGGGTGTTAGTTTTTTGAAAATTTTCTGCCTTTTTATTCAGTTCTTGTCTGTCATGGAAGAAATGGAGACTAATCTACTTTTGTTTATGTAGTTTACTTTTTGTACTTCACTTATTACAGGTCATACACTTACTACAGTGAGGAGTTCTTCTGACTTATCTGGAATTGCTTATCATAGTTTTTTTACTAGTCAATAGTGAGAAGTTAATGTTTGTAGGATTGGGCTACGCTAGTTAGTTTCACTTTCTATTCTCCTGCACTAATAAGTACAGTCATGCAGTGTATGGATATCAGTGCAGGGAGAGGTTTAAATGAAAGCAAGCCATGTCTTTTCTTGAAAATGAAACTTAAAAATTTTTGTTTTTTAAAAAGTAGAGTTTTTCAAAACTAAGCTACTGCACCAGCAGACACTTTGAGAAGGGCCTGTCTTCCTAGTTCTGTGAGTTGAGGGCACTCAGCATCCCGCAGAACCTATCCCTAACTTTATATTAAAGGGTATTATTCCAGCATCACAATGTGAATAATAGCCACGTTATTAGGAAGATGCTACAGTAGTACCAATGTCTATAGTGCAGAAAAGTTACTGTAACAGTAATAAATTCCCAAATGAATTGGAAATGTTCAGGCCAGACAGTTTTTCTTTATTTGTTATAAAATATGACTATTCCTGTTAAAGTGCTATTTGGTGTACTTAAAAATAAAGCAGCCACTTTCTTAATGGTATGAAATATTGAACTCTGAGTGAAATTTTTGTTAAAATGGTCATTGAGTGACAACTGATTACCATACATCATCTTTCAGAGGTTTATGTGAATAATGTGTGGTAGATTTTGGTCTGATTCAATTAGTGCATATTTATTATAGCCTTCAAAGCGCTAGGTAAAAAAGAATGAAGTAGGGTTAACCATGAAAGGCTGTTGATACAATAGCAGCATTAACTGCAGTGTTTGATTTTTGCATATAGTAGAAGTGAAAGTGATCATATCCGGTTGCTTAAGAAATGTGTAGCTTTCTTCATCACTACCTTTGCAGACTTTTTAGAAAAGACTGTGGTCTCGAAGTGATTTATAGCTGTGAAATTGAAAAAAGAATACAGTTGCATGTTTAGCTACTGAATAGTAATCAGTAATTGGGAGTACACTCCCCTTTTTTTGGCAAAAGGCCTGGTGGTTCTCTCTCTCTTCTCCCCATGCTTGTTCGTAGGATAGAAACTGTGAACACTTTCAATATTCCCATATGAAGAGTTACGTTCTGAGCAGCAAACCCCAGATTTCTTAATGCTAGTTTAAATTCTTAGTTTCTGACCATATAAATGTTGGTAATTTGTTATGTTTCAAAATATTTTTTTTTGACATTGGGAAGCTGGAACCATTTTGTACTAAAACTTGCTTTAAATCATATTTTCTTTAGCTAAAAAATAAATGGGGCTCCAAAACAGCTGTGCCGTGCCATGCCATGCCAGGGCCAAGCAAAATTTAGCTAAATTGTTGCAGTCTTTGAGCACTCCAAATCCCAGCACTTGTTCATGTTCCAGCATTTGGAGAACTTGTTAGTATAGCAAAGCTTGCAACAAATCAATTAAGTCCTATTCCTGAAGTTAAATCTCCTGTTAAATTCAATAGCAAAATTCTAGCTGACTGCGATAGGGGAAGGGTCTTAAGATTGTTGAAAAGATAAATAGGGGTTTGGTGTGGTGACTAGAAGAACGTGATTATTTCACAAATGTCTGTGCGAGGCATTGTGAATTCTGTCCTGTGCACTACAGATCTGCTCTTCGTAGGTATTACTGCATTCAGAAATCACAATTTAGGCCCCCAGATATAGTTGTCTTAAAATTTATAAGATTAAAAATATTGGTTTATTTTTATTTGCCTTCTGGTTATTGAAACGTTTGAGGTCACATATTCAATCTTTTCTTTGAAAAGGTGAGGGTTTAATCTTGGTTTAAAGAAAGCTGGTGTTCTCACATGAATCCAAGAGTTGAAGCTTTGAGGAAAAAATACCAGTATTGTGAGAGTTTGCAGCACTGAATTATTTACTCATTTGTCATGATAGCTACTCTGGGTGAGGATAGAGATTCTATAAGGAATCCTAGTATCTTACAGTACAAAGTCATTGGAATTGGAGTAACCGAGTGATCAGATTAATATTGGAAATTAGCATCAGACATTTTTTTTCCTGATGCAAACCTTTTGACTTCATATGCCTTGATCAAAACAATGCTGTTTTTACGCTAGGTTGCTAAATTAATGGCAACTGAGACATTTTATTCAGCATAACTGATTTCTTAAAGAGTTTCTTATATTAATATGATAGAAAATCAGCAGCACTTCATCTTACTCATTTAAATGTACAAATGTCTCAGTATGACAGGTTTCAAGTAAAGAGAGACTGACATACTTCAAATGTTCTCCTTAACTTTAACACTTCTGATTTTTTTCTTAAGTGTCAAACTAATAATCCTCTATGCATTTTCAAGAAATATATTAGGTTCTTGCTTTTGAGAGCAGAATAATTCATTTGGCAGATGGTCTTTAGTGACTACACAGCTTTAAGGGCTTGATCCAAAGCCCGTTGAAGTCAGAGGACCTGTGAATCTGACTTTAGTCATCTAGATTTGTGCAAAGTTCATGCAAATTAATCCTTGTGATGTGATACCATGCATAGGTTTCTGTGGGTCCTTCATACATATTCAATAGTTAGTTATATTTTTGTTGCTGGAGAATGAGTATAAGTGCTGTTGTGAAATAGAGGGAGTCCAGCTGGATTAATTTGTCTTTCTGGTTCACTCTGAGACTGTAAAGTATCAGTCTGAATTATATTATGAAAAATCTAATTTAGGGATCGGCAACCTTCGGCCCGCGGCCCACCAGGGGAAGCCCCCTGGCGGGCCAGGCCGGTTTGTTTACCAGCTGCGTCTGCAGGTTCGGTGGATTGCGGCTCCCACTGGCCGCAGTTCGCCGTTCCAGGTCAATGAGGGCTGCGGGAAGCGGCGCGGGCCAAGGGATGTGCTGGCCGCCACTTCCCGCAGCCCCCATTGGCCTGGAGCGGCAAACCGCAGCCAGTTTGGCAGTAGATTCTTTTCCAAATCATAGAAATGAGAACTGGTTTAAAACGAACAAGCACAAAAAAACCCCACAATCCAACTTGTTAAATAACTTAGTGTAGTCTATTCTTCCCTTCTGGTATAGAATTGTTCTCTTGAGTCAGTGCCTGCTTATTAACAGACCTTTTTTAAAAACACCTGGAAAGGTTAAAAATAACACCATGGGGATATAGTAGGATTAAAGATCATTTAATTACGCAAAGTGGTTAACTTTGTCAAAAAAAGGGCCTTTTTTAAAGCTTTTACAGAAGGACCAGAGAGCTTCAAGTGAAACAGTCAACAAATCACATTTAGACAAATGCGTCACTGATACTGGGGGACAAAAATGGGATCTCTTTGTAATAAAGACATCCTCTGTATGCAACAAAGAAAAAACTGCAGAAATCTTAATTTATACTGCACAGTATGTAGGATTTTTTCTGTAGCAGAAATCTGAGTTTAGTGTATTCTCTTTAGTGAAACATTGTTTAAGTTGGAATATTTCATTTTCCTGCATGCTCACAGAAGAGCTTCACTTGCCTGAGAATATGAGGTTGGCACAGCAAGCTGAAGTGAGGTCAATACAGTGGTGTCTTTAAAGATTCTCGTTGTTGACAGTAACACTGGTGTTTATATCATAAGGGATCTCAGCATTTAAAAAGCTGTAGAATAATATGTCAATAAGCCACTTCAGGGTTTACATTAGGAGCCACTTCAGGCGTACTCTTGAGTGTGGTGTTCAGTCTTGTCTTCAGCCATTGAAAAGTGCACCAGTAGCCTACTAATGCACGCTCTGGAGTGACTTATTGCTGTTAGGCCTATTACTTTTACATTTAATTAAAAGAGATTGCAGGGTTTATGGAAAAACAACAGAAGTAGGGAAAAGGTGCTAAAACATCTTTACTCAGCTTTTTTGAATATGCTTATTTTACCACTCTCTCTGTGTCTTGGTAAGGTTTCCTGGACTCCTCGAGAAACCTAGCTGACCTTCAGAAGCAGATTTTCTTAACAGCCGCTTTCAGCTTGCTTTCTTTAAAAAAAAAAAAAAAAAAAAAAAAAAAGGGGGGGGGGAATAGGAACAAAATCAACTAACCCCTTTACACTGGAAAATGAGTTAAAAGTGGTTGGAAGGATAACAAGCTGCTGCTGAAAAGGTAGCTTGACGCTTCAGGAGAAGGGGCAGTTTAAAATATATCCCCTTTTCTCCTTCAGCCTCTCACTACTCCCCAAGTGCCTCTGTCTGCCTCCAATCCCCATAACATGACCTATCTTTGACCCTACCCACTTTAAACTTGCCCTTCACTCAATAAGTATAATAGATGTTGGAAATTGTCTCAGAACTGCGTGAGGGATAAAACTGTAGCTGTGTTGGTGTGTGACTGTGACAGCATAAAAAAGATCCATTCAGCCAATCAGAATGCAGAATGGGGCAACTGGCGTTCCAGCTAGATTCTGGTATAGATTATTTACACGCCTAGATTTAATGCTCAATTTAGGAAGTGTTTCTGTAAACCTGTATTATCCTTTGAATAAAATCAACCTAAAAATCATGTGGACTTCATAAGAACATCTGCACTTGAATGGAACAAAGATATTTTTACTAATGGTTAATCATAAGTTACCGAAGAATATAAAACACAAATAAGACAGAGGCACTTCCCCAGAAGCAAAGCTTCACATGATTCAGTTAAATGCTAACGGAAATTCATTTTAGAACAAATGAGACTGAAGGTAAATCATTTTACTTTGCCAACATATTTTGTGTGTTAAACAATATCATGTGGTAGAACCAGTATTTATTATACCTTCTTGACACTGGGCCCAATGTTGCTGCCATGAAAGTTAGTGGCGACACTGAAGTTGATTTTAACAAGAGCTAGAGTGGCCTGTAAGAATTAAATAACTTCTAATAATGTGATGGGTTACGTTCAGAAATATTAACAAGTAACAGAACTATCAAATGGCTGAGATTAATCTTCATGCGTATGTTATGTGTATATATAGTCCCTCATCTTTTAAAAACTTTAGATTCATGGCCTCTACTGTGGAGATGTGAGCAAAATAGAACAGAAAATCCTTCAAAGAAAGAAGTGCTTCTGTTGCCCCAGCAACTCCTGAAGTTTCTCCAAGAGAGAACAATATGATGATGCCTCTGTGAATCTGGGGTTGTGGGAAGGTCTGCTGTGTGTAGCATCTCCCCCAATTCATCATCTCCTAAATACTTGTAGGTTACACATATAAAAGGGTGCTGTTTCTTCCCTTTTCCTCTGTAAGAGCCTTTCTCCCTCCCCACCCCTGGGGTGTTGAAGGGATAGCTCTAAGGCAGGGGTCTCAAACTCCCGGCCCGCGGGCCATCTGCAGCCTGTCAGCCTCCCCAATGTGGCCAGCAGGGCTCCAGCAGTTTTGGGGCCAGGTCGCTCCCCCCTCAGGGGTCCTGGCAGCGCAGTGGAGCTGAGCAATGTCTGCCTGCTCGCTCCAGTTGTTGCCGGCCCCTCCCTGCGGCCCAGGGGCGGCCCATGCGCTGCCCCCGCCCCGAGCGCCCCTGCAGCCAATGGGACGCTGCGGGGGTGGTGCCTGGGGGCAGAAGAGTGCAGAGGCCCCCCAGGTAAGTGCCGCACCCCCGACTCCCTCCCAGAGCCTGCACCCCCTTCCCCTTTCTACACACCCCCTCCCAGAGCCTGCACCCCCTCCCCACAACCCCCCGCCCCCAAACACCTTCCCAGAGCCTGCACCCCAGACCTCCTCCCCCACCCGAACTCTGTCCCAGAGCCCAGCCTCTCACCTCTTCTGTACCCAAACTCCCTCCCAGAGCCTGCACCCCAATCCCCTCCCAGAGCCCAACTTCTCACCTCCTCCCCCACCCAAACTCCGTCCCAGAACTTTAGGCAGGTGGGGGGTGGAGTTTTTTGGGGGGCGGGTTCTGGGCGGCATGAGCGACATTGGCCTGCTGGGAGGATTTGAGGACTGGAACTGGACCTAAGGTAAATTGAGTTTGAGACCCCTGCTCTAAGGGTTTATCTACAGAGCAAAAAACAAACCAAACCCCAAACATGGCAATGAGTCTGAGTGTGGGTCTACAGCAATGGTTCTCAACCTATTTATCATTGTGGGCTGCAGGTTGAGAACCATAGTGCCCCTTCTCCTTAAACCCCTCCCCCCACAGTTCCCTATGCCCAGCGCCCACACCCAGAGACCCCTCCACAGAGCGGGGCTGGGCAGCTGGGAGCCCTGGGCATGAGGCCAGACCAGAGTGGCAGCTATGTGCTGTTTGGGCCGTGGGTTAAGAACCACTGGTCTACAGACTTGGGCTTATGCTAGGGTGCTAAAAATAGCAGTGTAAATGTTCACTCTCAGGCTGGAGCTAGGGCTCTGAGACCCACCCTCCTTGCCAGGTTCCGGAGCCCATGTGGGAACGCCAACCCTGGTAGTTCTAGTGCTATGGTGCAAGCCTGAGTCTGTGGACCTGGGCTCTGAGATTTGCTGCTGTGGCTTCTTTTGGCAGTATATATGTACCCTAAATTACTAGGCTATGGAAGCGTGACAGAGCCATCTTGTAATGAAAGTGGGGCTTAGATAGTCTGACATGTATCCCTAGCTCTGTGTAGAACCTGGGCCATCATGCAGATTTAGGGGCTCAAACTCCCTTCCCCTTGTGTGGAGATTTGTGAGGCAGAGTGAGTACAAAACATCCCCTCTCTGCCCCTTGCCAGGATGGTTTGGAGGAAAGTCCACGTTCGTGAACTTGCAGGGTTTTCTGTTCCCTGAACAGGTCTTTCTCACATAGAGAATGATTTGGCTTACAATATTTAGGTAACAGTTGATTTCCTCCTCCCCCCCATATAACTATATAATTATTTGCTTTGTGCATCATGTTTTATGTAATTTCTAGAGCAGGGGTCGGCAACGTTTGGCACGCAGCTCGCCAGGGTAAGCACCCTGGCGGGCCGGGCCAGTTTATTTACCTGTTGACGCGGCAGGTTCGGCAGATCGCGGCCCCCACTGGCCGCGGTTCGCCGTCCCGGGCCAATGGGGGCGGCAGGAAGCCGCAGCCAGCACATCGCTCGCCTGCGCTGCTTCTCGCCGCCCCCATTGGCCTGGGACAACGAACCGCGGCGAGTGGGGGCCGCGATCGGCCGAACCTGCCGCGTCAGCAGGTAAATAAACTGGCCCGGCCCGCCAGGGTGCTTACCCTGGCGAGCTGCGTGCCAAACGTTGCCGACCCCTGTTCTAGATAAATATTTGTAGTTGGAAAGCTCACTAATTCAGTCCTCTTTAAAAATCTCATTGTTTACAGCTCTTTAATGCACTGGTAACTTGAATTAAAATTTACAAAATTGAAAAAAAATTCACATTTTGCTTTGTTTTAAGACAGTAAATGACAAGTCATGCCAAGCAATCAAAGCTCAAAATATTTAGGATGCTATATAAAAACATTTATGAAATAGAAAAACAAAAATTCAGTGAGGACAGTCATTTCTTCACAAAGAGAAAATGAGACTGTGTGGTGGTCAGCAAAAATGTGGAAAAATAAACTAAGTATTAAGGCCAAGACTATAACAGGGTTCAAAAAAGACTTAGATAAGTTCATGGAGGATAGGTCCATGAATGGCTATTAGCCAGGATGGGCAGGGATGGTGTCCCTAGTCTCTGTTTGCCAAAGCTGGGAATGGGGGACAAGGGATGGATCACTTGATGAATACCTGGTCTGTTCATTCCCTCTGGAGCACCTGACATTGGCCACTGTTGGAAGACAGGATACTGGGCTAGATGGATCTTTGGTCTGACCCAGTATGGCTATTCTTATGTTCTTAATCATCTGCTGTTTTATTAATACATGTTAAAAAAATTCTTTTTAAATGATAGTTTCACTTTAAAATTTATGAAGGACTGGTTGACTCCAAACAGGGGCGGCTCTAGGCATCAGCAAAGCAAGCAGGTGCTTGGGGCAGCCCATTTGCAGGGGTGGCAGCCGGCAGGGATCCAGCCTGGGAGCTGAGAACCAACATGGGGCCATGGGAGCTGTAGTTCCTTGGTTAGCTCCCTGCCAGCCCTGGAGCAGGGAAAGAACTACATTTCCCAGCATTCCCTTGGCCACTACCAACAGGAAAAAGGGGGAGGGAGTGAGGAAGCTGAGACCTCATGCTGCAGCCTGCTGTGAATGGAGAGCTCACTGCTAGAAGGGGGTGGCACTGTGAATGGGGAACAAGTGTGCCCAAGGAGTAGAAGGCTTTGGCCCAGATATCCCCTTCAGAAGACATCCCCAGACCAGATTAGGGATACTGGTGTGACTTCACCTTGCAGCCCCCAACGAAAGAATTGGGTGGACTAAATGGACAGTGCACCTCTCTATCTGAAGCCTAGCAAGGGAGGTACATGGATCCCACTAGAATTTAAAATGAGAAGTAAGGGAGGGGAGACTCTACTAGACTGGGCAGCTTTAGATACAGTACCAGGCATGTAGGAGGATTTCCACTTCTGAGCCATGGAAGCAGAAATTGACTTTTCCTTTCCAGATTTAGCTAATATTCAGAAAGGGAATCCAGCACCTGCCTTCCAGATTTGAACACCTCAAAATTCAGGAGTGTTCAAGCTCAATTTGGGCAGCTGTTACTTCATTTCTCCCAAATCAAATATACTGATCCACTGTAACTTGCTGTAGAAAAAGTAGGATAAAATTGAGCAAGAAATGCTTCCCAGTGCTTATAAGGACTGGAATTGCTATTTTCAACAGCCATTGACTTTTTTTTTTTTTTTTTTTTTAGTTTTATTTGTTTAAAAGGAAGGCAGTGATATTGCATTGGCAAATTCCCCATAGAAACAAAGAGTGGAACAAAAGAATAATGAAGGCACCTCAACTTTTCCTCATTTATGGAGGACAGTCTTATAATACGCATCCAGCTATCCTCCAATCACACAAGCTGAAAATTGTTCCACTTTACTGCAGTTCTGTAACCATATGGGAACCAATCCTGTCTGTGTTCTGTGCACATCCAAAATTCCTGCTGAACGACCTACCCTGGGAGCGAGTTACCAGTGAACCAGAGCTGGGGCGGAAGGAGGGTGCGTGTGTGTGTGGGGGGAGAGCCCAGGGCTGGGGCGGAAGGAGGGTGCGTGTGTGTGTGTGGGGAGAGCCCAGGGCTGGGGCGGAAGGAGGGTGCGTGTGTGTGTGGGGGGAGAGCCCAGGGCTGGGGCAGCAGGGGGGTGCAGGTGGAAGGGGCAGAGCCCAGGGCTGGGGCGGCAGGGTGTGTGTGGGTGGGGGGGCACTGGTCGGGGGGAAGGGGGGAGCCCAGAGCTGGGTCAGCATGGGGTGTGGGGGGGGAGAGCCCAGGGCTGGGGCGGCAGGGGGGTGCGGGGGGGAGCCCAGGGCTGGGGTGGGGGCAGCAAAAAATTTTGTTGCTTGGGGTGGCAAAAAACCTAGAGCCAGCCCTGACTCCAAACATTGATAATGGATTTTAACACCCTTTTCCCTCAAAGTCTCCAAATTGAATGCAACCCTTGCTGTTGTGGACTCGTAGTTCCAGTGACTCTCCGGCTGCCTCTTTGAAAAAAGTTTGGTCTCAGGACAGTTCCAAGTGGATAAATGTCTATCTTGCACAAACCACAACTGTAACTGGCATTTTTTGTCAGTCTTAGCGGAGAAGCCAAAGATTGAACTCCCCTTTTGCCACATAGGTGATCCTTTCAAGGGGGGGTTGAGGCATATTGGGAGAGTGTATGGCATTATTATTCGGTAAAAACTTATTTTTATCTGATCAATGCTGCTTTAGTAGCTCCTTACTGGATACACTTTATGGCATTAAATAAGGGGTTTCTCTTAAAGCAGGGGGTGGATGCCTTGTGTTGTGAGGGCTCTCAGTCCAGTACCTTTCTAGAGTATGGAAGGCATTTTAAAAACAAACAAACAAAAAACAAAACAAAAACAAAAAACTTGGCCTCCTGCCATCACAAGTACTGTGTTTTTGATATAAGTAGTAGTCTTACCACTTAAAACACGAGTGGTAATAAAGCAAGTGGCGGCAGCAACAAAGCATTTTGATCTGCCCAAATATCTATTGCTTATTAACATGTTGTTTTACCTAGTATCTTCATGGATAGGCTTCATTTATCAGTCATGTAAGCAAGCTACCTGTTTTGAACCTGACTAGTAAACAAAAGCTTACTATTTTGTTGGAAAGCAGAGAGTACAGAGATGTAGGCTTGTTCTTAACTTTTCCCAGGAGAAATAATTAACGTTGCAGAGATTACATTCTCTGTGGTAATTGAGGGTCTTTTGTGTGTCCATTCTGCATAATTTCCCTATATCTTTGTTTAATTATTTGTTTATAGTAGAAACTAAAAGCCCCTTTATAGATTAGAAGAATGTAATCCTCTAATCCCTCAGTATTTTTCCCATTACAGCAACAGCATCACATGATGAGACCAGTTTATGAGCTAATTGGCTGGGGGCAGTTCCAGTAACAGCTGCATTTAAAATCAATTCCTATTGGAGTAAAAGAAATTCTAATTTAGAATACATGTAGGGGGCCAAGTCCTGCATTCTTTATTCTGATAATTTTTCCTATTTAAATCAATAGTGCTGTACTTGTGAGTCAAGTAAGCAGGGTTTGGTTTCTGTATTGTTTGAAGGAATTCGAGATAAAAAACATGCTCAAGAATGGTATTTTGTTATTTTACATGACTTAGAAAAATATCCCTAGCACCGATAAATGCTCAAGTATTTGTCCCGTAAGAGGGAAGAAATTATCCTAATCAGTTTTGAACACTTACTTTACTTTGAATGAAATGTTGAATCCAAAAGTGCTGAATGTGATATTTTATGTTAGGCACTACTTCTCATTACTAATGTTTGAGGCCATCTGGTTCATCACCAGGAATATAACTGTCTTTGTGGGCCTTTGAAACAAAGGCACATGAAGTGTCTTAAATAACCAGTGTGCACTTGCAATATGAAAATTTTAAAATTAGAAGTGTCATGACTAGAGCTGGGATATAACTCTTTAGGAATATATGAGAGATTTGGAGATGCAACTGCAAAAAAAAGCATGGCTAAAATTTATTTTTTTCCTGTGAACCAGTACAGTACCTCATAATGGAAGCATACAGACAGGATTTGTCATGAAATATGGTGGTGTAAATTACAGTTGAACTTTGGCACCAGATAGTGGTTAAGTTATCTGAGTTTATAGCACTGTTTGGGATTAACTTCTGCACAGTAGTTTTTAGTTTCTTCCTCAGCTGTGTGAAACTAAGGGTATGTCTACACCCAGCTGCTAGTTCGGCGGCTGGCAATCGAAGTTCTGGGTTCGACTTATCGCGTCTTGTCTGGACGCGATAAGTCGAACCAGGAAGTGCTCGCTGTCGACTGCGGAACTCCAGCTAGACGAGAGGAGTACCGCGGAGTCGACGGGGGAGCCTGCCTGCCGCGTGTGGACCGAGGTAAGTTCGAACTAAGGTACTTCGAACTTCAGCTACGTTATTCACGTAGCTGAAGTTGCGTACCTTAGTTCGATTTGGGGGTTTAGTGTAGACCAAGCCTAAGTGTAGTGCAGATCCTGTCCAGCTTTACTTGTCCAGGCTCAGCCAGTAGGACTGTATATCCCAGATAATGTTAGACATTTCCTTACATGGAGGGATGACTTGTTGTACTTAAAGTACTGCACAGGATTTTTTTAGGGGGAATAAGGCAAAACGCCACATTTATTAGTAATACATGTATTTACTAACACTGTATCATATGCATATGATATATATTACACACACACACAAGCATGCTCCGTCTTGTTGTTGTTACCAAATAGTTGCTCCCCTTCACTGCACTGGCCAGATGAGTTAGATGGGGGAGGGGGTGGAGCCGGGCTTCTGCTGATCCGGATCGATGCTCCCATGTTGACAAGACGAGACCCTGGGTCCTCTGCGAGACACCTTACTTTTATAGCAGCTTCCCTCTCATGCAAATTTGTACCAGATTCAAAATCTGTGTCTGTGTCCATTGGTCCTTTGTGCTGCCTTCTTCTGGGTGTTGTCCCAATGCTGCAAAGAGGGTGTTTCCAAAAGAAGGTGCTTGCTTCTAACCCCCGATGCCATCAGTATGTCTGCTTGTCTTTAATGAGCCCACTTGACACGTTTTATTGTTCTTGGGTCTGGCTCCCAGCCCCTCTCCAATAGTTGAGGCTGTCTGGAGGTGCTGCCTTCCATGCCTTGCTCATCCACACCTCATTCATTCAACAGGGCAATTGATTAAGAGTGGGGGGGAGGGGGGGAGATCTTGTTCTACTGCTAGCAAAAAGACATTTTTCTTCTATCTTATTCTATCCTTAGGGGCTATAACATTATACCAGGGTTCAGTGCAAAGTTTCTATATGAGGCTTTGATACAAAGTCCCATGAAAACAGAGGTCACACGTGGGTAAACCCACTACAAGGTTATATGAACAGGCACAATGTAAAGTCATATGAAAATTATCAGAGATTTATCCACAGACTGGCTGGAAAGGGCAAAGATGGGGAATATGGACACACAGAATTATAAAGGAAAGGATTGGCATTAAGCCAGAAAAATAGAAAAACTTCTGAGTTAACAGCAGTAACTTTAAACTAGGTAGTCACACTCAACAGTTGTATATGCAGCACTATAGGTATACGTGGTGCTCTACCAATAGATAAAATTACAGGCTCTGAATAAGTGACATAAATTTTACATAATACAGCATGGGGTGACAAACACGTGGAGTGGGGTGTGAATATGGGCAGATGCAAAACTTAGATAAGAAATTGAGTAGGCCTATACTTACCACTGGTTCCAAATTAATAACATCTGTATGAGGGTGGTGTCCAGGACAGAGGTCAGTCATGAAAGGCTAATAAAAACAAAGTGAATTTTGAGCAGAGTTTTGAAGGATTAGTGTGCAGGAATCAGGGAGGAAGGAGACAGATTGCTTTGTGGGAGGAGGCGATACATAGCTTGTTTGTGCTAGCATTTTTAGATATATTTGTAACTCAACTTAACTGAATCCAGTTATTTTAGTGTAGATACTCCTCAAATGTGTGAATGCTAAGGGTTTGTCTATACCTGAAATGCTACAGCAGCACAGCTGCTGCGTAGACATTACCTACATCAGTGGGAGGGGTTCTTCCATTGGTGGAGGTAGTCCAGCTCCTCGTGAGGCACGATCAAGTCTTTCATTGACCTAGTGCTGTCTATACCGGGGGTTAGGTCAACTAAACTACGTCATTCAGGGGTGTGGGATTTTTCACACCTCTGGGAGACATGGCTGTGCCAATGTAAGTTCCCAGTGTAGACCAGCCCTAATACAGACACTTGCCAGTGTTGGTTCCAGATCATGAATTACTCTACTCTGAGTGCCATCTTTTTCTGTCAGTGAACTGTGACCAGGCGCAAACATTGGTGAGTGTCTGTAGTAGCATTTACACGTGTTTGAGTGTCTGCACTAAAATATGCAATGATGTGTGCATGACCAAAAATTCTAGTTTAGACATGCCCAAAGGAAGCATCAATATGAGTAAAAATGGAAGGGCACAGTTGGGGTAGTACTTAACCTTCATGCATAGCTTCAGTGGACATATTTCAAAGTATTTAATAAGTTGTACTGAAAATGTTAACACGGTTGTGCAAACTAGGCGTTCCGATGGAGCTGTTAGTAATCAAATCAATCTGGAAATTCACTTTTTGAGGTCGACGGAGAAAAATAATACTGGGGCAGCATATCTCAGGTGATTAACAAAAGCCCACACGAAGGATTTGTCTGTCATTTTCCCATTGTTTCTCTAGTGTAGTGTTGCTTTTTGTAACCGTACTTTATATATGTTGGTGGAGTACTCAAAAGCACTGAAATCCAAGAACAAATGGATTTTCCTCATTTTAATGGTGACAAAGGATTAATACTAGAATGGAAAGCTATATTGAGACCAAGGGGAGTGTGGATGTATGTAAGGTTGTATCTTATTGTCTCATGCAGTTTAGCAAATAAAAGAAAAAAAAATCCAGCAAAGTGTTTGTTCAGATTTCTAATTTGTATTAAAGGAAATGGAGCAAAACTACCAAAGTAAAAGATCTCTCTGAGATATTTGATGGAGAAGCACAACTATTATTTGGATATGATAGAGAAAGAGAAGACAGGCTTCATATTTGTAGTGAAAAGCACATGAACACAGGTGATTTTACTACTTTACATAGGGGAGAGCAAATCTATAGTAAAGCAACTATGGAAAAATAATAAGTGAATCCGTACAAGCAGTTCAGGGGAAACTCCTCCCCTCCCCCCATTTGAGTGTGAATGGGATGAATTTCCTGTATTAAATTCTAGTGGATGAAACAAAAGGCTGTTTAATGTAGTAATTGCTGAATATGTTGTGGTGTTTTATAAAACCTTTTTGAGGTGTTTGTCAAAAATAGTAATTTTTTTGAGGTTAAAAAGGGAAATGATTTTTAAAGTTTTAATTTTGCCTAGTTTACTCCCCAACTCCCCAGATGGAATTGAACATGAGGACGTAAGAAGTATAATAATGCCAAATTGTTTTGAGACGAGAATTTCCCCCTTTGCCACCCTCCATGCTATTGTCTTGTCCAGTTTTGAGGCGGTCTGACAAGCCCTATCAGTTTTGAAGGTGAATGAGCATTCTGTCCTCTCAGCTGCCACTGAAACAGACGTTTCTCATCCCAGGAAGTGCTGTGTAAATTTGTGGTTAAATAGTAAGAACACTATGAACTTTGAGGAAACAATGTATTTAAAGTACAAATAGTTGCCAAATTCTCACTATTTATATGAGAACCGGTTGTTCTAAAAGTTATCGATGTGTATACATCATGGATATGTAAAGTGGGGGGAGGTAAATAAATAGGGCCCTACCAAATTCATGGTCCATTTTGGTCAATTTCACAGTCATAGAATTTTTAAAATAGTCAATTTCATGGTTTCAGATGTTTATATCTGAAATTTCATGGTATTGTAACGGTGGGGGTCCTGACCCAAAACTGGGTCGTGGAGAGGGTGTCGCAAGGCTGTTGTAGGGGGATTGTGTTGCCACCCTTACTTTTGTGCTGCTGCTGGCAGGGGCGCTGCTTTTGGAGCTGGGCAGCTGGAGAGCAGCGACTGCTGGCTGGGTGCCCAGCTGTAAAGCCAGCGCCACCTCCAGTAGTAGCGTAGAAGTGAGGGTCACAGGATGGGGGGTGTTACCATATGTCCCAGTTTTCCCAGAAGCTTCCTGCCTGGGTTGGGGGCTGACCAGCTCCCTCACTTCTGCGCTGCCTTCAGAACTGGGCTCCCAGCCAGCAGCTGCAGAGCTTCATGCACCCAATGGAGGTTCCCAGAGGTGGGTCTGACCCAGCTCTGGGAGCCGCCTATGCAGGGGAAGAGGAAGTCCTGTCCCAACTCAGCCTGGGCCGGGACTAGCAGCTGGAGCCCGGTGCATGTAGGACCCACCAGCTGAAGCATTCCCAGCCCTGCCCCTCTCTGACAATATCCAAATTTCACAGGGAGATCAGATTTCACGGTCTGTGATGCAGATTGCATGGTCAGTGAATTTGATAGGGCCCTAGTCATAGGTACAGAGGATATTGTTAAGGATTTTATCTTTTTATCAGTAGGTAGGATGTTACTGGTTCTAGCTGTGTTGTCCATTATAAGTAAGGCTATGATTTAGTCACGGGTATTTTTAGTAAAAGTCATGGACAGGTCACGGGCAATAAACAAAGTCACTGCCCTTGACCTGTCCATGATATATACTAAAAAGGCCTGTGATTATATCTTGGGGTGGGGGTGCGTGAGGTGGGGGGTGCCCGGGGCCAGTGGCACCAGCTGCCTGGGGCCAGCGAATCATGGGCTGCTGCGGCCAACTGCCCGGGGCCCGCTGCCCAGGGCCAGTGGACCCTGGAGCCAGCTGCTTGGGCGGCCCTGGGGTCAGCCCCCTGGCCCCTGCAGAGGTCGCTGAAAGTTGCGGAATCCATGACTTCCACAGTCTCTGTGACCCACATGGAGCCCTAATTATAAGTAAAGGCCAAAACATTTAAACCAAAGTACCTAAACTGAGGTTCTTAAATCCAGATATAGGAACTTAAGTGATCCCTCCCCCCAAACCCCAAAACAAACAGTGCTAAACACCTCTAGCTTCAATTGCTTTCCACAGGATTTGTGAGCATTCAGTAACTTTGAAAACAATCAGTGTTTGTTTTTTTTAAATTTTATTTAGGTGAATAAATACGGATTTAAGAGGAGCTGTAGGAATCCATGTTTGTTTTTTTTAAACGCTTTTACTTATAGTAGGCAGTGCAGCTAGAACAAGTAATATCATATCCATCCAAAAATCTCAGTGACTATAGGACCCAGTCCTGCTACCCCAGCTGTCCTTTGCAAACTTCCCCTATTTAATGTAGCAATGACGCTGAGGAATGGTTTATGTTGTAATTATTTCCCATGTTTTTGATCCCACACCTTGTTAGGTAACAAAACTGTCCTGGAAACCCCTAGCCAATTTGAGTGCCTTTATAATCACATTTTCAAATTATTTTTATTTTTTTCTGTCCTTTGTTGCTGTGTGAGTGGCACACAAATAGGGGAAACTATTCAGGGGAAAACAACTAAATCCACTGTATACACAGTACTGTCAAATGCCCAAAGTGTTTTTTTGTTTTTTTTTGTTTTTTTTTAAAGAGAAAAAATTTCCCCGCCAATATTTAAATTAATAATAGGCCTTGTGATAACAGAAGGTTTTAAAAAAAAAAAAGTTCAAACAAATTTGATGTGTCCCTTAATCTTAATACCTAGAGCCCCATGAATTTTTTTTTTTTTATATACTTTTTCATTTTATTTTTCAGGAATTTGTTTTGTTTTATCCATTAAAATGTTTTATTTCTCTTTATTACATTTACATTAATACCTCAGATGACTATATATAAATAAAAACAGTGTATAAATCCTAGTTTAGCTATACTACCATTGTAGTATTAATCAATGTTCCAGGGTAGTGAAAGGTTTTAGGAATTAAAAACAAGCACAGAACAGTACTCCGCATTTTCTTTTTTCATGGTTTGTGATCTGTTGCTTACAATCAGTGTATACTTTGGCGGGGGGAGGGGGGAAGTTCACAGTCTACACTAACTATAGGGTGCATGAGACACTAAATAGTGATACTGGATAAACTGGCGTTTTGGCACATGAGCACAAACAGTACGTCAGTAGCATCTAGATCCATCAAAATTGTTCTTAAGTATAACTGATACAGTTTTTGCTCAGTTTCAGGTACCATAATAACACACATTCCTTTTTGATATCTGTTAGCAGTGACACATTTTTAATAGTCTTTGATGATACTTTTATTTAGGTTGGTCATGTGGCTGTCTCCAGTGGATTACACAATAAGCTAAATGAAGCCAGTAATTTAATTGCTGCATTTTCTGATATTTGTTTGACCATCTTATCAAGTGAGTTTTGAATGGCCACTTTTTCCTGTCGGATGCTTGGTCTTCTATGTCTGGCTCCATAGCAGCAACACTATTTTCATCTGGGGCCTCTACATTGATTCTTAATAGCACAACACTTCACATGAGCATCAGTACTTTATGGTTAGCAAGAGTGCCCAAGGCTTTTTGGTTCAATCTAATTGTGTAATTAAATCTTGTATTTGTGCACAATGTGCCTTTATGAAGCTAAACTGAAACTTTACGATTGAATAGAAACTTACATCTTCCACGATCGTTAGGAGGGCTTTCATAATGGCTGGCTTCTTCAGATCAAAGAAAGCTAACAAAGCACAGAACGGAACCAGGAGTTCCACCTGGTTATTGCTTGCTGGATATATAAGAAAGAAGACAGCTCAGGGTAGTTTACTTTTAGGAATTGCAGATAGGCAGACTTCAGTGTCTTGAGAATGAAAACTCTCTCTTAAATCTTGCCACTGTTGAATTTGTCAGTTAACTGATCGACAAATCCATTTCCAACTAAATGGAGTTTGTGTGCCCAACATCTCATATGCAAAACTTCAAGAGCACTGAAACACTTTATTATATACACTGCTGAGTCACTCAGTGGCAAGCACATCAGAATGCTACATGTTGTAGCTGTTCAACATATCCATAAATGCCTGGGAACATGTGGTTGCATTGGCAGTTTCAAGAAATAAGACTGTAGCCTGGTGAATGTTTTCTGTCTCTGTAGCACCAAATGTCTTAAACAAAACTACAGAGACACATCTTCCTGCACTGTCTGACGTTTCGTCACAAATCTCAGCCAGATGCTTTCCTATGACAGCATCATAGGAAGATATTCCAGCCTCAAGCAGTCAGCACTTGGAAAGTCACTGGCTCCTAAAATAGGATAAAAGGACACTAGTTTGAAACAGTATGTTGGAAAATACTTAAAAGTCAACATCATTTCCAGTTGTCTTTATATTAGTTTAATAATTAGTTAAATGGTTTCAGGGGAAAAAAATGCTTTAAAGTTGAATCATTATGCATCGGGTGAGTTAAGTACTCTTGGACTGAAAGATGATCAAGCTTCTCTAGTGGGTGTTATTGCTAGCACACATTTGAACTGCATCGTCTGCTAATGCAGTTTTTTCTTCTTTGGCTTTCTTGGCACTTTGCAATGTTTCACCATTTGTACCTTGGCAGGTTCTTTTGCTTATATCAGTGACTGCACAATTTTTTTCTCACGTGACTCACAGATCAACAATCTGTAACGAGCCTGTCTTTTTACTCCCATTCCAGCTGACAGAAAATCTGCATATCGTGTCACTATCAGCAACATATGTCCCTTTATGCTTAAATTTTTTGCTATGTTTAATTATGACAGGTGGTTTAGGATTTTAAAACACAACATCTCTGAGGGCAAAACCTGTGAATTTCCATGAGGTGTTGAACAACTCTCGCTATAAATACATTTGCATAGGTGCAAACCTGCCTTGAGACACTCACCAACCACTGCCACAGTTAGCTGTCCCCAAATACCCTGACTAGCTCCTTTAGGGTTCCCTACTAGAAATTTACTCCATACTACAGCCCCCAAATAAGCCTCATCTCTCCATCCCAATTTAGTGGTCCCAGCCTCTATTGCTTCCTATATTTCTCCTATCTTAGGCTACGTTCTCACTACGGGGGGGGGGGGAGGAGGGGGTCGATTTAAGATACGCAAATTCAGCTATGCGAATAGCGTAGCTGAATTCAACGTATCGGAGCCGACTTTACCCCGCTGTGAGGACGGCGGCAAATCGACCTCTGCGGCTCCCCCGTCGACGGCGCTTACTCCTACCTCCACTGGTGGAGTACAAGCGTCGATTTGGGGATCGAATGTTGCGTCCTGACGAGACGCGATAATTCGATCCCCGAGAGTTCGATTTCTACCCGCCGATTCAGGCGGGTAGTGTAGACGTAGCCTTAGTGAGAGGCATCCCTCCCCAACCCTTTTTATATATTGTCCTTTGCTTGGGGAGTTGGGAAGTCCTTCAGGGAGGTTACGGTATGAGCCCTCACTGCTTTCACCCTGCAGCAATAGCTCCTGTCCTGGGGGGTTGACCCCAGCTCCCTGCTCTGGGTGTTGTGACCTGGTGCAGGGGTTTACAGTGCTGTTAAGGTGTAGCCTGACAGCCCCTCCCTGATGACAGAGGTGTGGCCACTCCAAATTTGAGTGAGTGGTGCGGACACATCTTATGCTAGGTCCCAACACATGGAGCAGGGAGTTGGGCCCTGCTCTATGAGATAGGAGCCGTTTTTATGTTTTTGTTTTGTTTTGTGTTGCCTCACGTTTGCTAAATACATGGGGCTGCCATAGAATCGTAGGACTGGAAGGGACCTCGAGAGGTCATCTAGTCCAGTCCCCTGGACTCATGGCAGGATAAGTATTATCTAGACCATCCCTGACAGGTGTTTGTCTAACTTGCTCTTAAAAATCTCCATTATGGAGATTCCACCGCCTCCCTAGGCAATTTATTCCAGTGCTTAAGCACCCTGACAGTTAGGAAGTTTTTCTTAATGTCCAACCTAAACCTCCCTTGATGTAATTTAAGCCCATTGCTGCTTCTCCTATCCTCAGAGGCTAACAAAATAATTTTTTTACCCTCCTTCTTGTAACAACTTTTTATGTACTTGAAGACTTTTATAATGTCCCCCTTTCAGTCTTCTCTTTTCCAGACTGAAAAAAACTGGGTTTGTTTAATCTTTCCTCATAGGTCATGTTTTCTAGACCTTTAATAATTTTTGTTGCTCTTCTCTGGACTTCCTCCAATTTGTCCACATCTTTCCTGAAATGTACAACCCAGAACTGGACACAATACTCCAACTGAGGCCTAATCAACATGGAGTAGAGCAGAAGAATTGCTGCTTGTGTCTTGCTTTTAACACTCCTGCTAATACATCCCAGTTTGTTCAGATCGTTTTGAATTTTAATCGTATTCTCCAAAGCACTTGCAACTGCTCCTGGCTAGCTATCGTAACACAAACTTTCACTGTATATAATACATCAACTCTGGAAATTTCAGTGTAAAAGTAGAATTAGGCAGGCCAGAATAGAATTTGAAGAGCAGCTAGCAAAAGACACAAACTAACTTTTTTTTTTTTTTGGTTTGTTAAATACATCAGAATCAGGTAGCTTGACAAATAATTAGTGGGGCCACTGAATGACTGAGGTGCTAAAGGAACACTCAAAGAAGACATGACCATTGCGGAGAAGCTAAATGAATTATTTGCATCAGTCTTCACTGCAGAGAATGTGAGGGAGATTGCCACACCTGAGCCATTTTTTTTTTTTAGGTGACACATGTGAAGAACTGTTCCAGATTGAGGTGTCAGTAGAGGTGGCTTTGAAACAGATAGTACTGTTTAATTTATCAAAGTCGCAGGACCAGATAGTATTCACCCAAGCGCTCTGAAGGAATTCAGATATGAAATTGCAGAACTACTAACTGTGGTATGTAACCTATCGCTTAAATCAGCCTCTATACCAGAGGATAGCTGTTTTTTAAAAAAGGATTCAGAGGTGATCCTGGCAGGCTGGTAAGCCTAACTTCAGTACCAGACAATTTTTTTTTTTAAACTGTAGTAAAGAACAGAATTATCTGACCCCTAAATGAACACACTATGTTGGAGAAATGTAAACATGGCTTTTGAAAAGGGAACTCCTGCCTCAGCAGTCTTTGGTCTTGGCTACACTTGCAAGTTACAGCGCTGTAAAGCCTCCCCCAGCGCTGTAACTCACTCCCCGTCCACACTGGCAGGGCACTTACAGCATTGTATCTCCCTGGGTACACCGCTGCAGGTACTCCACCTCCCGGAGAGGAATAACAGCTGCAGCGGAGTGGCTACGACTCACGGGTGTGAGTGTAAACGGCTTGCAGTGCTGCACTAATCACCTTGTCAAGTGGCCAATCCTCTCCATTGTTGTGAATGCGGAAGTGCCGGTTTCAAAGCTCCTCCCACAGAGAAAAGTAAACAGATTGCAGCTTGCTTTGAGTGAGTGAATGAATGAGCAGGGGGTCGGGAGTTCGGAACTTGCAAAATAGAGAGCTGACATGCTCCAAAAAGCACTCTCTCTCCCCCCACACTCCCTGTCACAATCCACCCCCCCCCCGTTTTGAAAAGCACGTTGCAGCCACATGAATGCTGGGATAGCTGCCCATAATGCACCGCTCCCAACACAGCTGCAAATGTTACAAGTGTGGCCACACCACTGCACTGGCAGCTGTCAGTGTGGACAGACTGCAGCGCTTTTCCCTACTCAGCTGCACGAAGACAGGTTTACCTTACAGCGCTGTACAGCTGCAAGTGTAGCCAAGGCCTTAGTATTCTTTGAGGGGGTCAACAAATGTGTGGACCAGGGTGATTCAGTGGATTAAGGCCTTGGCTACACTTGCGAGTTGCAGCGCTGTAAAGGCTCCCCCAGCGCTGTAACTCACTCCCCGTCCACACTGGCAAGGCATTTGCAGCGCTGTATCTCCGTGGTTGCAGCGCTGAATGTACTCCACCTCTCCGAGAGGAATAGCGAGTATTGCGCTGCCGCTGCAGCGCCAGTGTGGCCGCCCAATGCGCTGTGAATGGCCTCCAGAATTATTTGGCAGTATCCCACAATGCCTGTTCTAGCCACTCTGATCATCAGTTCAAACTCTACTGCCCTGGCCTCAGGTAACCAACCATGTGACCGACCCTTTAAATTCCCTGGGAATTTTAAAAATCCCCTTCCTGTTTGCTCAGCCCGGCGTGGCGTGGAGTGCTATCAGCGAATCTTTCCAGGTGACCATGCCTCCACGCGCCAAGCAAGCCCCAGCATGGAGCAATGGTGAGTTGCTGGACCTCATCAGTTTTTGGGGGGGAGGAAGCTGTACAGTCCCAGCTGCGCTCCAGCCGTAGGAATTACGATACCTTCGGGAAGGTATCAGAGGACATGATGGAAAGGGGCCATGACCAGGACGCCCTGCAGTGCAGGATTAAAGTGAAGGAGCTGCGGAGTGCCTACCGCAAAGCCCGCGACGCAAACGGCCGCTCGGGTGCTTCCCCCGCGACCTGCCGATTCTACAAAGAGCTGGATGCGATACTAGGGGTTAACCCCACCTCCACTCCGAGCACCACCATGGACACTTCAGAGCCGGTGTGGGGGGGGAGGAGGAAGAGGAGGAGGAGGAGGAAAACGGGAGTGATGGTGGTGGGCCGGATGGAGACACCCCGGAATCCCTGGACCTATTGGGATCCAGGAGCTCTTCTTGAGCCAGGAGGAAAGTAACCAGTCGCAGCGGCCAGTACTTGGTGGAGGACAAACAGAAGAGCAGGTTCCCGGTAAGCGGTTTTTTTTTTCCGGGAAGGAATTTTTTCGGTGCGGGCTCTCTGGGAGAGGAGGGTTAGGCATGCATGCCTAGATGCCGAATAGTGCATTGATGTGGTTTATCACATCGCGGTAATCGGCCTCGGTAATCTCCTTGAATGTCTCATCCAGAACGTGTGCAATGCGCTTGCGCAGGTTTATCGGGAGAGCCACCGTGGTCCTTGTCCCAGCCAGGCTAACGTGTCCACGCCACTGTGCTGCGGGGGGACCATTGCTGCACCCGGGCAAGCTGCATATGGGCCAGGGCGGAAGCCGCATTGCAGTAGAAGACCCCTCCCTTGCTTCCCAGGTCACCCTCAGCAGCGAGATATCGTCCAGGACGAACTCCTGTGGAAAATGTTGGGACAGTGTTCAGTGTAGGTGCCCCCTGAAGCTGTTGGCTCTCCCCAAGGCACAGAAACCCAGAGGACAGTGCAGCCCTGAAACAATCAGTCCCCCTTACTCACCATTTTGAGGCTCCCGTGGGATATGTGTGCTCTGTTTCGGACGGGAAAATTATGCTATTGTGTAGACCCTGTGTGTTTTCTACTCCTTAAGTGCGGGGGGGAATCATTACTCTGTCTGGTATAAACAATGCCGCCTCTGTTAAATGTTGCATTTTGCCTATACAGCTGCATCAACCTTGAGACCTCAGCCGTCCCTCTTATCGCCTGCTCAGAGACTGCAAAGACTCAGGAAGAGACCGCGAAAAAGCAAAGAAGGCATGCTGCAAGAAGTGATGCGGCAATCTATTAAAGAGAATGAGAGAGCACAGAACTGGAGGGAGAGAGAAAGCAGGATCCGCCAGGAAAACGCAGCGCACCGGCAGCAAAGCACCACGCAGCGCACCGGCGGCAAAGCACTGATAGGCTCATAAGCATCCTGGAGCGCCAAGCAGACGCTATCCAGGAGCTGGTAGCCATGCAGAAAGAGGAGCAGTACCGCAAACGCCACCCCCCCCACAGCCCTTGTCCCCAAACTCTTTCCGTTGTGCCCCACTGTCACCTCCAACTCACTTTCCCCAACTTCCGTGTTCTTCACGCCACCCGCTGCCTCCAACACCAGTATCTTCACCACCCAGCCCTGAAAACCACGCCCCTTACCCTCTGCACTCAACCCCCATCACCATGCAGTATAGCTATCCTGAAGTGCAGCACTCGCTGCACAGCACACCAGACAGGACATATGCGAATCTGTGATTGTACTGTTCCCCACTCCACCCCCTTGTTTCTTTTCAATAAATGGATTTTTTTTTCTTTTCAATAAATGGATTCTTTGGCTTTGAAAACATTCTTTATTATTGCATAAAGTAAGACTCCTTAGCCCAGGAAATAAACAGGCACTGCAAGTCTGCTTGTCTGCTTAGCAAACACTGATTCCTAAAGATTGGAACCACTGCACTTCACTCCCGTGCAGGGCACCAGATATCACTGCTGGTTTTCAGCCTCAAATTGCTCCCTCAAGGCATCCCTAATCCTTGCAGCCCCACGCTGGGCCCCTGTAATAGCCCTGCTCTCTGGCTGTGCAAATTCAGCCTCCAGGTGTTGAACCTCGGAGGTCCATGCCTGAGTGAAGCATTCACCCTTCCCTTCACAAATATTATGGAGGGCACAGCGAACGGATATAACCGCGGGGATGCTGTTTTCAGCCAAGTCTAGCTTCCCATACAGAGATCGCCAGCGGCCCTTTAAACAGTGTGACAAGACTGTCGATATAGTATGGTGGGTCCTGCGCTTTTCTTGGTGGGGGGGGGGCTAAAATACCACCCCTTACCCCTGCTCTTGGGGCACCGAGGGCCCCACTAGTGGCCCAGGAAGGTGGTAAAGGAGAGAAGTGGGGGAGGGGTCTGGGTTTGCTCCTCACTCTGAGTCCCAGCCCCTCTCAACCCCTGCAGGTTCTTACCCTCTTCCCCCTTGGGTGGGGTACCTTCAGTCCTTAAACGCTGGGGGAGGGAATGTCCCTCCCCTGCTGGGGCAGGGTCTCCCTTACTCCGGTTTTCTATTCCTCCAAGTCTCACAGCACACCTCCAAGCTCCAGTTCTCTCTCCTTCCTCCTTTTTCCTGACTGCCTGAAGCGGGGGTTTTATTAGGTTTCTAACAGGGCCCTAATTGATTACAGGTGCTCCAATTAACCTGTAGCAACCCTCCCTAGTCTACAGGGAACCACGCCTTAATTAACCTAGGGTTTATATACTTCCCTTCTACCACTTCCCACTGCTCCCTGGCCCTCCTGTATCACAACGGCCAAAGGCACACTCCACAGTCATTCGGCACCGGCTCAGCCTGTAGTTGAACCGTTCCTTGCTGCTGTCAAGGCTCCCTGTGTAGGGTTTCATGACCCACGGCATTAACGGGTAAGCGGGATCTCCAAGGATCACAATGGGCATTTCAACTTCCCTTACCGTGATCTTCCACTCTGGGAAAAAAGTCCCGGCCTGCATCTTCCTGAACAGCCAAGTGTTCTGAAAGATGCGTGCGTCATGCACCTTTCCGGGCCAGCCTGTGATAATGTCAATGAAACGCCCACGGTGATCCACAAGCGCCTGGAGAACCATAGAGAAATACCCCTTCCGATTAACGTACTCGGATCCTAGGTGGGGTGGTGCCAGAATAGGAATGTGCGTCCCATCTATCGCCCCTCCACAGTTAAGGAACCCCATTTGTGCAAAGCCATCCACTATTTCCTGCACGTTACCCAGAGTCACGGTTCTTCTGAGTAGGATGCTATTAATGGCCTTGCAAACTTGCATCAACACAATTCCAACGGTCGACTTTCCCACTCCAAACTGGTTTGCGACCGACTGGTAGCTGTCTGGAGTTGCCAGCTTCCAGACTGCAATAGCCACCCGCTTCTCCACTGGCAGGGCAGCTCTCAATCTCGTGTCCTTGCGCCGCAGGGTGGGGGCGAGCTCCTCACACAGTCCCATGAAAGTGGCTTTTCTCATCCGAAAGTTCTGCAGCCAGTGCTCGTCATCCCAGACTTCCATGACGATGTGATCCCACCACTCGGTGCTTGTTTCCCGAGCCCAAAAGCTGTGTTCCATGGTGCTGAGCATGTCCGTGAATGCCACAAGCAATTTCGTGTCGTACGCGTTACGCGGCTCGATAGCATCGTCGGACTCCTCACGCTCTCTCTCACTGTCACTTTGGATCTTAAGGAATAGTTCGACAGCCAAACGTGATGTGCTGGCGAGACTTGTCAGCATACGCCTCAGCAGTTCAGACTCCATTTCCCGCAGACAGATCGCACTGCACAGAAACCGTTGAAAGATGGCGCCAAAGGTGGACGGAAACGAAGGGATTTCTGGGATGCGAAGCGATGCATTACGGGGCATTGGGACAGGACCCAGAATCCCACGCCTCCTTCCCACAACCCACGGCGCCAGAATGGGAAAAGGTGCTCTTTGGGATAGCTGCCCGTAATGCACCGCTCCCAATAGCGCTGCAATTGCCGCAAATGTGGCCACAACAGTGTGCTGGGCAGCTGTCAGTGTGGACAGACTGCAGCGCTTTCCCTACTCAACTGCACGAAGTCAGGTTTAACTCACAGCGCTGTACATCTGCAAGTGTAGCCAAGGCCATAGTGTACTTGAACTTTCAGAAAGCCTTTGACAAGGTCCCTCACCAAAGGCTCTTAAGCAAAGTAAGCATTCATGGGATAAGAGAGAAGGTTCTCTTGTGAATCAGCAACTGATTAAAAGATAAGAAACAAAGGGCAGGAATAAATGGTCAATTATCACATTGGAGCAAGATAAATAGCAGGCCCCCCAAAGATCTGTACTGGGACCAGTGCTGTTCAACATATTCATAAATGATCTGGAAAAAAAAGAGCTTATCAGTGAGGTGGCAAAGTTTGCAGATGGTATAAAACTACTCAAGATAGTTAATTCCAAAGCTGACTGTGAAGAGTTACAAAGGGATCTCCCAAAACTGGGTGACTAGGCAACAAAGAGGCAGATAAAATTTCAATCTTGATAAATGCAAAGCAATGCAGAGTAGAAAACTTAATCCCAAGTATCTGGGCAAAATGACGGGGTCTAAACCAGCTATTATCACTCAGATTTTGGAGTCGTCATGGATTGTTCTCAGTATGCAGTGGCAGTGTTCGTTAGCTTTTTTTTTTTTTTTTTTTTTTTTAAGGAACCATTAGGAAAGGGATAGCTAATAAGACATAATAATCATAATGCCACTATACAATTCTGGTCGCCCTGTCTCAAAAAAAGATGTATGAGAATTGGAAAAAGTACAGAGAAGGGCAACAAAAATGATTAAGGGAATGGAACAGCTTCCATATGAGGAGAGATTAAAAAGACTGGGACTGTACAATTTAGAAAAGAGATGACTAAGGGAATATGATAGAGGTCTGTAAAATCCTGAATGGTGTGGAGAAAGTGAATAAGGAAGCTTTATTTACCCCTTCACATAACATACAAACCATGGGTCACCCAAATGAAATGAATAGGCAGCAAGTTTTAAACAAACAAAAGGAAGTATTTCTTCTCACAGTGCAGTCAACCTGTGGAACTCTTTGCCAAGGGATGTGAAGGCCAAAATAATAACAGGGTTCAAAAAAGAATTAGACAAGTTGATGGAAGATAGGTCCATCAATGGCTATTAGCCAAGATGGTCAGGGACGCAACCCCCGCTCTGGGTGTCCCTAGGTCTCTGACTGCCAAAAGTGGGACTGGACAATAGGGGATGAATCACTCAAAAATTGCAGTGTTCTGTCAATTCCATCTGAAGCATCTGGCACCAGCCACTGTTGGAAGACAGCATCCTAGGCTAGATGGACCATTGGTCAGACCCAGTATAGGTATTCTTATGTTCTTATACTGAACAACTGGCCTTCTATCTCCGCTTATTTGGGCATGAAATCGTGCCTTTCAGTGTAGTTGTTACTTTGGGTATTCAGTAGTTTAGAATTATCTATCCAAATGGTGTTTGATTTCCTGGATATAGCTAGTTACAAAGATGAGATAATGATATGTACACCCTTGTATCAATGTGCGTACTGCATGTACAGATTTGTACTGCATGAATGAAATACTTGGATGGGTTTTATAATGTGTCTACATCTTGTGAAATTTTAAAAACAAACTCTACTAAAAAGTTAACTTGAAAAGGGAACATTTAACCGTATCCCCAATATTTATTGTTACAGAAGTATTTTGGAATTACTTGGCAAGACACTCACTGTTCGTGTATTGTTACATTTTGAAAATGACTGCATTTAATTTTCATTAATAGGAAGTGCATTTTTTTTCAAACCCTATACTTTACTAGACCTTTTCTTACACGTATAATCACTGTTTTGATTCCAGGATGTGGTCAACAACATTAGGAAGAAAAAATGTCTTGCAAATGCCAGTAAATATTTCCTTCCTTTTCCCTCTCCCAGATCAGAAATGTAATTTGTTAGTTTAGAGCAGTGGCCGATAATTTTAAAGTTTTGTTGTGATGATTTAGTGAAACTTCAAGAGCTATTATGATCCCTGTTTTTCACACTGTCAGAATTAAGGTATACTTTTTTGGGATGAGTGGAGAAAAAAAACTGTTTTGTCTTTTATTTTGAAAGCTATGAAAAAACACATTTTAAAATGTACATGTTTGTGCTATCATGAAACTAAAAATACTACATTTTTAAAAGTTACTTCATGAGTGTAGCCATACTTGAGGGAAGGTTAAGCCATGTTTTCTTTAACTTAGTTATTAATACTTGTTTTCGTTAGCTTTTTTTAGATTATCAGATCATATTGGCAGATATAAAGTGCACCAGATGTTTGCATGTTATGATGTTTGTTGCTAGAAGGGGAATTGATATTGTTAGTTTAAGAGCCAGAGTAAAACTTAGAAGGGAAAATGGGAGAGACTGCTGATTTCAGATGCTTTGTCTTATTCCACAGGAATGCTTTTTTTTTTTTTTTTTAACTAGGGGGAAAAAACCCCCATATAGCTGCGTTTATCAGTGCATTGGTGCAAAAATAAAATAAAATTAAAATAAATTCCACACTTGGAGAAAAATAGTGAGGTGAATTTCTGAGCTCTGACCATTCAAATGGTTAGGATTTAAAACTTGTTGCATATGCAAAGTAAATTCTTGAGGGATGAGTGCATTTGTGATGTCTGAAGAAATTATTTACGAAATGAAGTTATTTAGTTAAAATTACTTTCTGAGCATGTTCAATTGACTGTTTTCCTTACATACTTTAAAGCCCCAGTCATGCAATTGGCTCTATACAGGAGGACCATGGCAGCCTTATGGAGCCCCTTTGAAGCCAGTGAGGCTTAATACAGGTGCAAAGGTCTGCTCACATGGATCCAGTTGCAGGATTGGCAGGGAGGACGGTTACAGTGAACACACACAGTAGATAATTGGGTCTCCAAAGCTAATGTTTAGGTTATCATTGCTGATACCATTTGCAGCTACCCAGCCAGTCATTCCCTCTGTTACATAACCTACTTACTCCTCAGCACCTTAAAAGCAGTATAGGAAGGGCCACCAACGGGAGTTGTGGTTTTCTGTCAGGCGCCAGTGGATGCAATCTGAAATTTCACACATGCTTCCTGGCTTTCTGGAGTGCACAGCCTGAGAGCAGGAAAATGCGTAAAGGAATGTGCAATCTGTCTTTGTGCATAAAAATATTCTTTTGTATCTCTAAAAGAAATACAGATAAATACACACAACTTTTTACTGATGTATTAAGGGTAAGAATTAAGGTGCATAAATCATAGGGGAAACTAAAATACATGATGCCCCATGCTAACTCTCCTACCTTCTGGATATGTACACAATATATATCTTTCTGTAATTTACAAGGGTACACTATTTTTAGGCCAAATTAAAGTAACAGAATTATTTTGTCATTATGTAGACATTATTCTGACCATTTATTTATTTGTTTACAGCACCAGCAAACATTTTTGAATCAGCTGAGGGAGATCACTGGTATCAATGACATCCAAGTACTGCAACAGGCCTTGAAGGTATGGTGGATTTTTAATGAATATCTAACTGACGGGAAGCAGAATGTGCACATACTGTGAGTTAACCTCCTGTGATGTCACCGTCTAGCTCTACTAAGGATCTTAACAACAAGACCTGATATTCCTTATGTGAAAAATAAGTTGGGGGGAAAAAAAAAAAAAAGAGGGTGGTCAGGCAGAGGGGGTAGTGCTTGGATGTTGCATTTATCTATCTATCTATCAATCAATCAGAAAAGAGCATTAAAGGTAGCATACTGATGCTTTCCTATGGCATTTCCCTTTTAGTGGAACAATGGCACAATACCTATTAACGGCTTCTTACATAATTTGAAAGCACAAAATTGATATCTGGTTAGATATTAATATCAATTGATGTGGTAGGTGGGTTGTGTTTAAAAAGAAGGAAAATATTCTCTAGCCATTTCTCATATCACTAACTTCTCTGCTATTTTACGATGCACACAAAAACAAAAAAATCCTGAGAGGATTGATTGATTTCCCCCTGGTGTTTTTTACCTTAGAAATATCAGGAGTATGAAGTGTGGTCTTCCCTGGTTATGTGTTGGAGGACCTGTTAGTTATCTGGGCAGGTTTTCAGGGAATGAATCTTTAAACAAAATATTCATTCAACCAAAATGTTAATTAGGCACTGAAGTTGAAGACAACAAAAACTGAAGCATCTCAGGCCTCATCCGCACAGTTTGTGCACAGTCTAACTGTTGGTTAAGGGTGTTTTAGGTGGTGGCTTTTTTTTGTTTAAGCTATGTAATTAGTTACTCTACTGTCCCACTGTAGAGTCAAAACAGTTATAACCCTTATAATTTATATATTGTATTCCCCTTTCCATACTGGAACAGCTGTACTGATATAAGATACCTTTATGCTAATATAACTGCATCCTCAGGGTGGGTTAAATGCATTGGTTTAGTTAAAGCAGTACAACTTTTCTAAGGTAGACAAGACCCTTCAGCAGATTGAATAAGGATCTCTTCCTGTCTTAATTTGTCCTCATTTGCTCTCTTGACTCTTGTGATAACATAATTTCACTAGTTCTTCAGTTGTCATAAATTCTTGCAGAGCAAACAAGACCTGAGAGGGAGAGGCATGGCAGGAGTATAAACCTCCACACTTTTCTTTCCCATAAAACTAAATAAAATTCCCCTCCCCTCAAGCTTACTTTTCAATCCATTATACAAAAACACACACACAATCTTTTCCCTCCTTCCCCAAGAAAAAAACAAAAGAAGAAAGAAGTGTGTGTGGGGGGCTGTATTTTTAACATCTGTATGTGTATGTCTGTTACTCCTGGTTAAATTTAGACTAGAGGAAATGTCAACAACCGAATACCCGAAGCCTTAAAAATAAAAGGCCAGATCCTCAGGTAGCATAATTTGGCTTAGTTCTATTGAAGTCAATGAAGATGTGCCAAATTACACTAGATGAGAGTGCCACCTGAAATTTATAATTTACAGTGCGTTTTTAACTAATTTCTCCTTTGATGGGTACAACTCTAATGAAGAGTAATTACAGAAGAAAGCTGTTGAATGCTCTGTCTTATAATTGGAAGTAGACATTATGCCCACAACATTATTTGATTAGAAACTAGCCAAGTATATAAAATAAGAGTTTGAAGAGTTAAAATGGTTTTAGGTTGTGGCTTTCTAACCAGAATTTAACATGGAAAAAATGAAGTGCAGTTGGTTGTATGACAGTTGAAGTTGATCATAACAAACTCATTCTGGCCTACCATTTAAATTAAAAAAAAAAGTGAAGTCTCTTTTTCTGTTGACATTTAAAGGACAGCAATGGGAACTTGGAATTAGCGGTGACTTTCCTTACTGCAAAGAATGCCAAGGTTCCTCAGCAGGAGGAAGCAACTTACTATCAAACAGCCCTTCCTGGCAATGACAGATACATCAGTGTGGGCAGCCAGGCAGACACAAGTAGGTATTTCTTTCTCTGTATAAACTATTTTAAAAGCAAAGAAACTAAGAACTTGGCTGTAAGAGATTTACCATCAGTTCTGCTTGTAAATTCCCTAACTTCACATTTCCTAGGTTTTCAGTTGCTCGTTTCTTTCAGCATAAATTTTACTTTCTTCAGCTACCTCTCGATTTTTTTTTTGTGTGTGTTCATTTTTGCTATTAGTTAGAAATTGAACTGGACCTACAACATATTTTTGCCCATTGTGGGGTTCCTGGTTGGGGCATGCCAGTTCAAGAAGGGTAAGTAGCTTTAAAGAGAGGCAAAAGTCCACAAACATAGGAGTACTTCAAAACCTGAATAAAAATAAATATTAAAGCCAGAAATACAATGTTATAGAAGTAACATTACCACATATGCATTTTAAGGACCTTATATTGATAGTCAGTGGTGTCCATGAGCTAAACTGATAACAGCAGGTGTTCAGCATGCTTTCTGCCTCTCAGGATTAACTCCCAAGTTTAAGAAGTTGGCAGTTGTCCCATGAAAAAGAGAAACCATTAAAAATGGTTAAGATTGTTTCATATGGGAGGCATTATTTTCTGATTATTCCTTTATTGTGTTGACCTTTTTCTTATGTTAAGAGTGTACAGTATTTTTTTCAGTCCTGGAGAGGACACTCATCTTGGCCCCATATAAATGCTTTATGTTCACATGTTTCAGCATTTGTTACCTAAAGTAGAAATTATTCTCTAAAGAGATAAGAGAAATAACGTGGAAGAAACAGTGTATTGAAGGGTGTGTACAATGGATTTGAGTTCTATAGTAACTTCTGAATTTTCTGTTAATATTGTTTGTGTTTCTAATCTCTTTTAAACACAAACCTAACATCAAATTTTTAAAGTTCTTTCCACCAGACCCCCAAGCGGTGCAAATCTGCATGCCTTCATTGAAGTCAATGAAATTCTGCTGTAAAAGAGCATGGGCTCTTGCTCTTAGTTTTTATTTCAGGAGGTGGTGGTAACATAAGTAAAGACATTTTTTTCAGGGTTAGGGTTTCATATTATTTTAAGCAGACATTATCCATTATAAAATCTAGTTTTGCCTCCAACTACTTGGAGTTGAAAGAGTAGATTTGTATCATTTTAAAGCTTGCTTATGTTTTGGAATAGCTGAGCTAGTTCAGGTTTTCAGCAGTACAGCATAGAAAAGTGTTAACCTTCTGTGTTTCTGGTATCCCTTCATAAAATTTATCAGGTACATTATGGAAAATTAGAATTTCCCAAGAATAAATTTAAAATCAAAACATGTAACTAAAGTAATTTAGGTCTGGGTAAAGTCAGAAAAGCTTCTGTACCAAAATGGTGTGTACTTAACATATCAGCTTCCTCTGTGGATCCAGAATCACATCTGCATACTTTTCTGAGATACAGGAGTTTGCTACTGCAATATTTACGGCTATTATTCCAGAGTAAGTACAGATATGGGATAACGAGTTGGATTCTGTTGTCGCTTATGTTTCATTAACTACTCTATTGATGAAAAAAGTCCAGTTGCAGAGTCACATTCTGCCCTCACTTATACCCCATGTAACCTTACTGGAGACAAGAGGGTTGTATAGGATGTAACAGAGGGTATAATCTGGCCCACAGAATGCACGAAATAGAGCACATGGTGACTTTGAAATCCATGCTTCATTTGCAGCACTGGTCATTAGAAAAAATAAATCTTTATGGCTCTGAAAGTGATTAAATATTGAAAGATAATCAAGAAAGTAGCAACCATTGTGGAGTAAAAACACTGACATTTTGGAGACTGACATCCCTTATGTTATCTGCTGCTGACTGTTCAAGTTCATTGGCATCAAAGCTAGAGAGCCCTTAATTCCTTGCAGGCTAGCTTTAGGTTACAAAATTAATGTATTTGGGAGTCTCATCCTAGTTTATTTCTGTACATGAGAAAACCACTGAATTTTGGCTGTCTCTGATGAAGAGAAATCCCTGACTGGGATAACAGAACTTTAGCATATCAGAAGAGAGGAGACTTTGCAGAACTTTGGGAAACTTTGTAAGTTACACTATTCTCTGCTCAATCCATTCTCTGCTGATAAGTACCTTTATCGCATCCACTACATTTGTTCACAATTTTTTTATAAATAGAAAAAGCTCAAAACAAATCACCAGGACACGTTTGCAATCAGAGTATGAAGGGGGGAGGAGGGGAGAGAATAGGACAATGGTTGATTTGAGAGGAGAATGGAAGCAAACGTGGGTTAAGACAAAATATTAAACTACGATAACATGATTATTTTAACCTTCATCATTCCCTTCAATGTAGAGGGATGTTGATGCCACTTATATCTGTAACACTGTAAAACTGATGACATTGTTTTGCCATTTAAATTTGTTGAACCCCATTAAATGCCCCACCAAGGTGTAATTATCTCAAGATAAACTCATCACATCATGCCTTATTACTTAATCATCCACATTCATTTGAAATTTAAGATGTCTTGAGTCATCTAGACTGGGGATAAAAGGGCACCAGATAAATACCGGAAACCCAGTCCCTTACCAGGGAACAAAAAATATCTGTTTATTGAGGCTTTTGAGTGTATGCCAAGCAAAAAGGCATAGTTGTCTTATTCTTGAGGTTATTGGCTTAACTGGCTCTATACTATTGAAAGATGCTTACTTAGTAAAGAATAAAATATCTGGTTGAGCCACCAAGTACATTATCCAACATGGAAGGAAGTGTTAGGAAACTGAAGTTCCTCAAGAGTAGTAGGCTTTCTGCCCAGACCCTGTTTATAGCAAATTATTGGCTTGTCAGCAGTTGGAAAAGCTATTAATTGAATGTTCAATTGTTAAGATTTTAAAAACATGACTGGTTAATGAAAATAAAGAACCTTTCTACTCCTTCCTTCAACAATGCTTTATATTTCATAAATTTGATAATTTACTACTTATCAGAAATTAATTCAGTATTAAACACAAAGGCCGCATTAATATTAATATTAATATTAATACAGCCTTCACTTGTGCATGCCAAACTTCGCATGTTCCAACACCTGCATGTGCAGTTTTCTAGCACCAACAGCTGCATATACCAACAGTTGCTTTGATCAACTCTATGTGCAAGTGGTCATTGTCAGTTTGTGTGTATGCAAATAGAAACCATAACATGAAAACTTGTTAAATGTTGGGGGTGTGGCAATATACCCGTACAAAAATTCTGATCTAGAGTTTTTGCTGTGTCATGTGGATCCCAGGCATTACAAAAGAGACCTTGCAGTTTTTTGCAAAAAGACCACTGTGCCTATAGCAACACACAAAACCAGAGAAGTACAGTAGTGTTTAATAATGCTGTGCCATTATAGAGCACTTGAAGCACTTTCTTCCTGAAGTTCAGTGCTTTTAGTAGCATGATTTAAAACAACTCACCTCAATTTATTTTTGTCTGGGGATGTTAGTCAGAACTGTTACATTGTTAAACATAGTATTTATTTTCTCCTTTTTATTTGAGAAACTTGAAGAATCCAGGGTTGGGGAGGAAGAAGCAGCGAAAGGGGAGAAATTCATTTTAGAAAAATATTGTCTTTGGGTCAAACTTCAGCCAAGCCTTGCAGAAATAACCACACGCCCCTCTGTTCTAAAGTACAGGAATTTCTCTCCCTCGTGCCACTAAAATTTTATCAAATTCAGGTCCTGAAATATTTCATGTATAGAAATTATTCTTCTGTGTAACTCTGTCTCTGCCAGAGGAGCTTAAATCTTATGAGTGTAAAAGTCCCTTGCACATCTAGGGAGATATATTAACTAGAGGGTCACAGGCTTTGTTGCTTCTGTAGGCTGAGCTTGTTGCACACACTTAGGGGCTCCTTGCATTTCTCTTTTTCCCCATAAGCTTCTTGTGTGCCAAACTCCTCTCCCTCTCTATTTCAGGGACCCCCTGCAACTCTACTGCTTTTGTTGTCATGCCAAAGGCTGTACGTCCCTTGATTCTTCCCTATGGCACATGCCACGGGCTCTGTGTACCCCACCCAATACCATTGCCCCCATTCTCTCCCTGTGTTGGGCTCAGTGTTCACCCCCATTTACCCCTGTCTCTCCACCATTCTTTCTTATTTTCTTTCTGTTTGGAAGATGAGTCATTCTGGATATCCAAATTTAAACTATGTTGGGATTGATGGGCTGGACTGAGATGAGGATTGGTGTTTGTTTGTGGTTGCCATAAATTGGTTCTTTGATCTGTGGACAATAGGCAAGCTGTTAGAAGGTGCTGAGTCTGCAAACTGGATCCCAGAGGCTCCGCATTCGCCCATTTCCCTCTTCTGGTTTTCTGATTTTCATCAAAATCAATAGGGTTCTGCCCATTGGTGCTCACAACATTCCTTGGAATTGATTGGATGCGACATACAAAAGGTAACACTTTAAGAACAAAGAAATTCCATGAAGTTGAGTCTAGGACAGTGGTGGGCAAACTATGGCCCAGGGGCAGCATCCGGTCCTGCAGACGTTTTAATCCGGCCCTCGAGCTCCTGCCAGGGAGCAGGGTCTGGGGCTTCCCCCATTCCGCTCAGCTCCTGGAAGCAGCGGCGTGTCCCCCCTCTGGCTCCTATGCGTAGGGGCAGCCAGGGGGCTCTGCATGCTCCCCAGCACTGCCCCCGCAGCTCCCATTGGCCGGGAACTGTGGTCAATGGGAGCTGCAGGGGCGGTGACTGCGGATGGGACATGCCGCTGCTTCTGGGAGCTGCTTGAGGTAAGCGCCGCCTGGAGCCTGCACCCTGACCCCCTCCCATGCCCCTGCCCCAGCCCTGATCCCCCTCCTGCCTTTGAACCCCTCTGTTCCAGCCCAGAGCACCCTCAACTCCTCATCCCCAGCTCACACCCCCTCCCACACCCCAACCCCCAATTTTGTGAGCATTCATGGCCTGCCATACAATTTCCATACACAGATATGGCCCTTGGGCCAAAAAGTTTGCCCATCCCGGTCTAGGATCTCACTTTGCTTAGGCAGTAATAAATACATTTTATGTAATCTTAACTCTTTAATCTCAAAGGGTATGTCTACACTACAGGATTAATTCGAATTTATATAATTCGAATTTAGGAAACCGATTTTATAAATTCGAATGTATTCGGCCACACTAGGCACCATTAATTCGGTGGTTTGCGTCCAAGCTACCATAGTAGCATCGATTTCCAGAGCGTTGCATTGTGGGTAGCTTTTACATAGCTATCCCATAGTTCCCGCAGTCTCCACCCCCCTTGGAATTCTGGGTTGAGACCCCAGTGCATGATGGGGCAAAAAACATTGTCGCAGGTAGTTCTGGGTACAGCCTCCCCCTCCCTCCCTGAAAGCAACGGCAGACAACCATTTCGCGCCTTTTTTCCTGAGTGAACTCTGCAGACTCCATTCTGCATCAAGCATGGATCCCGTTGTGCTCCAGAACGCAGTCTTGAACATTATAAACACCTCGCGCTTTCTCGTGGAGTTTATGCTTACACAGGACCAGAAAAAAGAGGCGAGGAGGAGGAGGCGGCGATTGCAGCGCAGCGACCAGCGTGATGAGGACATGGACACGGACACAGAATTCTCTGAGACCGCGGGCCCCGGTGCTTTGGAGATTATGATGTTAATGGGCCAGGTTATAGGCTTGGAACGCCGATTCTGGGCCCGGGAAACAAGCACAGACTGGTGGGACCGCATAGTGTTGCAGGTGTGGGACGATTCCCAATGGCTGAGAAACTTTCGCATGCGTAAGGGCACTTTCATGGAACTTTGTGACTTGCTTTCCCCTGCCCTGAAGCGCCAGAATACCAAGATGAGAGCAGCCCTCACAGTTGAGAAGCGAGTGGCGATAGCCCTGTGGAAGCTTGCAACGCCAGACAGCTACCGGTCAGTCGGGAATCAATTTGGAGTGGGCAAATCTACTGTGGGGGCTGCTGTGATGCAAGTAGCCAAAGCAATCACGGAGGTGCTGCTACGAAAGGTAGTGACTCTGGGAAATGTGCAGGTCATAGTGGATGGCTTTGCTGCAATGGGATTCCCTAACTGTGGTGGGGCAATAGATGGAACCCATATTCCTATCTTGGCACCGGAGCACCAGGGTACCCACTACATAAACCGCAAGGGGTACTTCTCAATGGTGCTGCAAGCACTTGTGGATCACAAGGGACGTTTCACCAACATCCATGTGGGCTGGCCGGGAAGGGTTCATGACGCTCGCGTCTTCAGGAACACCAATCTGTTTAAACGGCTGCAGCAAGGGACTTACTTTCCGGACCAGAAAATAACCGTGGGGGATGTTGAAATGCCAATTGTTATTCTTGGGGACCCAGCCTACCCCTTAATGCCATGGCTCATGAAGCCATACACAGGCAGCCTGGACAGGAGTCAGGAGTTGTTCAACTACAGGCTGAGCAAGTGCAGAATGGTGGTAGAATGTGCATTTGGCCGTTTAAAAGGTCGCTGGCGATCCTTATTGACTCGCTCAGACCTCAGCCAAACCAATATCCCCATTGTTATTACTGCTTGCTGTGTGCTTCACAATCTCTGTGAGAGCAAGGGGGAGACCTTTATGGCAGGGTGGGAGGCTGAGGCAAATCGCCTGGCTGCTGATTACTCGCAGCCAGACACCAGGGCGATTAGAAGAGCACACGATGAAGCGCTGCGCATTAGGGAAGCTTTGAAAACCAGTTTCATGACTGGCCAGGCTACAGTGTGAAATTTATGTTTGTTTATCCTTCCTGAAAACCCGCTCCCTTTATTGACTCATTCTCTGTAAGGAACCCACCCTCCCCCTTCCCCCAGCTTGCTTTCAAAGGAAATAAAGTCACCATTGTTTAAAAATCATTTATTCTTTATTAATTGATTATAAAAAGAGGGAGAGAACCTGAGTGGGGTTTGGGAGGAGGATCAGCGGGAAGGAAAAGCCCAGTAAAAAAAGGTTAAGAAAATGGCAGCCTTTTGCTTGGGCTGTCCACTGGGGTGGAATGGGAGGGTGTACGGAGCCTCCCCCCCGTGTTCTTACACATCTGGGTGTGGAGGCTATGGAACATGGTGAGGAGGTAGGGGGGTTATACAGGGGCTGTAGCGGCACAGAACCTGAGTGGGGTTTGGGAGGAGGATCTGCGGGAAGGAAAAGCCCAGTAAAAAAAGGTTAAAAAAATGGCAGCCTTTTGCTTGGGCTGTCCACTGGGGTGGAATGGGAGGGTGTACGGAGCCTCCCCCCCGTGTTCTTACACATCTGGGTGTGGAGGCTATGGAACATGGTGAGGAGGTAGGGGGGTTATACAGGGGCTGTAGCGGCACAGAACCTGAGTGGGGTTTGGGAGGAGGATCTGCGGGAAGGAAAAGCCCAGTAAAAAAAGGTTAAAAAAATGGCAGCCTTTTGCTTGGGCTGTCCACTGGGGTGGAATGGGAGGGTGTACGGAGCCTCCCCCCCCGTGTTCTTACACGTCTGGGTGTGGAGGCTATGGGACATGGTGAGGAGGTAGGGGGGTTATACAGGGGCTGTAGCGGCACTCTGTTCTCCAGCAGCCGTTCCTGAAGCTCCACCAGACGCCGGAGCATGTCTGTTTGCTCACGCAGCAGCCCCAGCGTTGCTTCCCGACTCCTCTGATCTTCCTGCCGCCACCTCTCATCTCGAGCGTCTCTCCTCTCCTCACGTTGGTCCCTTCTGTCCTCACGTTGGTCCCTCATGTCCTCACGTTGGTCCCTCATGTCCTCACGTTGGTCCCTCCTGTCCTCACGGTCACTGGCTTCTTTCCTATACTTGCAAACCGTCTCCTTCCACTCATTCAGATGAGCTCTTTCATTCCTGGTGGATTGCATGATTTCGGAAAACATCTCTTCTCTCGTCTTTTTTTTACGACGCCTTATCTGGGATAGCCTTCGGGAAGGAGGAGGGAGGCTTGAAACATTTGCACCTGCTGGAGGGAGTGAAAAAAGGAGAGAATTTTTTTAAAAGATACATTTTTCAGAACAATGCTTATACTCTTTCACGGTGTATACTATTCACATTACATAGCACATGTGATTTCTGTGCAAGGTCGCATTTTGCCTCTTAATATTGAGTGCCTGTGGCTTTGCTGCTAGAGATCACAGACGCAGGTCGGGGCAACAGAATTCACCTTGCATGCTGCCATGGTAAGCCACTGTCTTTAGGCTTCTGCGCCCTGCTTTCCCACATACCAAGCAAAGCCCGTTGTGCTGCAGTTTTCCTGTTAGCTTGTTTTCTGCTGCTGAAGGTTAACACCCCCCCCCCCCCATCCAATTCTCTGGGATGAGTGCTTTCTCCCTCCCCCCACCGCGTGGCTGGTATCAGGGAAGATCCCTGCAGGAACCAAACTAACAACCCCCCCCCCCACCCGCCATGAATTCTCTGGGATGAGTGCTTTCTCCCTCCCCCCACCGCGTGGCTGGTATCAGGGAAGATCCCTGCAGGAACCAAACTAACACCCCCCCCCCCCCCACCCGCCATGAATTCTCTGGGATGAGTGCTTTCTCCCTCCCCCCACCGCGTGGCTGGTATCAGGGAAGATCCCTGCAGGAACCAAACTAACACCCCCCCCCCACCCGCCATGAATTCTCTGGGATGAGTGCTTTCTCCCTCCCCCCACCGCGTGGCTGGTATCAGGGAAGATCCCTGCAGGAACCAAACTAACACCCCCCCCCCCCCCACCCGCCATGAATTCTCTGGGATGAGTGCTTTCTCCCTCCCCCCACCGCCTGGCTGGTATCAGGGAAGATCCCTGCAGGAACCAAACTAACACCCCCCCCCCCACCCGCCATGAATTCTCTGGGATGAGTGCTTTCTCCCTCCCCCCACCTTGTGGCTGGTATCAGGGAAGATCCCTGCAGGAACCAAACTAACACCCCCCCCCCCCACCCGCCATGAATTCTCTGGGATGAGTGCTTTCTCCCTCCCCCCACCGCCTGGCTGGTATCAGGGAAGATCCCTGCAGGAACCAAACTAACACCCCCCCCCCCACCCGCCATGAATTCTCTGGGATGAGTGCTTTCTCCCTCCCCCCACCGCCTGGCTGGTATCAGGGAAGATCCCTGCTAGCAAAACGCGAAAAGCTCTGGGCCAATCCTCCCCCCCCCTTTGCACTTGGCTAAATGCAGGGAAGGATTTCTTTTCAGCCACAGGCAAACAGCCCAGTAGGAACGGCCACCTCAGTCCCCTTAATTAAATTCCCTTATTTCAACCAGGTTACCCTAAGCGATATCACTCTCCTGAGGATTACACAGCAAGATAAAGAACGGATGTTGCTTGAATGCCAGCAAACACCGGGACCATACGCTGCCAGGCTCTGTCAGGCAATGATACCAGATTACTTGCTACTAGCATGGCGTGGTCAAGTGTCCTACCATGGAGGACGGAATAAGGCTGCACTGCCCAGAAACCTTGTGGCAAGGCTTTTGGAGTACCTCCAGGAGAGCTTCATGGAGATGTCCCTGGAGGATTTCCGCTCCATCCCCAGACATGTTAACAGACTTTTCCAGTAGCTGTACTGGCTGCGAATGCATCCCAAGTGCTCAGGGCAAATTAATCATTAAAAATGCTTGCTTTTAAACCATGTTTTCTATTTTAAAAGGTAAACTCACCTGAGGTCCCTTCCATGGGGTCATGGTCTTGGGTGCTGGCTTGGGAGGCTTGGGAGGGTACTTCAGTCAGGGTGAGAAACAGTTCCTGGCTGTTGGGGAGAACGGAGAGCTGGGTGCTCTCTGCCAGCTCGTCCTCCTCCTCCTCCTCTTCCCCTTCCACGGAATCATCAGGTGTACCTGATGAGATTATCCCCAGCTCGGAATCCACAGTCGGAGGTGGGGTAGTGGTGGCGGCCCCCCCTAGAAATGCATTTAGCTCAGCGTAGAAGCGGCATGTCCGCGGCTCTGACCCGGAGCGACCGTTTGCCTCCTTTGCTTTTTGATAGGCTTGTCTGAGCTCTTTGACTTTCACGCGGCACTGATCTGTGTCCCTATTGTGGCCTCTCTCCATCATGCCCTTGGAAATTTTTTCATAAGTTTTGGCATTTCGTCTTTTCGAACGCAGTTCAGCTAGCACTGAATCCTCTCCCCATATAGAGATCAAATCCAGTACCTCCTGTACGGTCCATGCTGGTGCTCTTTTTCGATTATCAGCCTGCATGGTTACCTGTGCTGATGAGCTCTCTGTGGTCACCTGTGCTCTCCACGCTGTGCAAACAGGAAATGAAATTCAAATGTTCCCGGGGCTTTTCCTGTCCACCTGGCCAGTGCATGCGAGTTCAGATTGCTGGCCAGAGCGGTCACAATGGTGCACTGTGGGATAGCTCCTGGAGGCCAATAACATCGAATTGCGGCCACACTAACGCTAATTCGAATTGACAAATTCGATTTTGGCGCTACTCCGCTCGTCGGGGTGGAGTACAGAAATCGAATTAAAGGGCCCTTTAATTCGAATTAAATGGCTTCGTTGTGTGGACGGGTCAAGCGTTAATTCGAATTAAGGCAGCTAAATCCGAATTAAAGTCGTAGTGTAGACCAGGCCAAAATGGCAACAGTTTGAAAATCTTGGTCTTCCCAGACTCAGCAGCTTTTCATTCAACAGGCCAACACCTTCATTTTCCTTCTCCTGTGCCAGCAGTTGTGTGACCATGGTTGTTACTGCATGCCTCCAGGTTTAGTTGCCACTCACTGTCTGTGTCTCCTGGTGAGTTTCGTAGCCTGCTCACTCTTCCAGGTTCCTCCCATTTGCTTTTTCCTTTTAGTGCCATTGATTTCACTCTGGTAAAATCTTTGACATTAAGAACTCAAATAACGCAATAATTGTCTCTTAAAAACACAACTCGTTAAACTTGAGTATGAATAGTTTATTTTAAATAATCTGATGGGAACTTCCTGAGTAAGCAAACTGAGTATTGAGTTAGAAAAAAATGGACCAGTGGTGACTGTATATTGGCATACTTGAAATGTTTTCACTTATTAAACCCATTTGTGGCAATACACAATGCGTAGGGAGGATTTCAAACACTGGACCTTATGTACCACAAATACACACTGCTGCATAGATTAGAAAACAAAACAAAACCAAAAACTATCAAAAGTAAGAGCCAGTTCCAATAGTAGTTACACTATTCATCTCTGTACACTAATTGTTTGTGAGTAAAGGTCACTAGTGTACCCAGCTAGACCTTTTGAAGATCATGTCACCTTCTTGCCTATTCAAAACTAATCTTTCTGAACAGCAGATGTAGCATTCTTGAGTCTTTGACTGAAACTAATGTTTCAATGCCATTGGCATAACTCTGAGGAGCTGCTTTGCTTATTAACAAAATTAAGAGGTGGTTGTTGTTTTATCCAACAATAATCATATTTGGCTGCGAAGTTTGAGAATAAATTCTGTGCCTCTTACAGGCTCATTTGTAAGGGCTTGTTCCAAAGGTGACCTGATTATGGTGTATAAATACCTTCATGGGGAGAAAACACTGTGTCCTAAAGGGTTCTTTAATCTAGCAGAGAAAGGTATATCAAGAACCAATGGCTGGAATTTAAAGCCAGACAAATTGAAATAAAACATATTTTTCACAGTGAGGGTGAATAACTATTGGAACAAACTACCAAGGGAAGTGTTGGATTCTTTATCTCTTGAAATGTTCAGATCAAGACTGGATGCCATTCTGGAAGATATGCTTTAGTCAAACACAAGTTAGTAGGACCAAATCTGGAGTAACTGGGTGAAATTCTACATATGGCCTGTGTTATATGGGTCAGATCAGATGATCTAATGGTCTCTTCTACTTTAAAATCTATGAATCAATAGTTATCCAGACACAAGCCTCGCTATAGGTATTTCAGTTCAGAACCTTTAGCTCCAAAATCTAAATTCCTACTTAATCAGTCAAAGGATAAGCTTTAAAAATGAGTGGGTTCATCATGTTCCAGTAGAAGTCGCTATTCAATAACCACAAGCCACTGGTTCAGTGTTCCAGCACTCCGTAAACTCATAAATCAAAGGAACATCATAAATCAAATGAACAATCAGCCAAAGTAACCAATGAATATGCAAAATTCAAAGTTAGATACCTTGGGCCCTTTCATTTTCAAGGTATTGCACCAAAAGACTTCAGTACACTTAAGAGTCAACAAGCTACAAAATATTTTTCTTGGGGGGACACCATGTATGCTTGGAGAATCAGGAATCAGTATATAGAGAACAATCAGAACAGATGTCCTCGAAGTACATTAGAAAAGGAAGTTTAGATAACATCAGTTTTCATCTATGGGTTCTGTTATCCCCTATTCAGTGACACAAATTAATTACAGTGAATGTGTATATGATGAAAGGGATAAGTAATAGGTAGTAACTGTTTGTTTAGAGAAAAATGCATATGAACACATGAGAAGTGAAGTACAATTTATAAAAGAAAATCATATAGTGCTTGAGCTAAAGCCTTTTGAAACCAATTGGAGCATTTCTGTTGACATCAGTGGGCTTGGGATCAGGCACCATATAAACTAAAGCTGTTTGGTGATGTGTAATTACATGTCATCTTTAAAAATACTTTTCATTAGCAAAATTTTTAGAAACAAAAGTGTAGATGGGGATTCTCCTTTTAGTTTTAATACTATATGATCAACTTCTGTTCTTAGTACACCAATTAACAGTACATTTTTGTGATGTTCTTAACATTTAGGCTAATAGTACATGTTAATAAACATTTAAAATATTAAAAATATGTTGTCCATTAGCCAGAAAAAGGAAAAAAATACAATTTTGGCAAAGTGTCAGTTGACTTTGACCTTGAAATATTTTGGCAGCCTTTGCTTTTTTAGCAATGGGAACTTATGTCTGGGCTCGATGGAGGGTAGTTTGCAGTGATAAAACTACTGTGTGTTTTGTCTTGGTGTGTGTGTGTGTGTGTGTGTGTGTGTGTGTGTGTGTGTGTGTGTAAAGAAAATGAGATTTTTCAAGTTTTTATTTTTCACTTAAATATTGACTCTTCCTTTTAATTTTTGTATAAGATGCGGATAACTCAAAGATTTCTTATCAACCCCAGTGAAAAAGGAATGGCTGCAGAAGCCTCCACCTCTCCAAAGAAGTGACTAATGTAATCCTAGATTCACCTAATTAATGGGGATGCCCATTTATTCCAACCTGCTTTCCCCCAATATATCCCAAACTAACCTTTCATCATCGTGGATCACTTGATGATAACCTATCTGTTCATTCTCTTTGGGGCACCTGCCATTGGCCACTGTCAGAGGACAGGATACTGGGCTTGATGGACCTTTGGTCTGACCCAGTATGGCCATTCTTACGTTCATCCTTTATTAGTTGTGATTACTACCAGCACTCTGCAACTGGAAATATAGGAAACTTCCAATGAGACTGCAGGGTTGCTAAGTGACTACCAGCAAATGGGTGAGAAATGCAGAATGACAGATAATTATAAATTGTGGAGCTGTAACTCCATTAAATGGTTTTGGCGATGACAGAAACTGAAATGTTGTTACTTTTAAAAAAAAATTTGAATAACAAGTGGACCAGAGCCCTAAATCAATATGCTGCCCACTGGATAACACTCCCAACTGCTTCACTGCTGGCCTCTTTTCTATGCAATTTTTATTAATGTATTTTTTTTTTATCTGCCATCAGTGAAGTGTTCGTACTCCAGTTTTGAATGACCAAGTCTCTCAGTTTGTAGGTGTGGTGCCATATTTGTAAATTGCAAGGCTTTTTGTCTGAATTGGCATGTACAGAATACTAAAATCCATAATGCATCAGGTGTTAGCTTCCTTATCAGCCGAGTGTATCATTTCATAATGGATTTAGCCCCCCTCTGGAGTGAGATTTGCAAGCCTGAGACTCTAAATGTTGTTTAAAAAATAAAAAAATCAATTCAGGAACTGTTTCCAAGCATCACACAGATACTTAAAGTAAAACAAGTTACTTTGCTGTTATTCTTGCTATTGTTTATTACTAGAGTGCTATAGTTGTGTATATTGCTTTACAGGTAAGAAGACATGGTTGCTGCCCCTAAGGGCTTAATATCTAAATTAAATTGAATTTCAACCAAATAACACAGACCTTGGGGAAGCTGGTGAGGAGGAATGCTGTGGGAGAAGGGCCAGTGCTATGTCTAATTTCTGAAGATGTGAGAAAAGAACTGTCATTTTGATATCTACAATCCTTCCTTAGCTGCAGCTTCTATTTGCGATTGGTGTGTAGCTATGGAAATGATTGTAACATCACACTTTCAGTGTATTATTTTGATTCAACAGAAAGTATCCACAGCTATATAAAAGACTGGGAAAATAATGGATACTGACTCTACCGCAGGCCAATCTATCAGGGGAAGGCTAAAAAGAGAAGTTCTTGGGAATGAGTTACAAAGGCTCGGCAGTGAAAGGGGAAATGTAAACAAATTGCCTCACCTCCTTTCCTCTATAACTCCCAAGTTTGTAGCTCTCCATTCTGTCACCCGCCTCCCATCTGCTTTTAACATTGCTTTTAGGCTGGAGTAACCCCTGGCATAGCTGCTTTGTTTGACTTTGCTCTGGCCCTTAAGAACAGGAAAGAAAGTGAAAATGGCACTGCACTGACTCTGGGTTTGACATCATACAGGTACACCTGAGGGTCATCTTTGTACAACATAATTCCTTCTCTCCTTCCCTCCCGCTGACTTGCAAAGTGGGATTTTCAGCCATGGAAAGTCCGATACATTCAGTCCTCTGTCCTTCTAGCAGTCTTGCGCAGCTGGCCGTCATTCCCATTAGCCTGACTGCTCTGGGAAGAGTTTCTCTGCTTGACTGGAATGCATAATTTAGCAGTGGGAGGCTGCTAGAGAGAATATACTTGCTCTCCTGAGTAAAGAAGAGTTTCTACTGCTACATACAGTAGGTTGGGAAGCTTACATAAGTTATGTTTGCTGGCAGCTGATAAAATTATTTTTTTTGTGGTGACTGCGATTATAGGGAAAGTAAGAAATAGGCCCCTTACATTTTTATTCATTTGGTAAAAGAAAAAAGGCTGGATGGATTGCCAACGTGGGGACTCTTATTTGAACTTCAATATCTGATCATTTTTCTTTGATGTTTTTGGTAATTGAATGTTGTGCTGGTTGCTTTCACTAATCCGACTGAAGGAAATTCAACATGTTTAGTTTGAAACTAAACAAGTGTGAGAGGGAGAATGGGAGGAAAAAGAGAGGGAAGGGAAGATTTAGCTTAATAATGTGCTGACTCCTCCCTTAGGTCTTAATCCTGCAAATGCCTATGTATGTAATTACCTTACCTACATCACTAATCTCATTGACTGTGTGTGTATACAATATACACACAAGCATTTGCAGGATTGTGCTTTTGTCTGTGTTTTGGGGACATTCAGCACACGTTGCTCCATATGAGATCATAGTCGTGACTATTCTCTTTGAAGATATCCTTTAAGGAAATTCTATTTTCATCAAATGTAATTTGGAAAAAGCAGTATCTTGGCCTTTATAAAGACCGTTACACCACTGAACTTAAAAGCAGTAGTAGAGAAGGGACTTTGCAGAAAGCTATAGGTTTGCAGAACCAGTCCTACATTGATGGGTAACTTGATGGAGACCACTTGGGAAACAGGAAGACTTTGGAAAAGGGAAAAATGCTCTTTGTAGAGCATTAGTTACAAAGGAGCAAGTGTTGTGTTTTTCTTTTCCTTTATTTTAATTATCAGGTAGGAGAGGGAGTAGGTAGTGAAGATGTTAAGATTAGTGGTGGGAAGCAAAACAAAAGAAGTTAATTTTGAGGAGGAATTTGAATGTGGTTTAGCAGTCCATGCTGGTTTTGTGTCCTCTACAGTAAGATTTATTTTTCATTCTGTTTCACTTTTAATTTTGAGAAAGATAGTTTTGCTTTTCAGATGTGATTGATCTCACTGGAGATGATAAAGATGATCTTCAGAGGGCAATTGCCTTGAGTTTGGAGGAATCAAACAGGGCATTCAGGGAGACTGGAATAACAGATGAGGAACAAGCCATTAGCAGGTAAACAAACAACTTACATAAAGCAGAAATAAAATTTTAAAAGAATCAGATTGGCCTGTGTTGATTTCCCTCCCCCTCCCATCTAATAAAGAAGAACTTGTTAATTTTCATCTGTTGTGCTGCTGATACGTCTGGCTTCAGGAGTGTTGCTTTACTGCACTGTATGCTTTCTGTTGAAAAACCAGCCCTCTATTTTTAAGGTAGAAATTAATGGTATATTTCATGGCTGCACATTTGCTTAGATACCTAGGACCAGTTTGGAAGCAGAGACCTTTGATCAATTTTTTCGAAAATCAAACCTAAAACTGAAAGACATTTCTATGGTGTATTTGGGAAAGAGTTGGAAAGCAAAATATGATTAAGACGCTAGCCACTTCTTTGTATGCTTGCAGTGTTCATTATTACAATAACACTTTCTCACTTCTGTGGCAGGAAAGTATGATTTTGTTAGTGTTCTTAAATTTTAGCAGAAACAAGAGCTACCACATTACAGGTGGCAACATGTTTTTTGTTACAAAACTTGTTTCTGTTTCAGCGGGTCAGAATTCTGAAAAACATTCACAGTTTGGACTGAAATTTTCTAGACTTCATTTTGCCTAAGGTGGAGGGGTGGGAGGAGGATGTGTGGGTGGTTTTTTTACTTTTTAGCAAAAATAATTTTTTAAATGGGAAAATATATTGTGACATCTTTTGTGAACAGCAGTAGAGCTGAAATGACAGAGTCTTGAAAGTTGCAATTAGCTGTGGATATAGTTCTCGCTGAAAAGCTATGCATGGCCTTTCTATGGAGGAAAGTAGCTTTGATTTGACCCAAGGTATGAGTGTTTGAAAGTGAGGTACTGCCCAGTTGCAATAGTTATTTGCAGGGCCGGCTCCAGGCACCAGCTGAGCAAGCTGGTGCTTGGGGCGGCAGATTGTTCGAGGCGGCATTCTGCCCAATCCTAGGGCGGCACGGCCGCTTTTTTTTTTTTTCCTTGTTCCGCTCCGGCCGCCCTGTAGGGGCGGCGGCGCGGAGAACCAGAGCGCCCTGCAGGGCAGTCCTCTTCCTTCCCTCCCTGCCGACCGGAGCGGAGCCCTCGCGGCAGGAGGCGGCGCAGCGGGAGGGGCTGCGTGGCAGCGCCCCTGCTGTAGCCCCGCCCGCTCCCTCCTCTCTCTCCCTCCCTCCCGCCCGCTCCCTCCCCCCCCTCCCCCCGCCGGTCCCCCTGCACCCGCGCTCCGGCCGCGCCGCAGTTTTTTTGTTTTTGTTTTTGCTTGGGGCAGCCAAAAAGCCAGAGCCGGCCCTGGTTATTTGGTAATCTTGTTAAGTGTGCACCCAATTGAGGGTGTGCTGTGCATGCCTGTGGTTCCCACAGAAAGTTAAGCTGCTCTAGCTGTTGTTGCTTTATCCTCCAAAATGGCCCTTTACCTTAAGTCTGAGACAAGTTGGAGCTAGGAGGTCCACCACAACAATTGTATTGCTTAGCACATTGTGTTTAGCAAAGTCAGGGATATAATGAAAAGGCTTCTTCTCTGATGTGTAATTTCCCATCTTTCCCTACAATATTTTTCTTTGAAAAATAGAAGCTGTGCTAATTGCAAAAGTAAACATGCCCATTAAAGATAGTTCTTCCCACACATCTGGAAGGCTATTTAGTGATCCGGGTCCTCATTATTGGACTAGTTTAAAATGTCTTACATTCCTTAGGAAGACAGGAGGGGCTGAGACAAGAGGGAGATTTGTTCCTGGTAGTTAGTTAATGTGGCTAGTGATATTGTTCTTCAGGTTTCAGTATATGTATGTTCTGGCATAATTTCTCATAAATTACTATTTTAGTACAAGACAGCCAAAGCTGTTTTTCTCTAATTTCATATGAGAAGTTCAGCTCTTGTGAACTTTTAGTTAGACTGTTTCCATAATCGTGTTGGAGGGTTAGGTGCATCTTGCAGGGCCATTTCCTTTTTTTGTTTTTTGCTTTGGCCTCTATTCAGGACCTTTTTCTTTTGCTTTTGAAGTGTCTTCTAGATTTAGACCGTTTTCTTTTTACCCGTAGTCCCTTTTCCACACTGCAAAGATTAAAAAGACCACTTTTGGCAATCTTCTGATCTACAAGTAAATACTGCAAATGTTTTTTAGTATTTTTCTCTGGTGGCAGAAACTAGCAAACCAATATGCTCTTTTATTTGTATCACGTATACAAGAAGCATATAGGATCTCTCTGGTCAATCCTATACAGCCTCACCAAAATAAAATAGTGTTTGTTTATACTAGCAACATGCTTATCTTTTAATTATATATGTGTGTATTGTTCATGTAATGTTAAGTTTGAATCACAAGTCAAATACAGAAATTTGACACTTAAGGTATACAGAGATACTATGGTCAATTTATGATAGGATTTTAGGTTTTGTTTTTTTATATGTATAGAAAGCCTAACACAAATAGATTTTTTTTTTTCTTCTTGGATACTAACATTCATTCCTTTACTGTGTGTTGGCAGCTTTGCTCTGTTCTGAAAACCAGAAAGTGAAACTGATTTAAAAAAAAAAAAATGGAAACAAGGGCAAATGCAGTAGTCAGTTTTTGTTTATTAGGCTAAGGGAAAGCAAAAGTCAAATAAAAACTCCAGCGGCAAGAAAGCAAACTGGAAAAAATCAGTTTTAATTATTGAAGGACACGAATCTTTTAATTTGGTATCCTCATTATGGGGAAGATTTTCAGAAGCACAAATGAGAGGTGCCTAATGAGTTTGCTAGGGGTGGAGTTAAGGTTTCTATGGGAACATTATGAATTTATTGATTTGTGTGATCACTATATTTATGAAACATTACAGTAGTTTTGTTTTTTGCATTAAATTGACATTTTTTAGAACTGGTCAATACCAGGTTGAGAGAAGTGCAACCCAAATGCCCATGCATGCACGCAAACTGTTGTCATTGAGGAATATTGATTCTGTTATTTTAAAGTAAAAATGTCTTTCTTCCCTGCTGAATCTCTCCATAAAGCATTTAAGTCCAGTGCATTAACATGACAAAGCTCGCCCAGTTGTTTTCTCTCAAACATTCCTGCGATTATAGGTTTTTATTTTATAGGACATGATATAGCAGCTGCATTGTGGTCCACAAATTACATTTGGCCATAGCTGCCGCTAAAGAAAAAGCAAGCTTAGAGTATCCAGAACTCTTAGTCACCTGTCCTGATACTAAAAAGATTCAAATATACTGCTCTTTGAATATTAATGACCTTAAGATTTCTCAGCCCACGAATGTGTTCTGTTATCCAACAGCCAGCTGTCCTTACTAGAATTTCTATAACTTACTTCCTCATCTGCTATATCATTTAAAACTTGATGGTTTCAAACAAAGTATAAATATATGAGTAAAATAATTAGGATTGTAATAGTATGAGCATGTAAATAACTACCATATTTAATGGCAATGGTAGAAAGGGGTAGAGCCATCCTAGATGTCAAGCTCTTGAACTCTAGAAAGTATTTCCAAATAGGGCCGGGCCTTACCCAGACAGAATTCCCACTGATGATAGTGGGACTTCTGGTTGGCTAAAGAGTGCAAGATTGTACCCAAAGGTCCCTTTACTTGTTAAAATTAAGAAGGTCATTTTTTCTACACAGTGAGTCATGTCTAAAAATGCACCAAGAGATTCATGAATTGATGCATGTCTTGGTCTTGCTCTTCCAATTAAATAACTACTTTTTTGGTTGTTGGCATCATTCTTGGGAGCCACTTTCTGTTCCATATGCTATGATTTTGAAGAGGGTTGATGGTACCCAGAGCCAGAAGTAAGACATCCTCGTCCCAATTATCTTGACAGATCACGTCCACGTGTCAAGGACAATGTGTGAGAGATTCTTTCTCATAAGTCCCACATCATATTACATATGTGAGAATGGCCTAGTATCAAACTTCCTTTGCTTAACCTTTGGCAGCAATTTCAATATGACAGTTGGGAGGCTGAGAGGGTTCAATATATCCCATCAAGTAATTTATGTTGAATAGCTGTTTTACTGAGACATAACTGGTTCTTGCACATTGTAGTTGAGGTTGTGTCCAGAACTATTTCCTTGTCAAAAACGGACTGAGGAATTGAAAAGCTAACTGTCATACTGTGACATGAATTTGTTGAGGCTGATGTTTTAGTCTATGGTTATTGACTATAAAGGCACTATGTTATCTGAGGGCAGATAGTGTTAGGCCTAATCCTCTCCCAGCAGCTGATTCCCTTCTAACTAGGAGAAATTGCCACAAGGCTAGTGAAAGTCAGCTTTAGTAATAAAGCTTTATCTAAACTGAGCTAAGACAGACCTGTAGGTGATCAAACTGATGAACCCTCTACTATTAAAGGAAGAGAGAGAATTCTAAAAAGAAAAATCATTAAAAATGAACTGAATACATAAATGCTATTGGTCTTTGGCTAAACCTGTGGTGTCAGAAGGTAAGTAGGTAAAAGTATTGTAAGTAGGTAAAAACATCAGGGGATGCCAGTTTCACTCACCTGTGCCAGGGAATGGACCCCCATAGTTGGGCAGGTGACAGAATTCCACTACTCTGCCCTGGGGGTTCCGCAGGGGCAGACCAGTCTTACAGTCCAGCTGGAGCTCTCTATGAACCCTGCTTGCAAAGGCTGCTTAGGAAATTGATAGTAGGGTACTCTGACTGCCCTTTTCTTGGCCGGGCTGAGCAGATCTCACATGAACTATATTACACATTCTGACAATTGTTGGCCAAAATCAGTTGCAAACCAGAGTTTAGATTGTACTTGCTGTTCAAGAAATTGTTTTAAATTGATGTGATATTTGCTTTGAAGTCCTCTTTAAGCCATCATCAAATAGCTGATCTTCTCCCAAAGCGTAGCTGTCACATAACACTGCCAAAGAAATGCCAATGATGGGGGAAGCAAATGTGTAAAAAAAAGAAAAAAAAAAAAAGAAAAAAAAAACCTGAAAGATAAAGGAACATTTTTTCTCAAGAGGCAATACTGATTTTTGCTAATATGGGAAGTAATTTGTTTTAGTTAATATCCAAATTAAAAGGTAAAATGCCTGCCCTACAGTGCCCTATATAGCGAGATCTCAATGATTTGAGTTCAGTGGGGTTCATGAGCTTTTGCTCCAGTTTTTGTTATGCTTCTGTATAAGGGATGAATTCCTTGCATCTGAACGACACATTTCTTACAAGGAATGTAAAGTCTTGAATATGGCATCTACTCCGTATGGGAGCAGTTTAAGATTTTCTGGGTAGAGGAGTGGGTTTTTCCTAATCCACAAGGTACACTTGAGCTACAGAAGGCAATGAATCCACTGCACAGGATGTGGAAATGGTGATCCAGAAACATGGATTCCATTATCTGCTTGTCATTGGTATGCTGCATGATCTTGAGTGAGCTAGGTAAATTTCCTTCATTATAGTTTCTCATCAGTCAAATGGTGGTGATATTCTTTCTAAAGCACTGTAATACGTGTAGATGAAAAGTGACTACTGGTAGATTCTCAAACTACTTTTGTTTCCCACTTTGTTGTTGTCTACCTGAACAATGAGAACCCAGTTTTAAAAGACTGGTCTTTGTTGACTTTTTAAAATAGTGGAATTAAAAATTGGTATCCTTTAGTCATGAAAGCTTACCCCATTCATAAACATGACTATGTAATGCCATTTATTGTGGAAAATCAGCTACAGTACTGCATTTGCAAATAAAGTACCATCTTATTTTCCAAGGCGCGTTGTGGCACATAAAAACAAGTGTTTGAGTCAAGAATAAATCTGATAAGTTACCAAATGATTAGTTATTATTTCTGTATTAATATTTGTAGGTGTAACTACATATTATACTGTTATCTTACTGTATTATTGTTTTTCTTTTAATTTTTTCATTTCTCTTTCTGCTTTCTAAGAGTTCTAGAAGCCAGTATAGCAGAAAATAAAGCAAGTTTGAAAAGGACACATCCAGAAGTATGGAGTGATTCTCCAAACCCCTATGATCGAAAAAGGCAAGACAGTTGTCCGGTTGGATTAAAGAATGTTGGCAACACATGCTGGTTTAGTGCTGTTATTCAGGTAAGTGCATTTGCTGATTAGCTGTACTTTCTGTTGTAATATAATTTATACAAAATTAATTGGTGAGGATGGACAGTATCTAAACTTAAAGCTAAGGAATAAGAGATATTTCAGCATTATCTGTTTACTATGTGCCTATAAATGTTCATACTGGTTTTAGTACGGTATGTATAGTGGATTACCAATCTGATTTGGTGAGGTGTCGAAGTAAGTCACAAAACTTGTTAATTAACGACGAAGGGCATGATTTTTCAAAGGTAATGAGGGCCTGTAGCTCACACTTTGGCAGCTGCTGGTGCTCAAAGTATTTGAAAATCAAGGAATAAATATTTTAAATAAAATGTTATGTGCAAATGACTTAGAGGTGGGAGGAGGAGAAGTGGCTGACTAACCTTTGTTGTTGCAGTTCTACTGATTACGATGTTTCAGTACCACCACCCAACAATGAACTGTTCGTAGGGTAGCCACAAAGTTGGGGTAAGAGGCAGAGAGAAGATCTTTGGAAAAGTGGAAAAAAGGCCAGTGCAGCCTCAGTCATTCTGTCTTGGGTTAGTCTGGCTAGCCCAGCTAATATACGCATACTGTCGTACTGGGTAAACTGTTTGTATGTACAACTGGTATGAAGACTTTATTATTAGTTTGATATAATTATGTATACAAAATGATTTTCACTTTCACAAGGGGAAAAGAATTCAAGTTCCTTGATCAGGAATTGAGATTTTTGCTCATTTGATTTTTAACTCCAAAAAGCAGTAAAAGCAGTTTTCAGTAGCCAGAATTGGTATACCAGGTTTACATTTGAGTCATTTAGAGTAAGCTATTAAGAAATAGGTTAAATGTGATAATTTCTCAAGGGAAGCAAAATCTCATCACTGAAAATGATCAAGGCAAGATTAGAATAGGAATGAATTGTATTCCTGTAGAAATCTGTCAGTACTGGCCTGTGGTGATTCAAGGAGATAGACTACATGACCTAAAAGACCTTTTGCTAGCCTAAATAATCATGAATTTATACAGGTAGGGCCAAATTCTGCCATATTCACTGTAATACCTTATTGCTCGAGCAGTCCTGCTCAGTTCAGAACTATTTGAGAAGTAAAGTACTACTCAAGGTGAATAAGTATACCACAGCGTGTCACTGAACTAGTAAAATGTTGTGTTTAGACTAATATCAAATATTCTTTATGCATAATGCTTATGAAGCCTTAAATTTTTTTTTTACTAAATGACTCTAAAGGGACAATCAGTCCACCTTTAAATGATTCTGTGGATATCTTGAAAATATGTATCGTGAAAATAACTGAGATCTAATTGGGAGAGAGATGTTTCTTAAACAATATACAGTATGCAAAGTATAATTAAGTTGTAAGACCACTCCTGCATCTTAAGACGTTAAACTAGATCATAGAATCATAGAATATCAGGGTTGGAAGGGATCTCAGGAGGTCATCTAGTCCAACCCCCTGCTTAAAGCAGAACCAACCCCAACTAAATCACCCCAGCCAGGGCTTTGTCCAGCCAGGCCTTAAAAACCTGTAAGGATCCACCACCTCCCTAGGTAACCTATTCCAGTGCTTCACTACCCTCCTAGTGAAATTTTTTTTTCTAATATCCAATCTAGACTTCCCCCACTGCAACTTGAATATTTCTTTTTATCTCAGTTTTTGATGAATTTCTATTGTACAGATACTGTCAGGCTAAATAGTATTGTGTTTTAAATAAACTATTTATATTAGCAGAGCTGCAGATAACACCTCAGTCTGTAAAACTAAAAGAATTAAAGAAATTCCACCAAACTATTCTATTATTCATCATCTGTTTTGTGTGTGTGTGCTTCTCTGTTTGATTGGTGAAAATGGGCCAGTTAGTTTCAAATTTGTTTACAGTCATTGTGTTCTTCCCAGGGTCTCATGCAATAGCAAAATGTTGAAAGGCCTGAGTTTTATGTATCTAGCTAAGTTTTTATTAACACCTAATTTTCACAGATCCAGTCCAGTGCCCCCTCTTGGTCACTCACCAGATTGTTTTTGGAGGAATCCTGCTGCTGATCCCTGAGCGTTTAAAGCTTCTGGATTCTGAACAGAGTCCAGGCATTGCCCTAGTCGTGGGGTCCCTAAGCATATTCTTTGGTTGCAGACCCTCTGTCTAGCATCCTATCCTACAAACTGCCTTGCCCCTTGAATCACTGTTGGTCCTTCAAACTCACCCTATCGCTTAAGCACACTCCGTCCCAGAACTCCACCTGATGGCATGAGCCTTCTGGTTTACTTCTTCAAGGGCCGTAACAGAGACACTTTGTCCAGAATTTTAACGTTATTGCTCTTACTTGACCCTATGAGAAATACACACACCTAACAAAAATAATTAACATACGCACATTCCTTCCTCAGTTTCCTCACCAATCCAGGGCATTCTTTTGGCAGGTGTCAGGGTTGTCTGGGGCTGTCCAATGTCCTTCTGTTGCAGTGTATTACTTGGGGGGTTGTGACGGTCAAGACTGTAACAGGGTACAAAAAAGAACTAGATAAATTCATGGAGGGGAGGGGAGGTCCATCAATGGCTATTAGCCAGGATGGCAGGGATGGTGTTCCTATCCTCTGTTTGCCAGAAGCTGGGAATTGGTGACGGGATGGATCACTTAATGATTACCTGGTCTGTTCATTCCCTCTGGGGCACCTGGCATTGGTCACTGTCTGAAGACAGGGTACTGGGCTAGATGAACCTTTGGTCTGATCCAGTATGGCCGTTCTTATGAAACTTGGAGCCTTCTTCCCCAGCTCAGCTTCTCTGATCTTGCTCAGTTCAAGTCCTTCCCTTCTCTTGCCCAAACTTCCTGCAAGATCTTTTATAACTTCCTGATTAGTCACCAGTTTGTTGGTCTTGCTTGATAACCTTCCACTGCTCCAAACCCTCAAGCCCCATGCAGACTTGGTCAAACTGGTTTTCCATGGTAGGCACTCTCCTTAGCAGAACTAGTGGTGGTCAGAGTACAGTCATTAAGGTTAAATACTCCGCATTGTCCTCAGTCTGGTGCGTGCCTGTTGCTGGTCCTGCCAGCAATAATGGCATCCACATTTATATAGGGGCATTCAGTGAGAGCAATTTTCATAGCAAAAATTTTATAACAACTTCATAATATCAACCAGAATTCACAAATAGTACAAGCAAAATCCCCAAATCATCATAGCAACACTGTGGATTAAAAAAAAAAAAAAAAAGCCCAACACTCTTGAAAACATTTATCTTGATAAAATGTTAATTTTACCCAAAACTCAAATTGTGAGAGAAACTTGACTCGGTAGTTCTTTAATTTGTTGCTTTGCCATTATCTCATTCACAGATTTCTGTCAGATTTTCAAGAAGATTGACTTTGGCATTCTTATAAATGTTTTTTTCTAATTTGATACAAAAAGTCAAATGTATAGTCTAGGTTTTGGTCCATCAGCCAACGGAGAAACAGAACTGTGACTAGAGAGTTTAGAAGTTTATGCTAGACCTATGATCTCATGTTAATTGCACTTAATGTGCTACTTTATACCTTGAAGCTGGATTATAAAAGGACTAGCCAGTTTTTTTTATGGTCACTACTTGTATTGTGTGAAATTCTGTAGCATTCACAATTACAATATTACACCTTGATAAATGGTATATTTACTGTTGTTCATAACTAGAAAATTTAATCGAAATAAAATTATTCTTCTCGTGTATGTTTTCATAGTCTTTCTGATTGAAAATGTAGGTTATTTATGTTTTGCCTGTCAACTAGAGAGAATTATGTTTCAGACAACCATACTAGTATAGTACGTGTAGGTTAATTTTGGACATTATCTAATTCAATATTTATTTAACCACAGGATGGATAGACTCCTTGGGTTGCATCAACTATAAAAATATTTCAGGCCTTTTTTAGGATCATTCTGAAACCTGATTAGAGGTCAGCAATATCTAGTGTTGCCTACGTGAGTCACAATAATATACTATGCAATACAGTCCAAAACAAAATGAAAATAAATACAAAAACTAGTGGTGCATTTTTCTGTTTAGAATATACTGTTCAGCACTATAGCAAAGCTTACAAAATATACATTTAACATTTCAATGTACACAATCTCATGCAATATTGCTCGGCTTCTACTTGTCAATTTCTCTGCCAATTTTGATTTGAACATGTGATCATCGACTAGTTCCAGTTTCATTTGAGGAGTGTCTTAGAGCAGTCATTTAGAGAGAGTGGCAGCAAAAAACCTGTTACAAGAAGCAAACATTTCTAGAAATGGCATTTATGTGTTGTGTTGAAGCATGTCTTTTTTTTTTTTTTTTCTCTCTGTGAGTAAGGAAGGGGAGTTTTCTCAATTTTTATTTGAAGACCAAACTTCAGTTAAAAATAAACTCCTGTAAACAAAATTAAATTAAGTAATTTTTAATAATGTACCATAACTTTAAAATAAATTCAGAAAGCTATTTAAGGATCCCATATCAAAATAGAATACATGTTTAGATTATCTCTAAAGACTACAAATGAATCCATTTAAAAACAAAGTGGTTGTAAAATGAGTTTTCCCTTCACGTACTTGCCAAGACATTAGTTCAAACCCTCAGGGATTCTTCCTACACTTGAGAGAATCACTAACATCAGAAGTATTAAGAAATGTATGTGGATGCCTTTGTACAAGTTTAGAAGTATTAACTTGGTAGGAGAAGTGCAGAAACTTGAGAGCTTAGAGTATGTTTTTAAAACATTAATAATTGTAGGTGTACAGATGTATTCTGTTAATGACTTAATATCCTAAGTTACTCATATAAATGCTAAATAATATCTTGGTGGTGGCTATTATTTGTATTCTGGTAGAACCTAGGGGTGACAGTCAGGATAGGGGCCCCATTATCCTAGATGCTATACAAACACATAGGAAAACTAGGTCCCTGGCCCAGTCTACAACCTCTACGGCCCTGATCTTGCAAATGCTTATGAATGAGTAGTCCCACTGAGCTCAGTGGGTCATTCTTCTATGTAAAGTTGAGCATGTGCCTAAGTGTTTGCAGAATTAGGGCATAATTTAAGAAAGAGTGGTCCTAATAAATACTAGGAAGGAAAGTGGAGGGGTGGAGAGGGTAAGGGTACAATGATACAGAGTATCAGTGGTTGCTATTATTGGGTTCATAGGCTAGCTGTGTGTGCAATGTGTTGATTCTGAGGCATTTAATTTACATATTACACACAGACACAACCCTACGTTAATCATTGTGTCAGAGCAGCAATGAATAATGTGTAGTAAATAAGGCCTACATGTGTACGACATTCAGTGTTCACAAAACAACATACTCAATAGCTGCTCACTCAGCAAGCACCATCCAGCCTCTGTGGTGAATCAGAGAGGGTCCTACACAAAAAATAGTGTATGAACATATGTCATTGGTACCAGGTGAGCTTCACGTTAGACTATGTGTATTTTTTTTTTTTAACCTTCCGTTCTGAAGCTTTCCCCTAGCTTTGAGAATATTGGGATATGGGTGTTAGAATTTACTGTCAGTTTTTATTGTTTGCCAAAACTATGGTTTACAATAAATTCTTCTGATACAGTTCCAAATTATATTTATCTCACTCCTCTTTGAATTACATCAGTGTTCTTGTTTTGGGGTGGGTTTAATTAGATGGGGAAAAGCTAAATGGAAAGAAAAGGGAAGGGAGAAGGGGACTTGAAGAGGAGGGGAGAGTGGGACAGGACAAGGGAGGAGAGGGTAAGAGGGATAGGTGTGCAGTGAAGCTGAGGTAAAGACTGTGAGGGAGAAGTTCAGGAAAAAACTGTCAATTAGCACTGTCTCTGAGCAAAGTTGTCCATGCTATCAACAACGTACATCACCAGACACTTGGTTAAACCCATTATTTCCATTTGGAGTTTGAATCTGTTTTGTTTCTCAGCCAAATTCTACTTTAATAGCGTAAACTTTATGTCCCTGTGGAGTCAGACCTTAAAATACTATTTTTAAATGTAATAGTAGCCGTAAGACTTACTAGCTTACCAATTCTTTGTTTTTGACCATTCTTACCTCTTTCTAGTTTCTAGTGTTCCAAGTGGGTTGTAGCCCACGAAAGCTTATGCTCTAATAAATTTGTTAGTCTCTAAGCTGCCACAAGTACTCCTGTTCTTTTTGCGGATACAGACTAACACGGCTGCTACTCTGAACACTGTGATAGTGTTCTTCTCTGGGGGCTATTCCTTCCTTCATGCCTAAGGCAACTCTGTTTCATCTTTAGCAGGAGATATTGCCTAGCTTTTTTCCCTGTCTTGTCGCACGTTCTAGAAGTTATTTAAAAAAAAAAAAAATTAATGCTAAAGATTTTTGGTCATCTGAGCAATTAATTATCATGTGAGAGGGCTTCCCACTAACCCAACCTCACTTCTTCTCATAAACAATAATTAATACTGCCTGTGCTACCATTTGTCTAATAGCACAATTATGTGTGTCCATACTGGAGCATGTGTGAGTGATGCCAGAGTGCTGCCTTATAATTATGTGTCAGTGTGGAGTGTCCTGTTAGTAGCTCTTGCCAAAAATCCTGTTTGCTCGTCGTGCTCACTTGTAACAGTGCTCTCTGGTTTTCTGTTTTAGGTTTTCTTGGTATGGGTATGCTTGACCCTTCGTGCTAGATTTTGTTTTGCTTCTCTAGTTCAGTTTGTCTTGTACTTATTTAATGTGTCCTCCTAAAGAAACAGAAGAAATTCAAACTTTGTTGCCAACTCTGTTTGCTTCTCAACTACTTTCCATGTGTCCCCTATATCTTTCATGCTTTGAACTCTCAGTAGCTTCTTTACTGCTCAGAGACTTATAAGTGTTTGTGTATTTTTCACTGTGATAGGTATGACAATATCCTACAATTTTCTGGACAAATAGTTTTGAATTATATTAAAATATCTAAGGAGGTCATTGTATTAAAAATGTGAACGGGTTTATGTATTATCATGGGATGGTATGTGACTTCTTATACGGGGGAGACAGGACTAATGTAAACACTGGGAAGTTTTATGTGCTTCAAAGGACTCTTGTTTTGAAACACTGAACCAAACAAGATTGAATTTTTCGTTGAGTGGTTTTTAATAGGAAATATTTGGGAAGAGGGGAATGCAAGTTAGTAACCTCTGGAGCCATCTTTTTGAAGCTTCAAGAGAAACCCATTGTCTGGCTGATTACCTATTAATGGTCTCTTCAAAGGCCAAAACTAGATTAAGGAGGGACTCTCTAACTTGTGGAGGAGCGAGTTCTGAGCAAAAGTGGTTATGAATTGGTGACCACAATTAAAAACCTTGTGTGGGGTTTGAACGGCTAATCACTAACCAAAACCATTGTTGGAGTTTGGGGATGATCTCTGGTAAGCCTGTTAGCATGCGTATAGGTCCTATTATTGTTTTTAATGTTTTCTCTGTGATGCTTTTACTTTGAGAATAAAAGCACTTGCTTAGAAGGAGCTGTTTGGTAACTTATGACTGTGGCAATTACATTGTTGTTAGTCTCTGAAGAGAAAACAAAGTGAAGTTTAGGCAGTCCTCCCTGCTGGGGGTTATCGGGGAAATACCCTTGTCAGGAGGGACAAGAGACTCATGACTCCACCCAAGAGAGGTGACTATTGAGGAGCCTGAAGCCTAGAGTGGATACCCTTGCTGGACCACTGAAGGGAAATGCAGGCGAAGTTACCCTGAACTGGGATGTTCACCATATTTCCCTTTTACTTTAATTTCTTTCTTTTTCCTATCAAACAATCCAACTGCCCTGACCCAACTCTCCGTGCTCTAACTTTGCTGCTAGAAGCTACCAGTTGCTAGGCAGCATCTTCACTCTTCCTCAGGTTTCCTATGCAACTTGTTGCCATGGTGCTCCCTGTCAGTGTAGGCATATTTGGCAGAGAGCCACCATTTCCAGCCCAGGTACGTAATAAATATTTTCAAATAAATTTAGTACTTTATACAGCAGGTAACTTGAAGACCTAACATGTTTGTCATGAGGTTTGGAGTACAACCCAGACCAGTAAGGGTGTGTGTCACCACTTGCCCTGCAACCCTGGGTTCCTCACAGTGCTTCACTGCTCTAGCATCAAAAGGTGTTACTGAAGAATGGACTCCATTTAGGTTCAACATGATGAGAGAGAACTCAGAGAATCTGGTTTTATCTTGATTGACAAATAGAGGGGAACCTAGTAGCAACATATGTATTTAGATCACCTAACACTTGTCACTATGAAAGATTCTTGTGGTGATTTATATTTTTCGAAGCTCTAACACCTTCATTATTTGCAACTCATCTTTGAAATTTCTGCTAGACAACTCTGGCTAGGGAAGTGTCTTTTCCTGGTCCCCTGAAATTCAGTTCAGGTTTAGCTAAGATGTAAGCTAGTAAAAATCACTGTTTGCTGCCTTTTGTTTGCATGGCTCATGAGAACTTCTACCGCATGCCAAAATATATGAACATGAATATTCCAAAGAGCTGGGCCACTTCAAAAAGTAGCAGTAGAAGACACTGCACTGGTAACACGTGAGGGCTGCCAGAGGAGCTGTAGCGGTGAGCAGAGTTGGGAGCTAAACCTGACAGTTGGCCTTAGCATCCCCACTCCCTCCGCAATAGAAAAACACCATGGTGCATGGCTCAGGAGCTCTCCCAGTGTCTGTGGGAGAGAGGGCTACTGCTCTCCCCTATGCCCCAGCATATTGTCAGTAGCACAGCCTTCTCCTACTGTCAGTTGTATATTTCAAGCGGTAGACATGTGTTGCATGCTGAAACTTCAGGATTCATTCCCTGATGCATGATTGCGTGGTTAGTACAGTTGTACATATTAGTATTTGTTTTTACCTTTTTTCCTTTGAAATAACCCTAAGAATTTTTTTTTAAAGAGCGATATCAAAATAATGTTGTTCACACTGTGCTAAGCCAAACACTCAAAAATTAAGATATTGTTGTCTATGCAACCTTAATTCATCCCCTATGTCTATATGCATTATAATGTAGTTATAGTATTTTTTTCCTCAGGACCTCTGCCTCATTCAGTGCACAGGATCGATGAGCAAGGGGGCAGAATTAGGATTGCCCAGACAATCGTAAATCTGGCATTTCTGAACTATAACTGTTGGCCTGTGCAACCAAATAAGTTTAATTTTAACATTAGATTTTTTTGGTCAGAAACTTATAGAATCTCAGTACTGTTTGTTCTGTTCCTTTGATTCTTCTTGTAGGATATGTCTAATCCCGGACTAATCAACCTAAAGGCAATTTGACAAACCTTTTCAACAGAGGGTTTAGTAAATTAGGTTTTTACTGCAACTTAGTTAACCCTTACTCTTGGCCTTGGTTCCTGTTACTTTGTCTATTCTTAAATAGCATGCTTTTCAAGCCCTCTTGTTGAAATCTTTTCTCACCCTTATTTTACCAAGTAAAGAGCTTAATTCAGACCCCATTGATGTCCATGGGAATTGTTCCATTAACTTCCAGTGGGTTTGGGTCAGGCCCAAAGTGGGTAAATAGTTTAAAAACACAAAACAAAAACACACAACTCCTGGCCCTAGTTGTTGGGAGGCTTGTACTCCATTATGGATAGGGTTTCCATATAATATTATTTCTTGCTATTAGAATAGCTTATTTTGTAATGGTAATATTGACCCTAATGGTGTGCACCTTTTACTCGAGTATAACCAAACTTGCTGAAATTTTTTTCAAGATGTCAAAAATTTGGATAAATTAAATTAAAGTTAAAAGGGGGCAAAACTAATCTACTGGAGTATTAGCAGTACCAAGTTGTCCCAAACAAAATACGTTCATTAATAACCAGCATCAATCAAGCTCTAGCCAAGTTGTAATAATTTATTCTCTTAGAGTAGAAATAATATCTGATTTTTAAAGATGTCATCAGGCATGCTACTCAAGAGTGTATTTGGTACTGCACAAAACACAATCTCTGACACGATCTCTGCTCTATGGTACTAAAATCTAAACAGTGAAAACTATACAGACATTAAATACCTTGGATGAGCTGAGAGAGCATATTAGAGTGATGAAATACTTTTATTAAATATGTAAAAGCACTTCCTATTTGTAGAATATATTGCGTATTAGTTAATATATACAGTACTGTAATCTTAGTGAAGAATTTAGAGATCCATCATGGATTTCTGCACTCTCTCTTTGTGAAGGTGTCTTATTAACCCAACTTGAAAAGAGTCAGTGATTTTTGGGTTTCAGCTAAATTAATCTCTTCTAAATTTTCCCTCAGTCTACATATGAGTTAATTTTGTATTTTTTCTCTCTGACTTTTAAGTCTTCTTGTTAATTTGCTGAAAAAAATCATTGCCTCTTTGTGCTGCTGACACATTCTTATCATGCACAACAGCTCCATCCGTGGTGTCATTGTGACCACTGTTTACCCACTCATCATTACTCTAGGAATCTAAACTCAGTATGGCAAAGTCATCTACACAGAGAACCTCTCACCAAATCACGCTATTATTTTGTAGCATCTCACTAATTGGTTGAGCACCAGTATTCAAAATCACTTTGACCTCTGAATTTGAGAGAAAATGACCTATGTAAGATATTCCTTTGACACTTAAGTTACCTTTTCCTAACTGAGTTTTAAAAATACATAATTTATTAAGTTATATGTACTTTGCAATGTGGGAAATGAAAGTTAAATAAAATTTTACCAGTCTTTTCCTAGATTTCTCCCCCCCTCCCCCAAAGAAACTAAAAAGAGTTTACAGCCAAATATTTTCAAACAGTAGTCATACATTTGGCATTGAAGCAACTGTTTCTTAGTACTGTATGCTGGCAATCTGCAGACAGAATTTGAAAGGTTCCCTTCAGAAAGTGTCTGTCTGAAATTACATAAAACAACTTGTTGATGATCCTGCATCTAGAGGCAAAAATAGGATGCTTATACCCAGAAAGAATTACTGGGTTTTTGTTGTTTACTCTTTTAGTATTATAATGGCAACTGGTACCTAAACAATAGTGAAGAATCTGTCCATGGTTCAGTTATATACCTGTTTGCTGGTTTTAATGTGTTCACTGTCTCTACACATCAATAATTTAATGCAATATTGAGGTAGATACTTATTAATCCTTAGCGTATGGAGGATATGGATGTTCAGTGTTATACACTGAAGGCTGTGTTGTGTACAATTGGCATTATTTGTATTTCTTTAACGCCTAGCGACCATACATAAAATGAGGATCCACATTATATTGCCTATTCTAGAAAAATACAACAAAAAGATGGTCCCTACCCAAAAGAGGGTCTTGCAATAACTCTTTTTAGTATTTTTTCTGTTTCATCACTAAAGCAAGTTTCATCTTGCTCCCTTGTGACGTGCTGGATGATCCCTCTTAGTTTCTTCCCATTTTCCACCAGCTGGGAGCCTTAGCTTACCTGCCGTCCTTAGAATTCTGATAGTTTCATCTCTTTAACTGCTAATACTGGTTGCTTTCTGTACTTGCTGGTTCCTAGGAGTAGCGGGAGACTATACTGACAGGCAACAGGGATCAGAGGTGCCTGTGGCAGGATAGGTCAGGACTTGATCCACCCAGGAGTCCTGCCCTATTTTCCCAGCAGCTAGAAACTCTGTCTGACAGGCTTATTGCTGTTTGGTGGCTCTGCTGTAATTTCTCAGGTGATAGGAAATCAGCTAATTTCCAACGCGTTATAATACTGCACTTTGTATCTTACTGCACAAAATAAAATACACAAATATATTAAAAAATGTAATAGTGTTAAGTCCTTTTGGAATGAATGGGATTTTCAATATTCATTGTAATGTTTTTGTGCTAAGCATTACTGTATATTCAGAAACTTTTTGCAGTAATTTGAAAAGAACACAAACTCAATAGTAAGAATATTTGATTTAGTTTGATTTAAATTCCCAAAAAGGGAGGATTATTTTTAGTTTTTAGCCACTGAAAATTAAGCTCATAAAACGTGAAATATCACCCCCTGGACTAATGCCTTCTCATCAAGGATTCAGCTTTTTTAGAGCAAATACTTCATTGTTACGGTTTAGGGCTATATATAGCAATGAATGTAGCTGCCTTTTGTTGAAATGTTCTTAAAGATCATTCATGGTGAACTGAGTCAATTTATTTTAAAGATTCCTTTTCATCATTGTCAATTGCTTGTATAGATTTTTGGGGGTTATTCCTCCCCCCTCCTACACAGTTTCACTTTGGAGTAATTCTCCATGTTGTTTGCATGACAAGTACTTGAATGCAAAACATATGGTGACAAAGGAGGCTCTACCGTAATTTATGTGATAAAAATGTGTGGCAGAGAAGAAAAGATTGAAATAAGCACTCCACTTGTGCACTGACTGGGTTTAGTGTAGGGATCATTAGCTAATATAGGCAAAGAAAAATTATGACAATAAATTATGTGAATCATGTTCATAGTAACTACTTTTTTTTACATTAGAGCTTGATAGTGGTGGTGAAATGTATACTAAAGTATCGATTGAGTTGGTTTTTTACCTTATTTAATAACTTTCAATTCCATTGTTGCTAACTTTAATAATAAAATGGTTGCTTAAACAACCGGGATTTTCTGCTGCATAGAAAATATGTTCTACCATTGTTCTACCTGGGCAGTGAAATCATAATGTGGTAAATTATATTTATGGCCTCACAGTAGTCATCTTGGTTCCAGCTTGTCCTGTCATAAAATTAGAATGTGACTTCACAGGAGAAAACTCAATCTTATCCTGTGCTGGTGTCCAGTGTGAGGGGGAAGGAGACCTATGGAACCTCTTCACGTCCTTCCTTCATGAAAATAATAGTGCATGATAAGTGTAGCTGTGTCCTAGGGGTGACCCAGCTGACGTGTGCGCTGCATCAGATCACCAGGAGGCTGTGGTGTGAGCTAGCTAGTGTTCATGCTGCCATCATTAAGCACTTGGCAAGAGATGATGGTGCACAGGTTGCTCCTGATCAGAAAAGCATGAAAGTGTACCCTAGAATCCAGAGCTCAGCTATGTTCTCTTTTCAGGACTCTCTCTCTGTTTGTACCAGCCAGGGAATGTGCAACTGGACTATAACGGAAATTCACATATCTGTCATACGAATGGGAGGGGGATAAGACATTGATCTGTACGTCACACTTTAAAGATGATAAACGCTGTCTGTCTGGTTGGATGAGGGACAGAAAAGTGTTTTTTTTTTTTTTTTTTTAAATGACATGACATTCCAGAAAAGAGAACTGAGGTAATTGTAGTGATTTCCCCCTCCCCCCCCCAAATGTCTTACTGGCCTAGTGCAAGACTTTGTTTGCAGTCATTTCCATTCTGAGGTTGCCCATTCTTCATCCTGTGCATTTTCAGGTTTCCCAGGAAATAGTATTGTAGTTGTTCATCTTCACACTGTACTGAATGCCATATTGAAATGAATATAGCGCAAAGAAAATTCACAAACAGAAGAGCACAAGGTAATCTGGTGATTCAAGAAGCCAGGGGAGAAATTGGGGATTTGTACAAGTCTCAAATTTCATATCTGGATCCCAACATCTCAGTAGTTTGGGAATATTCTGGTTGGGTATTTGGATGATTCAGGCCTGTCATTAATAGAAATATTCACTAAATACTCTGATCCTATGGAAGAGGAATAGCGCCTTCCTGCTTTGTGGTCAGAACCCAGGAAAGCGAGAGAGATAGATAGGAAATTTAATCAAAAGCATAACAGGATGATACAAATCAAACTTGAGTGATTGTTTCTTTATTTTGGGATATCCGTGAAAACCCTCCATTAATAGTAAGATTTGGATGATTGATTCTCTGCTTTATTTTAGGAGATCAGTTCAACTTGAGCTCACGTAGGTGTTGATTTTTTTTTTTTTTTTTTTTTTGGGAGAGGGAACAACACATACCATATTTATTCTATTTTACAGTTTGTAGCTTGTAGCGAACCATATTTTATTATGGCCTGATTGCATGAGCTCATCTCATATGGATATTTATTGCTTATGTTAAACAGATAAGAACTTGCAGTGTGTATTGCCAATGGTCTTGGATATAAGTAAGACTGAATGGTATGGGTATGTTAAATTACCAGGTTTTCATAGAATATCAGGGTTGGAAGGGACCTCAGAAGGTCATCTAGTCCAACCCCCTGCTCAAAGTAGGACCAATCCCCAACTAAATCACCCCAGCCAGGGCTTTGTCAAGCCTGACTGTAAAAACCTCTAAGGAAGGAGATTCCACCACCTCCCTAGGTAACCCATTCCAGTGCTTCACCACCCTCCTAGTGAAAAAGTTTTTTGTAATATCCAACCTAAACCTCCCCCACTGCAACTTGAGATCATTACTTCTTGTTCTGCCATCTGGTAACACTGAGAACAGTCTAGATCCAGCCTCTTTGGAACCCCCTTTCAGGTAGTTGAAAGCAGCTATCAAATGCCCCCTTCATTCTTCTCTTCTGCAAACTAAACAATTCCAGTTCCCTCAGCCTCTCCTCATTAAGTCATGTGCTCCAGCCCCCTCATCATTTTTGTTGCCCTCCACTGGACTCTTTCCAATTTTTCCACATCCTTCTTGTAGTGTGGAGCCCAAGACTGGACACAGTACTCCAGATGAGGCCGCACCAATGTTGAATAGAGGGGAATGATCATGTCCCTCGATCTGCTGGCAATGCCCTTACGTATACATGGCAATGCCCCTACTTATACTTGATGGCTTGCTATTTAGATTTGTGAGGAAAGTATGAGAAAACTGTTTTTCTTTTGGAGAAAAATGGTTGGGCTCAAAAGTACTCTCCTGGACAGTTGCATGCAAACTTGGCTGAATTCTTTACTCAGATAAATTGGTACAGGTCTGCAAGTCAGTTTAAACCAGCAGAGAATTTGACTCCGTAACTGTAACACAGACGTTCCTTACCTTACTAGTTCTAATATTCAAGGCAACAGTCAATATGGCATACAATTTGGAGCTCTGTTACTTGCCTTTTGGTACGTAACACTTTTAGGCCTAGTTTCTACTACCCTCACTCACATGGCATTAATATTTTACTCTGAACAGGTTTCCATAGGATTACACAAGTAGTAAAATACTGCTCTACATGAATAAATGACTCTACCTGAGTACATACGGGCTGCAGTTAAATAAGCTGTCATAATGTTTTGGACTTGGATACCTAAATACCTTGTATGAGAAATTTATGACGATGCTGAATAAATCTGTTCTAAAAAACATAAAATGGGCAAAGAGCATAAAATAAGTTCTTAGACACAGATGTTCCTTTATTAGTCTAGGGGTAGAAGTAGAAGCTGAGGTTAGTAAAGAGTCAAGTACTCTGTTGATACTTCAAAAACCACTAGTTTACCAGAAGCTTGTTAATCCCAACAAAGTGGTGGATTCAATTTTATGTCAAAACATCTGCTTGTGTATAACTTTCTCTGGTGTGTGTGTGTGTGTGTGTGTGTGTGTGTGTACACGCATGTGAATTTGGCCAGATTGGCTGTATGCTAGCACTTGAATTAGTCATGGAAAGAGGCCAGTCTTTGAACGTTATCTGTCAACTGATTTATTTTGTGCATATAATAGTGCTGTAACTTATTTGATGAAAAGCCCATCAACAAAATGCATTACATCATCTGAAATGTAGCTTTGCATCATTTCTCTTGAGTTGCTAGAAAGAAGCTTAAATTAAATATTAATATTTCAACTTTCCTAGCTTTGAAGGGTATAAACAAAATACTTGATGGATTTAATCATCCTTGTTTGGGAAGAAAAGGAGATACTTAAAGGTGACTGCAAGGGAAAACATTGGTTGCTTTTTTTTGGCTCTTGTATAAGGAAATTCTGAACAGCTTTTTATTTGTTTGTTTAACCTTAGAAATACTAGGAATGTCAACTAGGAATGTCCTCTGTTGGAGGACTTAAGGGTGTAAAAAGGATTTTAATCTTAGAAATAGCTCTTTTAACCCTTTATTGAAGAAACGATGTTGGAACTTGACCAAGATGATCTTTTTCTCCCAACTGTTTTTAAGAAACCTCAAGAGTTTTAAATGATCCGAATAAGAATAAAGTGCCGTCGCAATCAGGTTTCACTTCCTTGCTCTGTGATGTGATATCCTACTAATTCTCAGTGTCCCATACAGTTTTAGGTCGCCTACCCCATGTGGAACCAGTGCATGATCTCAGATGCTTGTTGGGTAGACAATATGACTTTCTAAAGTAATTAATTAAGTAAAACACCAGCAGAAAAATCCAACATTTAGGGGATTCTTTATAGATCATGAAGAAACAAAGGTCACAAGAACTCCCCATCATTGCCCCCTTCTTGCAGGTCAGCTTTAACTTACCAGCGTCCAGAATCTGCCACTCTTACTTACATTTAGTAGTACCTTATTCCACAAGCAGTCCTACTGAAATGAATAGGACTGTGAGTAAGAGTAGCAGAATCTTTCCCTAGGGAGCTGTAGCTCTTTAGGGAGCTTTAGCTCAAGTTATAGCAGCTCACTTGATTTGGGAGCCCTCAGTTCAGTTCCCAGCTTCACCACAGTGTGTGATGTTGGACAAGTCACTGAGAGTATGCGTATACTGAAAGGGGGAAAAAAAAGTCTTAGAGCTTGGGTCAACTGATTTGGGCTTGTTGTGGGGTTAAAAATAGCACTGTAGACATTCCCACTTTTGAAACTCGCTGCCAAAGGTCTCTTCCCCCTCCCTCTTCCTTCCTTCCTCCCCCTCCCCCTGAGTAGACATACCCTTCATCACTCTGTGCCTGAGATCCCCATTTGTAAATTGTGGATACTAGTACTTTCGTGCCTCACAGGGGTGTTGTGAGGATATGTACATGAAAGATTGAGGTGTACAGATACTATGGTGATGGGGGACATATGAATATCTTAGATTTATTTTAAATATAAGAGATGAAACCATATCTTCATGGAATAATTTCTGTAAGTTTGTAAGCGTAATGTCTTTGGTAAAGAGAGTAGGAGTTTCTTTAGAACTTCAGTTTTCTATTTCTTGTTTTGAAAATAATGCCACCTTAAATCTGAATTATAAAAAGGAAATCTTATTTTACTGCCATCTTAAGTTATAATTAAAACTTTATATAAGTAATTTGTATGTGATTTCTGAGATTTATATAAATCTTAAGAAATCACATAGAAATGACTTTTTTTTAAACTATGCCATTTTGTCAGTACACATTTTCTCTCTACTGTAAACATGGCAAACAAAGTTTTCAATCTAAATAACAATACTTGTGTAAAAAGAACTTCAGAATGGCATGTTTCTAACAATGAATTAATTTTGCTAAGACACATTTGAAAGATTTTGTTTTCCCCTGCAAAAGCATTTGAATATTTCTTTTTTAATTTTTCAGTCATTATTTAACCTGCTGGAGTTTCGAAGACTAGTTTTGAACTACAATCCACCTGCAAGTGCTCAAGATTTGCCCCGAAACCAAAAGGTAAAATTAGAAACATACTTTCTAGTGACTAACTCACTGGCATTTCTGTAGTAACTCAGTTTCATACTGTGTGTGACTTCTAGTTGTTAATAATTTCAAAGGCACTAAATATATTTGCTTTGTAGGAAGGAGAGATTGGAGGCATTGCAAGTTCATGGTAGAATATAGGGCTGGGAGTTAGGAGATCTGGATTTTGCTACACTTGGAAGGCTTTGATGGCATAGTTATACAGGCATACTATACTAGCAAAACACTTCCAGTATGGATGCAGCTTATAGTAGCAAAATTTCACTTTTGTTGTTACAAGTTAATTCCACCACCCCATGCAAAATAAGCTGGACTGGCAAAAGCACAGTTTTGCCCGTATAACTGCATCTACACTAGGGGCTTTTGCCAGCACAGCTGTATAGGTCACTAATCACGTCTAATCACCCCCCTAACTAATATAGCTATGCCAGCAACAGTTTGTAGCCTAGACCTGGCCCCACACTCTGTTTAATATTGGGCCTGATTTTCACAGATGTTAATTACCCACAAATCCTCCTTTTGAAATTAAGTACTGTACTATTAACTGACTCATCCTCTCACAACATAATTGGGAGGAAGGTTGGTTTTGTGCCAATGGCTCTAGAAGGGACTCAGGATTGAATTCCTAGTTTACCTCAGACTTCCTGTGTGAATTACTTAATCTCTCTGTGACTTAGTCCACAGTGTGACAAAATAGGGATAATAACTTCCTTGCTCTTGGGTGTGTTTGAGAGGATAAATTCATAGGTACTTGGGATGCTCAGATTCTACAGCGATGTCAGACGGGAACAAGCGAAGCCTGGAGATGTTCATGGCCTAATTTTCAGAGGTTGGGGAACTATAGGTCACGGCGTCTGAGTCATTTGAGTAAGACCACAAGGTGGTGCGCAAGTGGCACCATGTAGGCTGTAGTAGGAACTTATTAAGGCAGGATAAGGGGACAATGTATTCTATTAATTGAAAGAGATTTGATTGCATCATAGCCAAATAGCTGTCCTAAAATATTTTTCTTTGCACATTACCCACTGATCTCTGTCTAGCATCTCAACAACAGTTACGTTACCTGTCTTAGTGGCAATTACACATACTCTTGAGTTCCTTGTCTTGGTTTTCTAGCACTTAAAATACAGTTGGCTCATTACGTGGCATCAAGTAAATGAGCTTCAGATGTTGCTATTGAAGAATCATCTCCTACACAGGGGTTGGCACTTGCGATATTATACAGATTCCATTTCCAAACATACTATCTTGTAGACGCTCTGACTATCTCAGGCTTTGTCAGACTAACGATGCATGGAATAGCACGTCAGCCAAACATATGGGCTTGATTGTAGACATCTTGGCAGCTGGTATATTCAGATTGGGTTGGTGAGAGCAAGAATCCTTAGTAAGGGTCTATATTTTCCTTCTATGTTTAATGATAACTTATGTTTTATAGACCACCTTCCATCCTGAGGGGAACGAATAATATAAATTGATGTACATGCATTTCTTTACCACTGGAAAGCGTCCACCTCTGTGTTGAAATGCTTCTTGTTCTCATAGCAATGCAATAATTTGATGTGAAGTGAAGGCACCATATCCAACTGAAACTGCAGGGAGAATTCAGAAAAATTACTGGTTAGCACTTGGACAAATATCAGAGCAAAGACCCTTGCTGTTAGGATGCATCTTCAGTAGGAAAAAGGTGTTTTCTTAAGTCATGTTAGCTATGTCTACACTAGCACTTATGTCAGCAAAATTTTTGTCATTCAAGGGTGTGAAAAAATACCCCCCTGAGCGACATAATTTTTGTCGGCATAAGCACTTATGTGTTCAGTGCTATGTCAGTAGGAGACGCTCTCCTGTCGACATAGCTACCACTGATTGTTGAGCTGGTTTTATTATGTCGACAGGACAGCTCTCGCCCATCGGCATAACGCGACTACCCGAGCGCTTTTACAGCAGCACAGCTGTATCGGTATAGCTGTGCCGTGTAAGGTAGTAAGTGTACACCTTGCCTAAGGCAAGATAAAATCGTAGTGAAATAAGGCACGGTATAGTTTTAACATTGGCTAGCAGTTGAGTTGAACTGTTTATCTTCATTAGGATTGTATCTTGTGTTAGCTAACACGTGTTAGCTAGCATGAGTTAAGAATGGAGCATTTTTTTCCCTAGTGCAGACAAGGCCTTACTTACCACAAATTTTCAAGATCTTTGTTTTATGTGTCTTCATGCTATGATGGATTGAGAGTAGGGTTGGATGCCGGGAACTCCTCATTTTAACTTTGGCTTTGCTTTTGTGTCTCTGTTGGTGGGTAAGTTACTTAAACTTTGTTTTCAACTCTTCTCACTGGTGAAAGAGCTGTAATACATAAAGGAAAGTTTGTGCTAATGTGCACCATAGGCAGTACGATTTGCTGCAGCAATGAAGTATTTCTTCAACACTGTCGTCATCCATGTATTTAACTGATATCACTCAGTTCAGCAAACAAATCTGATAGAACCACACTAAGAAATGGGTTGGCTCCGGGCCACTTACTCATAGTCAAGGAGATATGAATTATAACTTTTTATTGCTGGTGTAACTTTGGGAGACCACATAGGCTACTGTGACCACACGCTACCATATTTTGGCCTGTAGAGTAGGGCATAGTATTACAGATTGAGGGAGACGACGTAGTAATGTTAAATCCATATTTTTGTGAGCACATATTTGAATTTGAAACTAAAACAAAGAAGGTAGTGGTATTGATGGTCATATTTACATAAATACTCATTTTCAAGTGCACAATGGTAGAAAGAAGCACACTGGAGTAATTTAAATAGTAGATTTTAATCTATTATAAAAGCCTTAGCATAACTTGAAAATTTGTTGTAGTTCAGTTTTAATCTAATTTATAATGCACTACATTATAAATACGGTTGTTTTTTTAAAACTAATTTATTTCAGCATAACTACTGGCAGGGTAAATTATTTGAATTTTACAAATTGCTATACACACAGAAAAATATATAAATTATTTTTTCTATAAATTCTTTCCAAATAGTTTTTTCCTAAACACAATTCTCTTTTGGTTGTAGACACAAACTCATTAAAATTTAGTTTATACTGTGCTAAATGAGCTTTGTCTTATAGACATTCACTGTTGTACTTTGTCCTAATGCAAAAAATGTTTGTGGGACTGTATTTAAAGTATTTTGAACTGTACAATATTTGCTAGAAGATTCTAGCCTGTGATTGGTCAGGTATTGCTAATTATTTGTATCATGGTAGCTCCTAGAAATTCTCGTCCCTATGTTCACAAACATTATGAAAAAATGGTTTCTGCCTCAAAGAGTTTATAGTTTGTCCCCCATTCTGCACAGGCTTATGCCCTGAGAATTCATCTTAAAGCCGATGGGGCTATTCCCTTTGGCTAAAGTTAAACATGTGCCTAAGTCTCTGCAGAATTGGCATCTGTGATATTGTATGACACAGGACTGCTGTCTGCATGAGTACCCCTAACAAGTCAAAAGTAGGAATGAGATGAGCACTTCAGTTAGGCCTAAAACTCTTCAGAACGTTGTCAGAATTTTAAAACAGCACCACCCTCCTCCTACCCAATGCTTTCCTGGAAGATACTACATGCAATGTAGTCTAAGAAACAAACTATGAAAAGATGAACATTAAAACTGAAATTTCCTGTAGTGGAATACCGCTGTGTAAAATCTGAAATTCTATCCACCTGAATAATTTAAGACTCTAAAATGGGAGAAAACTAAAGAGCTAGGAACACCTAAATAAAAATCTGATTTAAATTTAAAAAGCCAGTTTTAAAACTTTAAAAAACATTATTTTTATTAATATTGGAAAGAAGAGTGCATTAGATTAAATGAAGACTCTATGAACATTTACTCTTTTTGACTTTTTGTGAAGTAGGCTGGAAGAGCAGGTAAATCTATCTGGAGGCTTATATGAATATGAAAAGTATTTAACATGCATGCAGAATATATTCACAATTATTATTCCTACTTTAAAAATTGTTTGACACCATTTTATACACATTGCTCTTAAATGTACCAGGTAGCATTCCATAGAACTGCCTAAACAAGTCCGTAGTTTGTTTGATTAGACTATGCAATTGTTTGTTACAGAGCAATCAATACCAGTTTGACTAGCCCGCTTGACATCTATACCGTGTTAGGGTGTTGGTACATTTAATTTATATTTGGAATAAGTAGTCTTTCTGTCTTTCCTAATTAATGAGCATCATTCATGAGCAGTATTAGCTATCCTTTCAGAAGCCAGAGAGGTGTGGCTAGTGTCGTACAGTACCTGGGATAAATTAAACCTTTACATTTCAATTCACTTGATTTTGCAGTTTTTAGCCTATTTCTAGCCTACCCTTATTATTTTTGTTTCTCTCCTGAAATTAGAGAGAGAACTACATATTACAGTACAGGTATTTTTAATAGGATTAGAGGAGATAGAGCAGGTCATTATGTAGGGGATCTTGCTCCTAATTCCATCAAGGGAAGCAGTAATGATGCACGCCATCTTTGCAAATTTATGGCCCACCTAAAGCACACGTATTCCAGGGAGTTTGCTGAAACAGTGAGTTCATCAGAAGCAGATGAGCTAAAAATCTGAGTAGAACTGATATAAGATTGTTCCAGCTTTATGTTTCCTAGGGTTTTTGAAGTTTAGTTTTAAATATGTCTAGTGATGGGGTTTCTGCTACTTTCTTTGGGAGGCTTTTACAGACTGATAACTTAAAATCTTCCAACAGTGAGATTTATCAGTTTAACTTCTTTTTCTTAAATTTCATCTCATTACTCTTGTTTGTCTCTTCTTGGACCCACTCTAAACAATTCCTCCTCCTACTTAGTGTGCCTACACACTAAATATTTCTAGGCAATTATATTGTCATCACACCCCATCCTCAGTTGGCCAACATACTTTTTAATCGCAGTGTAAAGTAAATAGTATAGTTAGGAAATGGTAGTTAGTACAGGAATAGTTAATATTCAGGCAATCATGGATTACAGTTGATCTCATGTAGAAGTTCACTTTATAAAATAAAATGCTATTGAACTGAAAGATCATTAGATAGTATACTTTTTTTTCCTGGTGTTAATTGTAAACTGAGAGTATCATCTTGAACCTTATAGTTAGTCATGGAAGGATTACAGTTTTATTGGTAATTCTCAGTAAACACTGATTTCTTCATACACACACAAACTTGAAAACTTTAATTAGAATAAAAATCCAGAGATTTAGACTTTTGAATTAGGTTTGTTACACATGGACTAGCGAATGAATAGTAAAAATAGGTATGATTTGTTGATTTAAGGATATTTATTTTGTATATTTTGACAGTGTTGACAGCTTGTGTTTTAACAGTGTATAAAGGTTTAACAATTGAATCTCAACATCTACTGTAATTAAATAATTGGCTAATTTATACTATAATTTCCCGCAACTATTAAAAAATGTAAATTGATAGAAATTAAAAATTCTTAAACATAAAATTGATATGTCAGTTACAAAAAAAAAATCAAAATCAAATTCTGCAAGCCCATTTATAGTATTAAACGCAACCCCATGCTTCCACCACTTACACTGTTCAGCTATGCCTGATGTCTGAAGGCTAAATAACCATTAAAGTCTAGTTTCTAAGGGCTTGTCTACACTTACAGTGCTGCAGTGGCACAGTTGCACCACTGTAGCGCTTAGTGAAGACGCTACCTACGCCGATGTGAGAGCTTCTCCAACTCTCTGAGAAGCAGTAGCTATGTCAACAAGAGAAGCCCTCCTGTCGACATAGCACTGTCTATACCAGGAGTTCGGTCAGTTGTAACTGCATCACTCAGGTATGAATATTCCGCACCTCTGAGTGACATAGTCATACTAACATAAATTCATAGTGTAGACAAGGGCTTAGAAGCTAAATTTCACTACTCAAGTTTGACTGCACTTTTTGCTGGGGTGCATTTTTTTGCGGGGGTCCGCATTCCACGTAACATAGCACAAGTCAAACAAAAATCATGTGGTCACACTCATGCATTGCTCATGTTAAGTTTACAACTTCTATGGTAGCAGACTGAATATTAGTAATATGTGTGTGTAATAGGCTCCCAGTTTATACACTAACTTTATAGTTACAAAACTGATAAAGTACTTCATGGAAAATTGTTTAATGTTTGTTTATATATTTTTTTAAATACAGGAACATAGGAATTTGCCTTTCATGCGTGAATTGAGGTATCTGTTTGCGCTTCTCGTTGGTTCAAAGAGAAAATACGTTGATCCATCTAGAGCAGTTGAAATTCTTAAAGATGCATTCAAATCAAATGATTCTCAGCAGGTAACATTTATAATATTTATATTTAAAATTGGATCTCCTTATGGTCTCTGAACAGTAGCAAATATTTAACCTAAATAAAAAACAAAATATACTATGTTCATAGTTGGTGACAATAAGATTTCTAATTCTCCTTTATTCACGTGATTGTTGTCCAGGTGCAATGTTGTATGATCTCATTGGAGTGCTGCTTTCAGACACAAGGTCTAAATCCATTTCCAAATGGAAGGAGGCTTGTGGCTGAGTATGCCTAACATAATCCATGCTTTTAAATTAACCCTCCCCTCCCACACCCAAACAAAAAAACAACAACTTCAAAGCAGTGGTAACTATTACTTTACAAAGAGTTTTACCAGATCCATGCTCTGGCATTCCAGCCTCACATGTAAGAACCAGAAGTTAAATGGAGTTAGTAGTCTTTGTCAGAGCCTTATTCATGGGGAGCACATTAGAGCCCTGAACGGGACAATTTTTAGTCCCACTCCCGTCCCATCCCACAATACCCACTCCTGCTATTATGGCAGTGGGTCCTGCGGGACTGGTAGGATCCTGGTCCCGCTGCAAGGGTCTACACTAGTGCCGTGCGGGGCTCTACAGCACATCTCAATTATTAATCTTGGCATGTTGGATCCCCAGATGAGGGGAAGAGGCTAGATATTTATTCATTTGGAGAGTTTTGGTTCTCTTATTTTGTTCTAAATCATAGCTGTTACATTTTACTGTTTCCAAGTAGTTGTTTCTACTTAAATCTGTCGTTTTATCCATATGGACTTAGGTGGCTAAATCATTTGCTTACAATACACTGAGTTCAGCATTCCATGTGGATAGCATCAATCGACACATGTCACATACCAAAGGACTTAGGCATGGATTGCAGCACTGGGGTGCATGAGATCTGCCGAAGTATTAGGGATGTCTGGATAGTACTAACTGTTGAGGAACACAACACGTTCTAAGAGCCAAGATTGGAAAACCATTGTAGCATGGCCTTGAAACACTTGGATTTTGGAGTTCTTGTAGGTGTGGAAGCCACTGTCCTGCACTTAATAGTGTTCAAGAATACACATAATAAATATGTATTAATCATAGTTTGTTTTTTTAACAGCAAGATGTGAGTGAATTCACTCATAAACTATTAGATTGGTTAGAAGATGCCTTCCAAATTAAAGCTGAAGAGGAGAGGTAAGGGGTTTTTAATATGTAAAAATGTATAATCATATACATCTTCATCTAATTTCCTAGCCTAAAGAACATTTAAACTGATTTTTAAAAGACAACTGACTCCTCTGTCCTTTCCATCAACCAATGGCCCATATTATGAAAATGAAATTTTAAAAAAGGAGATAACTTGGGTCCTGTCTACACTGGAAAAAATAGGACTTATAATATATAATAAGTGCAGCTCTACTAACGGTAGCAGTGGTGTAAGTTGTAAGGTAGTTATGGCTCAGGAATTTTTATCACTTTTTTTTAATCTAATCCTGTTCATAGGCATTGTTCATCTTTGCACTGGACACTTTTTTTCATCTGTCAGGCATAGATGCAAATTGTCTATTTTGTTAATTGTAAATTTTTAGGATTGATTAAAAAGAATTAGTGGACACTGAATGTCGATGAGAATTTTCTTGTTTTAACTACTGTAATGGTCCAGTCCAATTCCTGATGAAAAGACTTCTGTTGAATTCAGTGACAGTTGGATCTGACCTTAACTTTAGGGTATATTTGTTTTCTTGTTCGTATTATTCCTCTCCCCCTTCCTAAAAACCTATTTATTTTGTTGCTGGGACAGATGATAACATCTTATTGTACTTCAGTAAAAAGCTGATTTTTCTAAATGCAAATATGTTTCTTTCTAGGTACTGTCAGTAAGTTTTTGTTTTATTTATTTTGCGATCTTATCTTTTTCATCTTAGGAAACATAGAGAACTTGGTATGAAAATAGCAAAATATTAAAGAACTAAAATGCATCCTGGCCAATCAGTTGGCTTTTGCCTTTAAAGAAAATTTGTTTTTAAATACAGTAGTTTAAATACTTCCAAAACTTTTTCCAATTTCTTCTCTCAAAAGCTAACTATTCACTGTCACTGAACATCTGTACATTTTTTTGAACAATTTAAATTTTTTAGGAGGGTGGCGGGAACTCACTCTTCCATGGTTATGTATGTTTACAAGCAATCTTGTGAATTGACTTCAATTCTGAGTTTGGATATGCATGGAACTTCCCAGAATAAAATACATTTACTTACTTTGTAAATACACTTCACCATTGTGAATACATAAATCCTTAGATTACCATGAACCGATGAAAGTACAAAACTTGACATTTACAATAATTAAAAATGAATTATGCCACTATATAGATTTACGTAATAAATGCAAATGCTTCTTACTTTTGTAACTGTTGGTTTATGTGGCTGTTGTTTTTGGTCTTACAGTTGCATATTTCATGTTTTTAGGGATGGAGAAAAGCCAAAGAACCCAATGGTCGAGCTGTTTTATGGACGATTTCTAGCAGTGGGTGTGCTTGAAGGTATGCATGAACTAGAAAAGATGTCAGTTGATACATTTTTAAACATATGTCTAGTTAAATGAACTGTATAATTGCACACATTTCTAAATGATACCGTACTCCACTTTACATCTTTAAAAGATGTACCATAACCTAAGTTTCCTATAAGCCACGCAGCCGCATGGCCCCGGAGCAGCCTATCAAGGGCTGCGCAAGCACTCAGAGCTGCGGTGGGGAGAGGCATCTCTCCTCCAGGCCCAGATCTACTGTGGCGGGGAGAGGCGCCTCTCCTCTGCCTCAGCCCTGGAGGTGTCGCAGCTGGGCAGAGACGGGGAGAGATGCTCTCCCCCAGCCCCGGAGCTGGTGCGGCAAGGGAGGGGGCGCCTTTGCCCCTGCCTCGGAGCTGCCGGGAAGAGGCATCTCTCCCCTGGCTGCTGCGGGGAGAGAGGGCTGGGGGGAATTCTCTCTCTCTCTCTCTCTGCCCTGGCCCCGGGGCAGCCTGCAGTCCAAACCCCTCATTCCCGGCCCCACCCCAGAGCCCGCACCCACAGCTGGAGCCCTCACCACTCTGTACCCCAACCCTCTGCCCCAGTCCTGAGCCACCTCCTGCACCATGAACCCCTCATCCTTGGCCCCACCCCAGAGCCCGCACCCCCAGCCAGAGCCTGCATCCCAACCCTCTGCCCCAGCCCTGAGCCCCCTCCCACACACCGAACCCCTCGGCCCCACTCCCACCACACATCACCTCCATATTGGTGACATAACAAAATTTGTTCTGCACATGCATGGGAAAAATGAGAAGGAACATTGACCCCAATGTGACCATTTTTTTCCTAGAAAAAGCAAGGACATGGATAGTGGGTTTTTATTTATTTATTTATTTATTTATTACTAATGTTAGGAAGATTTGATAATTTCCAGTAGAGTTGAATGTGTGTTCAGGTGCAGCACAATTTAGGTAGAGTTGAGTGTAAACACTCATGAGAACTGGCAAATATTTCCTACTAGGCTACAGAAAATCCTGTTCCAGCATGCGTTTGCAAGTGAGCTTGTTCTCTCTCTATGGAATGTGTAACAGTTTAAAATTTGTAATACTTTGAAGATTATGATGTTCCACTTCTACAGAAATCACTCTGAAAAACATTTCAACCAAATTTCAAGTGACTTCCAGTTATGTCTTTACCTGGAACATCTTCCCTCTTGTGCCTCTCTCTGCTTCATTCTTTCTTCAAATCTATCCTACAGACTCATTACCTTGAGCTAACATTCCAACTCCTATCTGCACTCGCACACACACACTCATGTTTTCCACATCGGAACATGGCAAGGTTACAAAACCAAAGGAGTAGAAGAAAAGAAATGGGTCATAAATCATGACTCTTGTAATGACTGACATAAAGTATGCCAAAATAAAATTCTTTTCTCCCTTTGTGGTGTTACCCGTTATTACTCTCCCTGTCTCCTTAGCTGGAAGTCTTTACAGATTTGTATAAATTACTGTAGCATTCTCAGGGCAGAAGTTCTAGTAGTCCCATTGACTCTGGGACTATGCAGGTAAGTAAGAACTATTGAATTAGAGTTTCCTGGGTCAGGCCTGTACTTTTCACCTGTAAATGCTATGCACATCGGGAGTGCTATATCAATAATAAGTAAAACTAGTTGTTAAAGTAACATAAGTGTAGGAGCTAAAATATTTAGTAGATTTTAGTGGTTGAGGAGCAAAATAGTCAGTCATTTTAATATTTCATCCAAATCATTTCCCCTCCAAAGTAATTTATTTTCATGCATCTGATTGATATATATATATATATATATATATATATATATATATATATATATATATATATATATATATATATATATATAAATAAATAAAAATATAAATATAAATATAATCTGGAACAAGCAAACATAGTACCTATCTTTGTTCCCCCTTTTAAGGAAGACTTGATGAATTATGCACCAGTCAGCCTAACTTTGAAACCTGGAAAGATACTGGAACAAATTATTAAACAATCAGTTTCTAAGCACGTAGAGAATAATAGGGTTATAAGGAATAGCCAGCGTGTATTTGTCAAGAACAAATCATGCCAAACCAACCTAATTTCTTTCTCTGACAGGTTTACTGGCCTCTAGTGGATAGGAGGAAAGCAGTAGATGTGATATCTTGATTTTAGTAAGGCTCTTGACCCAGTCTTACATGACATTCTCATAAGCAAACTAGGGAAACGTGTTTTAGATGAATTACAAGTTGGGTGCACAACTGGTTGAAAGACCATATTCAAAGAGTAGTTATCAACTGCTTGCTGTCAAACTGGGAGGTTGCATCTAATGGAGTCCCACAGGGGGTCAGTCCTGGGTCTGATACTGTTCAGCATTTTCATTAATGACTTGGGTAATGGAGTGGGGAGTAGTGCAAATTTTATAGGCATATCACATTCTAGGGTGCAATCCAGACAGTGAGGGGTTGTGTCACCACCTGTCCTTCAACCTTGGGTGCCTCACAGTGCTTTGCTGCTGTAACTCCCAAACTGGGCCCCTTACAAACAGCCAGAGAGCATGCAGGTCACACTGAGTGTGTGTGTATAGCTGCAGCCTGCCAGTGACTTCTGTCACACACTGTCTTTCACCAGCCTTGATTACCATTTGCAGGGTGACCCCAACACACTCCCAATTCCAGATACCTCTCCCCCTACCCCAAATGGGTGTTCTCCAGTATCCAGCCCTCTCCAGTTATTAGAGGTCCATTGGCCCTGTAAGAGGTCAATGTACAACAGTTTACTACTTTGGTTGGAGTTACCAGACAATTCAGTTTAAACACAAAACTGGATTACCTTTGATTTTAAAGAATAAAACAAGTTTATTTAACAACAAAGAGAGATTTTTAAGTGGGTACAAGAATAAGGTATTAAAGTCAGAAATGTTTGCAAGAGAAATAAAGATAAAACACTTCATAGTAACTAAAATTTAACAAACTAGAGTGTTCAAGGTGACATTCTTACCAAATGTTTCCTGCAACAGGTCAGAACCCCTCCCAAAATCCAAAGGCTGTTTTTTCTGTCTTCTCACATGAAATAGTGAGATAGAGATAGGATACTTAGGGTGTTTTTGCCTCTCCCTTTTATAGTCCTGTCACCCTTTGAAATGCGTTTTCATGAGGGTTACCCCTAGATAAAGTTCCTTCAAGCTATGAGGATGGAGACTTGGGGTCTCATGGTGAAAGAGGTTCTATGGTGTTTGTTAAAATGAAAATCAATCTATTTCTGCCCCCTTTTGCTGCCAAAGAATGGCCATTTGACCAGTTATTGCTAATCAACTTTGACCCTTGGCTAGATGCGTCAGCATGTCTTTTGTCTTCAAGAAACTGGTTTACCTAGTCCCCAGACGTGTCTGGTAAACACATTTGTCATAACTTCAGCTTATGTTCATAACTTACATATAATGTTTCTACATGTGTTTCAGCATGATATTATTGACCAGCAAGCTATTAGTTTTCAAATGATAGTTTACAATGCATATTTTGTACAAAGACTATGACAGTGGTGTGTTGGGTGTGAATACAGGGATGCATTGTTTGCAAATGACACCAAGCTGGGAGGGGTTGCAGGCACTTTGGAGGACAGGATTAGAATTCAAAATGATCTTGAAAAATTAGACAGTTGGTCTGCAGTCAGCAAGATGAAATTCAATAAAGAGAAGTGCAAAGTACTTCACTTAGGAAAGATAAATCAAATGCACAACTACAAATTGGAGAATAACTGGCTAGGCAGTAGTGCTGCTGAAAAGTATCTAGGGGTTATAGCAGATCACAAGTTTAATATGAGTCAACAATGTGGTGCAGCTGCAGAAAAGACTAATATAATTCTGGGGTATATTAACAGAAATATCATATGTAAGATGCAGGGGGTAATTGTGCTGCTCTCCTCAGTGCTGGCAAGCTCTCAGCAGTCTCTAGTTCTGGGTGCCAAACTTTAGGAACAATGTGGACAAATTGGGGAGAGTCCAGAGGGGAGCAACAAAAATGATGATAGGTTTAGAAAATCTGACCTATGAAGAAAGATTTAAAAAGCTGGGCTTGTTTAGTCTTCTGAAAAGAGGATCGAGGGAGTCCCTGATACCATTTTACAAATATGTTAAAGGATGCAATAAAGAGGACGGTGATCAGTTGTTCTCCATGTTTACTGAAGGGAAGACAAAAAAGTAATGGGCTTACTCTGCAGCAAGAGAGATTTAGGTGAGGTATTAGGAAAAACTTTCTAACTGTAAGGGTGGTTAAGCTCTGGAATAGTCCTTCAAGGGAGAGTGTGGACTCCTCGTCATAGGAGGTTTTTAACAAGTTAGGCAAACACCTGTCAGGGAGGGTCTAGGTTTACTTGGTCCTGCCTCAGCACAGGAGGCTGGACTTGATGACCTCTCAAGGTCCCTTCCAGCCATATGTTTTTGATTCTCTGATTCTAACATATGACTGACTAGAAGCTTAAATGATAAATGTTTATGCATAAAATCTTAATTGTTAATACCTCTCTCCTGCCAAGGTAAGAAATTTGAAAACACAGAAATGTTCGGCCAGTACCCACTCCAGGTTAATGGCTTTAAAGATCTGCATGAGTGCCTAGAAGCTGCCATGATTGAAGGGGAGATTGAATCTTTACATTCAGAAAATTCTGGAAAGTCTGGCCAGGAGGTGAGTTACATGTTTGGTTCCTGTAGGGGCTAATAGTGCCTCTTTATGATAATGTAAATAAAGAGCAAGATTATTAACCAAGAGTGCAGATCCCCACACAGCACTGTGCTGGTGATCACGCAGGCTGCTGCTGTAGTGGTGTAAGCCTATCCTAAATCATGCCTGTGTAGTATGCATTGTGTGTGTAAGGGGTGCAAATGGCTACTGCTCACCCGACAGATCAAATAAAAGGAGTCAATTCAGCATCGGGCTCTGGAGAAGTGTACGCTGATGCAAAAAACTGCTGAGTCTGCTTACATAGTGCAGCCCTGAGTGAGCATTGTGTCTCCGGTGTGACTGGAGATGTCCCACTGCTGAGTTATGGGTCCACCTTATTCTTTCTGAGAGGGTATTGAGGGTCACATGACTATTTTTTGCATGGGCTGTCCTGCTTTTGCTTGAACACAGTTGCCTGGGTAGACATAGTGGTGAAGGTGGCACAGGCTGTAACAGTGCTCATTTGCATAACCCCTCACTGTCATGGTTGACTCGATCTTCATTTGCATTTTGAACCACTGTGTCCTAGAGAGCGCACACAGGCTAAGCTGTGCTGGGTTCCTTCTGACTATATAGGCAGTGAATTTGGGTGCCTTACTATTTGCTTCTGCAGATTTTAAGCTCCTGCATGACCTAATGAGCTGGCATTTTGCAGGTAACAATTTTGGTCTGAATTTAACGTACAGATGACACAAATGTACAATGTTGTTCATAGTACAATTATAGAATGGTGGATTTTGCCAGGTATAATTGGCATTTTTTTCTTCTGACAACTTATCCCCTTCAGAAGAGTCTAATACACTACATAATAACTGCATATCTATCTAGTCTGGGACTAGCCTGTTTGCAATATGTTAATAGAACTTAACTCTGACCTAAGATTTAAAAAAAAAAAAAAAAAAAAAAAAAAAAAAGACAAAAGTCTTTTTGGGGTGGGCTGGATTATTTAGAAATTTATTTTTTATTTGAATAAATTAGGATGTAAATGTACAATATGTATGCAAAAGTTAGAAGGGGATGAGATGATTCTTTTTTCGCATCCTCCCATAATGGTTAAGCCACATTCTCTCAGTTTATGTATTTTCACTATCCTGTCACACCTATCTCAAGAATGTGAAATCCTTCCTAAAAGGATTGTGTTGTCTCCTTAGTTCAGATGTCCTTCCTTTCATGTAAATGTTACAATAACAAAATGTTACTTCCTTTAAAGTGATGTCAAAATATACATTAGCTTTTAATTACAAAGCATAATAAAAGCATCCTCCAATTTGTAGCTGTAATTTCCAATTTGCTAACACTGACAAAAGTTTTAAAATTTCTCCTGCACTAATTCCTTTTATTGTCAGCTGCTGTTTGTTTTACGTTTGCCTACCGACCCCACATTCGTACTGCTTTTTCAGATGACATTTTCTATTTGTTTTATTTTTTTATTATGGTCACCTGCACAAATACAACTTCAGCATAAATTCAATTTTTTTACGATAAGGCTGTAGGGTAACACCTTTCCTGAAGCAAACACACAAAGAAAGACTTCGCTCATGTATCTCAGTGCAGTATGAAGCACAATTTTTTTATGAAAGTCCGTGCTTTTTGTATGTTGTGAACACGGTGGACACGACACCATAAAAATTGTGTATACACGCACATGCGCATGCACACACAATTGAAATGGAGCAGTTAATTATAATGTGTTAGATACAAATTGCAGGGTTCAGTGGTTTTTGGAACCTACTATATGAATGTTGACAAATTGTAGAAAACAGAGAAGAATGGCCATGTGCTGTTCTAGATTGCCCATCTTTACATGTTGTAAAGTTAAGACACTGTATTTTAATAAACCTGGCTTCTATTTCTATATGAAGGCAAAAGCAAAAACAGTCATGCAGCATATTATAAAGAATTGTTGACAGTGGTACAACCAGAAAGAAAATATATAAGTCCCAGCAAAGAAAAATATTGCTGCACAATTACCAATCTAAGATGACATCAGATGTACAGTAAATTAGTCATATTACCTATGGAAGGTATTAAATATTTAAAATGAGTATATTGGTAATTTGTTTTGGAAATAGACAACAAATCTTTAAGGTGTTGGAAATATTGCAGAAGGCTGAATTTCTCATAGCTTTAACAAAGGATATACCACTTCAGAAAGAAACCTCAGGTTGCCATTTGTCCCAATTGGTGATGTAAGGAAACAAAACTTGGCAGCCATAAGAGCCTGGAAGGTAACTAAACGTATGTGGTTACAAACACTGGCGATCCATATCTACTCTCAAAGTGACCGACTTTCTGCCAGGTTTTAATTCTGTACTAAACTGCTGGGGTGTGAAAGATACTGAGAACTCTTGATTACCTGGGTTGAACACACAAGGTAAACCTGTTGGTAACAATTGGGCTCTAATGATCTGAAGTTTGAATAGAAACAGTCAGTCTTCTTTAAACTAAAGATGAAAGGTGGGGCAACCATACAAAGTTGACACGGATCCATTGTCGAAATCTTTTTTTTTACCCACAGTGTTGGAAGCATTATTGTAACCGTATGACCAAACAATTGCAGTATGGTTGAAAAGAATTTACTGTGTGCTTCTTTTGTTTTTTTTCTTCAGCATTGGTTCACTGAACTTCCTCCTGTCTTAACTTTTGAGCTCTCAAGATTTGAGTTTAATCAGGCTTTGGGAAGGCCAGAGAAGATCCACAACAAATTAGAATTTCCTCCAATTTTATATCTGGACAGGTACGTTATAATGTATTCAGCAGAATCTTAAAGTGCGATTAAATCACATGGAATTGGTTAAACTGCCAGTTCTTCTTATGATGGGTTAACTCATGGTAATCCTAGAACTGGAAGGGACCTCAAGAGGTCATCTAGTCCAGTCCCCGGCACTCGTGGCAGGACTAATTATCTAGACCAGTGGTGGGCAACCTGCGGCCCCTCAGGGTAATCCACTGGCGGGCCGCCAGGCAGTTTGTTTACATTGACTGTCCACTGGCTGACGCTTCCCGCAGCTCCCATCGGCCGGGAATGGCAAACCATGGCCACTGGGAGCTGCGGGCGGCCGTGCCTGTGGACAGTCAATGTAAACACTGTCTTGCGGCCTGCCAGCGGATTACCCTGATGGGCCGCAGGTTGCCCACCACTGATCTAGACCATTCCTGACAGGTGTTTGTCTAACCCGCTCTTAAATATTTCCAATGATGGAGATTCCACAACCTCCCTAGGCAATTTATTCCAGTGCTTAACCACCCTGACAGTTCAGAAGTTTTTCCTAATGTCCAACCTAAACCTCCCTTGCTGCAATTTAAGCCCATTGTAATGTTACACTGTAGAGAGAATAGCTTAATTGTTAATGGTTTGTAATGATCATTTTAGTAGGTTCGTGTAAATGACAAAAATTGTAAGTATGCTGCTATTTATATTACTGAAACACTCTATACTACAGCTTTTGACCCAGTTTATAACTAGTTAGTTAAATGGTTAATCTGAACAGTGTTATCCCATAGTGTTGCAAATATTCTTTCCCTGGTGTTGAAGACGTGCACGTGGAATACATTACTGCACAGACTGTTAAGCCACGTAGGGGCACTTGAGGGTTATGTCCACACTGCCAAAAAAAAAAAAAAAAAGGGTGCTGTACTAGTTTAGAGTGCAGGGTGAAACACTGTTTGCTGCTGCTGATGTGGTGTAAACTGACCATGTGTTTGTGAGGACAGACCATTTTTACGAGTCAGAAGAGTTGCTGTGTGGACACAACTTAAAACTATGCTTCTTGTAACTATCAAAAAGCATGTTGAGAAGTAGTTATGATATTATTTGTATTTGTTGTGTTGACCGAGTTTTAGAGCTCGGGAAACTAGACTTTTCTAAAAGTTTTATAATGCCATATATGATGCCAAAGATTAGCATAAGCTTGTATTTTGTAGAAGTAATTCAACTCAAAACGAAATTAATTAAAAATATACTTCTGATGAATAGTGGACAAACAAATGTAAATGTCTTAGGCCTGGTTTACACTTAAGTTAGGTGGATATAGGCTCTTAAGGCTGTGAAAAATTCATACTCTTGAATGCTGTGGTTAATCCAACTGGACCCCCTCCGGTGAGCACATGGTTAGGCTGATGCAAGAATTGTTCTGTTGACCTAGCTACCATTGCTCAAAGAGTTAAATTAACTACATAGATGGAAAAAACCCTTCTGATCGTGTAGGAAGTGTCTACACTATGGTGCTGCAGCAGTGTAGCTGCAACACTGAAGCTATGCTGTTGTAGTGCCCGTGGTGTAGACATGGCCTTATAATCAGTCTCTTCTGTTATACGTGTTTTTTAATGCATCGTAAGTGGAAGAAAAATGATTTTAGTGACTCAAACTTAGTTGTTGATCGTGAATGTGTATGACAGTTTAATAGAGTTCAGTGTCAGTTTTGAAATGCAGCCGGGTGACTCCTTGTCTACCATTTTGTTTTCACAGATACATGCACAAAAACAGAGAAATTACAAGAATTAAACGGGATGAGATCAAAAGACTTAAAGAGTTTCTCACAGTGTTACAGCAGAGATTAGAACGGTACTATAGATAATTTTTCTAAACATAAGGGCAAGTGACATTGAATTGTAGGCTGTACAGAGCAGAATAATTCATTGTCTTTTATATTTAAATAAGCGTTCCGAAGTTTCTCTTAGACCTTTTTTTCCATTCCACTTGCAACTTCTGTGGAATGTTTATTTAAGCAAAATAATTAAATGCATGGAATTTATTATGTCAGGTTTATTTTACTTGTAGTCTGCCAAAAATTCCATTTTGTATGAGTGTCATGATATTTATACATTTCTATGGTTAACAGATATTTAAGCTATGGTTCTGGTCCTAAACGATTCCCCCTGGTAGATGTCCTACAGTATGCATTGGAGTTTGCATCAAGTAAACCTGTCTGCACTTCTCCGATTGATGATATTGATGCTAGTGCTCCCCTTAGTGGTACTGTAACAACACAGACAATTCCAAGGTAAAAACGAGATCTCATTTGTGTGTGTTCTGTGTTTAGCATTTCTGGTTTTAGGTGTTTATTTTTAGGCGAATTATGGATCACTTTTAAGGACTGAAGTTTGTCTCCAGTATGAGGAAGGACCAGGAGGAGGCAGAGATGAGTGCTTTTACAATATATATATATATATATATATATATATATATATATATATATATATATATATATATATATATATATATTTATTTGTCCAATAATGGTAAAAGTGAGCCCTCTTAAAAGCCAGAGCTCCTAACTAACATGGGAAGTTCTAGGATTTGCTGCTCCTCCTCATGAATATTTTTCAGTAATACAAAAATGCTATCTATATCTGGAGTATTTTTGTTATGTATTTATAAAAAACTATTCTCTAATTTTGTTTTGGTGGAGATTTGTCAATTTTAAACTAAAACAAGAAGCCATATTGCTGTGTGTTGTGAATTATTTCTAAGAAAAATTTATCTTACTGTCACAAAATTGTATCACTATGAGCTCATCTGTTCTCTGTTAATATAATGTCTGATTCTAGTTATAAAACTGAAACTTTCCTAAAAAAAACGGAATCGTTATAAGTAGTTTGAGTGACAATTGCAATTCTAAAATGAGTACAAGATTTTATAGGTGTATAAATTATACATCATTGGAAAAATATATGATCAGAATCCTAGAATTTTGCACATGCATGTGTTGAATGGCTCCAAGTGTTGCTTTAATCCAGCAATGATCTGCATTTCTAAATCTCAATCATATGCTATCTGCTCTTCTTGTGCTTCACTACTTAAATTGCTGTTTGACCATGTTAAACTCATTCGCAAAGATTTTGCTTTTATGTTTTACGTAAGTGTTGAAATACCATGCCGACACAGGTCAAATTCTGCCCTTATTTCCACCCCATTGAAGTAAATGGAGTTGAGAGATTTGTAGATTAGGATCGAACACGGCAATATGAACACTGTGACAATGAATCGGTGCTTTCATGCCAACTGATTCATTGGGATAGTAGGTCCTAATCCAGCAAAGCAACTAAAGACTTGAGTAACTTGTGAGTATCCCTGCTGAAGTAAATGGATCAAAAGTTTTCTTTTAAAAAGTGCTGAAGTGCTTTGCTGGTACTGCTGTGATCATCATGAATATAGAAACTTCCTATTAATAAAACAGATGACAGACTCCAGCAAGAGAACACTGTTTGCCTGAATTACACTACAAAAAGTGCTTTGCTGTTTAAAATTGTGCTGTGTACTGAGTTCATTTTGTGAGATGTGAGTATTGTGACTTTTAGGCCCATATGTTAAAACATTAAAAACACACAGCAGATTAGCGTAACGTCAGCTATACGTATTCCGTGAGTTCTCCACGTGACAATATACGCCAGTCGATCTCAGATAACCTTCATAGCAAAACACTTACCTGTTTACTTGGGATTATGCCTCAGGAGGTTAACAAATTTGGGCTCTGTCATATGTACAAATCTGGAAACTAGGCATAAGCTTTTTAGCTGACGCCAAAATGGGAAGGCACAAGGGCAAAAGTGATCTCTGGGGCTGTGTATAAACTTGGTGGTTTTTTGATTTCCCACCATTGCTACCATTGGGGATAGTAATAGTTACTCCTGGTGGAATTCTGTGCCAAAAAATTCAAAATTCTGTGCACAACATTTTAAAATTCTACATTATTTTGCATATTTTACTTTTCAAAATAACACAATATAATCACGCCAGTTTCAATTATTTTGGTAATTTATTTCAAAATACTTGTCAGCACATATATCTGTAACAATACACACAACAAAAAAGGTTCAGGAAATGTTCTTTGACAAATGGATTCCTTACTAGGCATATTAATACAGAACTTTGAGTAATAATTCATTTAAACTACAATACCGAACTGTATTTCCCACCCCTCTCAGAAGCAGTGCAAAGCCTTGGGGAAGTCGGGGGTAACAGAGGAGCTGAGGGAGAGGGAAATAATGGCTAGGCAGGAGCCTGGGAGTGAACCTGGAGGGTTGTTGGATATGGGTGGGAGAAGTGTGGAACAGTTTTTGGGGTCTTTTTGCATGGGAGGGATTGTTAGGGAGTTGGGGAGCTTCCCCCAGGCAGACCCTGGCTGACCCCTAGCTTCTCCCATTCAGTCAGGCACATGTTCCCCATCCCCATGTGTCCCTGCACTCCCATTCAGCCACCCCTCTCTCATCCTATCCTTATGTGGCCCTCACACCCATTGCCATTCAGCCCCTGGCTCAATGCTATCACCCCACTAGCTCCTGTACCCCTTCCCCAGTCTGTCCCCCCCACTAGCCCTTCTGAACCCCAGTCTGTGATCCCCAGCAACCCTGTGTGCCCTGTTCTGTCCATCCTCCCATATTTTATACCTCCTCGCCTGGTCCCATGGGCAGGGTGCTGTGAGGAAAGCAGCCCTCCCCCTCTGCTGGCTGCCCTCTCTTCTGGTACCACAGCAGCCCTTGCTGGGCGAAAGGTATAATTGCAGCGTCTCCCTGGCAGAGTGTATTATTAGAAGGGGAGGGGGGAGAATCTGCAGGGAACATGAATTCTTCGTGTGTGCAGTAGTGCTGTGGCTGTGTTAACGCAGATGTTTACCCTTCTCAGAGGAGCTGTAAAATGCCATTAGCTTGCGCTCACTGGAGCTCCCATTGTTGCTAGCACTGCTGGATTAATACTAGCTTAGCAATGGTGGAAAACTGAAGAAAAAGTCTACTGTGGACAAGGTGTAAGGAAACCGGTACTTAAACTTGAAATTTGTGGTATTAACTTGCATTAGGAAAAAATTGCCTTGATGAAACCATATATATATAGTGTTTCCTCTTTGAGATGAGCAGCACATGCTTTGAACCACTTTGATTAGTTAAGCAATTTTGTAATACTATGCAGAAGTTCTGATCAGTTTTGATAAAGTAAACTCTGGCTTGAAAGGTTTAATTGTGATTGTCTCTCTTGTCATTGTGGTTGCCACATGGCATACTACGAAGATATAAGTCGTCACATGGTGACTCCATTTTGTATTTAAAATACTCTCTCTGGACTGTGTTGCTTTAACTTGATAACTGTTAGCTTTAAAGTGTTTAAAATTGCCCAGATTAAAAAACAAAAATGATTAGGGATTGGTTGGTTTATATTTCAGCTCCAAGTGTCTGTGAAGTCAATTTATGTAGTTTATAGCTTGTGTATTGGAAGTTTGAAGTCTCATTTCATATTTTAAATAAATACAGCACAACAGAGCAACAGGGGCCTTCATCATCAGAGATACCAAGCACATCACCTGTACAAAGATCAGTAATACACAAACCATTCACACAGTCCCGAATTCCTCCAGACCTGCCAATGCATCCAGCACCAAGACACATCACGGAAGAAGAGCTTTCAGTGTTAGAAGGCTGTTTACATCGTTGGAGGACTGAAGTAGAAAATGACACAAGAGGTACTGAGAGAAAGTAGGAACTACTGTTGCTTTTGAAAAGGGTTACTGAAAATGTTTTGGTTCTGGAGGAAGAAAATCAGTGTGTTTGACTTCAATAATTTTTCACAATTCTTACTGGATTTACATTTGGAAAAAAATCTAGTACTAACAAAAATGTCAGTCTGTCTCAGATGGTAAAGCATTCACCTCTAGCCCCAAACCTTGCCTTTTCACATTGGAGTTGGGCTTGTACCCTATGCAGGCATTGTTGTGCTGTGTGATATGGAGGCCGGGGGAGAGGAAGAGAAGTGGTACTTGCATTGGTAGATTTTTCCATCCTTGTCCTGTAGCTGTCAGTGTGACAGGCAGTTTAAGGAGTTATGCCAGATTGTGACTGGCCCTTTTGTGGATGCACAACCTGGGCTCTTTTGGGAGAGTGCAGTGAGCTTCTTTGCCAGAGCTACTTACATTTGCAGGGCCTTTGTTTGGGAGAGTGCATGGACTGCTCCCTTGGTGTGGGGCATAAGGAAGGGCACTAACTGTTCAAATAAGGACAGGAACAAAGTAGAGCCACTTTCTTGCCCATAGAGAGTACCTGGTATCTTGTGGGGAGCAGGCTGCATTGTCCCTGGGATTGTGGCATTTGCATTCAGGCCTGAGAAACTTCAGTGTCTGGCATGTGAGTGGTTAACATCAATTTTTAAATAAGATTAGGACTGTTTATCCTTATTTGAGCCTTCAAGTTGGAAAAAGTGAAGATGTAGCATATTGTAGAAGCATATAGATAACTCATAGTGGTGGCATAGAAGGATATGACTTTTTTTTCCCCCCTTATTCCCTTAGACTTGCAGGAAAGCATATCTAGAATACATCGGACAATTGAATTGATGTACTCTGACAAATCAATGGTCCAGGTAAGTAAGATGTCCACATGAGATAATCAAAAAATAGATCATTTTAATCTTTATAATGAGAGATGTTTCTTTAATTCTTAGTTGCTTAAAAAATAAGCAGTGTATAATGTGTTGAGATCTTTAATCAGAAGATCAGAGAGTTTTGTAGACCTTAATTACACACCGCCAAGTCAAAGAATTATACTGTAATACCTATTTTACAGGGAAGTCAGGCATTAGAAACGAAGTTACTTAACCAAAGTTGTGCTACAAGTCTGTGGCAAAACCCAGAATACCTGATTCTATGCAGCTGTGTTGATGTGAATGCAGTACTGTAATTTTAGCATTGCACAGTAGAAGCTATTTAGGCTGTTGAGTGAGAAACTTCCTATTAAAATAAGAGCCCATTTTAAAAAGAGGAAAAAATATTTGAATAAAAATACAGGAAACAATTTCCTATGTTTATATTTCATCTTCATTTCTTATTCATTTTACTTTGAAACTTCTACAATATGACTCAGAATTTCACCTCTATTTAACACTTGGTTAAACACCCCTTAACTATTTGGACCTACCTAAATGAATCCATATTAAGCAACAGTGACTTTAATTCTGTCCAGATTAAGCATCAGTCAGTCTTTTTACTATCATGCTAAACCATTTTCTTGGGGAGGACAGCTTGTTAAGTGATATGTTTTGTACTGTGATCAGCAATATTAAGCCATCATGATATATAGTAGTGGTTCCTTCAATAGTCTTGTATCCACATAATCCTCTTTTCATGTGTTGTGTTGTGTTGTTGTTTTTTTAATTTTTTTTGGATGCGTGATTTTAATTAGTAATGTTGGTACGTGTTAGTGGGCATGGCAAGTTACAGACATAAGACAATGCCTCCAGGTCTCAAAGAGCTTACAGGCAAAATTAAAGGTAAGGGAAAGGAAAAGGAGGGACAGGGTCTACAACTGAAGAATTATCTGTCCATTTCTTTTGTCGCAACAAGGAAGAGATGAAAATTTGTTTGATCCAGTTTACGAGAAGGGGCTATAGGTGAGGGGGGATGCTGCATGAGCATCCTTCTGCTAGTCTTACGGAAGCCCTCTTCTGGTGTTTGGTGGAGGGCAGCAGCCAAGGTGCAGAAGGGATGCTGTGGAACCATTCTGAAGACTGGTTCCAAGATGAGATGTAAGCATAGAGTTGTGTGTCTAGGAATTGCCATACTGGATCAAATCCAGTTGTTCAAGTCCAATATGCTGTCGTGTAGTGACCAATACCAGCTGCTTCAGAGAAAGGTGTAAGAAACCATACAGCAATAACTTGCCTCAAGGGCAAATTTCCTTCTAAGTCTAACCCCCAGTAAGAGGTTGGCTAATACCCAGAAGCAGGAGGGCTTTATATCTTTTCCAAAAGTCTTGTTCTTCTTCAACTGTTGGTCCCTGTGTGTGTTCCGCTGTGCATGTTCATGAGCTGTGCGCACCCAGAATTCTTGCGCGCATTGTCCATAAGTCCACACATGTGCCCTTGCCTTCCTCAACTTTCAGCCGAAGTTATGAAGGGCAGAGTGCACCTACTGCCTCCCCAGTTCTTTTTTTACAGTCGCTTAGCCTGGGTCAGAACCTCCAGTGCCAGAGCTTTCCTTCGGTTTCTTCAATCTGTAAACTGTTCAGTTTCCCTTATTGCCGTTTGTGTATATTTCTTTTTGTTAGTAAGTTTCTAATTGTGTTACAGCTTTTAGCAGAGTTTTCTAGTTAGCTTCCCCACCTTCAGGGAATCCACCTCATACTCCCCCATACCGTGTTACAGAATCCTGGATTATGCCCAGAATTCCAGGCTTCATAAACATCGGCTATACTTACATTACAGGGTATGTAGTGCTAGGGATATCTCAGTTCACTGTATCTAACGCAGTCCTTTGAGAATCCTTGTATCAAGTACTTCTGGTAGCCTTTGCTATGATACATGAGTGATTACTGATATGTCTTAAAGTATAATTGAGACACATGACCAGAAAGGGTTAAGCGTCCTGCAGGATAAATGACTCAAATTCAACCCTTAAAGACATATGGGGAGATAATGTTTGTGTTCTTGTGTATTTACATATATATGGGTAGTGGTCAACAAGGGGGGCCCGGGGCCCTGTCCTGCAGCTCTAAAGCCCCTTTTGGAATGCGGCCCTGTGAGCACGAGCCGGAGGACTCGGGAGGAGAAACGGCGCCTTCCCCTTCAAAGCCAGCCGGAGAGAAGCGGCACTTTGAAGGGGAAAGCGCCGCTTCTCTCCAGCTGCTGGCTGCGCGGCTGCCCCTGCTCCGTCTGCTTTGTTAGCTCAGTTTGATGCAGGGAGGAAACAAGAGGGTGATTGGGGGGGAGGGAGTACACAATTTTGAAATTTTCCATTCCTGTGGATGCCTCGCTCTTGTTACACACATTGGTAGTCACCGCATGAAAGTTTAATTAATAGATTCATAGATTCTAGGACTGGAAGGGACCTCGAGAGGTCATAGAGTCCAGTCCCCTGCCCTCATGGCAGGACCAAATACTGTCTAGACCATCCCGGATAGACATTTGTCTAACCTACTCTTAAATATCTCCAGAGATGGAGATTCCACAACCTCCCTAGGCAGTTTATTCCAGTGTTTAACCACCCTGACAGGAACTTTTTCCTAATGTCCAACCTAAACCTCCCTTGCTGCAGTTTAAGCCCATTGCTGCTGCTTCTATCCTTAGAGGCTAAGGTGAACAAGTTTTCTCCCTCCTCCTTATGACACCCTTTTAGATGCCTGAAAACTGCTATCATGTCCCCTCTGTCTTCTCTTTTCCAAACTAAACAAACCCAATTCTTTCAGCCTTCCTTCATAGGTCATGTTCTCAAGACCTTTAATCATTCTTGTTGCTCTTCTCTGGACCCTTTCTAATTTCTCCACATCTTCCTTGAAATGCGGTGCCCAGAACTGGACACAAGACTCCAGTTGAGGCCTAACCAGCGCAGAGTAGAGCGGAAGAATGACTTCTCGTGTCTTGCTCACACCACACCTGTTAATGCATCCCAGAATCATGTTTGCTTTTTTTGCAACAGCATCACACTGTTGACTCTCATTTAGTTTGTGGTCCACTATAACCCCTAGATCCCTTTCTACCGTACTCCTTCCTAGACAGTCTCTTCCCATTCTGTATGTGTGAAACTGATTGTTCTTTCCTAAGTGGAGCACTTTGCATTTGTCTTTGTTAAACTTCATCCTGTTTACCTCAGACCATTTCTCCAATTTGTCCAGATCATTTTGAATTATGACCCTATCCTCCAAAGCAGTTGCAATCCCTCCCAGTTTGGTATCATCTGCAAACTTAATAAGCATACTTTCTATGCCAATATCAAAGTCGTTGATGAAGATATTGAACAGAGCCGGTCCCAAAACAGACCCCTGCGGAACCCCACACGTTATACCTTTCCAGCAGGATTGGGAACCATTAATAACTACTCTCTGAGTACAATTATCCAGCCAGTTATGCACCCACCTTATAGTAGCCCCATCTAAGTAGTATTTGCCTAGTTTATCGATAAGAATATCATGCGAGACCGTATCAAATACCTTACTAAAGTCTAGGTATACCACATCCACCGCTTCTCCCTTATCCACAAGGCTCGTTATCCTGTCAAAGAAAGCTATCAGATTGGTTTGACACGATTTGTTCTTTACAAATCCATGCTGGCTATTCCCTATCACCTTACCACCTTCCAAGTGTTTGCAGATGATTTCCTTAATTACTTGCTCCATTATCTTCCCTGGCACAGAAGTTAAACTAACTGGTCTGTAGTTTCCTGGGTTGTTTTTATTTCCCTTTTTATAGATGGGCACTATATTTGCCCTTTTCCCGTCTTCTGGAATCTCTCCTGTCTCCCATAATTTTCCAAAGATAACAGCTAGAGGCTCAGTTACCTTCTCTATTAGCTCCTTGAGTATTCTAGGATGCATTTCATCAGGCCCTGGTGACTTGCAGGCATCTAACTTTTCTAAGTGATTTTTAACTTGTTCTTTTTTTATTTTATCTTCTAAACCTACCCCCTTCCCATTAGCATTCACTACGTTAGTCATTCCTTCAGACTTCTCGGTGAAGACCGAAACAAAGAAGTCATTAAGCATCTCTGCCATTTCCAAGTTTCCTGTTACCGTATCTCCCTCCTCACTGAGCAGTGGGCCTACCCTGTCCTTGGTCTTCCTCTTGCTTCTAATGTATTGATAAAAAGTCTTCTTGTTTCCCTTTATTCCCGTAGCCAGTTTGAGGTCATTTTGTGCCTTTGCCTTTCTAATCTTGCCCCCGCATTGCTGTGTTGTTTGCCTGTATTCATCCTTTGTAATCTGTCCTAGTTTCCATTTTTTATATGACTCCTTTTTATTTTTTAGATCATGCAAGATCTAGTGGTTAAGCCAAGGTGGTCTTTTGCCACATTTTCTATCTTTCCTAACCAGCGGAATAGCTTGCTTTTGGGCCCTTAATAGTGAAAAACTATTTGAAAAACTGCCAACTCTCCTCAGTTGTTTTTCCCCTCAGTTTTGATTCTCATGGGACCTGTGGGGAAATAGAACAGGGGGGCCTTCTTTTTGATAGCCAGAGCTTTGAATCTGTGGGCCCCGAAATAAACCCTCCAACAGAGATCTGTTATGCTGATGGCCTTTACAAAGAGTAGGGCAGGCCTAAAGCCTGAGCAAGACTGAACAACACGATTCTCTGCCAAACTCGGTCAAGGGTAATGACCAGAGGGGCGGGTGGGGGGTTAAGAAAAACCCAGAACAATGCTAAAAGCTACAGCAAGAAACTGCTTTAGCAACATAATAACCGCAAGTTTATGAAACCGCTCGAAAAATAGAATATCCGCTTACATTAAGAAATTGTTTTTGCAAAGAGTTAATCATCCTTGCTGCTACAGCTATTTGCAACATTTTCCAATTCCAGCTATCTGCAAAATTAACCAATGATAGCTCTTCTTTAAGCGTCCCATGGTAACCCCCCCCCTTAACCCTTCACCGAAAACCCCCGGTAAATAACATGTGCCTTGCCGAGAAATGTACCCAAACTGGGGCCAAGCGCCATCCCTGCGGAAAACCGCCAAGCGCCCCTTTACCGAAATAAACACCCACTTCTCGGAAAATAATGAGGAAGGTGCCGGGGGGGGGGGGGGGGGAGCTGACCCCAACCCCAGTTCCTCAACTCATGACTGACCCCAACCCCAGTTTCTTAACTCATGACGTATTGTTTGTACTTTGCTTGCGGTTCAATGAAATAAAAACCCGCCTGTGCGCGGTGCTCGGGGTGTCAGTTTTCGAACTGCACCCCAAACGCGTTTGGTACGTATTGCAATAAAGGCCTCAGGCTCTGAGTCTGTGAACTAAAATCAGTGCGTGGGTGATTCTTTCCACGACAGACCTTACCTATCAGCTCTCTGAGCTTACCCAAATCCGCCTTCCTGAAATCCATTGTCTCTATTTTGCTGTACTCCCTTCTACCCTTCCTTAGAATTGTGAACTCTATGATTTCATGATCACTTTCACCCAAGCTGCCGTCTACTTTCAAATTCTCAACAAGTTCCTCCCTATTTGTTAAAATCAAGTCTAGAACAGCTTCCCCCCAGTAGCTTTTTCAACCTTCTGAAATAAAAAGTTGTCTGCAATGCAGTCCAAGAACTTATTGGATGGTCTGTGCCCCGCTGTGTTATTTTCCCAACATATATCTGGATAGTTGAAGTCCCCCATCACCACCAAATCTTGGTCTTTGGATGATTTTGTTAGTTGTTTAAAAAAAGCCTCATCCACCTCTTCCACCTGGTTAGGTGGCCTGTAGTGGACTCCTAGCATGACATCACCTTTGTTTTTTACCCCTTTTAGCCTAACCCCGAGACTCTCAACACTTCTGTCTCCTATGTCCATCTCCACCTCAGTCCAAGTGTGTACATTTTTAATATATAAGGCAACACCTCGTCCCTTTTTCCCCTGTCTATCCTTCCTGAGCAAGCTGTACCCATCCACACCAACATTCCAATCATGTGTATTATCCCACTAAGTTTCGGTGATGCCAGCAATGTCATAGTTGTATTTATTTATTAGCACTTCCGTTCTTCCTGCTTATTACCCATACTTCTTGCATTTGTATATAGGCATTTAAGATACTGATTTGATCTTGCCTTCCAGTTTTGCCCTGACCCTCCTTTCTCTCTGCCATTATGGCCCATGCTCCCTCTTATTTCTGACCCATCTCCCAGGTCTCCATGTTCCCCACTTACCTGTGGGCTTTGCTCACCTGTCCCCGTCGAACCTAGTTTAAAGCCCTCCTCACTAGGTTAGCCAGTCTGTGTTCAAATAGGGTCTTTCTCCTCCTCGAAAGGTGAACGCCATCTCTGCCTAGCAGTCCTTCCTAGAATAGCATCCCGTGGTCGAGGAAGCCAAAGCCCTCCTGGTGACACCATCTTCGCAGCCAGGCATTCACCTCCAGGATGCATCTGTCTCTGCCCGGGCCCCTACCTTTGACAGGAAGAATCGAAGAGAATACCACCTGCGCTCCAAACTCTTTCACCCGTACTCCCAGAGCCCTGTAGTCACTCTTGATCCGCTCAGTGTCACACCTCGCAATATCATTTGTGCCCACATGGATGAGTAGCATGGGATAGTAGTCAGAGGGCTGGATAATCCTCCACAATGCCTCCGTAACGTCTCGGATATGGGCCCCTGGCAGGCAGCATACCTCCCGAGATGAAATGTCAGAGCGACAGATGGGTGCCTCCGTCCCCCTCAGAAGAGAGCCTCCGACCACCACTACCCTACGTTGCCTATTCGCAGTGGTGGCAGCAGACCTCCCAGCCTTAGGGGTACAAGGCTTCTCCTCCTTTACTGTAGGGGGTGATTCCTTCTCCTGTATCAAGAAGAGCATAACTGTTACCTATTACCACGTCGGGCGGGTTCAGGGCAGGGGTGGTGCACTGCCCGCTGCCAGAAGTAACCAGCTACCAGTGTCCACCCTGAGCCATCGCCTCCTCCGCCAGTGGTGTGTCAGCAGTCCTGTGTATTGGGACAGCTACCTCAGCTGTCTCCACACGGACACTGTCCAGGAATTGCTCGTGGATCCGGATGCTCCTCAACCTAGCCACCTCCTCCTGTGGCTCCCCCACCTGCTGCCTGAGAGATTTCACCAGCAGGCACCTTTCACCTTGGATGGTCCCCCCGGCCTGGATGTCAGTAAGTGGGAATTGCAAATCAGTCTCTGCAAAACCACACCAGGATCTGGGTAGAAGCATCCATGCTCAGGTGCTCTGTCCTGCTACAGGCGCAGGTGGAGAAGACAGAAGCAGTGCTGGCACAGGTGTTGCGGGTCTTCCTAACCATCGTAGGCCTCCCTCTGTCAAACTCCCCTGTCTGCAGCCCCCTGGTTGCTCTGCCTCTTAAAGCCTGCTTGCCTAGGTCAGTCCCACCCCCTTGTGAGTCACACTGGGGAAGGCCAATCAAAGGCAATCAAGGGAACAAGGTCAGGCACTCAGTCCCAACTGCCACAGCAGCTGTAACTGAAACTGAAGTCACCTGAAATCAGAATCAAAATTGAAATTCAAACAGTTGAGCAAACTCACTCACACCAACAGCTAGTACTCTCACTCTCACCTGGTAGCCTGTTCAGCAACAGGATCTCTTGCTCTCCCTCTCAAACTCCCCTGTCTGCAGCTAATTAATGCTAATTACATACTTTGTGTGTTGCTGTGTACCATTAATTGCTTCTTGATATAATGGTTTATTGTGAGACACAGCTACTGGTACAGAATTCACTTGTTAGCACTATACATCTCTCTCTTCATGGAAGGCTGCAATTAACATTCCTTGATCAGACTAAACAGTCCTGGCAGCTAGTTTGCCAGAGATAGAGAAAGAGGGATTGAAGTTAACCCAATTAGCACAATTTTATTTAAAACTCAATTAAAATCTCAGTCCCAGTGGGTTGTACTGTGCTATGCTGTGGTGAGGGAATGTCATCAGAAAGGCATACAGAGCCCCCCCCCCCCCCCCCCCATTGGTCTTTCTAATTAATCTGCATACCCATATTCCTTTTAAAAAATGCTTCCAAACTGGTTAGGTAACTCAGCTGTATTTGAACAATGTTACCCACCCAGGACACTCATTTCAGAGGACTGCCAAGATTCTTTCAGCTGGGGTTGCCAGCACTAAGGAACTTTATAGAGGGCAATGTTCTTGTCTCAGGGACAGGTACAAACTTTGCGCCTCTTCTGCTTTTCCTACTGGCTAATTGTGAAGCAGACTTGTAGTTTCAGGGAGTTTGCATAGCCTCATAGCTCAAAGAAACTGATATACAGTAGAACCTCAGAATCTTGGGGATGGAGGTTATTTGTAACTTTAAAATGTTCATAACTGAACAAAAACATAAGTTGTTCTTTCAAAAGTTTACAACTGAACGTTTATTTAATACAGCTTTGAAACTTTATTCTGAAAAAGAAAAATGCTACTTTTAACCATCTTAATTTAAATGAAACAAGCACAGAAAGTTTCCTTACCTTCTGAAATCTTTTTTAATCTTGTCAAATCTTTCCCTTTATTTTTATTTTTAGTAGTTTAGTTTACTGTATTTGCTTTTTTTGGGTCTCTTCTGCTGTCTGTGTACTTCCAGTTCCAAATCAGGTGTGTGGTTGACCGGGTCAGTTCGTAACTCTGGTGTTCGTAACGCTGAAGTTCTATTGTTTTGAGAATGGCAACCCAGAATATTAGGGGCATTCCAATATCCCTAATCATTGTCATAAGTGATCTTATTTTTTTATCTTGACAATAACACAGATATTAAACTTGAAGTCCCCTGCTGCAATAGTATAGCTTTCAAGGTGTGTGCAACAAGAATCCAGCAGACATTCTCCTACACAGATCTTCACTCTAGGCTTTAGATCTTAATAATAATAAACCTGAAAGATAGCTTACATTTTTAATATCAGACCGGCTTATTAGCACTCAAGATTGCTGTATGAATAGCATTTGGATCTTTTCCTTTTTATTTTGTTTTTGTTATACTGCTTGCCTTAGATTAAAAAGCTACTCATAAACATCCTCAGTCCTTCTAAAAATTTCTTCTTGTATTAAGGATAATAGTAATATTTAATGCTATTTTTATAGAATTGATATTTTTTCCCTTGAACTTTTTTTTAAGAAAAACACTTTTACCATTTTTTTAAAGGTCTTTTAAGGTAAAGTGGATCATTTTTCCTTCTCTAGTCTTATGGTCTTACTTACCATCTCTACTGCAAAAAGTCTTCAAATTCTGCCATAGGTGTTGCCAGAAAATGGTCACTAGCAAGCATCCTATGCCCCTAAGGTGTTTAGACTCTCACTGCTAACTTGTTTGATTCTTGTATTCTACTGGTCTTGAAAACCAAGGCAGATTTCTTGGAGAACCCCTTCTTGGCCTTACTCACAGGTTTTTTTTGTTATTTATAGCTACTGAAGGCAAGGTAGACTGTGTAGTCCAATAAGGCATCACTGTGAGCAGAGGTCGATACGTGTTGGTGACTGGTAAAAACTTAACTTGTCTCCACATCTGCTGCAAATCTTTGTATCAATATTTTCATTGATTAGGAGCTAAAGTTCATGCTCTTAGACACTGAGGAAAGTGCAAGGATGTATACTTGTTGGCATGGTCTGGCCTAGACATTGGTATGAAGTCCCTCTTCTGTTATCTCAATGAGGGGAGGACCCCTCCACCTGGCCTTTGCCCCTCTCTAGCTATCAGTTTCTTCACTGACTGAACACAATAAGAATACAGCTGTTTTCTTATATGCTCCTAATTATTATAGGTCTATTGGTACTCTCAAGATGTACTTTAAGATGGAAGTGTTCAACTTTCTGATGTACACAGAAATGAACTGACTGAAATATTACTAATTTTATTAAACCATCAATATGGTACTATTAATTTACATGGCCCTTTACAAACTTGGGTATAATGCATTCCCTGTCCCAAAGAGTTAACAAGTCCAGTAAAGCAAGACAGACACACTCAAGGGAAAGACATGGGATAATAGTTAATGACATGCAGAATATAGTAATGATAAGGGAGGAGGGATTGCTTGAAGAGCTGGATGCTAAATGGGGGGGAGGGAGAGGGTGGGCAGGAAGTTGGTTCTGTGCATTGAAGGCTGGAGCAGAAGAGTAAGTTCAAAGGGTTGGGATGAATCCAGGAAGTGAGAGTGTATGGTGTGAGGGAATAAAAACAGATGTGCAGACTGCCAAGATGAGGACTTTCCTTTTTTCTTTACTGTTTTGTGTTAATTGGGAGATGGTAGAATCCAGTGAAAACTTTCAGTGATTTTATATATTTTTCCAGATGTTTTGGTACAGGTTGACTGTATATTTTACCTGGCTGTTTTTTTTCTTCTAATTTTATTGTTTTGTTCTATTATAAGATGCTTAGATGCCTATCAACAAATGGCTTATTAATGTATTAAATAAGTATCTTCTTTAAGTACTCAAATGGTTGACACAAACTGGCCATCTTTGACAGGCAGATGGCCTCTGTTCTCTTAAATATTTCTCCAGATGACAATAACTGGTGCATTGAGTGTACCAATTATTATATGAGGAAACCATTCATTTATGTAATTAGTTAGTGATGCAGTCAACATGATCAGACAATCAGAACCTAAACTCAGTATATTGTTTGACTTATTATTTATCTCTGCTGATGCACTCTTGTATTTATGCTTTGGAAAGACTTGTTTAAACCAGGAAACGTGACTCGGCTGGTTTTTTTTTGGGGGGGGGGTAAGCTTTTTAACAGTATGTAATCTAGAGTTTGAAGTTTGCTACTTTCAGAATTGAGAAAAGGAAGGTTGAATTCATAGTTTGTGGCTGATTGCTTGAAGATCCAGACATGGTACTTGAACATGACAGTGGTAGAAGAATCATTGTGATGTTGGCATGATGAGTAGTATTCACTCTGGGATGGAGCTGACCTAAACGGTCTGTGTGTCTGTACTGCACACTGAAGAATGAAAAAGAACATGCTCTAAGGAAGAGATCTATTTTCTTTAGTAGATTGCTTTAGAGTAGTTTGTAGTGACTATCTGAGTGGTGGTTGACCCAGGTAAATTGTTAGCTAGGCAAATAAAGTTGTAGCTGCCTTATAACCCATGTTACTTAGTCTGATTTTTCAAATGTCCAGATCAATATTCCGAGCACTGCTCGCTACTCTCCCACATCTGGAATCCATATGGGGACCATCACTTGAAGAAGAGGAGGAGATTACTTACGGTAACTGGAGGTGGTTCTAGGTGTGTAGTCCCTATTTGGATTCCCATACCTGCCTTCCATCCCCTGCATTGTGGATTGGAGTAAGCTAATCGCTTACTGGTAAGAGGGACTGACGTTGACCCGCACAGCCTCTTAAAGACTTGGACACACGACGCAGCCAACGCATGATGTACATGCGGGTCAACGGACGCTACTACGAACAATTCTGGCACCAGCGCGTGGCACGTATGCACACCCACGTCTGGAATCCAAATAGGGACCACGCATCTCGAAGAACCTTCAGTTATAGTAAGTAACCTCCTCCTACTGTAATGGCAACAACATTTAAATTATGCTTTCTTTCTGTTAGGTTCCTTATCGGTTACATGCTGTACTAGTTCATGAAGGCCAAGCTAATGCAGGGCACTATTGGGCATACATTTATGACCACCACCAGAGGAGATGGATGAAATATAATGATATTTCTGTGACAAAGTCAACTTGGGAGGAGTTGGAACGTGATTCTTTCGGTGGTTACAGGAATGCCAGTGCATACTGTTTAATGTATATCAATGATAAGGAACAATTCTTGATACAAGGTAATGTCTGGGGTATATTTTCAGCATGAAATACGGTATGTGGAAGTTGTGCTCAAGGTGTTGACTTCCTAAGTGGTTTTTTGCTTTGTTGAATATCTGAACTATGGCTAATATAATTATAGCAGAATTTAAGAGCTTGAAATTTAAACTTGTATATAATACTTTATTTACATGAAAAGTAATAGTCATATGATTATTTTAATTCCTATTGTTGACTAAAATGTTACATGTGCATTTATAGTTGAATACAAAGAAAACTAAGCAACCTCCCCCCCCAAAAAAATCCCCGCGTTCCTGTAGAGTTCAGTACAAATGCAGCAATGATATCCTGCTTTTCTACATTTTTACAAGTGAACATTGCTTAATTGTAGATCAGCTAAAGAATATTGTAGGTGTTTAGATAAAGCGCTGCCCAAGATATAGCCCTAAAGATGGGGTTATTGTGTGGAGTAATGTCAATCTTTAGTGTTTAAACAAATGAGTAGAAAGTGAAATATTTAATTATGCTAATAGGTATCAATGTTTATAGTTTTCTAGATGGCAAAAAATACTACCCATCTTTTGAGTAGTACGCATCATAGTGTCACAGTACGTAGTGCTTCAGCATTATTAAAATAGCAAAATAAAATGTTTGCCAAATGAAGATGTCATGGTGAGGGCATAGGTTTATCACAACACCAGAGAGTAAAACCAAAAAAAGTTAAATGTTAAAAGCTATAGAATAGGTCACTTTTACATGTTCTCAGGAATATTTTTCTTGCCTTCATCCACTTAATATACTTAATGTACTTTTTCATGGAGTGTTCAAAAAAAAAAAAGGCTTGTTGCAAATGATTGAAATGAGCACTTCATAGCTAACTTACATTTTGAGTTCTTCCTTGTGAAAAACAAAACAAAGGAATACAGTAGAAACCTGTTTATTCAACCCTGACTTAACTGGCTCTCTACATTTACTGAACAACCAGGACTCCAGGGCCAGAAACAACCGTTAGATGGCACTGCAGCATTGCATTTTCCAGTTTATCTGTAGTTTTGATTATCTGATCTGGCCCCGGTTGGCCAGTTCCAGTTAGACCGGCTAAAACTTCTTAGGAACATATCCCTTGTCGCATTAAATCATGTCCAACCAGAAAGCAATGACTAGGGAGAATATGCACATACTCCCACAAGAATACAAATGTTCACTGCAAAGCTACATGACAGAAAGCAGTCCCGCTGCTTGCAGTTCTTGTCTGACCACGATAGATAAGTGTATCTTTAACCATATTATGAATAAATTGTGGTGATGGACCATGTTTTCATCAATCCTCTTTTTTTATGACTAGTTTGTAGTTTAAATCGTAGTTCAAAAATGTTTTAAAAGAAAATAGATATTCTCCTTCACTGTTCCCTCTTGTGGCCATAGATTATATAGACTGACTATTCAGCGGAGGTTGACTGCTCATCTGACAGACAAAGGGGAGAGTTTCTTATGCTTATAGTGCTATGGTAGTTGGGGCCTTCACTATTCTCTCCACACCCAGACATTAGTGAATTGGTCCCAGAAATCAAAGGACTACTTGTTAAGGGTTAGGTGGATCTGCCAAACCGCATTGTGTAGAATGAAAATATCATGAAGAACTTGGATCTTTTGGTTACAACTTAGTGACAAGTTTCCAAGCATAGTAATAGATTTATATTGCTTTACATTTTTAAGGCTGTCTTCATAAGGTAAAAAGTTAGAAATCTCACTTAGTTTTAAATGATTACTAAGATTAGCCTCGACATTTCCAGATCCCCAGATTCATAAGGGGCCTGCTGCCACAGGCTTTGTTGGCCCCAACGTGTGGCTCTGCCAGTCTAAAAGTTCTAAGTCTAACTAAGACCAAGTGGAATGGAAAGCAATTGGACCACAGTCCCTTATGTACTTTAGCTGTGAACATTTTGATTCATAAGGTGCACACAGCCCCAGAGGTTTGGCTTTCTAGGTGGTAATGAGCTTATGTTGCCAAAGTGCAAGACTTAAATTGCAGAAGCAAAATGCTTCATGAGCTTCACCTCCAGGTGAGTAAGCTTCCTGCATATGACAAATGATAAACTGAGACGTATTCATAAATGTGAGACAACTTTTTTAATTTCACTAGTATATTGTATGCTTTCAAGAATGCTCATTCTGAATGCCTTTCATCCACATGTATTCCTGTTGCCTTTCATTATTCTGTGAAACACATAAACCATGTGGTTTTACAGAAGAATTTAATAAGGAAACTGGTCAGATGCTGCTTGGAATGGATACGTTGCCTCCTGATTTAAAGGACTATGTCAAGGAAGACAATAAGCGTTTTGAAAAAGAACTAGAAGAATGGGATGCAGAACTTGCTCAGAAAGTACAACAGGAAAAGTTGTTAGCATCTCAGACACCCAGGATGCCAGCACCCTCCTCTGCTCCAGGTTGGTCTGCATACATTTTTTATGTTGGGGGGGAAAACAAAAATAAAACTTTACAGCTGGCATTAATGTATACACATGCAAACTATCATATCTTTGAAGATACTGAACTATTTTTCTTCACATTTGAATTGTTTTCAACAGTGAGTTCTATAAAATAACCACATTAGAAGTTTGTTTGGTTTTTAAATAAGCATTGGTTTCTGTTGGGGGTTTTCTTTTCTCATTAAAATAAAAAAAAAAAATTAAAAAAGCCTACTGGATGGTCTTATTAATGTTGAATTATTTTCTGCCCTTGTGAAGTTCCAGTACCACCTCAGCTGAAAGCATTCTTCAAAATTGAAAATGTGGCCTGATTTTTCAGAAGTGCTGAGTAGTTAGTAGCTCCCGTTGGCATTTTATTTTAAGAAATAAAATTGGTATTTCCAGGGTATTTTCCCCTTCTCCTCTCTCTAAATTTTCCTAGTACTCAGATTCTCTAGATTTACAGTAATGTGAGAGCAGAATTTAGCCGTAAGGAGAGGGAGAAATTGTGTGGTATATTATTGTAGTAATGGAATTAAATTAAGAAATAGGAAAACTTTAGGCTGATTACCAGGAAAATACTGAGAATGTTAGGAATGGTGTGTGGTGGACTCCAAAGAATAGTGGTGGAAACTCAACTGCTTGGGACTTAGCTGACCTGAACAGACAATTGGTGAACTAATTGTAGTGACAGTCCCGCACTGACATAGCCTATTAACCTACCTAGTCTCTTTCTCTATGTCCATTTCTAGCTTTGGTGGTTCTACAGTGTAATAAATACTTAAGATGACTAGACACGCTTGGATAGTGGGAGTCTGTCATTCATACATTCTTGTCACCCTTGGATCATTAAAGAGTGTATGTTCATTTCGTAGTGACGGACACACAGATCATAGTTTGGCCAAACGTATCTAGAAAATTGGTGTACTGATAATGTTAAACTGCATTTTTTTTACTCCAAAGAGTGATTTCATCTTCTAAATGTCTAGTTTTTCAGTTACTTGGAACAGCCTAGTTTTTGTTCTTTGTATTCGTGATACAAAATATTGAATGAATTTCTCTTGAAATTTACGAGCAGATGTTTATCCTTTTTTTGTTTTACTAACTGAAAGCAATAAGCACGTCTGTTTTGTTTTTCTTAGTGAAGATTCTACATTTCAATGGAAAGGAATTTGTGTTGTCTTAGTTGTTTGAAAAGTAAAATGTATTGATTGTAATGTGTGTTTATTTTGCAATATAAATCTTTTAGATTTAAACTCTTAGATATTTTAGGCCACAATCCCACAAGGAGATTCAGGAAGAACCTTACACTCATGCACAGCCCCAGGCTCAACATGGGTACTGTGTTCTGCTTCAGCAGGTGTTACAGGCAATTCAAATATGTTAAATATGATTTTAAACTTTTCTAATCGTAAAACTATTCACTAAGCTCTTTCAGTGCTTAAACTAGAAAAGATGGGAACATGGATCTAAAGCAGATTTGTGTGAATTATTTGACATAACTTGCATTTTTGTGCAAGTTTCTTTAGCACTTACTTGTTAACCCAAATAACGCGGATAGACTTAGCTATGTTAAGAATATGAAATTGCTTATCTTAAATTTTTTGTCACTAAGCTCAAGCAGGAGAACCAGAGTATTTAGAGCAGCCATCAAGAACTGATCTCTCAAAGCAGTTGAAAGAAGATTCTGTACGAGCAATCACTAAAGCATTAGCTGAACAGGAAGATAGAAGTCCTGAAACTGTCATGCAAACGGTGAGGATATTTTCAAGTTTTTAATACCCCTTCTTTTCTTATCTTGCAAGTGGCAGGTATTATAATATCTGATAAGAGAAAATTATTCCCTTGAAGAAAGCATTAACCTTTCCTTAGGGACTATTCAGCCTTTATACTCTGTCCAGAAGAAATGGAGTATACCTAAAGGCTGATAGTAGAGTAAAACTAGTGATGTACATACATTGTATGTAATTATCACACTTCTTTGTTGAGTACGGTATGTTTCTTAAACAACGGTCACACATGTCTTTGTGTCCACCTACAATCAGGGCCAGCGCTTCCACTAGCGACCCTAGGCGGTCGCCTAGGGCGGCAGGATTTGGGGGGGGGGGGGCGGCATTTTGCTGCCCTCGGCGGAAATTCGGTGGCGGGGGGGTCCTTCCGCTCTGGGTCTTTGGCGGAAATTCAGCGGGGGTCCTTCACTCGCTCCAGGACCCGCCGCCGAAGTACCCCGAAGACGCGGAGCGGAAGGACCCCCGCCGCCGAATGCTCAGAGGAGGAGTGCTGCCGCCTAGGGTGGCAAAAACCCTGGCGCTGCTCCTGCCTACAATTAATAATTTTCTAGTTATGGGAGTATATAAAGGAGTATTCCTCCCAGGACACTAAAAAATATTAGGTTTTTTAAAATTTATTTAGGGATTTTGAGACACCAGTTGGAGTCGTCAGTATCCTTGAAAGGCTGCATCAGTTGATGTAGTTTTTAAGGTTAAGCATTGTATTTATGGAGGATATACGTAGTTAGTTGAATACTGGGGGGAAAACATGAATATCCTGCTTCAATTCTATTTGAACTAGGATCCTATCCTAGGTTTTAGTATTTGAATTCACAGACTTCGAAACAGGTCTTCATGATTCATCAAATGTATATATTTAACTTAGAATACATATGTTACACCAGCCAGAATATTGGGTAATTACTTTTTATGTGAATCCTCCAAAGACTTCCAGTACTTCACTTCAGATAGTCTTCAAGTAATTTTGAGCACTGAATAGAATTGCAAATAAGAGGCTGCTTTGTGAATTCTTTATGAAGCTAAAATTCAATGAATTTTACATTCAGCAAATATTCTTTGACCAACTGTAGGTATAAGTATTTGATCACATATGTTTGCATGAATAAATACATTTTGAAACCACAAGCAACTTTATTGGAATACTTGTTTTTTAGATCAAAATAATGTAACATGTATCAGTTTATTATTTATTATTTCCCCAGTTGGTCTTGCTAAGTCATCGTGGAGCAGTGTATGAACAAGTTGGGCATGTGCAAAGTTCATGCATTCTTCCTTAAAAATAAATAAATAAAACAAAAATGTGGCCTGAGTCCTAATTGTCCAGAGCTAAACAAGCCCACTTAGACCCAGGATAGGTCTAATAGGCAAGCATATATACCAGTAAATCCTCATATTTCACATCAAGAATTCGGATACTTCTGTGAATCGATTCCACATGGAAATGGAATCCTGGATTGGTGTTTAATCAAAGCAGAAGTGTTTTTCTCTTGTCTCTCAACCATTGTGATGTCGAGAGCACAGACACTGCTGAGTTGTGGTTTAAAATCAACAGGGAAGCTAATCTAACTCTTGACACCAAGACATACTGTCACCAATATTCCTAGGTTAATGTTTAGATGGCCTTCTGTGTTCTTAGAGAAAATAATCTGTCATGTTTAACAAAATAGTAGAGCCTAAATCGGAAAAATCGATGCCAACATAGCAAAACAGACTGGGAAAATTATATATTGTGCCTTGTACCTATTTGTGTTACCCCAAAATGAGGATGTGAAAGTCCTCGATATCCTGCCTACCCCTGTTCTCTACCTTGGGTCTGCTGGCTTCCCTCCAGATACACCAGGATAGATGCATACTAGCTTGGTTGCAGGGAACAAAATACGTCAGTTCAGGCCTATGACATGGAATGAACAGTCACAGTCATTTACAAGATTGTGGTTGGGGGGAGTAATTAATTGTAGGAGAGGCAGAAATTGTATGTGTATGTTTGAGAAACTAGATGTCTTCATGTTGTTAAGTCTGAAACGGAATGTTTTTCTTCAAGTAGTGTCTCTATGGGTGCTCCATTTCAGGCACTCCTGCACCTTGGATCAGAGACTTTTGGTAGCAGTGCCCATTCGGCCTTTATGCTCTCTACACGTACTCATGTCCCGTACCAAAGATCTATAGGGCTGCACAGGCGAACTGCCCTCAGTTCCTGCTCAACCACCTTTGGTTTAAGATGGAGTGCTGCACATGCCTGCTTTTACTAACTGCCTTAGTGTTGTTATATACTTAGTTGTTGTATATAGTTGTACATAGTTTGTTTTAGGGTTTTTGTCTTTCCCTTTTGCTTGTGTTTTCCCAACTTGTAGGGTCATTTCGGACTTGTATTTTCTGAGGTATGCAGGATTCCCAGGCAAGGGAGAAGACTTATGCTAACTGGCCACCTTGAGATCCCAGTCACCGAAAGCATCCAGGGCTGAGGAACCTGCCTCCATGTCTGCAGTACTGAAAGCTGTGCACTCTATGTTGATGGTATTGACAAGGAGCAGGTGTATTAAATCTTCCTCAAAGACATCTCAGTCACCGGATACCTGAGGCACCCAAGAAGAGTGCTGTTGAGGCCCCAAGTGCTTCTGGTATCATGAAGATGTCTAAGACTGCTCCTAAAAATCTGGTATCTACCTCGCTACTGAAATCAACCTCCAGAGTTCCTCCGGTACCCCAGGAGTTCAGATACTACAGACCTCTTCATCTCCAATGAACCAGAGCGTTCACTGCTTGCTGGTACCACACATCTCTCAGTACTGAGGTCTTCTGGGTCACTCTCTAGTCATTTCTCATTGGGACACTCTACTTCTCTGACTTACACTATCCAAGGGGAACAATTATCATCTCCATTAGAATGTGTGGAAGAGGAATCTGACTCAATTCACAGCTTTCTGTTTAAGTGTTTCACATTTATTCAAGGATAGTTTACTCTCCTCCCCACGTGGAGGGAAGGGAAGATAGATGATCCCCCACCTTCCTACAGCTGGAGGGGTAGGAGGCAAGGGCTGTCAAGGATGTAGCACCTTGTACAAATATTTCCTGATGAGGCTATAATGCCTCCAACACCTTCCATGGCAGATGACTTTCCAGAGTTCCGGGAGCTGATGAAACAAATTGCTCTTTTACACTTCCTCACGAGGGATTTGGACTTCCACCATAAACCCCTGGATATTTTACATTCCTCAGCTTCAACGTGTGTGGCACTTCCAATTAATTAGGCTCTTCTAGAGCCAACCAAGACAGTCCAGCAAACCCCTGCCACAGCACTCCCTGCATGCAAACATACTAACAAAAAATACCATATGTTCTGGTCATGGATTCAGAATTTTTATTTTCAATGTGACACCAAATTGCTTGGTTGTGGATGCAGTTAGAGGGTGGGAGGCAATACAAAACCAGTGCTATCCCATTTAACAAGGACCAAAAGCATCTTGATCTTTTCGGTCGCAAAAATTACTCCTCTGCGACCCTACAGTTCAGGAGAGCAAATCATCAGGAGTTCATGTCAAAATATCACTATCTGAATTACAGCAAATTTAGTATCTTTATTAAATATTTGCCACAGGACCACCATGAACAATTTAAGACCATCATAAATGAAGGTCAGCTTTTGGCAAAAACGTCTTGGATGCAGCCGATAGCATAGCCTGTACCATCTCACCATGATGTAACAAGCACCTTGGCTCCAGCTGTGCAGCTTCCATAGGGAGGTACAGTCTATTGTAGAGGGTTATAAGTTATTTTCAGACTCTACAGACAGTCCCTTCATACTTTGAAGGTTCGAGGGCCACTCTTGGATCCCTTGGGATCTATACACCTATAAACGAAAGGAAACTTAGCAGGTGTTAGATGGCCCAAAGATCTCGCACAGTTTACTTTTCTACTTTCTGTAGGCCACTTTAACCTTGGGCCCAGAGACCAAGATATTCCAAAAAGAAAACAGCTACTGACAGAGCTACTTCATCCCAGCCATCTGCTATGGCTAAGCTCCAGTTTTGATGGCTTGGTCAGGAGTCTGAACTACTCCCTCCACAGGGACTTGCTGCTGCACTGTCCTGTCCTCCCCCCACTCGGATACAGCCTTTCCCAATTCCATCCTGCATGGGCGACAGTAACATCTGACAAATGGGTTTTGGAAGTCATAACAGATGGTTATTCCATCCATTTTACCTCCACGCCTCCCTCCCACCCACTTTTCCCCTGTCTGTTCAGGGACCCAACTCACAATCAGTTGCTGAGACAGGATGTCATCTCCCTTTTACGCTTAGGGGTCATAGAATGAGGTCCAGTCCAGCACAGGGGAGAGGGGTCCTAATCCAAGTACTTTCTGGTCCCCAATATCAGATCTCAGACTTCTAAACAGCTACATCAAACAGATTATCCCTAGTTGACTGTTCAATAGGATAGATTTTATAGGACTTTCTCTAGATGCCATGACAGCCAAGGCTTGCTTACTTGTGGACACGTTCACAAACCTGAAAATCTTGTCTGAAGGACTCAGATAAATCCTCAGACCTTGGCAAGGAATTGTCTTCAGCTGTAGGGTCATATGGTAACGTCTTCATTAACCCAACATGCCAGATGACATCTCCAGTGTTTACAGGGATGGCTGAGGACCATTGACACACCAAACGAGCATAGTCTAGACAGACAGGTCTCTGTTCTCATTGGGTTCTGGACTCATTCAATATGTGGAAGAATCCTTCCAAGATCTGTATGGGAGGTGTTTTTTTTTTTTTTTCTTTTTTTCCCCCGAGCTCCTCTGACCGTTGTCATCACTTCAGACGCATCTTTCTAGGGATAGAGAGCTGATCTCAAATCACACATCATCCAGGACAAGTGGTCTCCCCAAGTGGGTTTTCTGCATATCAACATTTTGGAACTGAGACCAGGCAGGAGGGTATGCTCCCTCTTCCTTCCACTGATCAGAGCCAAATCCGTTGTGATCATAACAGACAATGTGATCTGCATGTTCTACATCAGTTGTCGGGCGGACATGTTTCCCTTCACTCTATGCCGAAGTGATAAAACTCTGGAATTGGTGCATAGCTAAGCAGATAGTCTTCCCTTCCAGGTATTAAGAACACTATGGCTGACTACCTCAGCAGATGCTTCTATCGGAGTTACAAGTGGGAGTTGGATTCACGAGTCCTCAGCAGGATATATTTAACCTGGGGGTTTCCAGAAGTGGACTTTATTGCACTGCAGCCAATGCAAAGCGCAAGAAATTTTGTTTGAAAGGGGGGACCTGAACCTCAATCACTAGGCGATTCCTTTCTCATCTCATGGATGAAGGGCCTTCTTTATGCATATTGGCCAATACCATTGCTCTTGAAAATTCAAAGTCAAGCAAGACAAAGTCATGTTGTTTGCGCTGACTTGGCCATGAAAAGTTTGATATCCTTATGTCATTAGACTTGCTTCTCGTCCACCACTGCAACTTCTGATCAGTTCTTGTTTGTTGTCTTAGGATACTGGTCAGACACTTCACCCCAGTCTTGAATTTCTCTGGCTCCAGGCATGATTCCTCAATGGTTCTCTGGATTAGAGACTACGTGTTAAACAGTAGAAAGGAATCCATGTGACATGCTTAATTCAAAAATGAAGGAGATACTACCTCTGGCAGACCCACTGACAGATTTCTCCTGCCCACTCTCTTCTTGTTCCATTGTCCTGGGCTACCTCTTGGAATTAAAAAGATCAGATCTTCCTATGAGTTTCATCAAGTTTCACTGAGTAGCTGTAACAGCCTTTCATTACCTAGTAGAAGATTTTTCGGTTTTTGCTCACCCCACGACGTCAAGATTACTCAGAGATGTGGTTAATCTTTTCCCTCAAATTAGAGAACTTACTTAACAATATGGGACTTAAACCTGGCTGATAATTACCTTATGAATTACCTTTGTGAGCCATTAGCTATGTGTTCATTGGTTCACCTATAGCTGAAAACAGGTTTTTTTGGTGGCCATCACTTCTGCCTGGAGGGTCGGAGAACTGGGGGCTTTCATGGCAGACCCTCTTCCATTTCCTGTGTTCTTCAAGGAAAAGGTCTTGTTACAACCACATCCAAAATATTCATCTAAGGGATCTTCCAATGTTCATATTAACCAGACCATTCATCTACCAGACTGCTTGTTTCAATTGCAGACTGATCCAAAGGATCTACAATCTATCCAGAAATTTTCAAGATAAGATCTGGGTGTATTCTTTTATGTTACGACTTTGCCAACATCAACCTCCTTCCAGAGCATTAGCTCATTCTACAAGGTTACAATCTACTTTCATGGCATTACTGAAGAATGTTCCAGTTGCTGAAGTATGCAGAGATGCAACCTGGACTTCAGTACATACTTTCTACAACCACTGTACTTTGGTTCATGCCCCTAGATCAGATAGTGTAGTTGTCAATGCAGTTTTGTCTTCAGTATTAGATTCTGTTACAAAGCTTCCTCCTCCTTGTCAGAATACTGTTAGGGAGTCACCTGAAGTGGAGCACCCATAGGAACACTACTGTATGAAGGGGGAGAGGTTACTCACCTTATGCAGTAACTGGACTTCTTCAAGATATGTCCCCTTATGGGTACTCCACTACTTGCCCTCCTCTTCTCCTTCTGAGTTTTTTTTCTGCAGGACTTTGCAAAGGACTTTGCAGGACTTTTCTTTGAAAAGAAACTGAGGATGGTTTGCCTGTTCAGCTCTGTATACAAGACTGTATAGGGTACATACATGCATGAGCCGAACAAGAACTGCTACCAAAAATCTCTGATTAAAGGTGCGGGGGTGCACATGCACGTGAAGTGGCGCACACGTAGGGACACACATCACTAAGAACTCCGGTTACTGCACAAGGTGAGTAACCTCTGTGTTCATAAAGAGGCAAAGTTAAGGCTCCTTGTGCCCCCTTTATAAAAGTATTTGGAGAATATTAAGTATTTGATAACATTTTTCTGAAAATTTCTGCCACAAATTAAGCAACTTTTCAGTATAAATACCTTGTTTAGTAGCACTGTGCATTGTAGCTTCTAAACAACTAGGTCCTAAAAACCGGTTTTAATTGGTCCAAACACACTTTTTAAATCTGGTTTCAATAATCTTTATTACATAAGCGTGTACAGTTCAGACAGGCCCATACTGTCTTCTTTTCCTTTCTTCTTTTTCCCTTCTCTTCACAGCCATCTTCCCCTTCCTTTGTTATTTTGTTCCTTTACTCATATTAACCTTCTCACCCAAGCTCTACCCCCAGCTTAAAAAAACAAAACCCAAACCCAGCAAAACTTGTGACAAGCCATGTGCCAGTCACCACCAAAATCATTTACTTATTCTATTTATGTTCCCTGCCCTTTATCTGTTCCTGCGTTTCCAATGGTAAGCTCTTCAGGACAAGAACTCCATCGTCTTGTGTGTTTATAGGGTGTCTGGGACAATGGGGCCTGTTCCTTATTGGGACTTCTGGGTGCTAATAGAATATAAATTATTATTATAGTGCTTCCAACAGAATATAGGTGTTAGAGGATTTTGTTTCTATGGCACATGATTGCCACATGACTCTAATCCAAGCAGGTTATCAATTGGCATAAACTGTGATAGCTCTGTTGAAGTCAATGGAGCCATGACAGTTTGATTTCAGTGGGGCTAGGACAATTTATACCAGCTGAGGATCTGCCCCTTAGTGTCAAAAAAAAAAAAAAATTGCCACAAGAACACCACTTTGGTGCTACAGTAACAGAGAAGGTATGAGCATTACAAAGGCAAATAATTTTAGAGCAAAAAGGAAAGTCACTTTTCTAGAAAGGTGTTAAGACAAATTGAAGGCCAAGACTTGTGGAAACATTGAGTGTAGAATTCACTACTTAAGATTTTTCATACCTTTGAATTTCTTTCAAAAATCCAAATAGTGAGAGAATATGCAGGTGGTCTAGTACTATAAAGTCTAGCAAATCCCAGCAACACAGATTGTTTTACTTATCAGTCTGTCATTTTGTTACCTTTTTCTTTTCTCTTCTTTTTTCTGACTTTTTCATACTGATGATGATTTTCTCCTGCAGAGCTCTGATAACGCCCCAGCTCAACCAGCTCCTAACCAGCGTGTTGTAGAGGTGGCGATTCCTGATGTAGGGACTTTTGTGATTGAGTCAGAGGAGGGGGGTTATGACGATGAGGTACCTTTGATTGCAGTCTTGCGCACAGTTGCTACACTAGTGTTTTCTTTTGCTGCCTGGTGTGAATTTTTTGGCATGTTGCACATTGTGGCGCTTAACAGATATCTGCATAACTAAAAGCTTAGCAATTTGTGATGATGATCTCTTGAAATTCACAACAAAAATGTACAGAAAAGATAGCAGCAGTTACCCGAATTGGGCACATTTTTGTGTGGTATGAAATGATTATAGGAAGGCACATATATCTGTACCTTTGAGCTATTGGAAATTGAGTATTATCTTAGGCCAAGTGTAGTCTATGAAAGATATTTGTGAACTATATTACATTTTTTAAAGAACTGTAAGAATAAAGAATGACATTCTGAATTTCCTCGTTTTTGTCAGTTGAATGAAGTTAAGGTTCAAACTACATCTCTTATCTGCCAAGCTTAGACATTTTAGATTCAGAGGAGCAAATTGTCCTACAGATACAAGCTGAAATATTTAGACACAGAGGCATGAGTTAAGGACAGATTAGCAGCCAACTGTGTTTCCTGGCTCTTGATTTTTCAATTGTATTTCCTTTTATGCTAGGGTTCCAACTTACAATGGTAACAGTTAAAGAAGAAAAGTGTAATTAAAAAGGCAAATATTAGAAATGTTTAAAAATTCTCATTTATTTCATAATTGCATTCCTATAACATGACTATTAGAAAAGCAAATTAAAGGTTAAGTTGTTCCTTGTGGCGCAACTTAAGTTTCAGCTCTGGAGGAGTAGACCAGAAAGGCATAGAACCTCAGAGCCACCCCTTTGAGAAACAGTCTCCTTCCTGCTTTTCCCTTTGCTCCAGAAGGATAGTAGTTTTTTGCGGGCCTAGATCAGCAGCAAATTACAATACCCCCAATTTAGCTTAGTTTTTCTGGCTCGTGTGTGGGAATGCAGAGCCAAGGGTCCACCCCATACTCCACTACTTCCTGTCCGTTTGCTCAGAGAGGGGACATAGCTGGTGCACGGTGCCTGCTTACTCAAGGAACCTGGACCTATGTTCTGAGTAACTCATGGAGCCATGTATTGCTGGGTTACTTCTATGTGCAGCAGTGAGTAGGTCAAATCATATTCCACTCCTCAGTTGTGAGAAACATTAATTGGCAGAATGGGATGGAGAACTTAAATTGGTACTGTTGTATTTGTAAGAAGTCAGACCCACTGTGATCTGAATGCAGCAGTTACATATCTGTGTCCTTTGACCTTATGTCCTACATAATGCAGCTCTAAAGAAAGTTCTTATGATATCCTGACTAGCTCCAAGGGAATTGTTGTTAATGTTCACCTTTAAGGACATTCACAACTCGGCCCCTCCCTACTTATCTGCCTTTGTCTTACAGCAATGCCATCCCACATCCCCTTCTTCTCAGTGGTGCTGATCTTGTGTCCATTTGTCTGCTTATTCCGTAAATGTATTTGTGCTTTTTTACATGCTACCCTTACATATGGGATGTCCTCCCTGACCTATTCCCAAAGCTTTCTGCCCTCTCTCCATAAAGACTCACTTCTGTTGTGATGCCTGCAAGAAATTAGCCAGCCAATAATGCCTAGACCGAGGGGTATTTGGAGACAGAGCTGGCTGTTTGTTTATTTGTATATAAGTAGGAAAAAGACCTTTCAAGTAACTTGGAAGTGTTAATCTGAGCATATAACTAACCGGTGTAACTGCATAATCTTACTGGTTTTACCTTTGTCTTCCCTTCCCACTTCCCTCCTGTTAGTTTAAATTTGTTGCTTCTTAATTCAGATTGTCATAAACTCTTCAGGGCAGGGACCATGTCTTCTTGTGTGTTTGTACAGCACCTAGCACAATGGAACCCTGATCCTGATTTTGAATATATATTTTATGTAATAATACAATTATTAAATTATGAAGTATCTGGAAAAATGATAAAAATAAATATTTGTAGTATTGAACATCAAAAATTCTGAATTTTGAATGGATTTTTTAATTTGAAATAATAGAAACTTTGCTTTTATCCCTTGCTAGTAAGACAGGCTCTTAGGTTAGTACTAATTCATTTTGCAGTATTTGCGGAATAACAGTATTGAACCGTCTCTTCTTTCCTTGGACATTTTGCCCATATAATTATTAAATTGCTTTCATTGCATTTGGAATAATTATTAGTACTTACTTTATTCTAATGTAAACATCTGTTAGATCATATATGGCTGTTGCTTTGGTAGAAGTAGAGAAAAATGTTATGATTAATTTGCAGAACACAAACTCTAACACTGAAGCATTTGCCATTCCAATGTTTGCATGCAGTAGGTTGTTCTTTGTTGCATGAGACTAAAGGCATATTGACTTAAATAATTAAAATATTAATCATTCAAAACTTTTACCTTAAATCCCCTGTGGCAGGTCATGCTGACCCCGAACATGCAAGGTATTATCATGGCTATAGGTAAAGCCAGGAATGTTTATGACAGGTGTGGGCCAGAAGCAGGGTTCTTTAAGGTACAACTAACATTTCAATCTTTATTTCTCCTCTGATTTTTTTTTTATTATTGGAATATTTTTTCCTATTAATGCATATTATGATTGTTCTGGCATTTGTCTGTTTTCTTTTTCTTGGCTTCAGTCCTCAGTTAGTTAGTAATACTTTTGTCCTGACAGAAGCATAAAGAAATCTTATTATGTGTGTGTGTTTTTTATAGGGGTGTGGTTAGCAATAAAGCTTTCTGATACCACTAGTCACAGCTTCCCACATTTTCTAAGAAAGATAATACTAAGGCTAGGGGTGTGAGCTTGAACAATGACGGCATTTGTTTATCTTTTTCATAACTAAGGGCTTGTCTCAATTTACAACACTGCAGCAGCGCCACTGTAATGTTTCATTGGAGACATTGCCTACCATGAAGGGAGACCTTCTCCTGTTGGCACAGGTACTCCACCTCCCTGAGAGGCATTACCTATGTCGATGGGAGAAGCCCTCCTGTCAACATAGCACTGTCTACACTGGGGGTTAGGTCAGTATAACTACATCACTTGGGGGGTGAATAAACCACACCCCTGAGCAACGTAGTTATACCGACATAAATTCCTAGTGTAGACCAAGCGTAAACGCAGACTTCCACTAGCATGTCTCTGAGAATTCCAGCATTTTCACACAGGAACATCGCTGTGTTCACCAAAGCTTTTCAAAGCTTTCTTGTCCTCCATAAAATAACAAGCTGAATGGTTTGGTTTGGTTTACTTGTTACAGTGTAAGTATTATCCCTTTTGTATAGTGTACTGTATTATTGAGAGATACTGTTTTAGGTGCCCATTCTTTAACTTTTCAAAGTAATATTAAATTTAGAAAACATATCCAGATGTTATCAGTTTTCCTTAATATGTAAACATTCTGAATTGTTGGTACATAAGCTTTTGAATCATCAGTGTGCCAGTGGAAGAGCCACCATGACATAGTGCAGAATTTTTTTTATTTTATTTTTTTCAGTGGGAATGCGTGTTTATGGTATTTAAAAGGAAAAAAATGGAAGTTGAAATTTTTTACCTTGGGGAGTGTATATTCATTAACATTTGTTTTAAATATGCATAATTTCTGGTGAGACAGATACGGTCTTCTATACTCTTACCATATATAGTGAGTTGATTTGGTTAGAAAATGTGGTAGGAGTTTGCTTTTTCCTTACTGATAGAGCTGGTCAGGAATTTTTCAACTAAACATTTTTCATTGGAAAATGCAGATTCATCAAAACAACTTTTTTATGGGAAAAGGTCCATTGCAATGCATTTCCTGTTTTTTGAAAAATTCAAATGAAAAGTGCCACTTTTTGGTTTGAAATGACTTTTAGTTTTGAAGTTCAATTTAATGTATAGTAAAAAATATACATAAAAAAGTTCATAATGGAAACAAAATATTTTGTTTGATCTGATTTGAAATTTTGTTCAGTTCATACAAACTTTAGAGATTACTATTTTTTGTCCTGATTTGAGATGGGGAAAATATTTTAAATCTCAAAAATTCCCATGGGATGAGAGAACCATTTCACACACAGCTCTACTTTACTTACCTTCCTGGGGTTGGTGGTGGTGTACTTGTATGTAAAAAACATTCAGACAATATTTTCAGTGAATACTTTGGCTTAAATGCGCAATATGATAGTGAAGTGGCTGACTCAGTTTCCTAACTTGAAGAATATTAAGTGTAACTTCATGTTACTTCAGTGTGGTTTTCCATAGTCTCTTAGATGCTCTGTGCCTTAATAAAATTATATGCCATTTTTTGTTTTGCATTGTATTTTAGGTATAATAGTGCTTACAAAGATAATTTTCTGTTTTTCATGTTTTTTTCTTTAGTTTGTTTTAGGATATGTTTGCTTTACTGTTGTTCTTGGTGAACTTCACTGAAACCTGAAGTTTTTATAGGGTAGTTGTCTTAGTTTTCAGAATCAAGCAAAACACATTCTTCAGGATTTTTGTATATAACTTCCTTTGAGAAATAGATAGAATCTTTCTCTGATATATTGGTTGTACCGTAATCCCATTTTCTGCATACTGTATTAAGAAAAAACGATTATTTTGCTCAGCATATAAGAATCTTAGAACTCAGATAAGATGCCTGTTACTGTACTTGGTCAAGTCAAAAATGTGTATGGAAAAAGTTCTTTTCTTCTGTTGGTAGACTGTCTATAAAGTGGTATGTGTTAAGTGCTTTTGCCTTGGGACTTGTCCATGCTAGGAAGGGTTTGCTGGTGTAGCTATACTGGTATAGCTGTACCAGCAAATGCCCCTACTGGAGATGCTTTTTTGCTGGTATAGTTACCTTGACTTAATTAGACCTTTATTTTGGTCCTGATAATCGATCCTTTCAATTGAGATCATGCAAAGCTTGTCAATAGCATTTTGGTATGTCCAAGGAAAAGAGTAAAAATGAACACACAGACACACACCTCTGCCTCCAGCTAGGCTAGTTAAAGTCCCACCCTTGAAAATGAGATGAGGGCTTTCTCCTGTCTTCACATGCCTCTGAACGTATAGCATTTCACTTATGTATTGAGTGTCTTGGAAGGAAAGAGAAGAAAACCCTTGAATTCCTAAGTAGAAAGAGGAACCACCTGCAATATCCAGTTTATTCTGTGAAAAAACACTGTTATGTTTGTTAAATGTTAGTTATAGTTTTGGAAACTGGTAGAAACATGTATAGAAGAGGAGATTTTAATTATGTGAAAGAAATGGTTGATAAGTCTTGCTGAGATGAGTAGTCTTGCCAAATGTTTGGGAAGAAAGGAATTTGAAATATTAAACTGGATGTTTATTACTGAGTGCTTTGAAACTGCCTGTTGTTTTTCTGTTGTGTTCAAGATTTGTTAGTGTTACAGCGTTAATATACATTATCCTGCATACAGGCATTGTATACATTCACTCTAGTTCAAGTTGACATTTCTTTACCATAGTGCTTGACCATTTTTGTACCTTTAGAAAAAAAAACTTGAAATATAATAAGATCTGTCACCATTTCTCTCAGTGATTTGTCTTTTGTTCCACACAGTGCTTAGAGTCAGTAATTAAGTAGTTAATGAGCACAATTGAAAAGTTTTCATGAAAACTAGAATTTATTTTAAAAAAAAATAGGGTTACCATATTTAAAAAATAAAAAAAGAGGACACTCCACGGGGCCCCGGCCCTGCCCCTTTCCCACCCCCGGCCCCGCCCCAACTCCACCCCTTCCCCAAAGTCCCTGCCCTATCTCCGCCCCCTCCCCTGAGCGCCCCGCATTCCCACTCCTCCCTCCCAACCATGCGAAAAGGGCTGCCCGAGTGCTACCGGCTTCACGGTTTGCCGGGCAGCCCCCAGACTCTGCGCTCCCGGCCGGTGCTTCCCTAGCGCAGCTGGAGCCCGGGAGGGGAAGCGCCCAGCCGCGGGCGCAGGGTCTGGAGGCTGCCTGGCAAACCGTGAAGCCGGTAGCCCCCGGGCTTCGGGCAGCCCCCACGCCTCCGGACCCTGTGCCCCCGGCCGGGCACTTCCCCTCCCGGGCTCCGGCGGCTGCTGTGCTCCCTGAACTCCTGGGCTCTGTAAGCGCCGAGCTGCCCGAGCGCTACCGGCTTCGGGCAGCCCCCATGCCTCTGGACCCTGTGCCCCCGGAGCCCGGGAGGGGAAGTGCCCGGCCGGCAGCTCAGGGTCCGGAGGCATGGGGGGCTGCCCGAAGCCGGTAGCGCTCGGGCAGCTCGGCTCTTAAACAGAGCCGAAGAGTCAAGGTAGGGAGCACAGCAGCCGCGGGAGGGGAAGTGCCCGGCCGGCGGTATTTTTCCCGGACATGTTCGGCTTTTTGGCAGTTCCCCCCGGACAGGGGTTTGATTACCAAAAAGCCGGACTTGTCCGGGAAAAACCGGACGTATGGTAACACTAAAAAAAATAGTGCCTGCAAAGATGGAAAAGTATTTCTTGTGACACTAGCATAAAGGAAAAACAATGTAAAATACTAAATGTTTATGCGGTTAAGGCCTTGTAAGGCAGGATAGAAACTTGTTTTTAAGTATTTGTTTTCCGTAGAAATCAGATAATTAGGTTCTTAGTGTAAACCATTTCCATCATGCTTAAATATATTTTTTAAAAGCTTTACATGTTCATTAAACTTTCTCTGAAAATAAATTTTGCATTTTAACCCTGGGCAAAAACTATTTTTCAACACGAAAGCTTTCAGAATAATTCACTGGCTAAAATGGCTGCAATTGTCTTGTACATCTTCTGGCTGTAGAGACATATAGTAGGTATCTTTACCTTGGGTAAAAAGATGGGATGGCTAGAGAAGTGGCTGGATAGTAAAAAGCTAAATCTTCCCTGAGGAGGTTTTAACACAGGTGAGAAAATGATGTTGAAGTTCTGCCCATATGGGCACATAAGTACTACCCTATTGCCAGTGATAGCTAATCAGAGAGAGAACAACAACCTCAGTTTTGTTTTTAAAATGTTAAATGACTCCCATTACAAGGGTACTTAGGGAATATGTTTAAGTAGGACAGGGCTGGGGGATTACTAAGCATCTTGTAGCATGGCCAGCAATATGAGGATGTTAACTTCACAGAAATAAAAATAATAATTCACTTGTCAGGGAAAAATAACTGATTTTTTTTGTTAAATTATGTAGGCAATTAAATTGGAGTATGCACGGCTACTAAAATTGGCTCAGGATGATCCACCACCCGAATGTGATTACCGTTTGCATCATGCAGTTGTCTACTTTATGCAAAACGAGGCACCAAAGAAAATAATTGAGAGAACATTACTGGAACAGTTTGGAGATCACAATCTGAGCTTTGATGAAAGGTAATGGGAAAATGAGACATGCTAATCTTATACTATTACATTTTTTATTCAGAGGATACAATAGTTAACTCTCCTTTATGTATTGTATGTATAATGTGGCTATTAGGTACCCACCATGAACAATATATTTGCCTAGCCACCACTTCAGTAAAGGTTTCCCTTTACACAATGTTGCAATTTTTAACATGAAATACTACTTTTAAGAAATACATAATTAAATTGTGGAACTGCTTGCTGGAATATATCAGTACATCCAAGAACTTAGTAGCATTCAGGATAGAATTAAATATTTATATGGATAATGGGAACATCGATGGTTAATTTAGATAGAATAACATTAAAGAGAAATCCTTATATTTGATGGCATAAATCAATCAATGGTGATTAGAAAGAAATGTTCACTATTGGTATAATATTATTCCATAATTTACCATTACATATTCTTGTTCCTTTCTCTGAAACAACTTGTACCGGTCAATGTAAAAAACAGCACACTAGGCTAGATGTCTAATAACTTGTCTAATTCCCTGTGGCAATTTCTGTGTGCCACCCTAACACTTGTTCACCTATTTAAAAACACAAACTGAAAGATTATAGTAGTGTATCCTGCCCCCCTCACAATACCAGCACTTAGAGAATTAGGATCTGAAGCTTCAAGATTACATTTCAAAAAACTAGTTAAAAGTTCAGGAAGATTTAAGCCACCTGATTTTTAACTTTTTAAAAAAAAACTGATATGGCATTTTGGTAGAGGAAGAAAGTTAAAATATAGTGATTGTTTTACATATATGTAAAGTAATTATGAGAAAGTCCTGTACCCTCTGCCTGTGAATACATGACAAGGAACTCAAGAAGTATACAGGAAATCACACTTCCTGTCTGTACTTTAGTCAAAGTTATAGTGCTCTAATTATGTTTACTTGCAGTATTTTAGGCTAATATCTCTGCAGTGTTAACATGTGTCTGTGAGTTTTCAGTTACCACCAATTAATTTTTTTGCAACTCTTCTTTCTTTGTTTTTAAGGTGCCGCAACATAATGAAAGTGGCTCAAGCCAAACTTGAAATGATAAAGCCTGATGAAGTAAACATGGAGGAGTATGAGGCCAGTATTTTTTTTTCCTAATAAATTGTAACAGAGAATAATTATCTACTAAAATTCAGAAAAGATCTTTTGTTCATTTACAGTGCACAGTTTCTTGTTAACCAAATTTCCCATGTTCAATTCTGTTGAAAGACCGTTTATTTTTGGGAAGGTCAAATTTGAGCAGGGCCGTAATTAAAAGATAGTTTATTGGTCTTGGCCAAATCCCTAATGATTTGATATCATTAACAGCGCCCCATAGTTTATCACCGTGTGAATTGGTTGGCTTTTTCTACGAGAAGTGGCCATCTATTAAAATAGTATGGGTGGTTTCAGGTCAGTAGGACCTGGCTACAGTTTATCTCCAGCTGGTATACTGTCATTCCCAATGTATTGGCAAGAATCCAATTCATGTACATTCTGTCTCACACCGAGACTACTTCAGATTAATCTCTCCCAATCCCCTTCCCCCCAAACCCCTGAAATATTGAAGTACTTGATCAATACATCCTGATTTTAAAATGCCGACACATACTACTCAAGAATGAAACCTTGACAAGTCATTTCTGAGAAACTGGTCACATTCCAGATAAATATCAAGTGATGTCTATTTAGCAAAGCATTTAGTCACATGTTTGAAGTTATGCATGTGCTTTAAATGAATTGGGGCCTAAATCCTTCAGATGCAGTTCTTTTCCCATACAGGTCCCCATGCATCACTTGAACCTCATCTTTTTGCCTATAGGGCCAAAGAGAGAACAATTTTCCCCCTCACCTAACCAATGGAAGACAGAGATGCTCTGCGCCGCTTCACCAGCCTAAAGGCCTGAAATAGGCTCGGTTGCCTTTCGGTGTGCTTTCCCTCCCCAGTGGAGGGGAAGGACTGGAGGATTCACAGAGTGGCAGGTTCTCTGCCACGCTTCTTTTTCTGTTCTGGGTTCAAGTTCCTTCCCACTCCTGCATAACTTTACATAGGTGTACACTACAGATCTTGGCTCTGTCACACCTGGGTGCCACCTCTCCCCCTTGCACATGTGTAAAACATCTTTTTTCTGCTAAACGGGGGAGGGGAAGACATATCTGCAAAGGTAACATTAGGATTGATCATAAATAGACAGTAAATGTTTCATAGAACCTCATGCAGGCTCTTTATGTTGGGGTGAATTTCACCATAAATAGATATCTGGCAAGCCATGTTGGGGTTGGAGTTCCGTCCTTTGCAGGCAATTAAGAGCTGCCATTCTAACCAACTGGAATAGAAACATGCTGCAAATTTGAAGTAAAACATTGGTTTGCCTATAAAATATTGGTAAAGTGATTCCAGTACAAACCACATTGCTTTTGGTTTGCAGTATTGTAACATTTTGCTTCAGGATCAGAGTTATGATTTTCTTCAGCCTCTATGACAAGACAAGATTCTCATCACTTCCCATTTTACTTTTTGCCATCCCCTTTCCCCTGTTCATAGATTAAAATTAGTCTGATGTTTATATCTCATTTCTCTCTCTCTCACTCACACGCGCACACACACACAGATATAGATATAGATATAGATAAATAAAATAGTCATGTAAATACTTCATGTAAACAGTCATGTAAATAGATAATCCTATTTTGGTTGTTCTCCTTCCCACTCCCAGGAGATAAAAAGGACATTTTACAATCCTGCCTGGTATTCCCCTTAGACTGCTGTATTTGTTCCTTTCAAATGGCAATGAATTATGTAAACATAATCCTATGGAATTTGTGTTTCATCACTTTACAAAGTTTAAGAATTTTCTTTTTGTCTGTGTGACAAATATTTAGACAGTTTGATATTTTTCTTCTTTTTATGTGAAAAATATTTTCCGAATTCTTTGATTTATCCCCCAAACAATTCATGAGTGCTTATTGTGTGTATGCAATGCTGTGTGAAGAGTGCAAAATGTAGCTCTTCTTTGTATGAATGAACATTCTTAATACACTTTCTTATGTGCAGAGATGGCATCAAGAATATAGAAATTACAGAGAAACAACCATGTATCTCATGGTAGGATTGGAACTTTTTCAAAAAAAGAGGTAAGAGGTGACATTCTAGAATTCAGACACGGGGGTTATTTTAAATTGGTTACGTTAAACACTCAGTTTCTGAGGGGGGGGGAAAGCAATGTAAACGATAAACCAAATTAATGGAAAAATAATAAATGTAAAAAAAAAAATTGTGTATTGCAATTACACCATTCTTTTTCAGAAAAGTTCAATATTGCTTTGAATATATCAGAATGGGCAGCTGTATATATTTGACAATTTGTTGCATAAATTAAAATGACACAATACAGAAGAACCACACAAAAATATAATCACCTCCACTATCCTCAATAATTTTTTGGGGGATGTGGGGGGCAACTGGCTTTCCTAAATGCCCAGTAGGTTAGTAAATGTAACCTCTGAAGACCAAAGTGGAGAGCAATTTCCAAAGTCAAGGACCTCTTGCTAAGAATGTCCTGCCAGCAACACCCTCTTATTATACAGAGGGAGCATAAGCACCTAGGCTTATTTTGAGAACTTGGCAAAAGAGGGAATAAGGTCTAACAAATTACAACCTGCATTCAAAGTTATTCTATCACATTGATCCAAAACTGGACTTTGCACAGGGTTTATGCGGATAAATAAGGCTGATGGTAAAACATGCTCAACCCAAAAAGAAGTCCTGCAAAGATGAAAAGAATATTATGAATGTGCACTTAACCATCCTGAAGTGGTGAAGTGACTCAAAGCTCAGATCTGGTCACATTAGTAGTAGATGCAGTCCCTGCACCCAAAACCTGTGTAGAGTACCTATTTTGTATGAAGTCTGCTCTGCCATAAAGAAATTGCAAAGCGGGCACGATGCTGGATCTGAGGCATAACCCCAAACTTCTCAGTTGCTCCGTACAGTCCATAAGTGTAGCATTACACCGTTTTTTTCCAGGTTTGTACAGGGAATGTGCTAATGCCCATGTGCTGAGTTAGGAGAGACAGACCAATAACCTTGCTTTCTGTTACCGGAAAAGTTTTTATACATGTCCTACTCACCCAGCTCCAGCCTAACCTTGTGAAACGCCATCACCCAGGGCAGTCAGGCGTCACTGCTGGATGATCTACAATGGGCGTTGTACTTGGTCTTCATCTTTTATCTGAGATCCATCAAGAATTCAGTCATCCTTTGACAGGAGCATATGGAGACTTAGTCTTCAATTCTGTTAATAGAGCTGCCCTGAGGAAGGCCCTACAAGGCACTGATGTTCCTGATATCTTCTTGAGGTGAATTAAAGATCTACATAATAACTCTCGGGCACAGGTGCAATGCAGGACCTCTAGGTCTAACAGAGTTTACATTAGATCCCATGTGAAGCAGGGATGTGTCTTGGCCTCATCGCCATTCGGCCATACAATAGATTGGCTCCTTGATCAAGTCTCCACAAATACCAGTATAATTGTCTGTTCAACTTCTTTTACCAACTTGGATTATGCGGATGATATCCTCTTCAGACAGCTTGCATATGACCTGAAAGACAGGAGAGCTTCTGCTACAGGGCAGCTGCCCTTGGGCTAAAGATTTCTTGGACAAAATCAAAAATCCAGAATGTCAGGGCAAAAGTTGATACAAGACATCTGTGCTGCCGGAAGAAGTGGATGATTTCAGCTCTCTAGGCAATAATTTGTCATCAGATGGGCACAGCCAGACAGACATCCTAAGGAGAGTCAGTTTAGCAGCCTCAGCCATGAAAGACCTGCGTAGGTTCTGGAGCCAAAAGAAGATGAAAGTATATACAAAAGTACAGATTTATCAAACCTGTGTACTGCTGATCCTCTTATGGATCTAAAACATGGATGATGCTTAAACAAGACAGCAGGAGGCATTTCATATGTGTGTCAGTGGCAACTACCAGCCATAAGAGAGTTCGATTTTTATCAGTAACAGGGATGTATTATTGAGAACTGGCCTTGACAGGACTGAAGTCATCATCAGTCATTACCACAAGCACTTTTTGGTCATGTAGCCCATCTTGGAGATAAAGTCCTGGCACATGGAGCCCTGAAGATCAGACTTGAGGGGACGTTGCCCAGCCATGGACTGGTGGCAGCCACACAGCCATCCATGCTTAACCTGGTTGAGCCAGGATTAAAATTGTGTTGAGACATTTTATGTCTTAGCCAGAGTTCCATTCCCTGAGACTCTTAAAGCATGTTTCAGTAGGACTAACACAGCAAATGTCTAGCCTGTACAATGTTCCCATCATTGAGATCTATTGAGCTGTTGCATGGTGTTTTCTCAATACTTTTACATTGCATTACTATCTGGATACCACTGTCTTAGATGGATGTCCAGCTTGGAAGAGTAACATAAGTCACTCCATAGAGAACTTCTCTGCCCTCCTTCCACTTGGGCTTGATTGATATGGCTTGTATTGCTTGATTAATCACCTATGGCTATCCCTAAGGAGGAGTGGATACTAACTAGGAATTGTCATTCCTTGAGGGACTTGCTTCTGCGTTTATATGCTCTCTGTTTGCCTCCCTTTCTCCTCTGAATTGTATGTGTACGTCTTTGAACTCTGAAGTTTGAGAGAGAATGGACGGATCAGTGCCTGTACCAACACTATATAATTTCAGGCACAATGTTTAGTGCTGTAAGAGGGCACTGATGCCATCCACAATCACCATTGCTTTCCTTAATCTTCTGAAACTGCAGCACTGGGACACATCTTATTCTTGTGAACGTGAAAAACACAACCCCCTCAGCCAACTCCTTTTTAATAATCAAATCTTTCTCTTTCAGTTTTTCTATTCCATAAACTGCCATTCCAAATAGACTTTACGGTCAGAAGGGACCATCGTGATCATCTAGTCTGACACATTGCAGGCCACAGAACCTCACCCACCCACTCCTGTAATACACCCCTAACCTCTGTCTGAGTTACTGAAATCCTCAAATCATGATTTAAAGACTTCAAGTTACAGAGAATCCACCATTTACCTAGTTTAAACCTGCAAGTGGTCTATGCCTCATGTAGCAAAGGAAGGCGAAAATCCCCCAAGGTCTCTGCTAATCTGACCTGGGGGAAAATTCATTCCCGACCCCAAATATGGCGATCAGTTAGACCCTGAGCATGTGGGCAAGACCAACCAGGCAGACACCTGGAAAAGAATTCTGAGTAGTAACTCAGAGCCCTCCCCATCTAGTGCCCTGTCTCCAGACATTGGGGATTTTTGAAGCTAGCAGTCGCCGATGAGCCTCATGCCATCATAGCCAGTCCCATCATAGCATCCCCTCTATAAACTTATCAAGCTCAGTCTTAAAGCCAGTTAGGTTTTTTGCCCCCACTGCTCCCCTTGGAAGGCTGTTCCAGAACTTCACTCCGCTGATGGTTAGAAGCCTTTCTAATTTCGAGCCTAAACTACTTAGCTTAAATAACTCCTCTCCCTCCCTGGTATTTATCCCTCTGATGTATTTATAGAGAGCAATCATATCTCCCCTCAGCCTTCTTTTGGTTAGGCTAAACAAGCTAAGTTCTTTGTGTCTCCTTTCATAAAGTAGGCTTTTCATTCCTCTGATCATCCTCATATCCCTTCTCAGCTCCTGTTCCAATTTGAATTCATCTTTCTTAAACTCGGGAGACCGGAATTGCACACAGTATTCCGGATGAGGGTCTCACCAGTGCCTTGTATAATAGTACTAGCACTTCCCTGCCTCTACTGGAAAAACCTCACCTGATGCATCCTAGGACTGCATTAACCTCTTTCATGGCCGCATCACCTTGGTGGCTCATAGTCATCCTGTTATCAACCAATACATCCAGGTCTTTCTCCTTTGTCGCTTCCAACTGATAAGTCCCCAGCTTATAGCAAAAATTCTTGTTGTTAGTTCCTAAATGCATGACCTTGCGCTTTACACTATTAAATGTCATCCCATTTTTATTACTCCAGTTTACAAGGTCATCCAGATATTCTTGTCTAATATTCCAGTCCTCCTCTGTATTGGTAATACCTCCCAACTTCGTGACATCCGCAAATTTTAATAGCACATTCCCACTTTTTGTGCCAAGGTCAGTAGTAAAAATGTTAAATAAGATTGGTCCCAAGACCAATCCCTGAGGAACTCCACTATCTTTGCAGATGACACAAAGCTTGGAGGTATTACCAATACGGAGGAGGACCGGAGTATCATACAAGGTCGTCTGGATGACCTTGTAAACTGGAGTAATAGAAATGTGATGAAATGTAATAGTGCAAGGTCATGCATTTAGGAACTAACAACACGAATTTTTGCTATAACATCCAAATTTGTAAGTTGCTCCACTATGAAGGCCCTGGTATATCCTTGCATGTATTCTATATGGTTTTCATGTGTATGTAATGCTAAAAGGTACAGAAAATGTCCAAAGAAGACCTAGCCTCCTATTCCCACTAGTGTAGCTGCAGCAAATACACCTCAGTGCTCTGTTGCGCTGAAACTTTTTTTTATTGAGGCATTCACCTTAAGATGTTTGCTTGTACAAAAATACAATTTTTCTTTAAATGAGCAATCATTTCAAGGCATTTTAAGAAGATACTTGCAACCAGTGTCAAAGCAGCGAGGTCTGTTTTGTCTATCCTCAAATCTTGTTATCAGGTTCTTTATTATTCATCCTCCCGACAGTAGTGTACATGTCTCTGTCATTACTTTATTTTAGTTTAAGGTGAAAATTGCCAGTAGACTGATGCTACAAAAATTTGCTTTTGGGGAAGCCATGCCAGTCTCACTTCTGTGAACATTTCCATCAGTCTAAATACTAGTGGTAATTTGGGGACACTATAATTAACGTACCTGAAAATAAGTTTTCTCTTAGAAGTTCACTCTTGAGAAATAAAATCACACTATCCCACACCCAATTTGCAAAGGTGTAAGTGGCTACACAAAGTGCAGGATAGTGGAGAATCAGACCGAATGTGTCACGAATGTGTAGAAGAAAACTGTTTTCCTATGTATATAAGGCCTAATTCATAGCCATGTGAAGTCAGTGGAAAACCTCCCATTGATTTCAGCTTTGGATCCGGCTTATGGTTGCAACAGAAAGTTGTACTGATGTGCATTGAGGAGAAAATGCCCTAGCCAATACCAAGGGAAACCATATCAAGTGTGAGTGTTTGAATGCTTTTTTTATTGTATTGACCTTTGACAAGATACAGAAACAAATGATACCTACCTGTACAAGAGCATTATAAATCTGATGTGTGTATATATATTTTTTTGTGTGTGTTTTAGTTATATGGAAGCCTTGCTTTACCTTATCTATGCTTATCAGAATAACAAAGAACTCTTGTCCAAAGGCCTGTATAGAGGGCATGATGAAGAGCTGATATCCCATTACAGAAGAGAATGTTTGCTAGTAAGTGGAATATGACCCTAATTTTTTAGTAGTTGTTGTATGTGTGAAATACACCTCTACCCCAATATAACGCTGTCCTCGGGAGCCAAAAAATCTTACCGCGTTATATCGAACTTGCTTTGATTCGACGGAGCGCGCAACCCTGCCCCGCCGGAGCGCTGCTTTACCGCGTTATATCCGAATTCATGTTATATCGGGGTAGAGGTGTAGTTGACAGCCTTAGGTAATTGTGATGCAAAGTTGCAATTAAAAAACCCTTTGTACATTAATGTAACAAGTTAAGAGCATCCCTCCTCTTGTAAGAACAGGGCCAACAATGGAGAAGGAAGCAATGTAAAATATGAGGATTAAAAGGAAAAATTATAATTTCTGGTGTTCCTACAGAGTATGTAGCTGCCTGTTTTACTGTGGCATTATAATGAATCTGTCCACTGCTACACATAGTGTGACAAAGGATAGTGGCACACCCTAGTTTTGGACAGCAAATGGACACATTGCCACAGTGGGACTAGCCGACAGGAGACTAATGCTAGAAAAGGCAGCAATAGAAATTGATTCTTTTCTCTCTCCTCCTCCTTCCTCCCTCCCCGCCCCCTTAACTTGATTTTAATCAGCCATAGAAAGAAGTAGCAACAAAGGGAGTGGGGATCTAGCCTTCGGCAGGGATGGCTACAACAATTACGAGGAATCAGGAACCCGTTCAGGGGTCTGTTAGAGGGAAACATAGCATAAGACCTGATATGTTTAGTGAAGGATTTGCAAGATTGCCCTGACTTAAAACTTGTGATATGGTCATTGCTGATTTTCATATTGTTTTTTTGTTTGAGGAATAAATCTTTTTTTTAAAAGCTGATACTTGGCGAAACGTGAAATGCTAAGTACTTATAAGTTTTCCTTTTTTATTGTTGCATGAAGAAACTAAATGAACATGCTGCGGCACTCTTTGAGTCTGGAGATGATCAGGAAGTAAATAATGGACTGATCATTATGAATGAGCTTATTGTCCCATGTTTGCCATTACTACTGGTGGACGAAACAGAAGAAAAGGATATTGCTGCTGTAGAAGATATGAGAAACCGCTGGTGTTCGTATCTTGGACAAGAAATGGAACGTAAGTCATATGTACTTAGGGTGACCAGATGTCCCGATTTTTATAGGGACAGTCCCGATATGTGGGGCTTTGTCTAATATAGGCACCTATTACCCCCCACTCCCGGTCCTGATTTTTCACACTTGCTATCTAGTCATCCTATATGTATTTCTTAATTTCAAAGGCTCCTCCACACACACGATGCTGTAGACAAAATGATTCTGATCTTGAAGTCAGATATAGCTTATATCTTATCTTCAAGTTCTATCTTATCTTACCAATATTTTGTTCCTTTGAAATATAGAATCATAGAATATCAGAGTTGGAAGGGACCTCAGGAGGTCTAGTCCAACCCCCTGCTCAAAGCAGGACTAATCCCTAGACAGATTTTTGCCCCAGATCCCTAAATGGCCCCCTCAAGGATTGAACTCACAACCCTGGGTTTAGCAGGCTAATGCTCAAACCACTGAGCTATCCCTCCCCCTTCAAATATGCTTTAAAATCCACAGATGACAAATGTCCTTGTATTGAGCCCTAAAAGAGCTAAGTATTGTATGAAGTTTGTTTAAAGATGGAAAAGGTTTCATATTCATACCATTGCATATTTAATCTTTGTTTCAGTGTATTCCTGATGATCTTGAGAATATTTTAGTCTAGTACTGAGCACTGTCCTACTGAATGACTCATTTATTCCTAGTTGAAGCCTAGAGTACTAAGGAAAGGTGTTTGTAAGAAAGTGAAACTAACTAAAAGAGGAAGTTGGTGCAGTGGAGCAATTTTTCACTTTATTGCTCCTATGGGCAGTAAGTGCTTATATTGACTTTTTTTATATATATATTTGCAGCTAACTTGCAAGAAAAGCTGACAGACTTCCTGCCAAAACTTCTAGATTGCTCTACGGAGATTAAAGGTTTCAATGATCCACCAAAGTTACTTTCCTATTCCACACATGAACTGTGTGAGCGATTTGCCCGAATCATGTTGTCACTCAGTCGAACTCCAGCTGATGGAAGATAAACTCTGCAAACCTTCATAAGCACATCATATAAACTTTTTTAGTTCTTAACCCTTGCCTACCTGTCACAGGGTTTGCTTGTTGCTGCTATAGTTTTTAACTTTTTTTATTTTAATAATTGCAAAAGACAAAATGGCTGTACAGACATTAGCCAGACTACAAACAATTAAAGCTGAGAATCGCATGGGGCTCGGTTTTTGTTTCAACCAGAATTGATGCAACATTACAAAACTGCTTTTTTGCCACCTGTCTGTTACAGTATTACTTTGCTTTTATCTTAAAATCCTTTACTTTATCAACGGCTTTCTATTCAGTCTGGATCATTCTGTGACTGCAACTATTTTAAGTGTCCAGTACTGTGTAAATACATGGTACTTGATAGCTTGTAAATGAAATGGAAGAATAAAGTTTTATTTATGGCTACTCCTGTGTTTGCAAGCAGATACATTGTATATTAGTGTATTATATAGCTATTTTTTTAGACCAGAAACGGATGCAATATGTTGATGGGTCATTAAGTTCAGAGGCATGGTTCTTCAGGATTTACAGCCAATTTCTTTAGAGATGGTCACGGATTACTGTATGTCAGCACATTGGAAATCTGTCACAGTATTATTACACACCTTACTTTTTGTATATTCTTTACTGATCTGTATAATACTGCATCTGAACACATTTATTTTGAAGCCACATTGGGTTTAAAGTGAAGTTAGAGGCTTGCTTCTGAAACAAAAATTAATTGCACCTTTCTTCTATTCATAGGAGACCTTTTTTAAAAAAAACAAAACTATTTTCCATAGGACTAGAAGCTATATTAGATACAGCAGGAGCTCAGATTTCTTTTGAAAGACTTGATTGAGTAGAGTAAATTAAATGGGGGCTTTGTAATTGTGAAATATGTAAGAATCTAGAATCCATCACAGATTAAATACACATATTTTTTGTTTTATAAAGTTTGTGTTTTAATTATGTAAACTTCACACTACTCTAGCTCAGAAATGTAACCTTCCACTAACTCTTGCTGTGAAGTTGGTTGCTAGTACTGTTATAGTAAAGGATTTCAGAAATAATATATCTGCACTAATTTACTTTCTCTCAGAAGTAAATGAAGAACTTTGTAGCGTTTGTTTTGTAGAACTCAAATACTGTCTGATTTTAATGAAGAAACTCGATTATTTTGTGAAAAGGAGTTAATGCATCCTTAGGTAATCCTGTTACCTGAAAATATTTTGATTCCTCATCTTTATAGAGAACATTTTGTGCTAGAACAGTAAAAGATGTAAATATTTGTGTGTACGTGTTTATTGGCGCGACACCCAATAGTACTGTTGTTGGTTCTATCTTGTCTTTTTCTTTTACTACTAATAAAATAGTGAAAAGGGGAGGGAAGAGTGGATAAAGTTCAAAAATTACCCATCTGGCAGAACAATGGGCCTCACTTTGGACCTCACAAAAATAAGTGGTTTAGTTTATCCTTATCTCATCAACAACCTTTAGGCTTCTTATTTATTACATTTTTGGGATGGCCCCGTTATTTTGTATTGGATTGAAGTATGTAAAGTGTTGGCACATAGGTTCAAAGTCTGTTAAAGAATTTTTATCTGCTGTCATATCAAAAATAATATTAACCATTTTCAAAAATATGCAAAATAGTAACACTACAATAGTGCCCAGAAGCCAAGTAGTAATTCTTCTTCCAGGGAAGAACAAATATAAAAGTCTGAAACTCTGCATATTGACTTACACAGCAATTAAGGACAGTGTTGAAGAGCTACAGGTATGTGCACTAAGCAGGTGAAAATATGATTTCAAAAGGTGTGGTGATGGTTATCTATCTGTAGCACATTCCATCTGAAGGTGTGACTCAATTGTATATGTACTTACTTACTTACAGTAACTATTTTTAGACCTAGAGCTTTTGACAGATTTAAGCAAAGCTGGTAAGCTTACATCTTCAGTAACATAGATAAAAGTGAACCGGGGATTAGATTGTATAATATAATCCATTATCAAGATCGTGAGCTTCCTTTATACGATATAAAAAAGGCCTGAATGTGATTCAAACTGTTTTAATTCCCTCCCCATTTTTCCTCCACTTGGGAGAAAAGCTCTTTTTGCTAAATCTTCAAATATCCACACTTCAATTGAGGGCTGAGGAATCTCCTTATCCAGTCCTCCATCAAAAATAGAGAAGACAAGACATTCCATATTTTTAAAATGAAAAGCAGGGGGAAATCCCTCTGTTTGGAAGAAAAGGAGACTTTGAAGATCCTTTTATACAGAAGAAAGAAGCAAACAAAGGTAAAACAAGTGAGTTTTGGTGAGTTATCTACGGTGATAACTCCTTTGGTGAGTTATCTACGGTGTTTCCCAACTCACTATTTCAGCTCTTCACTGAAATATCTTTTGCCTTTCAGTGTAGCATAGTCCATACTGGGTGTTTGTTTCACTAGGAAAAGTTTTGAAATACAATTCATTTATGTTGTTGAACGAAAAATCCTGTTTTGGATACTTGTTTATTTTGGGATCTTGATCCAGAAGATCCATACAGTCAAAAGCATTTTCTCATACCTTATGTGAATTTAAAACTGTAGCAATTGCAGGTGTTGTATGGAAAATGTGGAACTTCTTATGACTTTGGCAGTGCAGGTCAAGGAACCTGATGGGAGTTGCATGTTCTTTGGCTGCACAGAATTTAGACTAACTTTTTTTGGTGAACCCTAAAATATATTAAAAACATTCAGCAGTGTAACTAGTTTCATGAATGATACATATAGAAATAGTGAGACATTCTCACTGCACCACATTAATCATTGGACTGTGACCAAATCCTCTCAATTTATAACTACACATGCATAGAACGGGGTAAAGGAAGTGAACCCAAGCTCTTTACCAGAGTACCTGTAGCTATAATTAAATGCAAGCCATTTTTTGCTGTCATATAAAACTAAGGACTCGGTAAATTTTATCCAAATCTGAGTAAATGAAGTGCTTGTCAATTTATTGTTTCTGGTACTGATCTTTGTCTGTCTAAGCCATCATGTTACCACCATTACACTGAAATCAATGGCAAAATGTCATTGTCTTATCATTAGTCAATGCTGTTGACTAATGATAAGTACCAGCCAGTACCAATGCTAATACCAATGCCTTGGACAGAAGAAGAAAATGAATCTGAAGAAGTGGAAAGGACGGATCTGGAATGAATCCATGCCCTTGGCAGAAATGTTGATTTTGAAATCATATCAGATGTCAGTAAGGAAGATGATAACCTCACTACTGTATCACCTTTGCATTCATGCACTTTTTTAACTGCAGTGCTTCATTGACAATGTAAACAGCTTTGTTCTAGGGCACATCACCTGTTAGCTCCTTCTTCTTCAGTTCTGCCACTTGTGATAATGAAAAAATTGCTGATGCCTGTATTATGCCTAAATATTTTTACTCTTTCCATTTATTGTTTGTAGCGTAGTATGAGAATATGCACATAAAATGCTGCTTTTTTTTAAAGTCCAAGTGTAGTTTGAAATTGAACTGTTACAACACTGTTTTCAAGGTTTATTTTTGTGGTTTTGTTGGGTGAATTTTAATGAATATGTTCTACTTCTTTGTGCAAAATCTACCTTCAACTTTTGGGAGGGAAGCTTGTTGAATTCAAGACGTGTATCTTAAAGTCAGATAGGGGGCTTCCTAAAAATATAATTAATCGAACTATAAAATCTAATTATCACCATACAAAATGATCAAACTCTAATAAAGCTATCCTTTTTTAATCACTTGGCTGCTCAAAAGGATTTGAGGAATAAGAGCAAGAAATACCTCAGATTTCCTTATCCACCAGAAGATTTAAAATTTTCTGTGTAAAATAAAACATAACATTTATGGTAATGTTCCAGTTCCAACTAAGAGCGTGGTTCTTTTGTTTCTTGTGCAGATAAAACTCCCCTTGACCCTTTGGTTCAAATTCAGAAGGGACGTAAAAGTTAGACTCCCTAACATATCAGTAACTCTTTGTAAGTTGGTTTAATATGCACACTGGGATCCAGAGGAAGGCATAAATTACACCTGCTTATACCATTGTGTTACTTGCTACTTACTCTCCTCTCTTCTGGCTCTTCAGCATATGTGTTACATCAGCATAGACTCCCTTCAACCATGTGGACCAAATTCAGAGGTGATATGAAATGGCAGAAACTCATTACACTTTTATAAGTAAATGTGTGTCTAAAGTTGAATGGGGGTGTAGTTTGGGGATGCTGGGAGAAAAAGTAAATTATGCCAGTTTAGACTCCCTCTAGTCTTACTGTTACCACTGAATTTGTCCCTGGGATTTCAATCAAAGCGTAACTTCTATAGCCACCAGCTTCATGCAAGTGGCTTGGAGCACAGCTTAACAACCTGGGAACTCCAGCCCAGGGCCAAAACTGCAGCATCAGAGGAGGGAAAGGTAGCAACTTCCAGCCTCCTATCTGATTCTGAGGTGACCCTTCCCCCATCATCTTCAGTTTGGGATTGCAGAGGGGAAATGGAAGTATATATATTTTTAAGGTGTTTATGTATCCTGGCTCCATCTGCTGTGCCAATTCAGAAAACCATTTATATATAGGTTTCAGAGTAGCAGCTGTGTTAGTCTGTATCCGCAAAAAGAACAGGAGTACTTGTGGCACCTTAGAGACGAACAAATTTATTTGAGCATAAGCTTTTGTAGCTATGCATCCGAAGAAGTGGGCTGTAGCCCACGAAAGCTTATGCTCAAATAAATTTGTTAGTCTCTAAGGTGCCATTTATATATAGTGTCTTAAAGTAACAGTGTTTTCAAGAGCTGGGGTTTGGGAACTCAACTAGTCAGTTTCCTAGTACTGTGGGTTTGATCACATACATGCTTTTTCCTATTTAGCATTTTAAAAAGTCTAATCATCCCATGGTTCTGTCTCTCCAACCCAATTTAAACATAAGTTTATCTATGTGCTTCTGTCTTTAAAGGATCCAGAATGCTTATCAACAGTCCATTCCTGTTCTTTAATCCACAACAACTTGATTCTGTTTGTCAGAGTTCTCTCATCTTTCATCCCTCCCACTTCCCCTTAGGAAGGGTCACTTGTTTGTTTGTTTGTTTTGCTTTTTCTCTCTGATTTGATAGACTTTCACAGCCAAGTAATAGTTAATCTGGAAAGGAAAGGGATGGATTGCTAGCCTTTAGTATATACTAGCCTTGACTGACTGGCTGGGGGGGGCGCGATGAAGTTTATCATTACTGACCAAACAGAATTAACAGTGAGTAATTTATCTCTTACGGCATTCCTTTCATGGGAAAATGAAACTTCGGGAAACAGTTGTCTCTGTTCAAATCTGCCAAGTGTTACAGACCAAACCAAAATGAATGAACATTCAAGACTGTTGTGTCAATCTTTCTCATGTGATGTTTCTTCTCCTTTCCTGAGTGCTTGGAGCAGGGAAATAGTTAAGTGTTGACATACAAAGTATCTGTGACTGATAGGGAGTTTCTCTGTAGTAATGTAAGTAGCTCTATGTTTGATTGTTGTAAGGGGTGTGACTGTGTGAATACTTAAGGAAGAGATTGACTGCACATATGCAGGAAAGAATACTATGGTTTCAAATGGCCATCCATCTACCAATACATAAGGGACAATGCAAGAGCCATTCACTTTGAAGTTATGCCTCCAATACCCTGCTGAACTCACTGGACTGGTTTTCAGTGGCAGAGCCAAAAGGACTGGGAAACTGAGCCCTGGTCACCAGGAAATTAGGTTGGTATAACTACACTGCTCAGGGGTGCGAAAAATCCACACCCCGAGTGACGCGGTTAAATCAGTCTAACCGCTGGTGTAGAGAGCACTAGCTATTGCCCCTCGGAGAGGTGGAGTACTGATACCAATGGGAGAAGCCCTGTTGGTGTAAGTAGTATCTCCACTGAAACGCTACAGCAACGCAGCTGCAGCATTTTAAGTGTAGACAAGCCCTGAGATAAAGGACTTCTGGCTGAATATAAATGACAATTTCTGGGGAGGAAGCAGTTTGGGAAAGAGGATAAAGGGAATCCCTGCCAAGGTATGCCAAGCCTCTCTAGGTGAGATGGATCTGTGTATAGTGTTTTGAAAAGCTTTTTTCTCTTACGTTATGCTTTGTTCCCACTGTTTCAGATTACATAAATATTTCGTTTAGGAAGGCTGGTCACTGTATTGACCACTGCTCAGAAGATCCCAAAGGGAGCAACTGTAGGTGCTGAAACCAGTCAGCCCTGCTGAGGTAAGCATGGTTGATCACAGGGTGCTGTAGTCCAGGCCCAGGGCTACCAGAGTGGGAGAATTGTGGGATTCCACCTCAGGAGAGGTGAAGGCACAAGGCCCAATACCGCGGAGGGCTCAGGGGTATGGCTAGCCCTGAAACTGTGGCACTATCATCACTGGGAGAGGTAAGGTAGGTGAAGTAATATCTTTTATTGGACCAACTTTTGTTGGTGAAAGGTACAGGCTTTCGAGCGTATCGGAGCTCTTCTTCAGGTCTGGGTAAGATGCTGTTTAAGCTAAATATAAGTTGAGACAGATTGTTAAGCATAATGGGTTCACACACATTATAGACCACTTACAAGGAAGTGGGCAATTAAGGGTTAGTATGCATTGAGGCATGTGTGCAAATTGTTGTAAGGAGCCATAAAACCAGTGTCTCAATCCATGGTTTTTAGTTTTAGCAGAGTTGTGAATTTAATTTCCCAGACTCATCTTTTGAAGGTGTTGTGCAGGTTTCCTTTGAGGACCATGCCATCATTGACATCTGGGTTAGCACCCATTGGGATGAATGGGGCAGTTCAATGGGACAGAGCTATTGTTTCTCGCTCTCTGCAGTCTCAGACAGATGATGCTGCAGCAGTTGCATTCAGATTGTTGAGGTTTTCTTCATTGTCATAAGAACTAGAGACTTAAAAAAAAACCCAGAAGACAGAAAGCTGATATCCTGGAGAACGATTGAGAAGTGTGTATGAGCCCTTGTTGCACCACTTAATTTGGGAAACACTGCCTTTGAGATATGGCTCTAATTCAGTAAGGTACTTAAAAGCCAGGCCTAATGTCAAGCATGTGAGTAGTCCCTTTGGTTTCAGTGTGACTACTCAAGGTGAGCACCTTGCTGAATCGCAGCCTACATTGAATTACTTCAGCCACCAGTAAAATGAAGCTATTTGAAAATAGAATGTAGCTTGGGTGAAAGTGATCAAGACATGATAGAATTCATGATTCTAAGGAAAGGTAGGAGGGAAAACAGCACAATAAAGTTAATGGATTTCAAGAAGGTAGATTCTTCGAGTGTTTGCTCATGTGTATTCCACAGTAGGTGTGCGTGCTCGCCACGTGCACCAGTGCCGTAAGTTTTTCCCTCAGCAGTACCCGTAGGGGGAGCGCTGCTGTGACCCCTGGAGTGGCACCACTATAGCGCGCTATAAGGGGAGCCGCGCGCTCCCCCCACCCTCAGTTCCTTCTTGCCGCCAGTGACGGTGCATCGGAACTACTTGCTCCAGCTTTGCTGCAGCTCGTCACAAATCCCGTTCATTGTTCAATAGTATCTGTATCAGTTAGTTTGTAAAAGTTCTAGTTTAGTTAGTTAGTCTTCAGGCCGGGGCATAAAGGGTAACAAGAAAACGTTCTTCAAATACATTAGAAGCAAGAGGAAGACCAAGGACAGGGTAGACCCATTACTCAATGAGGGGAGAAACGAGAGGATCAGAGGCTAAATTTGGGGAAGAACAAGTTGAAGACATCTAATTTAAGTAATTTTAAGTTGGCAGGGCCCGATGAAATATATCCTAGAATACTCAAGGAGCTGACAAGGGAGATATCTGAGCCATTAGTGATTATCTTCAAAAAGCCATAGAAGATGGGAGAGATTCCAGAGGACTTGAAAAGATCAAATACAGTGTCAATTATAAAAAGGGGAATAAGGACAACCTGGGGAATTACAGACCAGTCATCTTAACTTTAGTATCTGGAAAGATAATGGAGCAAATAATTAAGCTATCAATTTGCAAACACCTAGAAGATGATAAAGTGATAAGTAACAGTCAGTATGGATTTGTCAAGAACAAATAGTGTCAAGCCAACCTAACAGCTTTCTTTGACAGGATAGCGAGACTTGTGGCTAGGGGAAAGTAGTAGATGTGGTATACCTTGACTTTAGTAAGGCTTTTGATACTGTCTTGCATGACATTCTCATAAGCAAACTAGGGAAATACAACTTAGATATGGAGCTACAATAAGGTGGGTGCATAACTGGTTGGAAAACCATTCCCAGAGAATAGTTATCAGTAGTTCACAGTCAAGTTGGAAGGGCATATCGAGTGGAGTCCCACAGGGATGAGTTCTGGGTCTGGTTCTGTTCAATATCTTTATCAATGATTTAGATAATGACAGAGAGTACACTTATAAAATTCACAGACAGTACCAAGGTGGGAGCAGTTGCAAATCCTTTGTAGTATAGGATTAAAATTCAAAATGATCTGGACAAACTGGACACATGGTCTGAAGTAAATAGGATGGAATTCAATAAGGACAAATGCAAAGTACTCCACTTAGGAAGGAACATACAAAATGAAAAGTTACTGCCTATGAAGGAGTACTGTGGAAAGAGCTAAATATGAGTCAACAGTGTAACACTGTTGCGCAAAAAAAAAAAAAAAAGCAAACATCATTCTGGAATGTATTAGCAGGAGTGTTGTAAACAAAACACACGAAGTAATCCTTCCACTCTACCCTGTGCTGATTGGCCTCAACTGGAGTATTGTGTCCAGTTCTGGGCACCACATTTCAGGAAAGATGTGGACAAATTGGAGAAAGTCCAGAGAAGAGCAACAAAAGTGATTAAAAGTCTTTTAAAAAATGACCTTTAAGGGAAGATTGAAGAAATTGGGTTTATTTAGTCTGGAGAAGAGAAGACTGATAAGTTTTCAAGCACATAAAAGGTTCCTACAAGGAGGAAGAGAAAAATTGTTCTTGTTAACCTCGTAGGCTAGGACAAGAATCAATGTACTTAAATTGCAGCATGGGAGGTTTCGGTGGGATGCCAAGAAAAACTTCCTGTCAGGGTGGTTATGCACTAGAATAAATTGCTTAGGGAGGTTATGAATCTCCATCGTTGGTGATTTTTAAGAGCAGGTTAGACAAATACCTGTCAAGGATGGCCTAGATAATACTTAGTCCTACCTTCAGTGCAGGAGACTAGACTAGAAGACCTCTCAAGTTCACTTCCAGTCCTATGACTCTATCTCTTGGGGGGGGGGGGGGAAACGCAGCAATGTTTATCATCATATACCAATATTTCACGACAGTTGAGTACAGGAAGTATCCTGCTGAAACTGAAAAGGAATTTTAGGTAGGCAAAATCTTCAGTAATTGCCAAGTGACTGAGGTGGAGGAGTGCCACCCGTTGGATTACCAGCACTGCTCCCTGCAGCATCTGATTTTTTTCCTTGGTTTCTTTCCAAGACAAGATCAGCTTAGTTCGAGAGCATTGCCCCAGTTAGTGTGGTTACAGAAATACCAACAATGATTTATGGTGAAGCCAAGCCCAGTGGTGATATAAAAGTGCAGTACTGTTTGAAAGCACAGTAATTTACAAATTACATGGACTTAAGGATGTAAATTGTTGAATGACTCTTGGTTGACAAAAATTGTTTGGCATTTGTTTTTGTGATGCACTTGAAATAAATTTTTATGCCAAAGTTTCCCTTACTCTGTCATATTTAGGACTGCACTCTACTGTTCATGAATCAGTAGACAGGGATGTCTTGAAATATCAATACAAAACTATAGGGCCTCTGCTTTATTAAACTTCCCCGGTACTATTCCTTTTTGATAAAATCTGCGCTTGCTTACCATACTGTACTGGACTTCAGTCAGACATTGTCTGTAACCCACTAGAGGAACTGTTATCCTTTTCATTGGCCATTAGTCTACTATAATCCCTTTAGGAATAAAAAATGGGGCCCAGAGGACTTTTTTCTTAAATCATTTTGTGAAAGAAATTACTGCCACTTTTTATTCCTTTTGTATCTCATTAACTTTTCATAGGTTTACCCTCCCTTTGACCTGAGCATTATAATTCTTATGCACTAAAAATCAACCAAATGGATAAATGAGGCTAGCACAAAACAAAATGCTATTTAAATAGGCAAAACTTTAGGATCATTGTCAGGGAGATTAAAAATAAATTGTTTGTACACTACACTGTCACCTGTGTCACTGTAATTCTATATAAAGACTGCTATGTCAGATTTGGTGGCCAAAAAAAAAACTACTTGTCAGAATTAATCAGTGCTTAACAAGCTTTAAAATGGTTACATCCTACATAGGCAAACATGCAGAAGCAAAGTTACTCAGCAGGACACCAGTGGCCAGATGCAAGACCAACAAGAATGTCTTAAAATCATTAGTGTGACCAACTTTAAATATATATTGAATTTTAAAATGTAGTGGCAGTGAGGCCCAAATTCTGCTCCATTTCCATGAGGCTTTAAGTCTCAAGAGTAATAAAGCAGGTGTAGTTTTACTATGCAAATAGTTATAAGGTCTTAAGGCCAAAAGTACCATTATGACCATCTAATCTTATTTTATGCAAAACACAGGCCATAGAATTTCACCCAGTAATTTCTATATCAGGCTCATAATTTCTGGTTGGGTTAGAGAATATCTTTTAGAAAGACATCCAATCTTGGTTTAAAGACTTTAAGAGATGGATAATGCACCAAATCCCTAAGTAAATTGTTCCAATGTGCAATTACCATCACTTTAAAAAATTGTGCCTTATTTCCAGTCAGAATTTGCCTGGTTTCAGTCTTGAAACATAGGATCTTGTTAAGCCTTTGCTAGTTTCAAACAAACAAACCCAGATATCAGAAAATGTCTCCCCGTGCAGGTATAGACTGTGATCAAGTCACCGTCTAATCTTTTCTTTCACCAGAAGCTCAGTCTTTTTAGCATAAGTTTCTTACACTGTAAAGGTAGATTTTCCAGACTTTAAATCATTCTTGTAGCTCTTTTCTGAACTCTTTCAGCATTTCCACCATCCTTTTTGAAGTGTGGACACCAGAATTGGACACAGTGTTTTGGTAATGGTCTCACTAGTGCTGTACACATATGCAATATCTCCTCCTTATTCCTCCTTGATGTTCTCTTGCTTATACATTGAAGGATCCCGTTGTCCCTCTTATCAAGGGCATCACACTGGAAGCTCTTGTTTAGTTTGGTTATTCACCATCATCTTAAGTCTCTTTAAAAATAACAGGCTAGATGCCATCTTGTAAATGTGCCCTACTTTCACTTTTCTTCATTGGCCTTCCACTTGGCTGTTTTAAAATGCATGTTGTTCAAAGGAGTCTAGTTTACCAAGCCATCTAGATTGCTCAGTACAGAAGAACTGTCTTTGCTATTTACCAGTCTTGTGTCATCTGCAAACTTTATCAGCAATGATTTTATATTTTCTTCCAGCTCGTTGATAGATATCCAATAGCAGTAGGCCCAGAAGAGCCCCCTGAGGGTCTGCTCATCCACCATTCAAATCTCCTGGAATAGTGAGGAGGCTGCTGCAGTGTTCTTCAGCCTCTCTCCGCAAGTAACAGAGATGCCCTGCACGTGGCTTCGTTCAATCAGGCTTTGTAGGGGAGCCTTAGATACAAGAATAGCGGGCAGTGACAGTGTAGTAATCGTGTTTCTCCAAAGATAGCACAAGTTGTTCTAAATGTACAAATAAATAGCCAATACACAAGAGCTTCCATAGGAAATAGATTGGGTGTAAAAAACCTGTCGTGTATATATCATTTGTGAAATATATTGACAAAATCCCAGGATTTCAAGGTTAATGCTGACTCTCCTAAACCTGAGTTTGAAGTAATAGTTGTTCCAGAGCAATAGAAATATAATTAAGGTTGCATCTGAGTTTTCTTTTCTACAGAAGTGATTTAAACCTTATTTTTCAGAAATGCTTTAAAAGGGGCAATAAACTAAGTGTCGAAACTTTTAAAAATGACATTTGAATTTTTCTTTGGTTTAATGGTGATTAGGTTCAAGTGCCTCAAGTTATCATTTTTTAAAATTTTGAAGGGGGTATCTCCCCTTTGATTGGAGCAATTTGCAACACAGCTTACAGCCTTCTGGGGTCTGATTGTGCTTCATGTTTTACTGTACTCCTAGATGTGCTGCTTACTACCATAACAATTAGGTGATCATGCTTTTTTTTTTTTTTTTTTAAATAAAAATTTCAAAAGAGAAAAAGAATTAATAAAGAGGAGACGTTAACGCAGTTTTTCAGGTGTGAGATTTACTATGCCAGAGAAGCTCCAGAGACGCATTGAGGTGACACAATGGGTATGTCTACCCTAGAGCTGGAAGGGGTAAATTTCAGCTCAAAAAGCCACACCTGTGTTAGCTCTCATTGAACTAGCATCCTAAAAATAGTATCTCCGGTGGTAGGAGGGGCTAGCCTCCCCGCGTATGTACCTGTGATCTCAGGCAGCCCCTCCTGCCATGCCTGCTGCCATAGCGATACACCTATTTTCAGTTTGCTAGCTTGATCAGAGCTAGCGCTGGTATGTCACCTCAAGCTAGAATTGCACCCAATGTTTGAATCCTAAGAGTTAACACAATTGAGGGGTTTTGGCACAAGAGGTACTTTGACAGATGGTTTGGAGCATGAAAGTTTTCATGACAATATTGCCACCCCCAAATGTCCTGTATCTTCAGGGTTTTTTTTATTTTAGTTAATATAGTTTGAATTCTTTCCCTTCTTGTTTCTAAGCCTTTAGAATACACTTGCTTCATATTTGCCAGGGTTTCTCAGCAACCATGAAGCCTAAAAACTTTTTTTTTTTTTAAATGAAAGCTGAGATTTTCATACAATTCTTTCTAGCAGGTAGGATTTAGATGGGGGGGGGGGGGGGGAGAGGGTTTCATTCTCCGGTCCATGTTACAGAAGCTTACCATATTCTTCCAACTTCTCCTCATAGTTCACTGGAGATGAGACAGCGTACACTAACAAACTAATAACATAAGAGGTTATAAACACTCTTGCTGTTGCTGAATCTGCAAATTTCCCAGTGTCTTTAGCCAAACTGCTGACTTCTGGATCCCCACTGGCTACTTACAGCTCGCACCCATGTAATTTGTAAATTGCAAGCAGTTTGCACTACCACAACCCCACTCCAGTTGGCCTTTTAGGTGTGGCAAACAAGTATAAGCCAGGGCTAAATCAAACCCAGGAAGTGCACATATAGAGTAACTCCGTTAAGTTCAGAGCTTTTATTTGCATGTTTCTGTGAGAAAATAGATCCCTCTATGCAGAAACCCACAGCATTTTTAATCATACATTAATGTTCATTTGAATATGTTGGGGACAGATCCTCAACTGGTGTAAACTGTCATAATACCATTGTATTCATTGGCATTACCCCAGTTTACATCAGTTAAGGAGCTCGTCTGTAGTTTGAAAATGACTTATTTACGCAACAGACAATAATAGGTCTTCTAGAATTCATAGATCTAGAAATGTAAAGCTGGAGGGGACTTCAAGAGGTCATCAAGTCCACACTTTCTTTGCCACTTCTACCTGGCCACCCGCATTGAGGCAGGACCAAGACCTGACCTAAACCTAGACCGTCGTTGACAAATGTTTGTCTAACCTATTCTTTAAAATCTCCGATGATGAGAAATACACGACCTCCCTTGGTAACCTATTCCAGTAGTTAACTATCCTTATAGTTAGAAAGTTTTCCTGATATCAAACCTAAATTTCCCTTGCTGCAGATTAAGCCCATTACTCCATGTCCACTTAATGTAGGACAAGAACAATTGATTGCCGTTCTCTTTATAACAGCCCTTAAGACTGCTATCATGTCCTCCCTCAGGGTATGTCTGCATTACAATAAAAAACCCACAGCACCAATTCTCAGAGCCTGAGGTTGGCTGACTCAGGGTCACATGGCTTAGGCTGCAGGACTAAAAAAAGCAGTGTAGATGTTTGGGCTGGGGCTGGAGCCTGGGCTCTGAGACCCACCCCATCCTGGGTAAACATACTCTGTCATATATTTTTTTTACTCAAACTAAACTTGCCCAGTTTATTTAACCTTTCCTCATAGGTCAGGTTTTCTAATCCTTTCATCATTTTTGTTGCTCTCCTCTGGACTCCAGTTTCTCCACATCTTTCCTAAATTGTTGTGCCTACTATGAAACATACATAGTGTGTGTTAATGTATTGCAGCAGATCCATATTTGGATTACTTATTTGTGAAATGGTTTGCAGAGCCAGGCTGAGCTCCCTTTGTCTTAGAGCAGGATCAATTTAATTATCTGTCCTCTAAATCTGTATGATCTGTTTTTGTTTTTAAATTGGATTTTTGACTTAGAGTTTTGTGTCTTCAAAGGAGTTGTCATGAACTATTATGTTAATACCAGCTTCTATGCCTCTCTGCTAATCCACTGATCAAGAAAGGCCCCAGTCCTTTAACCAGTTATGCATGGGTGAATCCCTGTGCCTGCACGCAATCCCATTGAAATAAAATAAATGGGGCTCCATTTTGGTGCAGGACTCCTCCGAGGCTGTCAGTTGCAGGATCAGGGCCTTAATGCATAAACATTTTAAGCAATAAAAGTCTTTTGCAGCCTCTGCACTCCAAGCGTTTCTAACAGACACAATAAATGTAAAAAGAACTCTTGTTTTTAGTGACAGCACTGTAGACTGATGTCCTGGTTTTCTTTCAGAGGATGTGTACAGCATGGACAAAGGCAGTGTAAGCTGTCACTCTCTGTGCCCAGCCAATGTGCACCAGCTTTCTTTGGAAAGGCTCCTCCAGGGCTAACAGACTTATTCCCTCTTTGGTGCCTCCACTGCGATGGTGATCTTTATGGTTTGGATACAGCCCATTGGTGGTCAGATGTGGGTGTGTCATGTACTAATGGGGTCTTGTGATATAGTTTGTGCAGTTCATTGTGTTTTGTGGTCTCTGTTCTTCGTTTTGTGTATGCAAATCATTGTAAAGTCCTTAGAGCTGAAGAAAGATGCTTAAGTCTATTATAAGCAAAATTTCAAAATAAATTTGGAGGGTTGTGAAAACAAAATCAGAATTTTCTTTTATATTATGCCAAATAGTGCCCATTTAATTCAAATTAAAGTATTTAAACTCTTATTTTATTATAGGCAACAGGATGTGTCACTGTTTCATCCACTAAAACAGTCTTCTCCAAGACATGCCTAGTCTGACACTCTACTGCTGTAGTGCCTCACATATGCTGTGATTACTTAGGACATCAGTCCAGCTGCTCGCATTTTGGCTGCCACAGTATCTAAAGTGGATCTCTTGTCAGGGTAAATATTAATAATTTGTCCCAGGTTGTACACAGTGTGCCAGTAGCCTTCAAGGGTTAGTGTGGAATATTAATGAAACTCAGTGAAAGTTTGGGAATATGGTGTTTTTTAAGGTTAGCACTTACGGCATCAAAAGCCAGGCTGCTTCTGCAACAGGAGTTTGAATGCTTTTAACTCTATTGCTGCGTGATACCTGGGAGAAAAGTTTACAATGTATTTTAGGGTATGACTGTGATGGGGAGCACCAACCTTCAGTATTCATAGAACACTTTGGGCCTGTATCCTCCCTACCCCAAGTGGGTCCCTGGGTAAAATTCCGCTGCTCTTGCTACTATAGATGCCCGTACACCTCTTAGAGTGAGTTGTCAAGGTTGAGTTTTTTCTGGTGCTGTATTTTATTTGCCAGTAATGACTGTTCAGAAATGGCTGGTGGTTAAATCAGCAGAAGAGAGAGAAGGATCAGCCAATAAAAGAAACGTTACCGATGGAAAGTACAAGATCTATGTGGCATTTTTGGGGGGCTGTAAATGGTATTTAGTTGCTGAAACCTCTTTCATTCTGTGGTGGTTAGTGGGAGGATATCTGTAGTGTTGGTAAAATTTCGCAGTTTGGCTAGCCTCTCATCCCTAACTGAATCTTGTACACTTGTTTTGTCTTCTGATAAAATATTTGGGCTGAAATTCTGGTTTTGCCATCATCTTCAACGGAGAAAATTTTACCCCTAAAATTTACCACAGAATGGTTTAACTTATGTTTATGTCCTGGTGATCCAGTGCACAAAGTCAGTAATTTAGAAACACTGCAAAAATACACACCTACAATGTTATTGATTTATAAATTCTACAAAAACAGGGTAAACCTCTGACACAATTATCCTCTCAATTTTCTGCTCTTCAGAACATTCAGGATATACAGGCAGTCATGTAATGCTCCTCATGCCTCTCTTTCATGTTATCAAAGCCACTCCACTGATGCTCAAACAGGATTTTTGGCAGGGTTGAAAATATATTCCATAAGACTTTGCTAGGTCACTGAAGTAATCCGGCCAGGAAGCACACACAGGAAGTCCTCTCTTTGGAAATGACCACACTTTGAATTTTTGTAGCCAATTAGTGAAATGTTGCTTCTCTTTGCTATCAGAGCCTTCACTGTTGTCAAAGAGGAATATAGGAAACTGCTGGGAATTTTTGCCAATATCTGCACCAACCTCACTCACTTGAATCTGAAGAAAATCTGCGTAAGGCAGTTATCGCAAATCTGTGGCATTTCTGTGGGTTTTTTTGTTTTTTGGGGGGTTTTTTTGGTTTGGGGTTTTTGCATGAGTCCAAATGTACTCCTATAGTTTTAATTTTGGATATCACAGCGAGAGTCAATACTTAGCTCTTACATTGTGCTCTTCATCTGAGCATCTCAAAGGACCCACAAGGAAAGTTATTTAAAAATGAGTGCATTAATTGGACTGCTTTTCTTCTTGTGTAAATATATAAAACTTTTGGGATGTATCATTCACCATGCTCCCTAACCTCCAAATATCACAATACCCGGCTGGATCTGTTTATTTTTTACACCAGCCAGAGGAAAGTGGCTACTGTTTTTTGTTATCCTTTCTGGGGGTTCTAAAAATCCCCTATCTAACGCTTGAGAATGGCTAATGCCATATTATTAGCTGGATCCACAGCCCCAGAAAAGCCTGAAGCAGTTTGATCACTCACTTAAATAAGGTTTCTTGTTTCTAACCATGAGTTGGTGATTCCTTATCTAGGACCTCTGCTGCTGAAACTGCATTATTGCTCTGGGAAGAGTCACAGGTTTTTAACCTCTAGTTTAGAGAAATCCTACACACCATTTCATATCTCAGCCTCTCCTCTTTCTGTGTGTACATGAAGAATCGTGCCGTGAGTCTGGAATCAGAGAGTCATTTCTCAGGAGGATTTCCAAAGTGATCTGTTGTTTAAACATAGGGACAATTTCAAAAGACCATGGACGAGATTTTTCAAGTGCTCAGAACCCACAACTGGGACCAGATTTTCCAAAGACTTCAGCTCTTATTTAGGCACCTAAGTATGGGCTTGATGTTCAAAAACACTGAGCATCCAGCAGCTCCCATTGTGACACTTACTATCAGATTTTCAAAAGAGCTCAAATCACACCGTGCCTAGCACTTCTGAAGATATAACCACTTATTTTGATGGAGCTGTGCTGTTTTGAGAAATCTGTCCCATAGAATCATTTGAAGATGCTTGTCTGTCTATACACAAGTCACACATAGCAAGGGCTAGTACAGCTCCTATTGCCCAACACCAATGGATTTGCTCACATTGATCGTGGGCATTATATGCTACCTCCTATCCAAGCAGAAAATTATCCTTTAGGATCTGCCTGACTTATGATGAAAAGGACTTTTCCAGTTGCATTTCTGTGGAGCAAGAGTGACATCCAGTGGCTAACAGATTAGTTTTCCACCAGGAGATACCCAAAACAGGGTAGTTACTTTTTTGGGTGTTTGAATATCAAAGAATTATACTGGGTAACAAAAAACTACTCCTTTTTTTTTTTTTTTTAAAGCAGATGTGTAGTGCAGAGCTGTGTTCTGCTATGTCCCTGTCTCCTTAATAAGAGAGAGCCTGATGCTGCATTGCCTCTTCTTTAAAAATTAATGGGAGTGACACATGAATGCTTTTAATGTTGTTGTACTCTTGAATGAATAACAAAGCCTTTGATTAAATAAAAACTAGAGCTTCTAAATGAATTTTTACTTGTTCAGCATTTAACCCCGTACTAGCAAGTACATATGGTCTGACAAACGACACTTTCAGAATCCCATGGACAACAATGTATCCTTTGTGTTCTGATATGTCGGTTCTGCATCTAGCCATACTCAAATTCATTAGGGTTTTACTCCACTTACTGAAGACAATTTCTTCATGCAAATTGGGACAGCGTCTCCCTTTTTTCATGCAAAAATAGCATAGATTGGAAACAAGCTATACAGATTAAAGTGTTGGTTTTAACCTATAAAGCCCTAAATGGTTTGTGTGCTGTGGTTATGAGAGATCATTTATGCCCCAGAGTGGTACTGTGGCAGCTGTGATTATTGGAATCACCAAAGGTGATAGTTACCTAATTTAAAGGGGGATGGAGGTTGGCAGCATGGCATTCTTAGTGAGGGGTTGTTGGCTTTGGAACTCACTTCTTGCCTTGATTTGCCAGTGGATATGGTATCTGTAAGGAGAAGCTAATACATGCACCTAGCTCCCAGGAAGTTGATTGGGCCTCCTGGAGCTGCGGAGCACCCATTGGGAGAGTTTGTTCTCGGTCATTCAAAAAGGATTGATTCTTAAAATATATCTGACATATTTCATATTGTGAATTATATCACACCTTGAGGTTTGGGACTAAATGGGGTTTAGGAGTAGCTGTTGGGTAGGAGACTATTTCAGACTTAGAGAGGGAATTTGATGGATTGTGCAAGCTGTTGCTAGATGAGACGACAAATCAGAATGTAATACACTGTGAATAAGACCATCGTCCACAAGACATTTTGGGCCTGATACTGGTAGATTCTGAGACTTGGGGTATGTCTTCACTAGCAACGTTAAAGCGCTTTAACATGGCTGTGTAGTCATGGCACCAGCGCAGGGAGAGAACTTTCCCAGCGCTGGTGCACAGTCTACACAGCCACTTTACAGTGCTGAAACTTGTAGTGCTTGGCGGGGAGGATGTTTTTGCACTGAAATTGCAGTGCTGTAAAGTGACAGTGTAGACAAGGCCTTACTCACTCTCTCTGACTATAGAGGGAGTGGCAGGCAGTCAGCTCCTTCCAATATCAGGCCTGTGCTATACTGTACAGGAAAATACAGGTAGAAGATGTTTACGCTACTACACATGTACAGTTTTAAAATATTTGAGCTATTTTAAAATAAGGAAAAGCTCTCCATGAAGATACGTGAGTGAAGGAGTGAAATTGCTGCTGTTTATTATTCACCGTGTGGAGGAAATGAGGTCTTACTAGGGCTGTATTTGACCAGTGGTGGCAACTCCAAAGTTAAGGTTGCAAATGAATTCCTACTAGGGCTGTCAATTAATCGCAGTTAACTCACGCAATTAACTCAAAAAAATTAAGCCCGATTTAAAAAAAATAAGTGCGATTAATCGTAGTTTTATTCGCACTGTTAAACAATAGAATACCAATTGAAATGTATTAAATATTTTTGGATGTTTTTCTGAATTTTCAAGTATATTGATTTCAATTACAACACAGAATACAAAGTGCACACTGCTCACTTTATATTACAAATAATTGCACTGTAAAAATGATAAAAGAAATGGTATTTTTCAGTTCACCTCATACAAGTGCTGTAGTGCAATCTCTTTATCATGAAAATGCAACTTACAAATGTAGAATTTTTTTTTCGTAACTGCACTCAAAAACAAAACAATGTAACCCTTCAGAGCCTACAAGTCCACTTAGTCCTCCTTCTTGTTCAGCCAGTAGCTAAGACAAACAAGCTTGTTTACATTTTCGGGAGACAATACTGCCCACTTCTTATTTACAATGTCACCAGAAAGTGAGAACAAGCGTTTGCATGGCACTTTTGTAGCCAGCATTGCAAGGTATTTATGTGTCAGATGTGCTAAAATTCGTATGCCCCTTCATGCTTCGGCCACCATTCCAAAGGACATGCTTCCATGCTGATGACGCTCATTAAAAAAATGTGTTAATTAAATTTGTGACTGAACTCCTTGGGGGAGAATTGTATGTCTCCTGCTCTGTTTTACCTGCATTCTGCATATCTTTCATGTTATAGCAGTCTCGGATGATGACTCAGCACATTGTTCATTTTAAGAACACTTTCACTGCAGATTTGACAAAACGCAAAGAAAGTACCAATGTGAAATTTCTAAAGATAGCTACAGCACTCGACCGAAGGTTTAAGAATCTGAAGTGCCTTCCAAAATCTGAGAGGGATGAGGTGTGGAGCATTCTTTCAGAAGTCTTAAAAGAGCAACTCTCCAATGCAGAAACTACAGAACCTGAACCACAAAAAAGAAAATCAACCTTCTGCTGGTGGCATCTGACTCAGATGATGAAAATGAACATGTGTCGGTCCGTACTGCTTTGAATTGTTATTGAGCAGAACCTGTCATCAGCCTGGATGCATGTCCCCTAGAATGGTGGTTGAAACATGAAGGGACATATAAATCTTTAGCACATCTGGCATGTAAATATCTTGTGACACTGGCTGCAACAGTGCCATGTGAATGTTCTCATTTTCAGGTGATGTGAACAAGAAGCAGACAGCATTATCTCCTTCAAATGTAAAGAAACTTGTTTGTCTGAGCGATTGGTTGAACAATCGCTCTAAAGTGGACTGAGTGGACTTGTAGGCTCTAAAGTTTTACATTGTTATATTTTTGAATGCAGTTATTTTTTGTACATAATTCTACATTTGCAAGTTTAACTTTCTTGATAGAGATTGCACTACAGTACTTCTATAAGGTGAATTGAAAAATACTATCTTTTGTTTTTTACAGTATAAATATTTGTAATAAAAATAAACATAAAGTGAGCACTGTACACTGTGTATGCTGTGTTGTAATTGAAATCAATATATTTGAAAATGTAGAAAACATCCAAAATATTTAAATAAATGGTATTCTATTATTGTTTAATCACGCGATTAATCACTATTAATTTTTTTTAATGGTTTGACAGCCCTAACTCCTACTGCAGTCCATAAAATATGGATCCCCACTTCTTCTGCCCCTTTCATTCTAAAATCCACACACAACGTATCACCTTCACATCTTCTATGTGAGGTCTGTGGCTGAAGTAGAATTTATCTATCAAATTTGAATTTGTTCTGCCTAGGGTTTCATGATATATAGGAGCTGAAAAAGAGGTGATCAGCACAGCTGATCTGTTTCAAGTTTTTTGGTTTTCATTTTTTTTTTAAATGGAGGAAAATTTAGAACTTAGTTTACTGGATTCATCCAGTTTAAAATTTAGTGCACAGACCAAAGATTAGCTAGTTAGACTCTTTAATTAGGTGTTGAAAGTTATTAATACTTTAAATAAGCTCTTTAGAATGGTACTTCAGCAGCTGCTGAACTAATTTCAGCTGAATGTTCGTTCCAGACACAGGGGTGGAAAGCAGAAGTCAGGGATGATTCACTCCCTGATGAGTGGAAATGGAGAGAGGGTGACATTTTAGGAGAGACCTAGTTTGCTATGACATCAGAGGCTCAGGAAAGCAAGCGGGGGGGAGGCTGTTGGTGCTCGAACTCTAGATCCTGAGCATGGAACACTGGGCAGTAAAGGTCTCTCCTACAACGGTGCCCACTTATTGCATTGCTTATTGCTAATGAAACACTGCCTAGCTCTCCAGCACAGGACATGGGGTGGAGGAAGAGAGCGATGCTACCACCTTCTCCCTGCAGCCACTATGCTTGATGTGCTCCCCTTTGCTCTTATTATTTAATGTATTTGGCTTTTCTGTGACACCTATCACCATAGTGTCTGATCACCTCACAAACGTTAAGGTTGCGGGAGAGTGGGAGCCGTACCCATGGGGCTGTGGGCTAGTCTGGTGTGGGGGTCTCTGTCTCTTCTGTTGAAGATGTTCTACTTTGCATAAATAATTAAATAGTCATTTGAGCAAGGACTTGGGTCTCCCACCTCCCCGGTGAGTGCCCTTAAACACCAGGCTATTGAGTCATAGTCAGTCGGTCTCTCTCTCCCTCCTCCCCCCCAATGACTATTTGCCACTGTCTCCTCAAACTATTTGGTGAATCTATCCCTTTCTTTCCTTTGCTTTTTTTTTTAAATCCCCAGAAACAAAGTGTGTGTGTGTATTTTAACACTATGCCCCTCCCAAACAACCCTCTTCTGCCCTTTCATTCAATTGGAGCTGCACCTATAAAAGCAAAAGCAGGTGTAACCCTAAGTGTCTTCCCTTCTCTAATGTTCAGTTTTTCATGCACCACTGAGAAAGTTACAAAACAAAACCCAAGCCCTGAGTTGCTGACACTAAATTTCAACAGCAAAAGAATTCATCTGTGGATGTGGAATGTTGCACCTTGGTGAGTGTTTACTTCTTGCCGTAGTACATAGTCTTCCACAGCTAAACCACTGGTAAGTCAAGCCAATTACTTAGTGACTGGAATGCTGAGCATTTTGAACTCGCACAAGCACTTGGACACTTGTTATGGCAGACACTGAAAGCAGGTATTTGAAAGGCTTTATTAAAAATAACTGCATATTTTGTGCTTACTAAATTCCCCACTACCTTCTTGATTCAGGATGTCCTGCACACTGTGTAATATTTTGAATTCTTGAACTTACTAACAGAGACCATATTGTCATACTCTACCCCTTTGGTATATGGAAAATTGGAATCTTTACAACAGCCTTCAGTTCAAGACATATTCCAGCCCCAGTCATGAACCTGTGTAGTGTCACTCTATTGCTACTGACATATATAACACTTGTCACATCTACACCTCGAGGTGCTTTCCCAAAGTGTAACATCATTGTCCCCATTTTTACATATGAGCATGTCAAAGCATCTAGAGAGAAATGGCATGCCAAAAGTCAAACATGGCATGCAAAATGGGAATGGAAGTCAGATCTAACACCCAGTCCTTTGACCTCTTTCATCCCCAGTGATGCCTTATCCCTTATTTATTTATTTGCAGGCAGTGCATCTAATTAGAGCTGTGAAAACATTTTTGGTGAACCCTATAACTAGGTAATAAACCCCAAACCTAGCCCTGGTTCCCAGAGTTCTGAGCAAACTGATTGATGCATAGACACGCTGATGATTGATGCACAAGAAATACTTATCCAGAGTTAGTTTTTGGTGGAAACTCATTGGTTTCAACCTGAAATAAAGCAAAATGTATTTATTTTGGCCAAGTTTCATTTTGAGAATTTGGATTTGTCTGAATGTGGCACGTGGGGGCTGGTAAACCACACAAAGTGGACCCTGTTTAATCTTGACAACACTAGCCTTGGGCCTCTATGAAGGAGAGGTGCTTTGATTACAGACTTCCATGCCCTGGTGGCTATTTTGAGTTGAGATTTAATTTGTTTTCTGGGTCTGGACTGAGAGCTGACCTGGCTGGAGGGCTAGGCCATCAAAGCTGCAAACTGTTATGGAACCAGGACACAAGGGGGTACCAGAAAGGAAGAGTCCCTACAGTGCCACATCCTGACCTGAGGGGTGTTTCACTGGTACCTATGTTTCCTGCTCTTAGTTATCCTCAAACTATTTAACACTGGCTCTGTTTTCCTTGTAATGTAGAGGATGGGGGAAATGCAGTTATCTGACTCCTCTGCACCAAGCCTATCTTCCCTTTGGGGCTTCTGCCTGTAACCATCTAGAATGAGCATGGATAGAGCCATCTCAAACTATGATAAACACGTATTTACATTAACTGCTAAATATCTCTGTGCTCTATATTGTTTCAAGTTGTATTATACATCGTTAGAAAAATCTTAGCAAGGTATCTTTTAACAAGAGTTATGAAAACTTAACCTCTCTGTCCTTTTGTAAATGGAGTTTCCTTTCAGAGATGGGCTTATCGCTCTCCAGGCTCGATGCGTGCGCATCATGGATGGAATTCAGCCTGGGAGTAATTGAGCATGGCGTTCACTTTGTACCAGGGTGGAATTTTAGACTTGCACTTGTTGTTTGTATTGCAGTGTTATCAGCATCAACAATATCAGAATTATTGCTCTGTAGTACAGTAGAGCCTCGAGGCTCCATAGTGTGAAGCACTGTATACAAACACATACGTGGTAAGAGACAATCCCTGCCCTGAACGTCCTACGATGTAACTAGACAAGACAGGTGAAGGATGGCACAAAGGAGGTACGGTTAACCTCTGTGCCTTGGCTACTTGCCCAAGTACTCCCACAGGTAATGAGTAAAAGAGTGGAGAATTGAACTCAATTCTTCTGAGCCCCCAAATTCCAAAAAAACTATTTGAATAGTGTGTCCCTACCAGTCATGGAAAGATCAGCTCCAACAATTATAAGATGTTAAAAAACAGCAACACAACAATCTGATTCAATTCCAGTCTTTGGGCTTGTTTTTCCTATGGGTTACTGATACTAGAGAGCAGTTGCTCAGCAGAAATATGTTCTCTTTCACTCTCCCAGTAGTTCATGCCCATTATTTATAAACTGATGTCTGATCTGCAAAGGAGAAAATCAATTGCACTATATATCCAGTGGAAGACAAAAAGCTTTAGAGACTTGTCGATACACTTTAAGCATTACCTCATGGCTGTGGGTTGCTGTACGAGTATGGGTAAGTATTTTGTTGCTCTGTATGCTAGTTACTGGGCTTTCTGTCCCAGAATGTGTGGACTTTTACAAACATTGTCACTTCAAGAATGAGTAAAAGGGAGCTTTCCGAGATACCAGGTTGGTTTGATTTGTTTTTTTAATTCCTAAATAATGTTGGTGGTTTTTTAAAGTTCCTTGCTTTAAAATTTAATTACAAAAATGAAAAGTATAAAATGATAAGTTTCTTTAGATAAGAGTTAGCTGCAACAAAGTATCAGGTGTTATATGTAGTTTAAACAAACAGAATATTAGTGATGCTATTCTATTTGGTCTGAGAGCATCTACAATGTAAATAACTAAATCTCAGTGTTCCTGCTTTGATTAATTAGCAACTTCGTTTAAAAAAGTAGGCATTTTAAGGAAATGGTTGCTCTGAACAGTACTCTAGTATACGTAAATTATTGTTGAAAACTGATACTTATGTTGCGATTGCATTGTAAGTGTAATGATATGTTCACCTAAAGTATATTTTTCAGCCACTGAATGTGTCTGTGCTGTACAGAATTCCAGACAGGGTGTGGTCCCTGGTAAACAAGAGACAAAACTGGGAGTCAAACTGTGTGGAAGCCTATTTGTGTCTCCAGTCTGTGCTTTTCTTTATTAAAATCTGCATATCTAAAATTGATTACAGTTGGATTAAAACCTCTTCCTTTCCATGACTGCAATATATATCATTCTTTGTATGAATAACTGTAGCATCTCAGATACCAGTGTATGACAACTTTGGATAAATGATGACCATTTAATGGTGAATTCTATTTATAGAGCCAAATCTTGGGGTCCTTATTTAGTTTCACTCAGACAAAACTTCTGTTGCAATCAGCGGAAAGTTTGCCTGTGTCATGACCACTGACATACCACCTAGTCACAACAGGACAGTATAACCATATTGAGCCCAATCCTCCCCTTTAAGCCTTAAAAGGGGTGGAATGAGAAGGCGGATTTGAAGCTGGAGTCACTGCTGTCTTGCTATGTTGAGAGCAAGACTGGTGCTGGAGCAGATCTAGGCAGGGGAAGTGTCAGGATCTGAAGGAGAGAGCTTTAGAAGGCCCAAGGATCTGCATACTGCAGGAATTTTCATCAATGGGTCTGTGGCATTGCTACATGGGACACCCAGCTTCCTCCCATGACTAGATTGCTGCTGTAGTATTGAGATTCTATGAAGGGGAATTTCTGCTGCTTCCAGCATCATTAACTTATGATGCTAAATGAATTGCCCCCACTGAGAAACGTCATTAGGGATAGGATAGATGTTTGCTTGACTCTTCCTCTTCGCCTTCTCCTGGACATGCACTGCCCACCCTCCCCTTTCATGCCTTTTTGCTCCCCCTCTGAGTTTAATGCTACTGCTGACCAGGGCCGCCCAGAGGATTCAGGGGGCCTGGGGTCTTTGGCGGCGGGTCCCAGGGTGGAAGGACCCCCCGCTGCGGGTCTTCGGGGCACTTTGGGGGTGGCTCCCAGAGTGGAGGGACCCCCCGCCGACAACTTGCTGCCGAAGACCCGGAACGGAAGAAGCTCCGGGCCCCACGAGAGTTTTCCGGGGCCCCTGGAGCGAGTGAAGGACCCCACTCCAGGGGCCTCGAAAAACTCTCATGGGGGCCTGGGGCAAATTGCCCCACTTGCCCCCCCTCTGGGCGGCCCTGCTGCTGACGTTGGGGGGCAGTGGCTCAGGAGCTTCAGATTTGCCCTCCTATTCCAAATGATCGGGGGGAGGGGAGTAGAAGCGAACCTGTGTGTGTGTGTAACTTACTATTTAGTGTCTTTCTTCTCCCACAAAACCCCCCTTACCCTGAGAGCCTCCTCTAAGATTCAGCCCCCCTCTGCAGTGCACATGTGATTCAGGGCTGGGAAGTTCTTAAAGAACGAATATTTGTAAGGATTTTTTAAAGAAGTTTATTAACAGCATCAGAAGGATCCATATGAGGTTTAGAAAATGTCTCTGAAGTGTTTCTCATAATTGCTTTGTGGACATCTTTTGTTTAATGTATAATAGTATCATTTCTTTTAGGAAAATTAAAATGAGAAATTAAGCATTTGGAGAACTTTTCAAAAGCCTCTAAGTCAGCAGTTCTCAAACTGTGGGTTGGAACCCCAAAGTGAGTTGCAACCCCATTTTAATGGGGTCATTAGGGCTGGCATTAGACTTGCTGGGGCTAGGGGCTGAAGCCTCTGCCCAGGGTTGAAGCCAAATCCTGAGGGTTTTCAGCCCTGGGTGGCGGAGCTCAGGTTACAGGGTTCCTGCCGGGGGCTGAAGACCTTGAGCTTCAGCTTTGGCTCCCCCCGCCCAGAGTCCCAGGGCAGTGGGGCTTGGGCAGGCTCAGGCTTCGGTCCCCCATCCTGGGGTTGTGTAGTAATTTTTTGTTGTCAGAAGGTGGTCGTGGTGCAATGAAGTTTGAGAACCCCTGCTCTAAGTCCCATTTTCAGAAGTGACTTAGATACTTAGGGACCTGAGTTCTATCGAATTTCAAAGAGTTAGGCTCGTAAGTCCCTAAGTCACCTTTGAAAATGCACCATAGAGTAACATTTTCAAAAGACCCTTGGTTCCCTTTTCAAAGGTGGCTAAGTCGTATTGGCCTCCTAAGTCATCTAGGTGCTTTTGTAAATAGGACTCAAGTCACTTTGGCACTTTTGAAAATGTTATCTTTTGAGAACTGCTGTAAAGAGAATGGGGGAAGTAAGGATGAAAGAGAATGTTGACTGTAGTGTCGGCCTACAAAATATTTTTGTTTCCTTAATAATTTAGGCTTGCTTTTTTCAAAGAAGCCTCAGGGAGTGAGACACACAAATCTCACTCAAATTCAGTAGCAGCTGGGCACCTAACTCCTTTGGGCACCTTTGAAAATTCTGCCCGAAATATCTTAATGGACAAAGAAATGATTATGGGGGTGGGGGGAACCAACCTAAAAGCTAAATTCTCCTCCTACCCCAAACAAGTATATGAACTATGTAAACTTATGCTAAGTCCAAACATATCTCTATTAAGTGGGTTTGCCAGCTTTTGTATGGTGTCTTATTAATGGATGTGCACAGTTTAATGGGAACAGTTTGTTTAGATCTCTTCATAGCATTAAGGAAAGGCGGGGGAGACATAACTTATTGACTGTGCAATACATTTAAATATTGATTTTTTAAAAAGAGAAATGAGCACTTGAGTAACTGAGAGTCAGGCTTAATACGTATTATTAAATATTGGCATTTCAAAGGCGCCATGAGGGTGCTTTTAAGAGCCTGCGGAATTTTATTAAGTAGGCTTCAGAAACTGCACTGTGTGCTGTGAGGTATTTTGGTATGGGTTCACAGAGCTGGTATGACTGTTGCTTTCAAGAAATGTAACCTTTAGTTAGAATGTTGTAAGCTGAGGGATTGTTGGGGAAATAGGATGTTTGTAGCAGATAAAGGAGTGGAATCTAGCCCTGCTGACTTCCTGAAAGCATCTGTTGAGTAGCTGTGTAGAAATGATTTTCCTGACAACCCAGGCAGCCCAATTTTCAAACTTGGTTGCTTCAAGTAGGGCATCTGTGTTCGCAGTTGGGAGAGAAAATCAGGTGCACAAATACTTCAGTAGGTGCCATTTTTAGCTTCCAGCTATGGAAATGCTTGCTAGTTTTGAAAACTGAGACCACAGAAAGCTAGTTATTCCCCTGTCGTCCTCAACACGTTCTTTGTCCTGTGGTACTTGGAGTGGTTTGTGCAATGCTAAGGCTGTTCATTAAAATAGCACTGCTACAGGTCAGGATCTGTTGGCAATTTCTATTTTAAACTAGTCTTGGAAAAGTTTATTGAAGGCCTTTGAAATTCTCTTAAGATTGAAACCATACACAGGCATGTTCCTCCTTGCTCCCCTCCCACCTGCCGGTCCCCTTTGGTTTGTTTATGGGCCCCAAAGGGGTTTTCTGGTGTCGCATTATTTAAATATAAAACTTTGAGTATCTGATTTTGTATCCTCTTTTCTCTTCAACTACCATCCCTTCCCCATTATTGGCTCCCCTTTGACATCAAGGTAGAGAGAAGAGTCTTTTGGGTAAGGACTGAGTTTGGCATGGTTTAGTTATGAACCCAAAACTCCCATAAGATTTTTTTTTTTATATATACATATCAAATTTGTTGACACTTTTTTCAGATAAGTTTGGCCAAGCATGGCTAAGCTCCTTCCTCCTCACATATCTGTCGTTTCGTGCTGCCTGTCCCAAGTACTATCTATGTTCATGGTATAGTGTGTGTTTGGCCTGCTGCCTTTTTCCATCCCTTCCTCAATCTTAAAGGGACAGCCAAACGGTCAACAACTCCATGCTGACCTTTTGGAAGAGGTGCGAGGAGAAGCCTGCTTCCATCCACTGCCGTTCTTTGGTATCTTCTGGTGAATGCAGCCTGCTTGCCCGCCCCACTGTTTCTGTAGAATCATAGAATATCAGGGTTGGAAGGGACCTCAGGAGGTCTAGTCCAACCCCCTGCTCAAAGCAGGACCAATCCCCAACTAAATCATCCCAGCCAGGGCTTTGACAAGCCTGACCTTAAAAATCTCTAAGGAAGGAGATTCCACCACCTCCCTAGGTAACCCATTCCAGTGCTTCACCACCCTTCTAGTGAAAAAGTTTTTCCTAATATCCAACCTAAACTTCCCCCACTGCAACTTGAGACCATTACTCCTTGTTCTGTCATCTGGTAGCACTGAGAACAGTCTAGATCAGGGGTCGGCAACGTTTGGCAGGCGGCTCACCAGGGTAAGTGCCTTGGCGGGCTGGGCCAGTTTATTTACCTGCTGACGCGGCAGGTTCGGCCGATCGCAGCCCCCACTCGCCGCGGTTCGCCATCCCGGGCCAATGGGGGCGGCAGGAAGCGGCACGGGCGAGGGATGTGCTGGCTGCGGCTTCCCGCCGCCCCCATTGGCCTGGGACAGCGAACTGCGGCCAGTGGGGGCCGCGATCGGCCGAACCTGCTGCGTCAGCAGGTAAATAAACTGGCCCAGCCTGCCAGGGTGCTTACCCTGGCGAGCCGCATGCCAAACGTTGCCGACCCCTGGTCTAGATCCATCCTCTTTGGAACCCCCTTTCAGGTAGTTGAAAACAGCTATCAAATCCCCCCTCATTCTTCTCTTCTGCAGACTAAACAATCCCAGTTCCCTCAGTACTCCTCCTCCTTTCTGCATACACTGAGCCTTCAATGAGGAGATACACCCCTTAGGATAGAATATTAGGTTACAGAAAGTATGGAAACTAGCAAAATCCTGCTCACTTTGCAGCACCTCCCCATAGGATGCATGTATTTTTAATTTGGAATTAAATTGAATGTTGGCCTTGTGTATGTCCTTTAGCCATACAATACCTCTGGGAATGTATCTGTAAGATACAGTATATGTCAGACCTGGGTAATTTACAGAACTATTTAGTCTGAAAGAGCTTTAACTTAATTATGGTAGTACAGAATAATTAGTAGAAAACTAGGATCCAATTTAATCTAAAGAATGGCTGTTCTGAGGCTTTACCTCACCTATAGGCTTTCAAGGCTTTTAGTATCCTGACAAGCAATCTGTCAAGGGAGGAATGTTGAGTGCACTTGGTTTTTTTTTGTTTTTGTTTTTTACTTCAATTCCTTCCTTACAGCAGCTCAAGTGACTCCACTGGAACTGTGGCATTTATCACAGACAAAATTAGGTTGGAAGAGAGCATAAAGGTACCAAACTAAAAAGGGATATAAATTCATCCTTAAAAGAAAAACAAATTCTCACATTGCAAACTGGGGGTTAATTCTACTCTTTCACATAAGGTAAGAGTTTTCCTGAGGGAATTTCCAGCTGGGTTTACAACATATCTGGCATAACTATACTTATACATAGGTTTATATATGGTATAATTATACTTCAGCGTTTCCTAGAAAAAGAAATAAATACTTTGTGTCAAGCTGTGTGATTTGGAGTTGCTAAAGGGAAGAACTTCCTCTCCCCCCCACCCCCCAAATGTAAATAAATACTGATTAGGAAGCAATTTCCATAAAGACTGGGCAAATGCTATGGGCCCAATCCTGGGAGGTGCTGAGCACCCTTAGCTAATAGTGACAGCAGTAGAAATTACTGTCCTCATCACTTTACGGGATGATTGTATGTATTAATCATGATGATGGGTATGATAGCATGGCTAGGAGAACTAGAGAAAGTGTCATAATATTAGCTGCTAAGTAGCAATTAGAGAAGCAAATGTTCTCTTTGATACAAAAGACATGTAATATTTTATTTCAACATGCATACTGCAACCATTAATTTATGTAAGGTTTAGGACTTTTCCAATGGGTATGCCTATTGACAATGGAAGTCTTTGTTTAAAAAGCAAGGGTTAATATAGAAAGAATTGAATGCACACAAGTAGCACAGCTTAGCTTTCACTCAGTGACATTCTAAAAAGAAATGCTTTTGGTTTCATTACCTACAGGATCTGTTTGTTCTTCAGCACATATAAATTACTTTGATCTCCTGCTCAATGGGCATTCTTTTTCCAAATGACATTGTAAGTAAATAGGACAGTAAATATTGTGGCAAGATTAAACAATGTGGGGACATTGTCTCCTTGAAAAGGTAAAATTAGAAAGTGATCCTTGTAGTTTTTTATGAACCAAACGCAAATGTTTTGGATATATAGTGATTGATAGATTTTTATTTTTTTAAACCCTCTTATATAATCTAAAATTCTCCTTTTAAAAAGGGATTGTCTGGGCATGACCAAATTGCTCTAAATCTATCGTATGTCAGTGCCCTTGGGTCTCTGGATTTGGCGTGACACTCAACCACCTGGAAAAGGAGGAAAGTAGTACAGGTGACAGCTCAGTTTCTGAAGCATTCTCTTGTGACAATGTGTTCCAGTGCAGCTCTTGGTACAGGTTGTGGAGACTGGGCTCCAGTGCTTAACTTTCCTGTCATGGTTAATTTTCATTGGGGCTACTCATGTGAGCAAAGTTCAGCGCAGAGCAGGGTATGTCCTGACCAGGAAGGGAAACTTATAAGAGCAGCAAGAACTTCATAGAACTATGTCCACTGGACTGTAATAGTGAGAAGAGTCAGCACAGGTGGGCAGTGAATCCTAAAATAATTAAATACAACATCAGTGAAACACACACAGGTCCAAACCATGGAACCATTAAGCCTGGTGAGTGTCAGTTTGAGGTGATGAATTGGAATGTGCATCCCATTCCTCGACATATTAAATATCTGAATAAACCCCTCACCAAAACTCCACAGCAGCAGTCCAAACCCCTGAGCCTGTAATGAGCTCTGTGTGGGCACAGCTGGGCCTAAGAGTAGGTCAAAAGGCAGCAACAAATTCTGTCCTGTTTTGAATGTAAACTAAAGTAGACATTTCTTAAATGAATACCTTTGTTGAATCAAGGTCCTGTTTTCCACAGCTCTGTGCCTTTAACAGATCTTTATTTAACAAGGTTTTGCAGTTGTACAAAAAATACTTGATGTGGCTGGCAGAGAACATTCTTTATTTAAAAACAGCTCTTCTCTTGTCAGGTCACTTTCCTGTAGTAACTTAACTTTTGATTCTCTGGAAACTGATTTTAATAAGCTTCCCCCCACTCCCCAAGTTGTCAATTATTCATATAAAAGGGATTGCCTGTTTATCTGGACATGTCCTGGGGCACTGAAGCTGGATTACTCAAGGAGCTAATAGAGGAGGTATCTGAGCCTCTAGCTATTATCTTTGGAAAATCATGGGAGACGGGAGAGATTCCAGAAGACTGGAAAAGGGCAAATATAGTGCCCATCTATAAAAAGGGAAATAAAAACAACCCAGGAAACTACAGACCAGTTAGTTTAACTTCTGTGCCAGGGAAGATAATGGAGCAAGTAATTAAAGAAATCATCTGCAAACACTTGGAAGGTGGTAAGGTGATAGAGAATAGCCAGCATGGATTTGTAAAGAACAAATCATGTCAAACAAATCTTATAGCTTTCTTTGATAGGATAACGAGTCTTGTGGATAAGGGAGAAGCTGTGGATGTGGTATACCTAGACTTTAGTAAGGCATTTGACACGGTCTTGCATGATATTCTTATAGATAAACTAGGCAAATACAACTTAGATGGGGCTACTATAAGGTGGGTGCATAACTGGCTGGATAACCATACTCAGAGAGTTGTTATTAATGGTTCCCAATCCTGCTGGAAAGGCATAACAAGTGGGGTTCCACAGGGGTCTGTTTTGGGACCGGCTCTGTTCAATATCTTCATTAACGACTTAGATATTGGCATAGAAAGTATGCTTATTAAGTTTGCGGATGATACCAAACTGGGAGGGATTGCAACTGCTTTGGAGGACAGGGTCATAATTCAAAATGATCTGGACAAACTGGAGAAATGGTCTGAGTTAAACAGGATGACGTTTAACAAACACAAATGCAAAGTGCTCCACTTAAGAAGGAAAAATCTGTTTCACACATACAGAATGGGAAGAGACTGTCTAGGAAGGAGTATGGCAGAAAGGGATCTAGGGGTTATAGTGGACCACAAACTAAATATGAGTCAACAGTGTGATGCTGTTGCAAAAAAAGCAAACATGATTCTGGGATGTATTAACAGGTGTGTTGTGAGCAAGACACGAGAAGTCATTCTTCCACTCTGCTCTGGTTAGGCCTCAGCTGGAGTCTTGTGTCCAGTTCTGGGCACCGCATTTCAAGAAAGATGTGGAGAAATCGGAGAGGGTCCAGAGAAGAGCAACAAGAATGATTAAAGGTCTTGAGAACATGACCTTGAAGGAAGGCTGAAAGAATTGGGTTTGTTTAGTTTGGAAAAGAGAAGACTGAGAGGGGGACATGATAGCAGCTTTCAGGTATCTAAAAGGGTGTCATAAGGAGGAGGGAGAAAACTTGTTCACCTTAGCCTCTAAGGATAGAACAAGAAGCAATGGGTTTAAACTGCAGCAAGGGAGGTCTAGGCTGGACATTAGGAAAAAGTTCCTAACTGTCAGGGTGGTTAAACACTGGAATAAATTGCCTAGGGAGGTTGTGGAATCTCCATCTCTGGAGATATTTAAGAGTAGGTTAGATAAATGTCTATCAGGGATGGTCTAGACAGTATTTGGTCCTGCCATGCGGGCAGGGGACTGGACTCGATGACCTCTCGAAGTCCCTTCCAGTCCTAGAATCTATGAATCTATGAAAAGTATCTATCTATTTTAAGAGTAATTGTAGTAGTCTTGCAGATCTCCTGGTAAAATCAAATTCACAAGGAAGAGGACTTTGCTCCGATTAATTAATCAAAGTTATTTTTTCCTCCTGGACCACTGCCTCATTCCATGCATAGGTCTGATAATGCTCAGGGAACAAATCATGGTTGTGTAGTTAATCAAATCAGTTGCTGTCTGTAGGTCCCCTGTCTATTTGCTGTGGAATTTGGAAGGCATGTAGATAGGTAATGAGGCAGGGGATTGCAGGAGGAGAAGAATGGACTTGAGTAAGGCACCTGAATCACACCCAAGAAATACCATGACATTCTGATCAAAAATTAAATAAAATAGCACTGTAAAAAACCATTGATTACAGAAAGTAATTGTAAATGAGGAATCATCATACTATGAGTGTGTTTCTACCAGGGTCCTGTATGGATCTGTTCTTGGGCCAGTGTTATTCAATATCTTTATCAATGTTCTGGAAGAAAAAAATAAAATATAAGACCATTGCTGGTTAAATCTGCGGATGGAGGGGTAAATAATGATGGGGAGCACATCAGTTATATAGCCCAATCTAGATTGTTTGATAAAGTGGGCTAATCTGAACAATATGGGTTTTAATGCATCCACAAATAAATTCATAAATTGAGGAACAAAGAATATTGGTCATACTTACAGTATGGGGGACTGTATCCTGGAAATCAGTGAAACTGAAAAGGACTTTGGGCTCACAGTAGAGTGAATTGGATTGAATATGAGCTCCCATTGTGATGCTGTAGCTAAGAGGGCAAATGTGATCCGAAGATGTATAAGCAGGGGAATGTCCAGTAGGAGTAGAGAGGTGATATTAACTCTATTTACAGCATTAGTGAGACCATTACTAGAAAGTTGTGTCCACTTCTGATGCTCTTACTTCAAAAAGGATGTTGAAAAATTGGAGAGGGTCAGAAAAGAGCCACAAGAATGATTCAAAGTCTGGAAACATGCCATGTAGTGAGAGAATAAAGACATTTGATTTATTTAGTTTATCCAAAAGAAGGTTAAGAGGTGACTTGATCATATTGTTCAAGAAGAGGTTTCTTAGAGTAGATTGTTTTTTAACCTAGCCAAAAAAGGCATAAAAGGATTCAGTGGTTGGAAACTGAAACTAGACAAATTCAAACTAGAAATAAGGTGCACATTTTTAACAGTGAAGGTAATTTTCTATTGGAACAACTTATCTAAGGACATGGTGAATTTTATGTCATTTGCAGTCTTTAAATCAAGACTTCAACATAGCGGGACTGGAGACTGGACTAGATGACCTCTCGGGGTCCCCTCCAGTCCTATGGTTCTATATCTTTCAAAAAGATAGGTTATAGCTCAGAGAGGTTGTGGGCTTGAGGGTACTTGTGAGGTTCTGTGGCCTGTGTTATGCACAAGGTCAGACTAAATGGTCATAATGATCCCTGCTGGCCAGAATATGAATTTCCTGAAAACGTTTTGAAATTTGTTGGTTTTCCACATTATTCCAAGGTTTTTAAATGTGTTTTCATTTTGCATTGTTTTGCTTTTTCTTTCAGTTCTCCCATCTTCAATATTGCCAATACCAAGCATTAAAAAGTCACGAGTCAGGCCCCAAAATAATCTCAAGTTAAAAAAGAAAAGCATTATTTTCTATTACCTTCTGATTTTTTTTTCACATTTAGAGTGAAGCTGCCTGCCTCTAATTAGTATGTGATCATTTAGTTTCAAAATTCAACCTTAAATACACACAAACATGCAGGCCTCCCTATTCATAGCCTAGAGTAGACTCTGTTTTGCCCTGTCCTATCCCCCCAGTGGAAGGGAATTGCTCTTCTATTCTTCTCGATCCCCTTTCCCATATAAACAGGATAGATAACTGCCACACTCGCATTGTGCCTCAATTCTCCCTTTATATTTCCATCCTTTTTCTCAGTCTTCTACATATCGTATTTTCAAAGGCATTCAGATATACTACAGTGCTGAGGGTGGTATAACAACATATATAAGTGTAGAATAGAATTCTCCCCCTCAGTCCGTCTACTGCTTCCTGCATTCCCATGACTCCTCAGTGCTTTTCTGTTTCCTGACACATACCCCCCTCCCTGCTGCCTTCACTCCTGGCATCTCCACATTCTCCTGGCCTGTGCCAGGCCTTCATATGGTGAATAAGGTGCCACCATCTTCCCGAAGAGCAACCTGGCTCCAACCTCATTGGAAACAATGGGAGGTGGAGGCCATCTTTGCTAGGTGCAGCCTGACTTTTACCTACAATGGTTGAAGGGACTTGATGGCTATCTTGCTGAGGGCTGCCTCTGGCTTCAGTCCCATTGATAGTAATGGGATATGGTGGTCATTTTGAATAAGGGAAGAGGGGAATTAAATTGAAGGTAGACATAAGAAAACTACGAGAACTGATTATTTTGTTTTTGGAAACTTTGTGTCTCTTAAGACTAGGCAATATTTCAACTGTAAAAGTCAGGTAATACATATCATATTTTACATACATATCACAGGAATGCTGTGAGGATTAATCAGTCTATATACAGTACTTTGAATGTACAAAATGTTGTAAGAAAATGCTAAGTAACCTGAAAAATCAGTCCTTAGATTTGTTAAATTGGGTGCCCACTCAGTGAGAAACTCAGCATTTATGGAGAATTAAGCAAATGTTGGCCTTAATCTATTTGTATCCCAGTATAATAGTTTATACTGTTGTGAAGATTGTGTGAGGCAGCCAAATACAACAGTGATGAGCACAATTGAGTATTCCATGAAGAAAATAATAAATCCTTGTCAAAGCATTTTGAACATCACATTGGTCATATATATGTAAAAGCTCTGTCCTTCTCCCAATTATATTAACCCCCTCCCCTTAATTAATTAATTATGTTAAAGTTGCAAAGGGAAGCACGCAAAGGGTAGGAAATGCCAGAACTAAGGTTGCCTTGCCTCCATATATATACCTATACAGTCTTTGCAAACAGGCTTTAATTGATGATCACATTGTATTTTTTTCCACAGCACCCCTGCCTCATTCAGTGCACAGAATGGGTGGTGCTCACTGAATGGGTAACTATTCAAATTTTCTTTCAGACTAGAAATAAGGTGCACATCATTCACTGTGTGACACCAGGCCTTAGTTACTGCATACCATCCAAATCCTGATCTGAGTACGGAGTAGGTCATACGACTTGTATTTCTTACTCTTATTGTTAGTCATCCCTGTATGGTTAGTGTAAATGTGCTGGATTTATCATACATCTGATAGGTGACCTGGTTTAGCATTAGGAGTACACTTAATCCATTACACCAAGATAGTATGATATCCAGGGTGGCAGAGGATTTCTAATTTGCTGATAATTTCCTTTTAGCAATGACTTGAGCTTTCTGGAGGTTATTTTTTACATAGACTAGATAGCTATTCCTTTTAAATTATCCATATGATCTACTTTTAAAAAAAAAATCAATGGGTCTCATGGTAAGTTCATGTCTGTTCAGTTCTATCTCTGAGTTCATTACAAGGTATTGAACTAATCCCATTTTGATGCTATTTCAGGGAATTGTTCACAAGTAGGAGCCAAAGTTTAAATTTGTATTGGAGCATAGGATTCAGAATATTTCATTTTTTTAAACCCCTCATGCAAATCTTTGCTTCTCTGTTGTTTGTGTTATGGTGTCAGATACCTTGGGCTCGAAATCTTAGGCCTGGATCCTGCAACTTGACTTCAGTGGTTTTAGAGGCATAGGTTTACAGGAAAATTGCACAAAATTTAGTGAAGAAATGCTCTGAATTTTTAATTTATTTAAGGAAAAGGAGTTTTGTAACCCAAACATTGCAGACTTGTGCTAATGCCTAAAAATTGTCAATCTGTTTTCATTTTCAAACTAAAGTATAATAAATGAATACACAGTGAATGGTGAAATGTATTTTTGCTTTTAAATTTGCGTTACATATCTAAAGTGATGTTCATCAAGCTGGTAAGGCAACATTATTTTTAATATATGAGTTTTAAACTGTTTTAACATGTATGTGTATCCTATTAAAGCTGCTTTGCAATTTTCCACAAGCCTATAATGATGGAATCCATTTTTACAATTATCCTGTAGCTTTACCTGAAGAAGATATTTTAATGCTGGGATTTATCATAGTTGGTATATTCTGATTGGTTATAAATATTCTTGATCTTCTGCTTTTTACCCAGCACTCCAGGAGCAGTGGAGAGATACATTTGTGATTAAAAAAAAAAAATCCGGAGGGAAAGTCTGTATCTTCATCAGTACAGGGTCAGAAATCTCCTTCCCTCTTCAGAATGGGAGGCCCTTACAAATTTAGCTGCTGATTTTGAAAGGTATTGAGCACTTGCAGCTGCCATTGACTTCCAGTGGAGTTCTGAGTGCTCAGCACTTCAGTAAAACAGGCTCTTCTGTCTCAGTGCTACAGGCTGTTAATCACATTGCTGTAAGGCACTGAATGCCCTCAATTCCTATTGACTTGAATGGGAGCTGCCCAGAAGACTGTGGGATTGAGTTGTCATTAAATGGAGAAATCTTCCCCTGTCTTTTCCACCTCCATCCTAACACATGGGTGATACATTAAGTCCCTTCCTTCACTGGCTTTCCTACCAGTTTACACCAGTGCTTGAGAAAGCCCTAAATCTCACATGGAGACCTTGAACCTTTCAGTCAGCAAGCAAGCCTCCAAATATGCCCTAGGCCTGGCCACACTAACCCCCCACTTCGAACTAAGATACGCAACTTCAGCTACGTGAATAACGTAGCTGAAGTCGAAGTACCTTAGTTCGAACTTACCGCGGGTCCAGACGCGACAGGCAGGCTCCCCCGTCGATGCCGCGTACTCCTCTCACCGAGCTGGAGTACCGGTGTCGACGGCGAGCACTTCCGGGATCGATTTATCAGGGATGGTCTAGACAGTATTTGGGGGACAGGTTAGACAAGACGCGATAAATTGATCCCAGAAGATCGATTGCTTACCGCCGGACCCGGAAGTAAGTATAGACCTACCCCTAGTGACGGGCTTGGATCCTCCTCCCCTATGGAAGGATTAATTTCTCCGCCTCAAAACCACGTCAGGACTGGGAGACTGTGGTCCCTGCTCCCCTGATCAATGCTTTTAACCAGCCGCCTTCCATTCAGAAGTTTAATTGGAAGTGCTGTGTACAGATACAGCAGAACCCCATTTATCCAATCTAACTGGGACCAGGGGCAGATCAGATGATTAAAAATTCAGATAATGGAAAAGTGCAAGGCTGTAGCGCCATCTGGTGGCCACATGAGACCAACCACTTCAGGACCTTTGTGTGCTGGTTGTTCCGTTAACACAGAGAGCCGGAGATAAATGGGGTTCTACTGTATTACATTTTAAGCTCTTAGGGGCCTGATTCTGCTCTCACTGAAGTCAGGAGGAAAATCATACCCTATGTAATGAGGGGATATTACACTTCACCCCAGACCCTTAGAATAGTTGTTATAAGCAAGTCTCCAAAGCAGATATATTTACGTTTGTATCTGTTTATTTGTTAAACCTGGGCAGCCTCAAATAAAGTATTTTGGACTGTGTTGGGGTTCGGCTAGAAAGAAAGTGGTAGCCTTTATGTATAAGCTATTAGAATCTTCAAATATCTGCTAGCTGCAGGTCTTTTCCTGTTATCTTTATTTTACACACGAAATCTCTCCCAACAGAGCTCTCTTTTTTGGACATACTGGGCCTGCTTCTCTCTTGTCCTGGACTTTGTGTCGTCATATTCACGTCTATAGGTGTGGATGATTTTTTGGAAATCATACCATTGGCCTCCTTGCCACGTACCCCTCTTCTTAGGATAAAAGTAATTTAAAATATTAAAAATCATGTATGTCGCTAGAAAATCTTGTGTTTTTCCTGGTCAATAGCTGTTCTATTTGGAAGTTGGTGAAGTGGTTCAGATAAAAATAGGTCTAGCCTGTGGTGTTTGATATTGCCACATTTATTCACCAATCAACTGCCTTCTCTAGTTGCAGAATAACACTTCTGGTCATTTATCATACAGCGCTGCGCAGCGTCAGTCTCGGGACTTTTCCTGAACTCTTCAGACTTGTGACTTTTCTTTGAACTTCTGCCTTTCAGTTCCATTGACCTTGTTGCTCATTTATAACTGGTGTGCCGTTTATCACTCCCAAGCTTACAAATATGGTTGGGGAAAAGTCTTGAAGTGCAATCATTCATAGTATAGTCTCTTTGTATTTGGACTTCCCAGTTTCCATATAGTGTAACTGATAGGGAGAGATTAGTTACAAAGCTGTAATGCTGTTGAGTACTGTGATACTGTATCATAAACTGTATAGTGATGCTCAAGAGGTTTGAGATCATCAGAGCTCTGAGATTAAGTTACAGCATCTACAATCCGTCTCTGTCAATATCCATTTTATAATAGTTTTTCTTGTAAGCTAGGTGTAAAATATTGGTTTTTCTATAGGTTATTAAACTATCTGTCGTATTAATCCTTTCAATGCCATTGCAGCTGTTAACCAGTGCCAGACAGAAAGCAGATGTGATACAAATAGACACCAATGTGCATTCTAAAATGCTATAAAGAAATCTTCTATTCTGATTGGTAACTAGATCTTGGAACATCAGAATAAATCAGAACTGCTTTTGCTTATAAAATTGTTTTGTAAATAATTATCCACTGTAAAAAGGAATGTATGTAGGCCCACTAGAATGCAGGAGTTTCTGATGATGTTTGCATGTTTTAATCTAGTCAAAGCTCAGTGTGTAACTTAAAATCAGACCAAACCTAGCCTTTTCTTTCCTGCATCATCTCCTCCCTTGTGTTCTTTCTGCTCAGGGTTTTATTTATTTAATTTTTTTTTGGTTAATACAGTATTACTGTACAACAATTTTTTCAGTAACTTTGTCTTGAAGACAATGGCTTTAGCCTCCCCGGTTTACTGCTTCTTCTTTTCCCTTCTTTTCACCCTCCCCCCACTTTAAGCTATTCTTCATTTCTTATTCCTTCCTCTATTCTCTCCCTCATGTCTCACTTTTCCATCTGATCTCTGTCCTCTCATGGGAAACGTTCATGAGTTTAAATACAAAATCAAAAGATGTAAAGTATTTTTCATTCAGCAGTTTATTAGAGGAGCAAAGGTTATGCCTGTCTCAGAAATTCCTTCTTCATCTGGCTGCATGGAAGAATCCAGTGCTGCTTCAGGCTCTAATGGCCCTTTTTGGCCAAAGAATACTTGTTCTTTTAGATCCATTTGCTGTAATGTGGAAGCAGTAAGGAATCACTTTAAAACTCCATTTGAGGTATGAAAGAATTTCTCTGTTGCAGCGAACATCTCTTTTTCAACACTTCATCCCAAAAAAAAAAAAAAAACCACATAAGAATTTAGAACAGGGAAGAGTTTAGAGACTTGAAAACCCCAAACCAAGTGTATGGGATTGAATTGTCTAGTTCTTTTGTTATTAGTACAGTTGGTCTAAAATCAGAATTCCATGACACAGAACACTTCTATATTTGTTTTTGTCTGAATTGAGATGAAAAATAAATGTTAATTTTTTTTTTCAGAACCTAAAGTTCAGAAAATATTTGATTCAGAAATGTTGAAACATTTTGATCAAAACAAAATATTTTGACCTTCTCAAATCTTCCCCCCCCCCCCCCCCCCCAGTTTGTTGAACCAAATCAAAATGTTTAGTTTTGGCTTTTTGACATTGAACTGTGTCTGCCTGATGTGCTATGGTCCCTTATGGGACTGATGGTGCAGGTGCCTCATGCTCCCTTGTAGTCTGGCTAAAGAGCCTGGCCTATGTCTCCCATGTTGCACTGTGATTCTGGAATTCCCATGATGCACCATGGTAGTTCAACCAGAGTAAAGACCATGGGGCATCATGGGAGATTGCCCAAGCTCCCTGCCTGCACTATATCCTAGGTGCAACTGAAATCCAAGTAAGTAATAGTAGTTTTTCTTTGACAGACCTCCTGAGAACTAATCCTATGCTTTAATCATAAAGAAAAATATTTTGATCTGAGAATGTCAAAATATTTCATTTTGTTCAAAATGTCAGAACATTCAGAACGTTCTTGATTCAGAAATCTTTCTGTTCGAGCTGTTGTTTTAAGTAGGGCCTGTGTAAATTGACATCTACAATTTCCCAGAATTTAGTAGAAAGAAAAAAGGATAGGTGACAGAGTATAATCTAAATGCCAAAATAATATGGTAACTATGTTTAGATACAGTGAAAGGCCCTGACTGTGCACACCATTACATGCATCCAGATCCTAGCACAGAACCCAACTAAAGTTAGTAGGACTCTGCGTGGCTCATGGGGACCATCTCTATGCATAATTTTGCAGGACTGGAGCCTAAATAGGTTGAATTTATTGACTGTAACATTCAGTCAAAGGAAAGATTATATTAACTCTTGTAGTGATCACCATTAAAAAGCTAGCAAGTGTGTACAGGGTACCACACGTGTATACAAGTTTTCACACTTATCTCCTATCCAAAGAATAAGGAAATACTGCAATATTTCACTGTAACAATTGGCAATGTCTGAACTCATCTGAGTTACCAAAGAAATTATAAATATTTAATTTGGACAGACCTAGTCATTAGAAAATGCTGTAGCATTTATTTGACCTTAATCTAATAGACGATACGAAATATAGGCTTCAATCATGCACAGAGCCCCACTCATGTGTAGGGGTCCATTCATGTGGCAGATTGGGGGTCATATACTGTATATATCCTCCATTACTGGCCAGCGATATAGTAGCTGCTGGTGTTCAAAGGGTTCTGTCATCATCATTCACACAGGAACAGGTACGGTAGCACAGTATGTCTGTATATTCTAAATTACTACTTAAATAAGAAAATGCAAATCTCGGTGTATGTTATGAAGGCATAAAATGAATTATGTGAACCACTGATCACTAGATCTGTTGTCTTCTTAAATCTGCTGTAGTTTAAATAGTTTTTCATAAAGAGTCTGAACCTCCACATATATTAAAATAACACAGTGGAAGTCCCAAAATAGGAAGTATAACTTAATCTCAGAGATTATGAGAAAAGATTATACTGGCTAATTATAGGCTGACTGGTTGTTATGCAATTCTTGAGAAGTCCTCACTGACTGTGATTGGAAGCTCTTCTTGATTTGGATATTTCTTTATGGTTGTGATCAGTGCATACAGCAGATTTTTTGTCTTATTAGACACATTATTGCACAATAGATTAAGACAAATCCTTCATTGGCAGGGTTTAATAAATTGGTTGCTTTTTTGTAATCATGAATGATGCAGAGAGATGACAATTTCTTCTGTTTTTTCAGGGAAAGTGATATGATGGTCTGTCACCAAAAAATTGCTATTTTTTCTCTGAGAGAGGGCTGGGTTTTTGTTTGCAGGAATTTACATGATCCAATAAGGATTTTATTTTGTTGTGTAAATGGCTCTCTATTTGAGGGCTGATTTCACAACTCACTGCCTCTGTAATAACAAATTACCCTCTATCTCAAAATTGTGCATGGGTGTTTTGAAGCTACCAGCTTGACATGAAATTATTTTTCCTTAGAAACTCAGAGTGCACTTTAAAACGTGCACTTTTTAAAAATGGTCACGACATAGTATGACTATAATAAAATGTTCTTAAGGAAGACTAATCTCCACACACATTTTATTCTTTTTAGGGGTTTAGCATTCACTTCCTTTTTGTTCCCGAGAATGTAAACCCTGTGGAATTCTCCTCTTGAGTCTGCAGAAGGAAAAATTAGGACAATTAAGTCACTTGTCTTTTTTAGCTAATTTTTTTCTCAGTGGGTTATGAAAAATTAAATAATTAAAATTGGGCTATAAATAATGCACTGAACTCATTCTGCTGGGAGGTACAATGTTGTTCTCAGTAGGAAGAGAATTTATACTGTAAATAAAATGAGCTCATTCTGTTATCCAGGGAGAGAAGAGGCAAAGAGGAAGGAGTGACTAACACAAACAGCACAGTGGTAAGTTCCAACTTTATTTTATTTATCTATCCCAGTCTTGTTTCTTCAGCTCCATACATTTTTAAATAAGAATGATCTTGGCATGTGTAAGGGAATTTAATTGAGTATATTCCCCATCTGGCAATATTTTTTTTTATACATTTCAGGTAATTTGTAATAGACACCCTCACCCAGTCCCCAAAGAAGGTAAAAACTGGACCATTGGTTGTAGCAGTTGGTGACGCTGTGTTTTCACTTGCTTGCTATAATGTTATTTAAATTTAAAATTTAGAAGAAATTCTTGCAGTGTAGTGACAGGAGAATGCTGATAGCTTAGTTCCTTTGAAAACGTAAAAACACCTCATGACATGAATGCAATTTAGCCTCTTAACATTCTCCTGTACAGTGCTCTCTCTGATCCCTTTGCTTCTGATGTACATTCAACCCTGTTATAAATGCCTCAAGGTCCAACTTGATAACACTCATAAGCCAGAGTGTTCTGAACCACTGGAAAATGATCAGAATGGTCTGCAAATTCATGCATCCGAATGTTCACAAATACTTGAGACATACAGCTTTCTCCTAACGCCTGCCTGTAATTTCGTATTAAATTATAGCCCCTGTGTTTGGAATTATGTCTACAAGTTAAGGACTAATTTTTGGCAGGCCTTTCCTTATGGGTAGTGCCAAAGTGTGCACTTTAAGAGACAAAAATGCATTTGGAAGGCTGGTATTTGTTGATCATTTTTCCTTGAGCAGTGATTTAGGGATATATCTATAGCTGGGGTTTGACACTTTATGGCTAATTTTCAAATTGGATAACTGTGAAATGGGGTTAATTTCCATCTAGAGCATGTGCATAATTAGAACTGCTCTTCTTCTCTCCAACCCCTCAATCCTGGCTGAAAGATGAGATTTCTCTGAAGCGAAAAGGTACGTTCTGAACAAAATAGCAATGATCAGTAACATGCTGTAAAATCACATACTGTTTTTCATTAGAAAGAAATATAATAGATGTGTCTGTGCATTTGAGAACTGTGTGCGCTGGTAAAGGGTAGGAGTATTAAACTGCACAGAGACTTTTTTTAATAGCATAAATGTTCCTATTGAGTCATAGCTGATTATAGGCTCCATCCTGTAGTTTATGCTCAAACAAAACTCCCGTTGACTTCAGTCTGCAGGATCATGCCAGTAGTTTTTAGGACTATTTAAATTACAGATGCAAGCATTCTCTAAACCAGCCTGCAGAGTCAAGGAAAGGCTCTACAGGTCCTCTGAGACATTCACAGGAGAAGAGTGATCCAGAGTAATACCTAATGTGTTAAGGTGCATGATCTGCATGTTCAACATTACACAACCTCAAAGATTATTCCATCATATGTCAAGAGCAATCTGCATGGAAGATGTTTGAGATGGAGCCTTTTCAGTCAGAATATGGGTGTGTAATAGTTCAAGTTTTGCCATTTGTGTGTGTGTCCATTTTAGAGCCATTCTGAATGGATGTAGGTGTAGCCATACTTTGTACAGAGTTAGGAAATTCCCTTTTCCCCCTAAAAGCTGAATTTAGTGATACCATAAATTCTTCCCTAAAAATGACTACATGCTTTCTAACAACTTTATCATTGTTCTCTTTTATGGCCAAATCAAGTTGTAAGTTTGCATGAGGGGGAGGTCTAGGTTGGATATTAGTGTAAGCAGAGTCAGGATAAGCTCTACCCTGACATCTGGTGGTGAATTATGGCGAGTGTGGAAAAGAACTCCAGGGGCTGATCTTGTTTGCATAGGCACACCCACTCGCCTGGCATGGAACAACAGCAACTGAAAGTGGTTACTTTGGCTGGTGTGGGATCCCCAGTTTCTCTATTATTGGGGCAGGAAGAATAAAGTTTTGTTACCCTGATTCTGTGAATCAAGGCCAGTGGAACTGGTGTATGACAGAAGGACTGAGTGAGTCCTTCACCATTACCTAAGTAGCACTTGCTTGACAAGGGGCATGGGTTACAAAACCCAGTGAATTGAGAGAGGATGGGGACAGGTATTTGTACCTGATGGTATGGGCCCCCTCTGAGGGTTTGAAACACCAATTGCACCACCTCCTCTCTCCACTGTTGAATGTCAGAGCTAACTTTGATTCCATTAGGAGTCTAGTTACAGGCTGCTGAGCGGAATTCACTTTGGGCCAATGGTGCACCAGCACTAGGGCTCCCCTACTATTGAGCTGAAATCGCTAAGAGCTGAAATCACAAAAGAGCTAAAGTTATTAAGAGCTGAGATCACTGAGTGAAGTGTTAACAAGTGGGGGAGCCTGAAGCTATATTGCTCAGCAGCTGGTGGAGCAATTTGTGGGGACGACTGGAGGAGCGGCGTGGAGCCTTGTGGGGCCGGTTGGAGTGGCCCAAGGAACGGCGAGCGGAGCTGTTTGCGGGGACGGCTGGAACGGCTCACAGGTCGGTGAGCGGAGCGGAGTGGAACGGAGCAGCTTGTAGAGCGGAGCAGTTCGTGGGATGGCAGGAAAGTGGACTGGCTCGTGGTGAAGGCTGCGGCTGAACCCCCACGGAGAAACAGACGGCTGGCCAGCCTCGGATCACGTAAGGTGCCCCTTAACACCCTGCGTGCCCCCCCCTTTTTGCTCTAGTGGCTGCACTGACCAGGGACAGAGACTTTGGGGGTTGTTGGACTTTTGGGACTTTGGGTGGTTGCTGGACCCAAGAGACTTTGGGGGTGTTGGACTTTGGGGACTCTGGGTGATTTTTGAGTTGTTGGATTCAAGAGACAAAGGGAAAGGACACAGCCCAATTTGCTGGGGTGGGTTTTGCTCATGGTTTGTGTTATGAATCCTGTTTGTGGTGTTTTTTCCAATTTTATGCTGATGTCGTTTACCTCATGTTATTAAACATTTTCTGCTACACTCAGACTCCGTGCTTGCGAGAGGGGAAGTATTGCCTCTTAGAGGTACCCAGGGGGGTGGTATGTAATTGTCCCAGGTCACTGGGTGGGGGCTCGAGCCGGTTTTGCATTCCGTTATTGAAACGGAACCCCTAGATACAGAACCCGGCCCTTGTTGCTGCCAACTTAGATGGGCAGAAGGGTTACATTAGGAAACACTATTTCACTAGGAGGGTGGTGGTGAAGCACTGGAATGGGTTACCTAGGGAGGTGGTGGAATCTCCATCCTTGGAGGTTTTTAAGGCCCGCCTTGACAAAGCCCTGGCTGGGATGATTTAGTTGGTGTTGGTCCTGCTTTGAGCAGGGGGTTGGACTAGATGACCTCCTGAGGTCTCTTCCAACCCTAATCCTCTATGATTCTATGATCAAAATATTTGAGTTGTTTGTATCTATGAATGCATCTCCTACAAAATTTGTAACACATGAGGTAAGTGTTTAAAACCTTAAATTTATGTGAGGCCCCATGTCTAGTCATCGGTAGAGGGGATCAAATCTGAGACTTCTGGCTCTTAATGTGTGAGCCTCTACTGCCTAAGCTAAAATACCCAGCTCTCTTAGCCAAGGCGGTGGCAAGCTTATAGGTTGGTGCTCTCTTGGGTTAGTCGCTACTTGTTTTTGAAATTTCCCTGTTTTGTAACTTTGTAGGAACGTACACATTATGCCTTCCATATTCCTGGGGTTGGGACCGCTCTGGGGTTTATGCCATACTTTTCCACAGTTGAAACATGTCAGCGGGTGCTGGTCCTCAGAAGGAGGTGGTCTCCCCTGTGTCTCTGACTGTAGCTGAATTGGAATGAGCTGCCTAGGTTGGATATTTTCCTTCTTCCTGATAGCTTGGGAGAAGCAAAATTGACTTTGTGCTATTTGCAGCACAGCCACCTGATCCTTCAGGTTCTTCAATTGCTTTTGCACATGTACATCTCTGGTGGTCACTGTCTCTTCATTAGAGAGACAAGGTAGGTGAGGTAATATCTTTTATTGGACCAGCTTCTGTTGTTGGTCCAATAAAAGATATTACCTCACCCACCTTGTCTTGCTAATATTCTGGGACCAACGTGGCTACAACAACACTGCATGCTGTCTCTTCATGACTTTCGGATGCATTTGCCTTGGGCTGTGATATAGGAGCCAACAAAAGCCGCCTTCACTATCTTCTTGGTCTCTGACTTCCGTTAATAGTGCCAGGAAGGTGGGTGGGTTTTCCAACCTCTCCCTCAAACATAGGTTAAGAAGTAGAAGATCACTGTAGAGGGTACTCCACAATACCTGAGAGAGCTGGGCAAGGTTCACTTGTTCTGGAGGTATCTCTTTTTTCAGAGTCATGCATACTATCAATTTCTTCAGCTTCAACGGGGACTTTGACATTTTTTCTCCCAGATGTTGTTCTCAACCGATAGTCCATATCCTCACAACTCAGCATGGTTCCATAGGTGCTCTCTAATACAGCTAGGTAATGCTGTACAGTGGCTTCAGGATTGCTGATTCTGAGTGCTCTTACCACATCAGATGTAGAACCTCTTTAGCACTCTGCAATCCTCTTTTCTCCATTAGAGGACTGCCACTCTCAGACTATCCCTCAGGGGGAGGGATAGCTCAGTGGTTTGAGCATTGGCTTGCTAAACCCAGGGTTGTGGGTTCAATCCTTGAGGAGACCACTTAGGGATCTGGCACAAAAATCTGTCTGGGGATTGGTCCTGCTTTGAGCAGGGGGTTGGACTAGATGACCTCCTGAGGTCCCTTCCAACCCTGATATTCTATGATCTTCGTGGGCTGCTTCATCCAGCTCTCAAAATCCTCCTCCCCTGAAGCATTAGGGTAATTTTCCAGAAAATGTCCTCAATCATCTATTTGTTTCCCAAACTTGGGATGCCGCTTGTTTAGGGAAAGCCTCTGGTGGGCCGGGCCGGTTTGTTTACCTGCCGCATCCGCAGGTCCAGCCGATCGCGGCTCCCACTGGCCGCGGTTCACTGCTCCAGGCCAATGGGAGCCGCTGGAAGCAGCATGGGCTGAGGGATGTGCTGGCTGCCGTTTCCACTGATCTATAGCACCTGCTGTCACAGGCAGGTGAACTGCAATTCTCCACTATCTGGCCCACTAGCTGCAATTAGCTGTGGATGTAGGCGAAATGTCCTTCAACTTCAAGTCTTTCAAATCTCTGAAGGTCTTTCTTTCCTGTGCCAATAAGGACCATAGTTTGGCATTAAAGTCTACAGGTGCAGGGCTATCTGGTATTTAGTATTACTACTCCCCATGGTGGCAATTCTTCACCTGAAAGCACCTCTTTTGGCACTCAAGTGGCATGCAGGATTAACACATTGAGCCTCTGTGTTGTAGAGCTAGTGACTCTGCTTCTCACTGTAAGTTTTGTCCAGATTTTTACAGCATTGAGAACTTTCACTATTTGATCATCCCCAATGTCACAAGGGATTCCTGTCACTAAAAAAGGATCTCTCTGGCTCCAAGCCTTCTGCTTTGCTCCAGTCTGCAAGCCAGAGACTTCCCCAGTAGATGGCACTGGTTTGTTGGGGAAGATTTTCAAAAGAGCTCAACTCCCAATGAATGACCAAAATTAATGGCCAGGTTTTCAAGAGCTCAGCAGGTTGGGCATTGAGGGATTTTTGAAAATCTAGCCATAATTTCCATAATGAACATTGCTGGGTGTTGATGTTCTTTGAAAATCTGGCCTTTATTTCAGTACTTAAATGGGGGTTGGGTGGGTGAGCATTTTTGGAAAATCTGGTGCCAATTCCGGATGCCATGCACTTGAAGAACTGATCGTAAATGACTTGACCAAGATCACACAGGAAGTCTGTGGCAGAGTTGGGAACTGACCCCATTTTTCCAAATTCCCAGTCCCAGTGCCTTAGCAACAAGGGCTTCCTTCCTCTGTTTTCCTAAACATCACCCTTCTCTTATTCTTTAGCATAATCACTGGACGGTTCAATAATGTGTTTTTTTTTCTTTCTGAGGCCAGAGAATCCTAAGAATTAAGAGGCAGCTGAGATCTGCCCCTTAACATCGTTTAAAGAGTAGTATATTTAATAACAAGTGTAGTTTTGGTTTCCTAATATTTTTGTCTGGTCATTTCTCTCTCTGTGTTTGACATTTCTTCACTTAGATTTAAATTGCACATGTTTCTTTTTTAGGCAAGTAAGCGTAGGTATTAGAGGACCTGATCTAATAACATTTACTTATGCAAGTAAAGATTGCAGAATTGGATCCAAAATGTGAAAAGCAAAGCTTTTAATGTAGCTTTAAAAAAAATATTTGTAGACTTAGTTTTGAGGAGAATAAAGTTTCCAGGCTCCAGATTGCACTGTGAATTAGCTATTCATAAAATAAATTGATGACCTGAGGGACTTTCCAGACAGGCAATATAAAGTATTATTTTTCCTTATATAAATAGCTTGTTAGGCTTTTTAAATGTCAAAGTGGTGAAAGCTCTCCAAATTGGAAATACTATAACAGACATTTGTCATTTATCCTTAAAGTACAAGTAATCTTGTTTCATTAGGCAGAGGTGGTTAAGAATACTTGTCTGCTCCTTGTCTGACTTTCATTGTTTCAAAGCAAAAATGATAGTTTTGGAAATATGACTTGACTTGACTTGACTTGAATATGACTTGACTTGAAATCTTTCTCAAGTCTTAAAACTCATCGTATTTTCCTCCCTTTGCTGCTATTTATATGGTTGGACACTAAACTGTAAGTAGCTTTCCTGTCAAAAATATAATTAGCAACTGTACATCTATTCTGTTCTCTATAGTCTAATGGTGCAGGTCTCCCAGGAACCTGTTCTATTTATCTAATCATTTTATGGTACTTATCTGGCTCCCATCACTGTAATATTGGAGTGCCTCACAACCCTTAATGTGTTTATCATCACAGCGCCTACATGTTACAAATGGGGAATTGAGGTGCAGAGACTTTTGGCCCAGATCCTCAAAGGTACTTAGGCACCAAACTCCCATTGAAACAATTTCAGTGGCTTAGTTGGCTCAAGGTAAGACAGAAAGTCTCTGAAGCAGTGGATTGAACCTGTGACTCCGGAGTCCCAGGCTAGCACTCTAGCCACTGGATCATCCTTCTTCTTTCTCATCATTTACTGTCTTTGAAACGGTACCTTTGGATTTGTAAATTTTAAAGATGAAAATGCTGGTTTGGTGAGCACTACAAGGAGGGAGAGGGAGGCCTATCATTAGTCTGTTGTATTAATATCTGCCAAGATAATGCTCTGTGTGGGTCAGTTGTACTGCCTGTTATGTATGAAATCTACAAGAGTCTGTGGAGAGCTCCCAGAGCCTGGGATATAATTAGTACATATAGGCCATCTCCTGGACCACCCTTAGTCCCCAAGAACAATGCAGTACACTTATTCCTCCCTCCGAAGTGACTCACCTTAGGACTGCTGGGCCCTCAGGTCTTTGGTCCTTCTCTCCTTCCATCAGAGCATAAGTGAGGTGCTGCATCTCTTTGACTGCTGGAAGCTGACTTCCCATAGCCATTTCCCCTCCCCTGAATGCTATGCCTGTTCAGCGTCAGTGCACATCTGGGGTTCCAAGCAAGATGGCAGCTGTCTGAGGCTTGCATTTGCTTCCTCTGGCATGTCAGTGCAGTCCACATCTTAGGTAACTTCTCCTCTCTGGCCTGGCCCCCTTAAGCTCTGTATTTTGGGAACTCAGGTTGGACAGACCTTTGAGACTCTGTGGGGACCTTCTTTTTTCTGAACCCTCCTGATAGACTCCCTGCTAAATTTCACCACACAAATATATGCATTTGTCATTTTTCCCAGGCTGCCACTTCTGGGCTGGTACCTGAGGGAGCTGGTGCTAAAAGAAATAAAATAAAATTTTGAAAAATTCTGCAGACCAAATTATGCTGTGGGTGTACTGATGTATGGACTTCAGTGTAGTGGTTACACAAGGGCCACTGAAGCCATGATTTGACATGTAAAATCTTTTAGAGGTGAAGCTGACTCTTGGTCCAGACTGAATTTGCAAGGCTTTCTTTGTTTTCTTTCGTTTTTTTTTTAAATGTCTTGTTCAACAAGCACATTTGATATGGAAATCGTTAAGGGACAATAAACATGGAACCCTTCACTGGCATTTTTAAAGTAAATGATCAGAGCAGAAAGATACTAAGCCCTGGTCTACACTATGAGGTTAGGTCAAATTTAGCCATGTTAGGTCGATTTTATAAGCAATGCGTCTACACAACCAACCCCATTCCGTTGACCTAAAGGGCTCTTCAAATTGACTGCTGTACTCCTCCCCGGCGAGGGGAGTAGCACTAAAATCGACCTTGCTGGGTCGAATTTGGGGTAGTGCAGATGCAATTCGACGGTATTGGCCTCTGGGAGCTATCCCAGAGTGCTCCAATGTGACCACTCTGGACAGCACTTTCAACTCCGATGCACTAGCCAGGTACACAGGAAAAGCCCCAGAAAATTTTGAATTTCATTTTCTGTTTGGTCAGCGTGGCCAGCTCAACAGCACAGGTGACCATACAGTCCCAGAATCGCAAACGAGCTCCAGCATAGACCGAACGGGAGACACTGGATCTGATTGCTGTATGGGAGAAGAATCTGTGCAGGCAGAACTCCGATCAAAAAGAAGAAATGCTAATATATATGCCAAAATCACACAGGGCATGGTGGAGAGAGGCTACAATAGGGACACACAACAGTGCCGCGTGACAGTTAAGGAGCTCAGGCAAGCCTACCAAAAGACAAAGGAGGGAAACGGTCACTCCAGGTCAGAGCCCCATACATGCCACTTCTATGATCAGCTGCATGGCATTCTAGTGGGGGATCCTACCACCACTGTCTGTGGACACCTACAAGGAGGGAGTCTCACGCAACAGGGAGGAGGATTTTGTGGATGAGGAGGAGAAGGAGAATGCGCAGCAGGCAAGCGGAGAATCCATTCTCCCTGGCAGCCAGGACCTTTTCATCACCGTGGAGCCAATACCCTCCCCAGGAGAGTTCCCGGACCCTGAAGGCGGAGAAGGCACCTCTGGTGAGTGCACATTTGTAACTACACTACAGGGGTTAAAAGCAATTGTGTTTAATGTTTGATTTGCCGTGAAGAAACACGATGCATTCGCGGCCAGTACAGCTACTGGAAAAGTCTGTTAACGTGCCTCACTTTTTTTAATTAATAAAGAAAGAATGCATGGTTTCAAATCAATAGTTACTTTATTTCCTTTGCCAGCTGTGATCAAAGGTGGGAGGGTGGTTGGCTTACAGGGAATTAAAAACAACAAAGGGGAGGTGGGTTTGCATCAAGGAGAAACACACAATTTTCACAACATAGCCTGGCCAGTCATGAAACTGGTTTTCAAAGCCTCTCTGATGCACAGCGCGCGTAGCTGTGCTCTTCTAATCGCCCTGGTGTCTGGCTGCTTAAAATCGGGCGATTTGCCTCAACCTCCCACCCCACCATAAATGTCTCCCCCTTACTCTCAAAGATATTATGGAGCACACAGCAAGCAGCAATAACAATGGGAATATTGGTTGCGCTGAGGTCTAACCTAGTCAGCAAACAGTGCCAACGAGCTTTTAAATGTCCAAATGCACATTCTATCACCATTCTGCACTTGCTCAGCCTATAGTTGAACTGCTCCTTACTACTGTCCAGGATGCCTGTGTACGGCTTCATGAGCCATGGGAGCAAGGGGTAGGCTGTGTCCCCAAGGATAACTATTGGCATTTCAACATCCCCAGCGGTAATTTTCTGGTGTGAGAAATAAGTCCCTTCTTGCAACTGCTCGAACAGCCCAGAGTTCCTAAAGATGCGAGTGTCATGCACCTTTCCTGGCCATCCCACATTGATGTCGGTGAAATGTCCCTTATGATCCACCAGTGCTTGCAGCACTGTTGAGAAGTACCCCTTGTGGTTTACGTACTGGTTGGCAAGGTGGTCCGGTGCCAAGATAGGGATATGCGTTCTGTCTATCGCCCCACCACAGTTAGGGAACCCCATTGCAGCAAAGCCATCCACGATGACCTGCACATTTCCCAGAGTCACTACCCTTGTTAGCAGAAGGTCAGTGATTGCATTGGCTACTTGGATCACAGCAGCACCCACAGTAGATTTGTCCACTCCAAATCGATTCCTGACTGACCAGTAACAGTGAGGCGCTGCAAGCTTCCACAGGGCTATCGCCACTCACTTCTCAACTGTCAGGGCAGCTCTCATGTTGGTATTCCTGCGCTTCAGGGCAGGGGAAAGCAACTCACAAAGTTCCATAAAAATGGCCTTACGCATGTGAAAGTTTCGCAGCCACTGGGAATCATCCCATACCCGCAACTCTATGTGGTCCCACCAGTCTGTGCTTCTTTGCCGGGCCCAGAATGGTCGTTCCACTGTATCAACCAGCCCCACTGCCGCCATGATGTCCCAATTGTCACATCCCGTGCTTTCAGGAACGTCTCTGTCCATGTCCTCCTCACAATTGTCCTTGTGCTGCCGTCTCCTAGCCAGAAGGTAATGCAGGGTAATGTGTGAGGTGTTTACAATGCTCACAACTGCAGCGGTGAGCTGGGTGGGCTCCATGCTTGACATGCTATGGCATCTGCATGGGTAACCCAGGAAAAAAGGCACGAAACAATTGTCGGTCTTTGCTTTCATGGAGGGAGGGAGGGGAGACTGACAACATGTATCCAAAACCACCTGCAACAATATTTTTGCCCCATCAGGCATTGGGTGCATAACCCCGAATTCCAATGGGCAGCGGAGACTGCGGGGTCTGAGGGATAGCTACCCACAGTGCACCGCTCCGTGAGTCAATGCTAGCCATGGTATTGAGGACGCACTCCGCCGACTTAATGTGCTTAGTGGGGACATACACAATCGACTGTATAAAATCGCTTTCTAAAGATCGACTTCTATAAAATGTCCTAATTTCGTAGTGTAGAGATACCCCTAGATTTCGTCATCCCTTCCCCACACAATTGTGTATATTTTGGCTACTTATATTGTAAACTATTTGGGGAAGAGACCTGATAAACTTTTTATGTATGAAGCACCTAGCACAATGTTGGACACTGTATAAATCCCCTCCAAACCACTGTGAGATGACTAAGGCCTTGTCTACATGGACACTCCATTTGTGGCAAGCTGAGGTGAAAATCTCTCTCCCACTAGTCTGCTGCATCCATGTGGACCCTGCATCCCTGTGCTAAACATCTCATAGTGCATTTTGATCTTGCCAACAGTCCCTTATTACACGGGATGTCCCTTATTTTTTCATCTCTGTACAACAAGATCGGGAGTTGCTAAGTGCTGCAAAAAGAAACAAGAAATACCCCTAGTGAGTACTACTTATTATTATATTATCATTATCAACATTATTATTTCTATTTTATTAATTAATAATTGGTATGAGGGGCTAGCCAGCCTGAATACATTCCTCGCATCTTGGGCAGGTACATATTTGAGGTGTGCTGCCACAGCTACCCTCGATTTTAGCCCACTAGCATGATCAGAGATAACACGTGTAGGTCTATCCAAGCTGGGAATTGCACCCTGAGTTTGGTGTATAGATGTACCAGTGAGGGGTAGATTTATACCCCAGGTTGCTGAGAGCTAAGTGTTCATATAGACAAGCCCCCAATATTATAATCCATGTTATACAGCGGAGAAATTGAGTGAGAGACTTTCCCCAAAGCCACACAGTTATTCACGGTAATACAGGGAATTAGAATTCACAAGCTGCCCTGGTCTGAGTTCCATACTCAATCCAGTAAATAATGCTGCCCTTCGTTAAGGTTGAAATATAACTTTAGCTGACTGTCCTGCCATTGATTAAATATGTATTTAGGAAGCTTGTACTCTTCCACAGCTGGTTTGATTTATGTCCAGTAATTTTACCACTTTGTTACATAGGAAGGGAGTGGGGAGCTGAGATGCTCCATAATTTATATCCACAGAAACTAATTGCCATTTTTCCCCTCTAAAGCTTTTATCGTGTTAGATTTGAGTTTGGGGAAAAGGTACTAATACTGATATTTTCTCAGGTGATAATATTCTTCCGAATGGGTTTTTTAATACTAATTTACATCCAAATCATCAGATTCTTCTGAAATAGCGTAGGACTTGTTTATATTATTCTTTCCAAATAATCTTGCTCATAAAAGCTTCTGCTGTCTGCAAGAACTTCAGTTTTGCTGCAACAACTCAAATTCTGTCTCCCGGACGGTACCTTTATCCTGCACTACAGTGACCTCGGCCCTTTTGATCTGCAGGTTGATGCATTTAAATGCAAAGGCAGGTTTCCCATAGTATTTGGTCATATGGCTTAGGTGGGCAGATGGCTATTCTATTGGTTCTTGTCCTCTTGCATTTCTCACATGCTAGTTGCGTAGGCTGGTCTTTCTTTACTCTTGCCCCTAACCTAGGGGATTATTTCAGAGAAGGGAATTGGGTCTGAGGCCACTGTAAGTATTCTGGTGGCTCTAATTTCTCAAATATTGCCCTGGTGGACAAAGTCCGTCGTCATAGCCCCAAAGGTGATATGTGGATTTGGCTGAGAGACAGTAATATCACTGCAGCTCTGATCTATCTACATCCATTAAGGCAGTGTTTCCCAAACTTGGGACACCGCTTGTTTAGGGAAAGCCCCTGGCGGGCCGGGCGGGTTTGTTTACCTGCCGCGTCCGCAGGTCTGGCCGATCGCGGCTCCCACTGGCCGCGGTTCACTGCTCTAGGCCAATGGGGGCTGCGGGAAGCGGCGTGGGCTGAGAGATCTGCTGGCCACCACTTCCAGCAGCTCCCATTGGCCTGGAGCAGCGAACCGCAGCCAGTGGGATCCGCGATTGGCTGGACCTGCGGACACGGCAGGTAAACAAACCCGCCCGGCCCGCCAGGGGCTTTCCCTGAACAAGCGGCGTCCCAAGTTTGGGAAACACTGCATTAAGGCATAGGACTTAATGTCAGTAGTCCATTTATTGAAGCGGCAAGGAAAATCTTGCAAGGTCTAAAGGCTTTGAGATATTTTCACAGTAGGGACCACCCTTACACAGGAGGGGGGGTTGTCTTCCAGTATTCTTCAATGGTGTGACACTGATTTACACCAATTCAGGATTTGACCTGGAATCCATAATTTCTAGATTTTAATTTTCATTGGTCAGATTTTGGTTTTGCAAAACCAAACTCCAAACATAAGTGGACTAGTCTAGGGTTCCATTTTATCTTATTTGCGAGAGTTTGACAATTCTGATTTTGACTTATCTCGAACAATAACAAATGCTGATAAAGACAATGCAGATTTATTTTATATGCTATTGACTCTCCCATTGTGTTTTTCTTCTGGAACACAGAGAGAGAGGGTTGAAGTGCGATCCTAAATATTGAGTTAGCCTGTGACCCCAGAATTTTTGTAACTGTCCATCACCTTTCATGTATTAGTAAATTATATTAGCTCTTGGTATTGAAATTCAACATGACTGCCAATTTCCAGTAACAATTGCCAAATTTGTTAATTTCCTGGCATTTCTCAGTAGTTAGCATAGTTGAATTGTGCAGCATTCTTGGTTTCTTGTGTGAACCCAGAAGAGTTAATTGTTCTCTTGATAATATTGAGTAATTGTTTGTTTTTTTAAAAAAGTCTTGCTTTAAAACTTAGAGTAGCTTTGTGAATTTATTTTAGGTTCAGGTGATCCTCTATGAATGTTGGTTTGTTTCTTTTTGTAACTGTTGATTCTATTCTCTTTGGCTTCAATTCCTCCCCTAGAGAGACAAATTTTAAATGCCCCAAAATAAAATTTGGTACTTTATCAGCAGATAACAAAACAAAACACCCCCCATTCAATTAACTTTAAATATAACTGATAGAATTAGATCCAGTATTGAAAAATACTGTTATAGCAGTATAGAAAAATAACTATTTGCATCCTCTTTTAGTTTCTAATAATATTGTTACTCTCCACCCTTGTTTAACCAGTCCCCTGTTTTTCTTATTAGTGAAAGGAAAAAAGACAATGATGTGTCTTGGTAAATATTTATTATAAATTATAACTTATATGGTGATGTGTCTAAAGATTTTATACTGCTATTTCAGTGTGTGAGTTCTTATTGCTGTCAGTAGAGGGCAGGCTAACATTGTCAGATCACTTACAAAACTATGGAAAAATCATGGAAAACTTGTATCATTTATCCTTACGGTTACATGCAAAACATTTGAGCATACAGCCAAAGCACTGTGTGCTTATTTTTGTTCCTTTCAGGTATTAGCAGCAGCTTTGTAAAGTCCAATGACAGAGCCATTAAGTTTTTTACTTAAAAATATTGTAGGATGGCTATGGGAAGGGGGAAAGAGTGACCCTGAAGAATTAGCACTGCCATTGAAGAGTAGGTCTGCTACATAGTTTTATATGCCAGAGCTTCATACTTGTGTCTACACCACTTTAACACTTTGGGGTTTGGGAAACCCATTTAGGTTTTCCATAGTTTATCCTGTTTTTTTTTTTTTTCCCCCCACTCGGTGGAGGAATTGGCTGGTGATAGTGATGAATATGTAAAGGGGAAAGATGCCCATGTTAGAAGGTGTGCAAAGTGCCTGGCATGGTGCCACTGAAGAGTGCCCTGAAAAGGTGGAGTTGAGAAGACTGCAGTGTGACCATTTAATGTTCTATGCATGTTCATGTTTTAATCGTGGTCTGCAACCATAAAGGTTTGAAATATATTATTTAAAGAATAAATAAGTGTTCAGATTCTGGAGCACAATTCTGTGGCCAGGTGGTGAATTCCACAGTAAATTCCATGATGCAGAATCACTGAGTACGTGTGGCCCTATACCTTAGTACCACCAAAAGCCTAATGAAAACCACTTGCTGCACCAATCTCCCGTCCCCCCACCACACATTCCAGAACACAACCAGCCTGCTGATCTCTCATGCGCTTAAGAAACATACAGAGGGCAGGCCACAGGACATGTCTCTCCTGCTGTGCATAGTCCATTGGTTGCTGGCACTGCGGGGCACAGGTTGAAATTGCCCCAAGCTGCACGAAGAGCTGATGTAAAGAGTTGTTAGAGGAAGCCATTTGTAGTGCGCAACAAGTTGCCCTACAAAAATCCAGGAACTGTGCTACTTATTCTTGAGCACCCCCTCCTGGCCTTTTTAGCTATTTTCATAACTACAGATGTTAAGCACTCTCACAACACTGTGCATTCTTTCTGCCTGCCTGAAGTGCAAGTGTGCATGATGTACTGCCTCAAGTCCTGTGGTCACGCCAACCTTTCAGTGAACCCCATCGCCTCTCCCTGTGTTGCTCCCCTTTTGTATACAGCTGCTACACACGCTGGATTGCTGGTGCCCATGCATAGAGGGAACCACAGCGGTCCCCATTGTTCAGAGCAGATTACTGCCACTTTGGGTAGCTCCTGCATAATTTCCACCACTTCCCACTGGTGTGCACCACAAAACAGATGGAACAACTATGTCCCCAAAGTGCAGCTGCTTAGACTTTTACTAAGAAGACAACGGGGTTGAGTTATCCATCTACAGTGTAAAACATTAAAGAGAGAGATGAATTACTTAGGGTGGAGAGTAATGGGATGAAAATGAAGCAAAATCAGCTTTTCTTGCTTTGCAATGTAAATTTTCCTGACAGTAAGATTTTATCAGATTGTGGCGTTACTCCCCAAAGGGAAGCAGTTAAAGTCTCTGTTGGTTGAGATATTTAATAACTAGAGTAGAAAAACTCCTTTTGTCCTCATTGGGAATGATCCTAAACTCACAGGGAGATGAATTAGGTGATTGAGTGAGTCTTTCTATTTAATTTCAGTTATAAAGCATGATATTTAACCAGCCCTCTCTCCTGCTGTAGAAATTATTTCATACTAACATTGATGTTCAATCCCTTTTTTTATAAGAAGAGAGAACAAAGCTCACTGGCAGTGTGAAACTAAGCAGCTCTGGATTGTGGTTTGAAGATGGGAAATAAAATGGCATTGTCTTCAACTGTATGCCCCATGCTTGGCAGATAAGAGGTGACAAATCCACCTTTCGTCTGAGAAGGTTAGTTCTCTTCCTGAGTAGGCAGACTCTTCTTTTTATTGTTTAAGAAATCTCTCACCAAAGTCCATTGATGCTTTGGATCGAGTCTTCAGTTGTGAGGGGAAGGGAAACTTTCTCACACTCATGGAGCAGCATCGGTAGTGGTGTCAGCGAAGACTGCAGGTTCATTCTTCTGAGGCCACATTGTATAGTTGCTGATGTATAGGTGCATATTGGCTGACTGGCCAGCCCTGAAAACATCATTATCCTGCAAGGGTATGTGGCTCTTAGCTAAGAGTAAGATACTCTTAATGATGTTGAACAGTCCCATTGAAGTCAGCGGGACTACTTTTGGAGAAAGGTGATTCCCAACATAAGGATATCAGACTGGCTGTAAATCATATTTTTAAAACTGTTTTTGTTTTTATTTTCTGTTGTCTTGCCATGTTAGTAGCTGAATCATGTACAGCAGTGTTTCCCAAACTTGGGACGCCGCTTGCTTAGGGAAAGCCTCTGGTGGGCCAGGCGGGTTTGTTTATCTGCCGCGTCCGCAGGTCCGAGGGACGTACTAGCCGCCACTTCCAGCAGCTCCCATTGGCCTGGAGCAGCGAACCGCGGCCAGTGGGAGCCGCGATCGGCCGGACCTGCGGACGCGGCAGATAAACAAACCCGCCCGGCCCGCCAGGGGCTTTCGCTAAACAGGCGGCATCCCAAATTTGGGGAACACTGATGTACAGAATAAAAATAGTGTGTTTAAATTTGGCAGAACAAAGAAGAAACCCATCAGAACGGAATACAATTGGTTTATTTGTGCTACAAACAATGCTATCTTTTACAGGTACAGTCCTGGTACCTTGCATAGTTGTTAGGCAGCCCTGGCTGGCACTAGCCAAGACTTGTTCTTTTAACTCCTCCTCTTTACATATATTTTTTCCACACCTGCTCATGATGAGTACATGTGTCTTTTGCTGCTATGTGATAGTGAATAGCCATTTGTACAGCTATAACACAAGAACTGCACCTTGAATTGGCGGACAGAAAGTGTAGATCAGTTATAATACTCGTACATTTTCCACTTTATATGACATTTTATACATCCTGAAAGAGGCTTAACAGGCCAGGGAGGTGGAATTCCACTTTTGACTCTGTCAGTTAGACGTGTTGCCTGACAGTTTCTCTTCTCTAACAGGGTCAGCTCATTCTTGTGCTGGTCTTGAGTGGTACTGTCTTCACTTTAATTATCCAAGTACCGTGGGTACAGTTAACAAATATTCTTGTACCTTCATACTAGTAGGTAAGATATTAGTTCTGACAGTATTCCTCATTATACTGTATGTGCAGAGAATAGCTGCATAAACCAGATGTCTTTCCCAATTGCGTGTGTATTTAAAAAAAAAAAAGGGGGGGGGGGAATAAAATGTAACGCCTATCAGATGATATAAAAGAAATATGGTGGAACATTCATTGTGATCAGCTGTTATTCCTTGAGAGTAGGTTAAGCTGGGAACCTTCTCCAGGATATAAAACAGTGTTTCCAAAGGAGGTGTGGTCTCGGAGTGGGATGTGGTGAAGAAAATAACTGCAGTCACCGGGTTTTGTTTCCAGTAAAGGAATCCAGGATGGAGGTAGGACTTTGATTTATTTTCATTCTCTGTATTTGCTTCCTTTGAACAATAAATTTCAAAATTTTGATTATTTTTCTTGTTCAACATTTTTGAATTGACAAAAATATTAAGTGTTGAAAATTTTGCAAAAAATTCCTTTAGCTCTAGTAGCAAAGTATATAACTTTGTATCCCCTGAGTCCTTTCAGTACTCACACTCTGACCTCTGGGATCCAGAGAATCCTCATCAGTCTTTTAAAGTGGCATTTTCATTTATCCCTGAAAAATGTCCTTGGCAAATAAGGCACAAGCTCCCTCAGGTGATTTGCTGTTTAGCCTGGGTTCAGAGTTTATTAAGTACAATCAATAATAACTTCAGATGTGGAGGGAAATGCCTGCTGTCCCACATATTGATACTTAGATTGTAAGCTTTCTGGGGCAGAGACTGTCTTTTTGTTCTGTGTTTGTACAGCACCTAGCACAATGAGGCCCTGGTCCATGACTACGGTTGCTCAGTGCTCCGGTATTACAAATAATAAATACTACTACTACTGTGGTCACTACAGGTTCCAAGCAATTTAACTCCATGCTCTCAAAACCATGTTGTTTCAGTTGGATGCATATTGGATTACCGAAGTGTATATGAAAATATGATTTTCAGGATTTAAAAGAGAACTAGATAAATTCATGGAGGTTAAGTCCATTAATGGCTATTAGCCAGGATGGGTAAGGAATGTTTATCAGAGGGTGGAGATGGATGGCAGGAGAGAGATCATTTGATCATTGCCTGTTAGGTTCACTCCCTCTGGGGCATCTGGCATTGGCCACTGTCGGTAGATAGGATACTGGGCTGGATGGACCTTTGGTCTGACCCGGTATGGCTGTTCTTATGTTATGTTCTTATGATTTACAAAGTACTCTAAATTTGTGGCTCTGGAGAGGTATTTTCTTCCATGAAATTGTTACACCAACATCTCCAAGCTGGGAAACAATCCACCTGATTTCATTCTAAAATTCAGAAAAAGATAAGTCTGCAGCTATCGGACAGAGATGGTTCAGGTGCTCCATATGACCTTCTAATGAGTTGGGCAGATGATAGGAAGCATGCATCCAAACACTTGGATATTTATGTGAAACTCTTTGTTATGGAAATCATTTGAGTAATGGATTTTTTAATGGATCTTAATATAAGTTACCAAACGCTGTGCCTGTGCTTCTCTGTTCACTATACTCATCGCTTTCCATGTGCTCCTTATTTATGCACACCTGTGTCCCCATTAAAACTTCATTAAGGAATACACCTGCAGAAGCTTTACTTGCTCTCATTGTACTCAGGACATTAAATGCTGTACATTACACGCTTTCTTACAATTCTTTGCTCTGAACTTCCAAGAGAAACTTCGGAGCACAGAAAACCACCAATGGCCAGAAATGTCAACCAAACTTTTGAGATTCAAAAATGTTTGCTAAATTTTTGGGGGGAGGCTCTGATTTTATCCAGCCCCGTTCACTCATCGCTTGTAATAACTGAATGTGAGAAACCTACAAGGATGCTCACTGAACAACTTTGGGCTGATTTTCTTCTTCACTGAAACTCTCAAAGATTTCTTTCACCAAAGGGCATCTATTTAACTTAGCAAGCCTCTATAAAGTCTCCACACACCGTGGGGCTGCTTTATAGGAAACTAGCTGTTCATGTTATTGCAGGGCTCAAGGAACATAAATCTACTATTACTGCATTTAACACCTTAAATAAATCATGTATGGTACATATGTAGTGTATATGTTCAAATGAACTTCCCTCAAAAAGCTGACTGTGTAAGAACATGTACTCAATGCCCACTGGTACAATTATCAGTCTCTGTTCAGTAGTAGAAGCCCAGAACTGAATATGAAAGCTGAATTACTTGTTGCATACACACACAAAAATTACTCTGGGTCATCATTGAGGTCACTGACAGCCCAGCCTGGGGGGGTTAAAGTTTAGTTTCATGGCAGCAGCTAGCCTCTGGCTTTACATGAGAACTGCAGTTCCCATTACCGGCATTTGCTTATATTAGCACAAACAAAAGTATGTTCTTTTATTTATATATGTGTTGGTGTACACACACGTTTAAAATAATCCTTTATATATAACAGTCCCAAGCAAGCACCTATTGTATACTGTTCAGTGAAGAGACTGATATTCACATTTTTATAGTGTAAATTGCATTCATAAAATCTTAGATCTGTGTTCAGAAAAAACCCTCTGAATTCCAAGCACTGCTTTTCTGTAATTATTAGATCCAGTCTTGTTGCCAGATTGTAGCCCAGCTTTTATCATTGTCCCTGGGCAGAATAGCACAACACTTGGGCACTTGACCTCCCTATAAAAACTAGAACAGGAAACTGCAATAAATAATCCACTCCAAAGGCCACTTGAAAAGAGTATTGCACTTTATTTTTTATAGGACTGAAAATGGGGTCTACTTCAGAGTCAGTAAAACACTGGATGAGATTTTTGGAAACAATGGTTTCATATTCTGTTAGTTTTTTCCTCAATTAAAATTACATCTTTCAATGGCATTGTTTAAAAAAAGAGATGCACTTTTTTTTTTAAACACCGGAATTCAGCGGGGCTTCAAACGTGATGCTAGTTAAATCCTGTAATGTAAAAAAATTAGTTAAATTAACATTATTTTAAATCACCATTAAAGATATATAGTATACACATTCTGACTGTATTTAAAAAAATTGTATCTGATTTCCAGTTCTTTTTAAATGGGGGAAGCTGGTTCTTTCTTCCCTACCTTACATCATCAAACTGAACCTCTTGCAGGAAAAGAAGGGTTTGATCCAGAGCTGGCTATGTCGGGGATGGGGGGGGGGGGAGAGAGAGAATCTTTCCATCAACTAGATAGACTCTTGGGCTTTGGTAAGATACTAGCTCTACTTATTGAATGAAGATACTGAAAGAATAGTTTGGGAGTTAACTTTTTTTGGGGGGGAAGAAATTTATTCATAGAGGCCCTGACTCTGCAATGATCTCTCCATGAAGCCCCACTGCCTTCACTGGTGCTCTGCAAGGAACTCATTGTAGGATCTGGGCCATAATGTGAAGTGTGTGTGTAATTTGTGTATAAATCACATGTTGGTGTATGAAGGTTTTATCAGAATGAGTTTGGAATGGCTATATCACTCACATCCCTCTTGGGTACCAGATATAGTGATCTATGAGGGAAAAGCAAATGAAGGGAAACCTCTAAGAGTTACCTAAATTTATTTATTTATTTATTTATTTATTTTACTCATAACAATAATGTCACTTGTTTAACATCAGACAAACTAGGGCCTTCAAGGGTTAGAGGCAAAAGCTGTGAATCTTCCATTCCGAATAGTATAAACCAGTTTCTAGCTCTTTGGGGTTCTGACCAGAGCTGGTTAGCAACTCCCACCCCTCCTAAAAGTTTGTCATTTTTTTTTTTTTTTTTCATTTTTATCCAAATGAAATTCGACTAAGTTTTTCAGTTTTTTTGGCATCTTGAAACTGAAAAAAATTGGCTGGTTGGACAAAAAATGTTTCTTACAAATTTTTTTTGCCCAGCTGGCTAAAATCGTCATTTTTTGGCTACTGAAAGTGAATTAAAAAAAAAAAAAAAACTTTGAGGTGCTGGTGATTGAAATTTTTTTGACCAGCTCAAGCTCTACATAGTAGACCTTCAACTTTCAGCTGGTCTGAGTCTGAATATTACATACCCTGTAACTTGGGCATGAAATTTCTTCTTCATCAGAGAAAAAGAAAGGAATATTTCTTGGGTAGGTTGCCATTTTTTTGGGAGGAGGCTTAGGAGAAAGGGGACAAATAGTGACTTCTTGGATTATTAAAAGTAACCAGTGCAGAGACAGATTAGTGGCCAGAATGCAGGGGAAACCGTCAAAGATGTTTGGAAAAGTCAATTCATATCATGGATATTATCAGTTCTTCTTACGCAACACGAGTTGCTGCCTGTGCTAATCCCAACTATGCTATTATTTGTAGCGTGCTAGCTCAAACCAAGCTACCACATTTCTGTCAATCTGTGCTGGGAAGCACATTCCTAGCTGCAGTGTGGATGTAGCCTAAAGCTTCTGGTCCATGCTCCACCCCCTTTCCACCATGCTAATGGTATAAGTGAGCTGGAAGCTACCTGAACAAGTCCCTGAGAAGCTAGCTCCACCTGCTGCAGGGGACACGACTGAAAACTAGTTGCGGTAGATTAGAACAGCCCTGAAGTTCCTGTGATTTATATGGGGCAGAGGTAGGAGCTAAGCCTGTGGGCCGATGGAGTGCAAAGACTATGCACAGCCCCTTCATCCCACGTTGGTGTACAGCATGAGCGCACCTTGGGCTAACCCCAGCACTAGGTCCCATATCTGTCTGTAGTTACATACTGTTTTTAATTAAATGTTAAGGATGAGCCATAACCTGAATCTCTTATCAGGACTCCTTGGAATTTGGTGGATTGGATAAAATGCAACCCAAATTTGAACCCATTTTTGATTTTACACAATTAAAACCTTGATTACTTTGCCCAACCATTTTTAGTAAACTGTTGTTTAGATATCTAAAGTAGTCTATATAATCCCTGGAATTTTCCTTTGTGTTTAAAAGGTTTAAACTAGTATGGTTCAGACAAACATCCAGCTTTGATATGCACCTAATTACTGCTTTAACAGGTTTACTGTCTTATCAAGCATTTATTTGCAAGGCTTTCAGTCTATATAGAATTGACAGGTTGGTGTAGGGCTGATTTATTCATTTAAAATTTCACTGTTATTGACTATGCAAAAGTTTCCACTAATGAGAATTTTCCCCATTGTGCATCATTAATACATTAAGTACACTTCAAATTTTTCCAGTAATGATACAATGAGAATTGCTTAGCTGATTTAAATGACACAGATGTAGTAGTAATTATACATTGTACATGTGCAACAAACACAAATAATTGGCTGATTATCTAAAACAAAAGTAAACTTTTTATTATAGTAATTTACTCTAATTTAGACACAGAGCCATTTTCTTTGTGTTATATTTATGCATTTGAGAAACTTACAAAGAGACATGTAATTAGACCTGTTTCATCCATGGCTGACTGTCTTTTAACCAGAAGTCTTATATGAATAGCTTAGAGACACTATCAGATTACATACATCATGGTGGGTTTTTTTTAAATGAATGTATTTATTTTACTAGTAATGTCTTTAGATTACTCAAAATGAGGTTTTTTTAACAATTGAATTTACACTGTTTTAAGCCATTTTTGCTAGACTGCTTGCATTGCACTTGGCTTGAACAATGAAATTATGGTAGTCGTTTTCACTTTCTGGTTCTCTGTAGCTGCAGAGCTTGGATTGCACATGCCAAACAACTCATTACTGGAAATGTTTTCCAAAAATTGTGAACACATTTCTGTTAATGTGCCTGAAATCTATGGGAGTTTTGCTCTTGACTTAATGGAAGCAGGTTGAGGCCAAATATTAAAATGTTAGAAATTTCTTTTAATCCAAACTTAAATTTTAGGCATTTAACAACTTGAAAATATTAATGTGAAGAGATTATTTATTTGCCTATCAAATACTAAACAAAGAGTTCTTTGCTGCTGCATGTAACATTACTAGGAGTCACCAGATAGTCTTCAAGTTCTGTTTAACACACAATAGGCTGACACATCTTGGAGAAATATTTGTTAATTGTGGTGTAATTCTTTATGTTGGCCATATCACCAGTAATATAAAAGATACAGACCCTTGTTTTGACAGGAAAAAGACTTTCAATTCATTTTAAAGTTATAAATACATTTTTATGACATAATCTAATGGTGGTTGGATATCTACAAATAAAGAAAAATGATACATCTGTTTTAATTGGAGTGTTTGGGAGGAATGGAAATTGACTTCTAAATTGTCTCTGGATTACCAGTGGTGAACATAATAGCGATATGCAATACGAATTAAAAAAAGAAAAATCTCAGATGTTGCAAATAGTAGGCTTGATTCACCATTCTGTTACGCCAGGCTTCGACTGAACCAGGAGAATTACTTGTTACTCTCAGGAAAGGATAATCTTGTAGCACAATGCAAAATAAAGCCTATATCCTTTTATTCAGCAAACCTGAATGTTCAGAAACATAACTGGAAAATGGGTGATAGGCTATATGCTTTATATTTTGACTTTTCTC